>NC_067163.1:15881670-16544328 GCF_903995435.1 Acomys russatus
AGCAACTGTGGTAGAGAGAAACAGCTTTAAAAGAATTCTACCTAATTGCAAGACAAACAGACAGGGAGTGCCCAACTGCCTCGAGCCTTTCTTCTCTTCTTCCTGCTTATTACCCAGACAAATAGCCACCTTCTCGTACTTTCACTGTAAAAGATAAGCCTCCGTATTCAGGCTGAGTGAGATAACCTGTTGTCTCAAGTACTCCCAAAGGGAAATGACTGTAGTCAGGCCCTACCTGCCATTCCAAGCTGCACATCCTCACTCTAGTCACAGGACCAATCTCAAATAAATGTATTTGGTTACTATCACCTTCAAGCACAGCGTTGCCCTGCAGTGTCTGCTACTGTGTTCTATACTGTTGTTACACTTCTTAAGACTTGTGCGTCCTTATTTACCTATCGTTAAAACAAGACAGGTACCTATTTAAAAAGAGACCGTTCGTCCTGAGTTACATATCATAGATCCTGCCTCCAAATAAGAAAACAAATGCTATTTTTGTCTGGAAGTAACCCCACTGGGAAAAACTCCAATCATTTAGAAAACATAATGCTCTTAAGAATTTAAGTTCCTCCAGAAAGGAATTTAAATTGCTGAAACCAAGGCAGCTTGTTCCTACAAGGGTACTGTAAACACTCAATAAAATGTATTCTCAGTCAACAGCCCCTGTGATCCTTACAGAGAGAGAGAGAGAGAGAGAGACCAGAGAGAGAGAGAGAAATCCTTAAAATAGACCTGCCTTTTCAACAATTAACACTTTTTCACAAATCTGCAGGACCCGCACACATTTTTATCAGCAACAGTAAATTCCCCTCTCCAAGCTGGGATTTGAGATTTTAGGTCAGGAGTGTAATTGTGACAGTATCTGACACTGGCACTCGGGTTAATAAGGAGTGGGCTCTGCCTGCCTGGGGTTCTACAAAAGAATGCTAATGTGAGTTAAACTATGAAAAAAATCTCATTACTAGAACAATGTATCAAAAGGGAAAAGACATATTCAGAGGTGGAGTTTGCCCTACGATATAACATGTTTTGTAAGTGATTTTTTTTTTTAACTTACCAGATTTAGCAGTAAGTTAAGATAAAAGTAACAAATCCAAACATAACAGCATAGTTTAAAACTGACCACTTTGTTTTGTTTTGTTTCCCAGACAGGGTTTCTCTGTGTAGCCCTGGCTGTCGTGGGCTTACTCTGTAGACCAGGCTGGCCTGGAACTCACAGAGATCCACCTGCCTCTGCCTCCCAAGTGCTGGGATTAAAGGCATGCGCCACCATGCCCAGCTTAATCTGTTATTTCTAAAATACAAAACTAGCCTAGGTGTTCATCAACAGATGAAGAAACGGAGTATGTATGCACAGTGGAACTCCACTTAGCCATCAAGAACAAACTGTCTCCTCAGCAGGAAAATGGGTAGCATTGGCAACTATAATGTTAACTGAAACAAACCAGATCCTGAAAGATAAACATCATGTTTTTTCTCATAGGTGAGATCAAGATTAATATATATATATATTCTATTATATATGTGCACATATATATCATATGTAAGTGACATGAAAATAGAAGTGGGGACTATGAGAAGGAGAGAACACAAGAAGATGATGAGATGAAGAAAATACAACGATAAACATGCATGAAGCGGTCATAATGAAACTCAGTATTCTATATACTAACTTTATAAATTAATTTTAAAAGCCGAACGTGGTGGCTCACGCCTTTAATCCCAGCACTCGGGAGGCAGAGGCAGGTGGATCGCTGTGAGTTCAAGGCCAGCCTGGTCTACAAAGTGAGTCTAGGACAGCCAAGGCTACACAGAGAAAGCCTGTCTCGAAAAACCAAAAAGAAAAAAAAAAATTTTTTTTAAAAATCTGCTGACATCTAAAAATGAGGTTGGCATGGACCTAAGTCCTGTTATCATCTCTACTTCATTTTCCAACTAGTCACATGAGTGAACTTTAAAGTCACCTTCTTTAGAACACCAGCGTTTCTAAAAGAAATTGCTTTTAGTCTACATATTGTATGTGCTACCTTATACATTCCTTTTTGTTTTGTTTTGTTTTGTTTTGTTTTGTTTTGTTTTTCAAGACAGGGTTTTTCTCTGTGTAGCCCTGGCTGTCCTGGACTTGCTTTGTAGACCAGGCTGGCCTCAAAATCACAGCGATCCACCTGCCTCTGCCTCCCAAGTCCTGGGAAGAGGTTTCCAACACATCTGATTTCTTTATATTTGCTGACCCCAGATTTTTTTTTCTTTTAATTATTTGAATCCACTACTCAAACATTATTCTGTATTTCCTCTTGGGCACAATGTTACAAACAACAGTTTAAAATCCTACTCAAACCAGTTTAGCTCCCAACATTACTAATGTATGGATGTTTCAGTTCATGTTTTAAACATCCTGTATTCCAAAAACCCAGCTGATTTTGGAAGACCGTTCACTTCGGGAAATTCGAGTTGACTCACTGCTCTCATTGCCAACACCTCAGAACTTGGCGCCCTCTCTCCAGCCTCTCCCTCCATCCTGGAGTCTAACCTCCATTATGTTGTCAGTGTTTTAACTGTCTGATTGCTATATTCCTTTTTTTTTTTTTTTTTTTTTTTTTTTTTTTTTTTATCTTCATTTCCTGAAGCAGCCTACAGGGTAACTATGACTCCTTAGCTTGGCACACAAGGTCTCACTCATGGTGCCAACCTACCTTGGCTTTCTCTTCCATCCTCATCTTCACATGCGGAACCTAACCACACATTACCATCTTCATCTGTTCCTAACAGGTTATTTTTCTTCCACACCCACTTATTCTTGGGGGGGGGGGGGCAGGACGCTTACTTTTATAATGGATTTCTGATCTCTAAGTTGAAATGTTCTCACTCATTTAGCTCAGTTCAAAAATCACTTTCTTAAAAAAAAAAAAAAGACAAACAAAAAAACCTTCAACATCTCTCATGTATCTTAGTACACATGGTCACCCTTTTTGATCCTCCAGAAGCATCAGGGATGTGTTTACTTGGAGTCTGATCAATGCTGGACAGATTCTGAAGGTGGATATTCATGCCCAAGTGAGCAGCCGACCCACTCCAGCCACAATTGAAGAACATAAAGATATTCCACTCATTTTTGTGCAGATGTGTAATAATAATAATAAACATACACATGAGCTAAAAATACAGTTTGGTTTATATTGAGAAACATAAGAAGTTAGAGATTACTAACACTTCAGATCTCTTCATAGTTAACCATTATAATAGCACAGAAAAGGTAATCGTCATCAGAGACGTTCTGACGGCATCCTATTCAAAAATTTTCAGTATTTTGAACTCCAAGATCTCCACACAACAGGAAGCCAGCTTAGTTTAAAAAGAGAAAGCCTAAGACAACGAACAATGTAATTAGTTTCATGAAGGTCAGCAATGCACTCAAATCTACACTCATCACCTTTGAAGGCAACAATTTTGTAAAGCCTTCCATTGTGCATCATACTCCCAGCGCTAGCAGAGATAGATAACTCAACCATGCAAACAATAATTTAATACAAAAGATAAAGTAAATAACTTATTTCCAAAAGAAGAAAAAAAACCAGTGTGCTGATGGTGTGTTTCTACTCAGTTTCATCATCTCCGATATAAATATCTTACATATTTACGGGAAGTTTCACAATTCAAATGTACAGTAATTCAATTCTTTCCAATAATCCCCTGGGTTAAACAGTGCAGAGATTCTTTGTCCGGATTTAGAAAGATTGAACAAGAGGCTCTAGAAATGTAGCATTTCGTTTGTTTGTTTATTTATTTAGTGTAAAAAAGTATTCTTACTACAACAAAAACGGCGCAAGGAAAACCCGCCCTCTACTCCATTAGGATCCCTGTGGACCTACTGGTGAGTCGGCTAAGACAACGAGCGTCAAACCTCAAATTCTGATAGACTTGAAGCAAAAGTTCCATCTCCCAGCACAGGGCCAGTGACAGCCACTCCACCCGCAAGCGCTAGCTGCAGCCTGGGAGCAGCGAGCGCACGACCACCGCGCAGCCGGCCGCCGGGGTCTGGGTCAGCGCTGACAGGGGCGCCGGGAGCCCGGAGTCCGCCTCGCAGCCCGCACCACCGGGGACTCCCAGAGCACCGACCCCAACGACACCCACCTGGCCGTCCGGCATCGAGGACCGGGCCCAGCAGGCCACACGCCAGCAGCCACCTTAGTCGCAGAGAGGCGAGGGGCGAGAACGCGCGCGGACCCATAGCGAGGGCTTCTGCAGGTTCCGCTCAACGCGCGGCCGCCGCCTCCGCCCCTTCGGTCATCCTTGCAATCCCGTGGGGGCCCCCCGAGGGCTGGCGGGGCGCGCGCCCACGGCGAGCACGCGCGCGGCACTGACGCAGCCCTCCCGCCCCACCTAGCTCGCTCCGGGCCGCCGGCGATCCCGCTGCCAGAGGCTGACGTAGGGAAAATGCAGTTCCCGGGGAGAGAATGGCCTACTCCACCGCCGCCGCTCTCCGCCCCGCCCCTCGACCCGCGCTGCCGGTCTGAGAGATGGAGGTGGGGCTGAGGGCGGGGCTTCCCGCCCCTAGGTCGCTCTTTCTCTCCGCCCCTCGCTGCGAAGAGTGGAGGGTCGGCTGGAGGGCGGAGCTTAAAAACCAGCCACGCCCTTCCTCTGGCCGCTTTGATTGGCCGTGGAGGCAGGCGGAGCGTCGGGCTGCACACTGATTGGCTGGGTGGCGGCGGGCTGCGTGCCTACGCAGAGGCCTGACAGCGCGGGGCTCAGGTCGGCAGTGGCGGCCTGGCTTTGTTTTTAGGCCAGGTCTCTGGGACCGGCCAGGGAAGATGGTGCTGGGGGGCTGCCCTGTGAGTTACCTACTGCTGTGCGGCCAGGCGGCCTTGCTGCTGGGGAACCTGCTACTGCTGCACTGTGTCTCTCGGAGCCACTCCTTTAATGCCACGGCCGAACTGGATCTCACACCTTCAGGCGCCGCTCACCCAGAGGGTCCTGCGGCCCCCAACTTAGAATACAGGGACCCCAACTCTCCGGTCATCCTTTGCTCTTACCTGTAAGCTACCAGATCGTGGGGGCGGGCCTAGCGGGGATCGGGCCCGGGGTAGGTGGTGGTTGTGGAAAGGACAAGAAGGAAGGCTGCTTCCACCTGGGGGAGGTGATTCCCAGGACAGATGCTTCTCAACTCCCCTGCAGCAGAAAGCCTTGTATATTAGTGGTAGATGCTGGAAAGGAGTAGTGTAGGCTATAGAACCCTTCCATTTCCTGCGCCCTTTCTCCTGCCTTGGTTACAAGATGAGTTCAAGGCCAGCCAGCCTGGGTAATTTATCTCAAAAATTAATTAATTGAAGGTCTGGAGATGTAGCTCAGTGGTAGATAGCATCCTTAGCGCGTGCAGTTCCTAGTACAGAACGAAGGAAAATAGGATCGCGTGCGTTCACGAAGCCAATTGGCTAAGGGGGCTGATGACGGTCTTACTGATTTGCAGACCCGACGAGTTTGTAGAGTGTGATGCCCCAGTGGATCACGTTGGAAATGCAACTGCATCCCAGGAGCTTGGTTATGGTTGTCTCAAGGTGAGCTTTTTCTCTGTTGGTGCATGCACTCTTCTTCGTGGAAACCATAGCCAGGTGCTTGCTGTTACGGAAGAGCATAAGGGCATACAAAGAGGCTTTTTTTTTTTTTTTTTTTTTTTTTTTTTTTTTTTTTTTTTTTTTTTTTTACACATCGCCATCCGTATAACTGCTGCTGGAAATTTCCAGCATGACCTAGGTTTTAGTGGCCGAGTAGCACATTTGCTTTCCTCAGGAACCAGCAACGTCTGTGCCTAAGCCGCCCGAGGTTCAAAGACCAAACTGTATTGCTTCCGTTGTTGTTAAAACTAAAAAAATGAAGCCAAAATATCAGCGGTCCTTTCAAGCCCTCTCTTCAAAGAGCAACACCACCAGCCACGCAGGGGCTTTGTAAAGCTGACGCTCAATTGGGCTTTCTCAGTTACACGGGCACCTGGAGGGTGATGACAAGCTGATCGCACCGTTAGGATGTAGCTTGATTGTGTCACTTATGTCTTTGTTTGAGGATAAAGCCTTCTAGAGAAGCCTTGGGTGGGGCCCCTCGGCCTGGAGAGAAGCCATTATTATCCTTAAAGTGTGTGTACCTATTTGGTCTCTTAAAACCAAATGAATTTTGCGTTGGCTTGGTTGGGGTGGGATGGTGGGGGGGGGGGTGTTTGTTTGTGAGAAGGCCTCACTATATAGCCCAAGCTGACCTTAAATTCATGATCTCCCTGCTTGAGCCTCGTAGTGCTAGGATACAGGTTTGCTACACTGTGCCCAGCTCATACTTTAGGAATTCGTGTACCAACTTTGCACGGTGGACTCGCCACTATGATCTAATGCAGGGTTGAATTATGAGAAAACATTGTTTTACTACCTCAGACACAAAGGAGTGGACATTATAATACCACAGTCAAGGGGACAGCTTTTAATTGAGCTATGTGTACAGAGATATTTTAAATACACTGAAATTTTGTTCAGTTGTAATTGCCGGAAGCTTGCCTAACATTACATAGAGATAACTTAATTTCGCCTACCTGAATTAAAAGCTGAATTTATCCTGTCACAAGATTCAAACTGTCCCTCAGCCAGCTGTCCTGAAGGACTGGCAGGGCTCGGGAAGTGAGCCTCCCTGCTCTCCAGGCTCACTCTGAGGAACACAGGGGAAACAGTAGAAAAGCAGAAACGAGACAGAGGGAAACTGTGTGCCTCTGCTTTCTCCTCAGAAACTGAATTAAGCGAAGGGTAGGGCTTTGGTTCTGAGTGGTTTTCCTGGAACTAAACTTCTACTAGGGTAGACTACAGAAACCTATAACCATGTGTGACTTAAGTCCTCAGTCAGATAACAGTCTCAATTATTTTCTAATTTTGTTCGTTTATAGTAAATATACAGCAGATGTCTTGATACGCATTGGCATCTCAGTTCCTGTTTTTAAGATGCTGCATTATGTACCTGTAATTACAAGATAGTGAAAGTGTTGTGTGTGTCTCCGCAGTTTAGTTTTGGTTTTGGTTTACTATGTATTAAGAAGCCAAGCCCGTCGTGGTGGCGCACGCCTTTAATCCCAGTACTTAGGAGGCAGAGGCAGGTGGATCGCTGTGAGTCCGAGGCCAACCTGGTCTATAAAGTGAGTCCAGGACAGCCAAGGCTACACAGAAAAACCCTGTCTCGAAGAAAAAGAAAAAAGAAGCCAGTCCTGAAGGAGAAAAGTTGATTTAAAGCAGTGTACAGTTAGGATGGTCTACTAAGTCACTTGAAGTCATCACTGAAGTCCTCGCTTTTACCCAATCTTGCTAGAATTCTTAGAGTTCTGACACAGCTCTCATTGGCGGACATGAATGTGTGTTTGTGTCACTTTCTCCACAGTTTGGGGGCCAGGCCTACAGTGACGTGGAACACACAGCAGTTCAGTGCAGAGCCCTGGAAGGAATTGAGTGTGCCAGCCCCAGGACCTTCCTCCGAGAGAATAAGCCTTGTATAAAGTAAGCGTTACTTCGTTGTTGCACCGTGTGTGTGGTTGCACTGTGTGGTGCTGGAATCTGAACCCAGCACACGTGCTAAGCAAGCGCTCTGATAATGAGCTACACCCCCAGCTTGTGCCTTTGAAGGGGGTAATGGATACTTGGCTAGAGGAACCCCCAGGGTGACTTTTTTCTTTGAAATATTAAAGACTGCATTGCTTCCTCCTGCATGTAGCCCACTGACTGAGGCAGTGGGATTGCAACAGCTAGGAGCAGAAGTTGTGGGTTCTGAGTCTTTTGTTCCGCCCCTCATCCTCAGCTGCCAGGCACTGGGCCAAATGAGGTAGTTTCAAATGCCCAACCAGCAACCATCCTGGGTACACAACCTTAGGACGCCTGGAACAATGTTTTGCAAAGAAATGTGAGGGTTCCTCCACTGAAATCGCCTGACCATAAAGGAATGTGATGTAAATTCTACCAACGGTGCAGAAGCTTCTTAGCCTGTTAGCGAATGAGAGAGGCCTTGGTGACGTGTAGTGATGTCAGCAACTGCAGTTAAGTGGGGTTTCGTTGTTGGGTTTTTTGTTGTTTTTGTTTTTTTAGCCTTCAGACATAAATGTTTCTGGTTAGGGAGAGACTGCCCACCCCAAGACTAGAAAAGTCTTAAGTGTTGTCAAGCATGTTCTTAACGTGCACATTAGCGTCCTGAGCCATCTGCTGGCAGTCCACCCCAGGAGACTACTCCTTTGCCAACTTAATCATGCCACGGTCAGGTGTCGGGCCACTAGGGCACACACTGTATATAGCTTAAAGCTGCTGAGGTATTCAAGTAGCCAATCCTAAGTTGCTTATGTGTCTTACCTTGGCTTTCCTGCAAAAGCCCCAGCCAAGTTGTGACGTACACCTACCCTTTACTCCTTCCTGTCTTCTGACCGCCATGTTCTCCCTCCTTCCCCTGTGGCCCAGGAGGGCAATAGCCCTGCCGCCTCTGTAGGACCCACGAATGCAATGAGCTACTTGTCTGCCTCCCCCACACCTCTACACACCCACACCTCCACACACCCACACATCCACACCCTCATACCCCCATAACCCCACACCTCTACACACCCACACACCCACACCTCCACACACCCACACCTTCACACACCCACATCTCCAGGCTTTTTTATGTCTCCCACAGTAGCCACACCTGACTGAATGTATCAAGAGAGAATCCAACCAGGACAGAGGCCTCTTCTGCGCCAGGGCCAGCCATGGCTGCACTGCCATTACATTACACTCAGTTTTCATGTGCACGTCTCCCCCCTTCACCCAGGTACACCGGACACTACTTCATAACCACGCTCCTCTACTCCTTCTTCCTGGGATGTTTCGGCGTGGATCGCTTCTGTCTGGGACACACTGGGACAGCAGTCGGGAAGCTGCTGACACTCGGAGGACTTGGGATCTGGTGGTTTGTTGACCTCATTTTGCTCATCACCGGGGGGCTGATGCCCAGTGACGGCAGCAACTGGTGCACTGTCTACTAGACACTGCTGCCATCCCGAACCAGCAAGGAGGAGGAGTGCTGGGCCACCACATTCACTACCACAAGCTCTGAGTCCCCCTCTGAACATCACCGTCCTCCTAGAAGGACAGACTGTATTTTTCAACCCAGATCTTCCCTTGCAAACCAGGAATGGCAAGCAGTGTTGCGGGAGTCCAGCCATAATGTTCCTCGTGTACCAAATAGGAGAGATGGAAGACAGTGACTTCCACCCCACACATCAGTTTCCCTGCTGACTCTGGGTGGCTGAATCTTTGGTCGTTTTGGAGCAGGGGAACCCAACAGGATAAACCAAGGGTCTATCCACTCACCGCCTTCTGTGGCCCTGAATCTTCACGCACAGATCGGAAGCTGCACTACTGAGCAATGTCCAGCCGATGCAGAAATGACCGTGGATTTTAATACACACCAAAATTCTGCATCTGTGAATTTAAACTGCAGAATAAAGTTTTAAAACCCAGCCTGCTGTGTGAGCATTTTGAATGGAGAATGAAACTCAAAATTCGTTGTTGCCGACGAGTAAGCATTTAAAATGAAACACTTATAGTCTGAATACGAAATGTGCCCCCAGCAGTCTCATGTCTGGGGGCTTCCTTAGAAAGTGACTGAGTTCTGAAGGCTCTCATCTGGTGCTGTCACTGGAAGGTGAGAAAGAGGAGGAACTGAGCCTACTTGGAGGGAGGAGATCACTGGGGAGGGGGTGGCCTTGAGTTGACGTCTTTTCCCTGTCTCTCTCTTCATGTCCACTATAAGATGAAAAGTCTAACTCACCACACACTCACACCATGATGTTCTGCCTGAGCCACAACACCAGCCAACCACAGAGTGAGCCTTCCAAAGCTGTGACCAAAATAAAGCTGCCACCTTTTAAGTCTTTGCTGGGTACCTGGTCGCAACAGTGCAAAGTACAACGCGCAGCCAACCACCCTATTAAGCCCAACTGTGGACTGTTGTAATGCTCAGAGACAGTAAGTCCTTCATTCAAGTTACATCTGAAAGCCAGCGATGATAGGCACATATGAATTAACAGAGTGTCCTACCTAAAATTAGTATTTTCCAATATATGAACCCCACATTACGGCAGCTGATCCAAAAAGACTGGTATATAGGCTGGTATATACTTCATTAGTCCCAGCACTTGGGAGCCAACCTGGTCTACATCATGAGACCATGTTTTTCTAGATTTTACACAGGTAACTATAACACTTTCCTTCAAAATTAGGTGAGATAAAATGAGCCCTGCACCCTTGGAAAGAAAAAAAATAGGAAAAACATATGCCAACTTCAAAGACAGTACTAGGGTCAGCTCAGGATGTTTCAGGGGAGTAAGGAGGAAACAGTTGGTCCACACAAGCATGACAGTTAAGCTTTTGCATTCCCAAGTCACTGGGAAGAAGAGGAAAGGCTCTGTGTTATAAGCAGCTTTGCAATCTTAAGTCAGAAAGAACTATAAACTATAAATGCCGGGTCAGACCAGGAGGCCTGCGCTTCAGTTGGCCACGGATTCTAGAAACAGGATAGACCCACTCTGTATTCCTCTCCATAATAACTGATGTGAAGATGAGCAGTTGAGGCAAAGTGAGTCCTGGAAACACAGCACCATGCCGTAGACCTCCTAAGGTTTCTGCCTCAGCATCCCTAACTAATACCACTGTCCTCGCATTCCTAAAGATGACCACTGCAAAAGCTTTCTGAAAACTACACTAACTTCAACCCTGCTTACAACAACAACTGGAATTCTCAATTCATAATCTGTACACACTAAGACAATATTTTTAGATGTGTCCTTGAAAATATACATGTCAGGCAGATGTTCGAGGCCAGCCTGGTCTACAAAGTAAGTCCAGGACAGCCAAGGCTACACAGAGAAACCCTGTCTCAAAAAAAAAAAAAAAAAGAAAGAAAAGAAAGAAAATATACACATCAAACTTCACATAGGCTTTAAGGAGCTCCAGGGACACCATATTTAAAAGGGAGAAAAAAAACTTCTGACAGGCTCAATAGTGAATGCTTCCCTAACATGCACTGGTCCCTAGTTTGACCCCCAGCACCCTCCCAAGTCTGGAAGACATAACTAAAATTAAAATATTATCCAAATTAAACTATTTAAGCCAAGACTCAGCCTTACCATAGCTCACTATGGTAAATCCCTGCGTGTTTGTAAGTTCCACTAAAAAAAAGAGCCTAAGTACATCTGAAAATGGTTCGAAGAAAACTATTTTAATGGAAGAAGCTGTTCTCAGAAACACTGGAGGACCAAAATTGTTTCTACCGCTAAAACGATCATTTTGAGGGTACTATTCCTGTGTGGTAAGCTAATGTCATCAGTTTCAATCTGTCTTGTAATTGCCCTTCCTATCTACAAATGGTGACCAGAAATGTAATATAACCCAGGAATCCCAGTACACAGAGTAGTATCTTAAAATATGATTGCCTTTTTACTCCAGATTCAGGCTCTTAATATATGGTAGGTAGGTTATTTGCACATGTGTGTGGCATGTCAGTTTGTGACTATGTAGGTTACTAATGTGTCCTGTCAAGATTTAACTAGGAATTGCCTGTTTTCAATTGTTTACGTGTCATTAAATTTTATCAGATTGCCATGGCTGTTTCTGCTGGCTTAGGATGGTTTTTGCAGCAGAGGAGACCCTCAAACTCAAGATCCGTGAGAGGTGTCTGTACGTGTGTGTTTGTGTGTGTGTGTGCAAACGTGTGCTCATGCGCTCAAAGCACCCATCTTTTTTGATATCCTAAGCCCCTGCCATCTCTGGCATGTCTTCGATACAAACCAGGTGATACAGCTGGTTTTGCGAGCCAGTTTCTCAAAGTACGGTGCTTAATTGATTATTTCAGGTGCGATAGTCAGAAACAAGGTTTGACTTCCTCGGAGCACAATGATGGAGAGAAAGTCACTGTCCTTAACAGCTTCGATGACATCAGCTGTGCTGGTGACAGGTTGCCCATTTATGCTGACGATTACATCATGGTCTCTCAACCCTGAGCTGAGAAAAAAAAAAAAAGAAAAGAAAAGATGATGAAGCCAGGAGGGGTGGCACACACCTGTAATCCCAGCACTCAGGAGGCAGAGGCAGGGGGATCACTGTAAGTTCGAGGCCAGCCTCATCTACAGAGTGAGTTCCAGGACAGCCAGAGCTACACAGAGAAACCCTGTCTCCAAAACAAACAAACAAAACCCAAAAAAGACGATGAAAGCATCAGAAGAGTTCTTGCTCCATTTGGGGTCAGTCTGTCTGTCTGATCCACCACCATGCACTGCCCTACAATTTTGCTGACCGTTAGACATATCAACCAAGAAGGTAGGACTACCCAGAACCCTTCCAACCGCAAGGGCTGATGGAGGATGTGCTGTGACACCAGCTGGGGGACGATGGTCCTCTGTGTTACCTATAATACTAATATCCCATGAGAATTCTGGGAGGGGCTGAGTCCCCTCCTGCATTGAGTTCCACTTGGAATGGACTATTTAGCTCCTAATTTCTTTGCCTCTTTTGCTTGTGTTAACCTCAAACATTACTAGAGCAATAGTACCAAGCCAGACAGTGTTTCCCCCCACAGGAAGTTGTACTCTGGTGAGTCTGACTGCACAGCCAATCCCATGTTTCTGGAACTGGAGCGTGATGAGCTACTGCGTGTCCCAGATGTTAGGCTTCCAGTAAATCAAAAGCCACTCAGGCTGCCAAGTCCAGATGTTTACAGCTCTGACTCAAAGCTATAGTTCCGTTCAGTCTTCAACACATCAACCTCGCATGGAATATAAATTCTAGAGCAGAGGTCCTCAGCCTTCGTAATGCTGTGACCCTTTAATACAGTTCCTCATGTTGTGGTGACCCCCCAACCATAGATTTTTTTTTTTTTTTTTTTTTTTTGAGACAGGTTTTCTCTGTGTAACAGCCCTGGCTGTCCTGGACTCGCTTTGTAGACCAGGGTGGCCTTGAACTCACAGTGATCCGCCTGCCTCTGCCTCCCAAGTGCTGGGATTAAAGGTGTATGCCACCATGCCCAGCCCATACAATTATTTTTGTTGCTACTTCATAACTGTAATTTTGCTACTGTTATGAATTTGACATAAATATGTGTGTTTTCCAGGCCTTAGGTGACCCCTGTGAAAGGGTTGTTCGCCTTCAAAGGAGTCAAGACCCACAGGTTGAGAAGTGCTGTTCTAGATACAAAATCCAAGTCCAAACACAAAGAGCAATAAACAGGGACAGGCTGGTAGGTTGTGTAAAGGTAAGAATGGGCTAAAAGAGGGGCATCAAATTAAGTGACCCAGGAGATGCTATTTAAGAAAAATGGGAAGCTCAAGAAAAAGATGACAGTGGGCGTGGATTACCAAGATATGTGGAGTTTGGAAAGTGTGAGGGGCTTGGAGTATAGCTAAGTGGTAGAGGGTATGTTTAGCATGTACCCACCCACCCGGTCCTTAGTTCAGTGGGCATCACCAAAGGTTGGGGCTTGGAAAGGTAACACAGTGGGATACGAAGAGAAGGAAGGATAAAGCTACATGCAAGAAGTCCTTACGAACAAGGACAGTGCCGGGCAGTGGTGGCGCACGCCTTTAATCCCAGCACTTGGGAGGCAGAGGCAGGCAGATCTCTGTGAGTTCAAGGCCAGCCTGGACTACAGAGTGAGTTCCAGGACAGCCAGGGCTGTTAACAGAGAAACCCTGTCTTGAAAAACAAAAAATAAAACAAAAAAGAACAAGGACAGTAGGACAATGACTTGGACTGTGTACAGAGAAAGAGGATAACTCAGCAATCATGAGCAGGGAGATGGAGCAAGAAAGAAACCGTGCTGTGGCTTGGGGCCTACCGTACACTGAATATGAGGAAGTAGGCTCTCACTGGACAAGTGCCCTTTGCCCATGACTCAAAACTTTCAAGAGACTAAAGCGGGATTTGATCTTGTGGCTTTCAAACTTGAAAAGTCATCTTCTTGCCACTGAGTCAACCCCCTCTCTTAGAAATGAGAGGAACTACAAGATCAGGATTGTAGAGGAATGAAGCCAAGGTACATTTCTCCTCTTTGACCTCTGTGTAACTTAACACAGCTGCTGCCCCGTAAAAACAAGGACTATGTCATAAGACTCCTCAAACAACTGTAAAAACATGTTGATGCCCAGGATATAATAAATGTTCCCTACGTGCCAACTGCTGTCGGGGTAATTATTAGCTGTTATTAAATACAAGCGAATGAAAGCCAGCAAGGATGGATGTTGGGTTGGCGGAGACTTACGGCAGTACCGCTCCCATTGGTGTGTGTGTGTAACCTACCTGGGTATCCTGTTAAAGATTAAGACTCTCTTAGGGATGTACTCTAGTGGTAGGGTAGGTGATTGGCACACACAAATCCCTGGATTTGAACCCCAGAAAGCAAGAAGTAGAGTTAAGGGGAGCTAGGGAGAGAGGAAGGGTAGAAAGGATAGGATCAGGGGAGCGGGGAGATGCGGGGGGGGGGGGGGGGAGATTTCTCTGACACAGTTCACACAGCTAACCCCAGTGCTTGGGAAGTTGGGACAGGAGAATCCCAGAGTTCATGGCCAGCACTGAGACTGGCTACCGTTGATGCTGCCACTGACAGCACACCACACTTTGAGGGACAACATAAGGAGCTGAGCTCTCTGGCCTTGGATCAGAAGTTCAAATAAGGAATTGGAGGAGGAGTAGGGTAGGGTAGGGATCCAAAGAGTCTAGAAAAGTTTAGGACGTGCCAAATTTAGTATCCTGAGACATGACACTTAGCTGTGCTAAACTGCTGGTACCTGTGATTTCTCCCAGATCTAAAAGAGTTGCCAACATCTCAACAGGTTGCTGAGCTCTTGAAAAACAGTGAGTAGTAATGAAGAAAGGGCAGAGCCCAGGAGAATAACATTTGCCTCTTCCTGCCTCTTCCTGATTCTAAGTATTCTAAAGCAAAGCTGAAAATGGCTTGCTAACCCTTCCAAGGAGCTGTTCCAGCCTTTGACATAGTAATACAGGTGCCATCCCAGGCAGTCCACACTGCCACTCACACCTCAGAGAAAAGGTGTCTGAGAAGACCTACTGTGCACTGACTTCTGACCTGCCGAATCCTTCCCATTCTTATTAACTGAAAACGAGTGCACTGTTCCAATTACTTAATTATGTATCATTAGTTAATAGTTATTAATAACTGGATAACTGGAACATTGTGGCCCATGCCTATAATCCTGGCACTCAGGAGGCAGAAACAAGAGGATTATATGTTTCAGGCTATCTTGGGCTACTCAGTGAGGCCCCGGGTTTCAAAAATGCAGAGTAAAGATCTGAGAAAGGCTCAGAGGGAAAAGTGCTCGCTACACAAGCACAAGGACAGTTTGAGTCCCCAGCACACGTATTAGAAGGGAAGAAAAGAAAGAAAGGAAGGAAGGAAGGAAGGAAGAGAAAGGCTACATGTAGAGGCACATGCCCGAAATCCCAGCAAGTACTGGGAAGGTTAAGATAGTCAGATCCCCTGGAACTCTGGGAACAGCCAGCATAGTCCAATTGGTGAGCTCCAGGTTCAGTGAGAAATCCCACTTCAAAACATAAGGTGGGTAGTGGCTGAAGAAGGAAACACACACACACCTGCACATGCACACACATGCACACACACACATGAAAGCATATACCAAATACTAAAATTAATACATAAGTCATTAATAACTTAATAACAAATTTAGCTATTACATAATAACTGATAATATTGAAGAAGTATATTTAGGGGCTGGTGTGCAGCTTAGCTTACCTGCAAAAGGAAAGAGGAATTTGGTAATTCCTAGCAAAATTAATTTTAACTTAGGTTATGACTCTGTTCAATAGAGAGGTGATATAAGCTGCATGTATTACTTTAGATTTTAGAGTAACCACCTTTTAAAAAAATCAGATAAAGTAATCTTTAATAGTGCATCTGATTTAGTGCACTAAATCTACAATTTTATCATTTTAACACCAAATAAATATTTTGAAATTGTGAAAAATATTTTGCACTTTCCTATAGGCCTTTGAAATCCATATAGTACATGCCCAATTTGTCCCTATGCTATAATATCTCATCCAGTGCTATAATTAACACAGCATGTAACCCTTCTGAAAGCAAAAAGGGAAATAAGAAGATAGTTTAGACTGTTTCCGGTGCTTTTGGTGTTTTCACTGACATCAACTTAAACCAAACAAAGTTTTAAATTGTGCTACTGAGTCACACTGGCCAGCTTTCAGGAGCTTGTACAGCATGTACAGGTCATGACCCTGACACTGGTGCTCAAGTCTGACTGCTCCAAGCTTAGCATGGTGCATGCCTAGAAATAACTCAGGGGGCTGGGCAAAGCTCTCTCCGCTTACCTTGCGGCAGCCGTCCCTTGAATCACTTCATAGACAAAAACTCCAGAGCTCACATCAGGGAAGTCTGGATCTTGCCTCTTCATTTCCTGAAGGAGGCTGGGAACAGTATGGAGGTTAGCAAACACAGTGATCCCCTGAGGCCTGAAAAAAAAGACTTGCCCCTCTCAGGAGGCACATAGCCTATCTCTTTCCCCATCTGCTCAGCTGGAGACTGGCAGACACCCGAGCAAATCCCAGCCAGCCATTCATAAGCCATCCCTGCTGGGTGCTGTCCCCTCCTCTAGACCAAGGCTTTGTCTCTCTGGACATGATGGAGCCATCCAGAAAGAAAGATGTTGATACAGGCAGAGGGAGACACAGCCCTGCAGCACAGCCTGTGGTCCCCACACGGGTCCTCAGATGCTTCTGTTTCCTTGGTAACCCTGCCAAGTGATGGCCTGTACCTCTGAGACATAGTTACCCAATGCTTACTTCAGAGTGAGGGGCAACATTCGAATGCCCAGGTATTTCTTCTGCAAAGGAGCCTTGCCTGGAAAAGAAAACCATAATGTAGGACTCCCAGGCAAGACTCCCAGGCCGACTTATTTCCTCTTGGCACAGTTTAAGAGACACCTAGATCCCAGAATCTCTTATTAAAACATCTGGCCATGTATACCATCTGTTTCAGAGGACATCTGTGGCTGACACCAACAGATCTACAGCCGGTGGGTTCATCTCTAAACTGTACAACACAAGTATTTCTGCTTATGTCTCATGCTGAGCTTTGTGCTTAGTCCCCCAACACAGATACCCAACCCCTGCTGTAGATCTTAGAGCCAGTGACTGAACACCATAAAGATGACATGCTCCAACAGGTGGCAGTCCACATGAAAATGGCCGAACCCCCCACCTTGCTTTACCTTGCAACTGGCGCTCATGATAGTCGGCCAGAAACTGTCTGATCCGATCTGAGGGGATGGCAAAGGAGATCCCTGCAGTCACCTTCAGAGTGTTGATACCAATCACATCACCATCCTACCAAGGAAGGGGACACTCGGTGTTAAGTCATGGTGCTCAGCAAACCGAAACACACAGCAGTGGAACAGGCAGAGGAGAGTAAAACTAAGCTCTTATGGCCAAAACAGGAGGGATGAGGGAAAATCCACTTCTTCATTAGGAAGGAGTATATGTCATCTTCAAGGGCACTTAGTGTGACCAGGGAAGGGAGTGGCACTTTAGAAATACAAAAGTTACACTTTCTTCATATTCAAAAATCAAGGTTGCTGTGGAGTGGTTTTTTGATTTTTTGGTTTTTGGGTTTGTTTGGGTTTTGGGGTTTTTTGTTTGTTTTGTTGTTGTTGTTGCTTTTTGGGGTTTATTGGTTTTTCGAGACAGGGTTTCTCTGTGTAGCCTTGGCTGTCCTGGCTTTGTAGACCAGGCTGGCCTTGAACTCACACCAATCCACCTGCCTCTGCCTCCAAGTGCTGGGATTGAAGGCGTGCGCCACTACGCCCAGCATGGAATATGTTTTAATCTCCACCTCATTTTTATTTTAATAAATCACGTTAATTTCTAAAGGTGATCTATAGTTTACTTTTAAAAAAAGATTTATTTATTATGTATACAGTATTATGTATTCTGTCTGCTTGTGTGCCCACCCACCAGATGAGGGTACCAGGTCTCATCATAGATGGTTGTCAGCCACACTGAGAATTGAACTCAGAACCTTTGGAAGAACAGCCAGTGCTCTTAACCTCTGAGCCATCTCTCCAACCCAACAGTTTACATTTTGATACAAATAAGAGCAGAAGGTAGCAAAGTGTCACATACGCCCAAAATCCTAGCACCTGAGAGGTAGAGGAAGAAAGATTAGGAGTTCAAGGTCATCCTCAGCTATATATTGAATTCCAAGCCAAATGGGACTATATGAGGCCCTGTCTCAAAAACTGACCAAAAATCAAAAACAAGGGGCTAGAGAGATTGCTCAGAAGTTAAGAGCATTGGCTACTCTTCTAAAGGTCCTGAGTTCAATTCCCAGCAACAACATGGCATCTCACAACCATCTTTAATGTGATCTGGTGCCCTCTTCTGGCATGCAGGTGTACATGCAGGCAGAACTCTGCATACATAATAAATAAATCTTAAACAAACAAACAAAGCCCACAAGAAGCATCTGCCTCTTCGTTACTTAATGGAAGCTAAAAATAAACATGGGAAAGTCAAAAGCTGTCGTGTTGTTGCTAATCAGCAATACTTCCGTAGGATTGTTAATTAGAAAGCAGTTGACCTTCATGAACAAGGGTCAGCTAAGCTGGTGCTATGGAAGTAAAAACCACTCTCCTGCCCTCTGCCATTCTTTAGCCACTGTTAGGTAACAAGAACGATAGAAAAGACGTTTCTGGTTGTACAGATGGCAACTTAGCAATTCTGGAGTGTGGCCTGAAATTCTGTCTTCCAGCCCTGTTCTGCGAACTTGTTGTCACTAGGAAGATGGGCACCAAAAACTTGCGAGCAGCACTGAGCAGGAATTACCCTGTGGGCTGATGTTGGTTGAGTGCTTGGTCCATCCTGTTCAAGGCCCTGGGTTCCATCCCGGGACTGGGGGGGGGGGGGGGCGGTATGTTTGAAAAGGAAGTAAATGCGCAAAGACTTCAGAGGCCTGAGCCTAGGAGTACCATGGCAATGCTGCTACTTGTAGGTGAGCAAGTACAAGGCCCAGCATCACCAGTAGGGGCACTGGTTAAGTGAATAATAAAATACACAGCAGAACGGTGGATTCTGGTTATGGCTGGCTTTTCTGTCATCTATGGGCAGGCTGAAGACTAAAAGCCCTGTTACGTAATCAGCATTTTTAGATGGAAGATAGTTCATATGCAACAGACGAGAGGGAAACTTTGAAGTAAGCTGCTACCAGGGTACTCACAGTGGGATGAGATCACACACACACACACACACACACACACACAACAGCAGGATAAATCCATCACAGGCTCTAAAATTCTCCCTAGCCATTTACTAAAGACCCAGAATACAAGGCATCACTCCTCAATCTCTCCACGAGACTGCCACCCAAGTCTACCTCCCAGATTTTGAAACATGTTTAAAGTTAGGAAGAAATATGAAACAGCAAAGAAAACGGCCACTTACCAAGTTCACCAGTGGCCCACCAGAATTCCCGTGCTAAAGACAAGTTGAGAAAGCCATCAGTTAGCAGATAGATACAGTTCTCCACTTTTACTTTTTTTTTTTTTTTTTTTTTTTTTTTAGACAGGGTTTCTCTATGTAGCCTTGGCTTTCCTGGACTCACTTTGTAGACCAGGCTGGCCTCAAACTTGCAGCGATCCACCTGCCTCTGCCTCCTGAGTGCTGAGATTAAAGGTGTGCGCCACCACGCCCAGCTCTCCACATCATTTATACATAGTTTCTAGTGAGGTTTACTAGAGAAACCTGCCCCTCACCCTAAAGTCAGGGTAGGTACAGGGCAAAGCAAAAAGACCCCACTCTGTATCGCAGCAGCAACCTCTGTGACAAGCCCAGAGCATGGGGGTCAGTTAAATCAAGCAACAGGGCATCCAGCCCTCCCTCGGAGATGACCTCTTAGAACGCTCAAAAGACCAAAGGGAAAAGATATCACTAACGTTTCCCTCTCGCTATATCATGGCAGTTTCTTCTGGGCTGCAAACAGACTCCCAGAGTGACTCACGTTAATGATGGCATCCGTCTGGATGTAGTCTATGTCTGAATCCTTCAGGCCCAACTCTTTGCCGCCTCTCTGTGTGGTGCTAACAATCCCCGCAGTCACCGTGTTCTGCAGGGAAAACGGGCTGCCCAGAGCCACCACGAACTCTCCAGCCCGGAGGTCGGATGATCTCCCCAGCAGCAGGACAGGAAGGTCAGTCTTCACATGGGGGTCAGGAGCGGAAGAAGAGAAAGACAGCAGAGAACACAGTCACCCAATATCCACTAACAGTGACACTGGCCTCTTGCTTTCCTTCTTCCTCAGATGCAGGTCCCACCAAACTCTCCTTTTATTAAGATAATTGAGATCATTTCTAAGATGGACATTTGAAGTCCTTGACTCTCAAGCCTGTGGGTAGTGACCACCATAGGAGTCTCATATGTTGCATATGAGATATTTACACTACTATTCATAATCATAAAATTAAAGGTAATTTCATAAAATTAAAGGTAGCAATAAAATAATTTTATGGAGCCAGCCCTGGTGATGTACGCCTTTAATCCCAGCAGAGCCAGGTGGATTTCTGTGAGCCTGGTCTACAAAGTGAGCCCAGGACAACCAGGACTACAAGAGAAACCCTGTCCTGAAAAACCAAACCAAACCAAATAATAATAATTAATAATAATAATAATTTTTATGGTTGAGGGTCACCACAACATGAGGAGCTGTATTAAAGGGTCCCAGCGTTAGGAAGGGTGAGGCTTAGAGGTTAAGAGAGTGTACTGCTCTTCCAGCGAAGAGAAGACAAGTTTGGTTCCCAGCACCTACACTGAGCAGTTTACAACCACCTCTAACCCCAGCTGCAGGGAATACAACTTCCTCTTCTGGCCCCCATGGCACTTGCACTCACTCGCAGAAACACATACATAAATACACATGATTTAAAATTGAAGTTGCATAGCAGCTAACAATTAATTAATTAGTGAGCCGTGAAATGCCTGGCATTAGCAAGTCACTTCGAGCCACCCCTGCTCAAACATTTACTGTCAGAGTGAAGTCACAAGCAGGATGGAGCTCACCCAGAATAGCGCTTCTCAAACTGTATTGTGTCCACCTCTAGGAGCTTATCAAAGTGCAGACTCTGGTAGACCTGGGTGGGTCTGAGATCCAGGATTTCTAAGGAGCCCCCAGGTGCAGGCCACATCTCATACAGCAAGCACCTCCAAGCGCTCTCAACAGGGTTGGGGGCATTGCAAATGGTATACCCAAGAGTTACGCCTACTGAAGAAGGATTCATGGGATGGAAAATGGGGGCAGGAGTGGCACTGCTGGTCAATGCATAGAGATT
Source organism: Acomys russatus (assembly GCF_903995435.1). Classification (NCBI taxonomy): domain Eukaryota; kingdom Metazoa; phylum Chordata; class Mammalia; order Rodentia; family Muridae; genus Acomys; species Acomys russatus. Next base: position 15,903,074 of record NC_067163.1, read on the forward strand.
TGTGTTGATGTGTAACAGAAGAAAAACAAACAAACAAACAAACAAAAGGACAGTGAAATCCCTTGGCCAAGACTTTCCATCGGGCTCTCAGCTATGGTTTCCTATTCCCCATGGCTGACCTTGGCTTTGGACCTGGCTTTCTTCTCATCCCTGCTGTCCAGAGGCAGTGACAGGTCAAAAAGACTGGAGCCAGGCTGAGTGGACCCTTGGATGGGACCACACTCAGAAGGCCCTGTCAATGGGCCTGGAATCAAGCTAGGGGTTGGGCAAGTATTGGAGGTGTGCCAGATCTCCCCATTACCCCTGGGGCAGGAGTTCTGTGGAGTGTGACAGCTACTGTAGACCTCAGGTTAGAGGAGTGGGCCTTATTGGTCCAAGTGGGCATCAAGACCTTGAAGTCTGAGAGCCAGGCAGAAAGCAGAGCGGAGAGGAACTTGGGGTGGAGGGTGGGGGGATCTCCCCTGAGCCTTGGGCTGCCTACTCAGGTGCCTCAAAGCTTGAGAAAGTGAAGCTAAAAATTAAACTCTCCAAGAGGCCCAAGACGCGGAAGGCCCTGAAGAAAGAACTGGGTCAGGGCCAAGCTGCTAAAAACAGATGAGGAGAAGGCTGGGGTACACCCAGACTGATGTGGAGGCACCTGGGCATTCTCTTTCGGAAAAAAATGTTTAGCCAGCCAGCCGTCAGCCTCTTTGAAGTTCTGCAACTTGGTCTCCGAGTTGTGTGAGCTGCGACCCCCTGCTGCAGAGGTGGGCAGAGGAAACTGACAAAGACAAGGGCCTTCAGGAGAGAGGGAAACAGCGGAGGCCCTGGTACAGGCCAGCAAGAAGGAAGTTGATGAACATCAAGAACTGAATGAGAAGGGACCTGGAGGGTGTGTCCCTGCAGTTCTGGAAGCCTGCCCTCGGTCGAGCTTCATGGCTGGAGGAGGGTGTGGTCCAGCCTGGCTCTGTAACCTGTGCCAGGAGGGCAAACAATCAAGCATTGGCTGTTCCCAAAGGAAGGAGTATGAGGCTGCAGGGTCTCCTTTCCTTGGGGGCTCAGGGGGAGCTGTGTCCTTTCCTCTATACCAGTGGTCCTTAACCTTCCTATTGCTGCCACCTTTTAATGCAGCTCCTCATGTTGTGATGAACCCTCCCACCCACCCCCACCCCCGCCAACCATAAAATCATTTTCATTGCTGCTTCGTAACTGTGATTTTGCTACTGGTATGAATCATAAATATAGGACCGGAGAGATGGCCCAACCGTTAAAGGCTAGGCTCACGATCAAAATGAATCAAAACTGTAGATAACTGACATGAAGGATATCTGATATGTGACCCCAATGGGGTCGAGACCCACAGGTTGAGAACAACAGTTATATAGTCCTGTTAGTAACAGAAGTGGTAGGAGCCCTGACTTTACTAGAGTCTGTACAGCCATCCCTTTTCATGAGGATGAGCTTTTCTTTCCCTCCATGTCCCTATTCTGGGTTCTCTTATAGTCACCTGTCCTGCCCAAGAGTGGGGGTAGGGGTGAGGGTGGAGGTGGGGTAGAAGGAGGTATATTGTGAGGTTTTGTTTTTTTTTTCCCTCCGGTGGAGTCTGTACCACTGCGGCTTCGAGGATTAAATTCATTTACTGAGGAGGGGTTGGAAGCACAACAGGAAGGAGGCAGAAGTGTGGCGGGAGGTGGTTGAGGGACCAGCCTCCGCTGAGACTCTAGGTCTTCATCTCCACATCACTCACCACTTTGTTCTTTTGAAAAAAGAAGCCTGGAGGCCGGGCGGTGGTAGCGCACGCCTTTAATTCCAGCATTTGGGAGGCAGAGGCAAGCGGATCGCTGTGAGTTCGAGGCCAGCCTGGTCTACAAAGTGCGTCTAGGACAGCCAAGGCTACACAAAGAAACCCTGTCTCGAAAAACAAAAACAAACAAGCAAACAAACAAAGAAGCCTGGGATGGGGAGGGAGTGGAAAAGTATACCCTCCATACAAAGGAAAGGTACGGTGAAGGAATATGAAGGAAAGTATCAACAAATGAGCTGTGAACACCCCCATCCCTGCCCCTCCCCCCAACGTGAAGTTTGCTGACTCAGCTCTCAGCTACTCACATTCGGCTCGATCTTAATCAGCGCAAGATCCAGTTTATGATCTATGTCTTTGACAGTGGCTTGATACTGGGCCCCGCTCTGGAGCTCTACCTGGATCTTCTGCTGGTTGGTGAGGACGTGGGCATTGGTGACGATGAGCCCGTCCTCAGACACGATGAACCCAGAGCCACTGGAGGCAGGGATTTCCTTGTTGGTGAGGGGTGACCTGTGCCGGAACAAGACAATAGTATGATAAGTAGAGGGGCAAGAAAATGGAGGAATCCAGCCATTGTTTGCGAGTCGCAGGAAGCCTCCCGGTTAGGAGACGCCATCTCCGGGGAATTTTCTCAAGCACTTTCTCTTGCCCTGTCTACTTTCCACGTTCTTTCTGAGGCGCCTGTAGCACATCCTCGCCATCTTTTCTGAACACAACCGAGAGCTGGGTCCAGGGATACAGTTTCTTCCTTCAGACCTGGACAGTGTGTCGATCTGTGTGTCATCTGCTGCAACGAGGCCAAACCTGGTGATACCACTGTGCCACACTGTCAAAACCGAGCTCTTACTTTCCACTACCAACTAGCATTGTGATGCGGAACAAATTACTTTTGCTCTGGACTTGCTTGAATTTAGAAGTCAGAAGAATCCTTGTGCTTGGCACTTTTCTCTTTAGTAAAATAACTCTTAGCAATTTTTGGAGAGGTTTTTTGTTTTTGTTTTTGTTTTTTGACTAGGCGCTGGCCTGGAACCAGAGGTCTCCGGCAGGCTTCGCACAAGCTCAACTGCCCAGCTACAACCCCAGCCAACTCTTTGAACCTGGGTTTCCTCACAGCGTTTTTTCAATAGTCAGATAATGCGCAGCAATCCTGTAGGGTAGTAGGCCCTTGGTGTGACCTTTACCTGCGGAATAGCTGCAAGTGAACCACAGATGGCGCCACTTTCTCCACCACCGCGGCGATAAAGTTGTACTTTCTCCGGAGCCACCCTGCCTTTGTGGTCCCTGTGAATCAACAGTCCACGATGAGGGGCAGTAGGAGCTTTCCTTCCTGGATGCAAGTGTCCATCTCAACATTGCCAGCATCTCCCCGCCCCCCTTCCTCTGCAGGTTCTCGAGACTAGGAGATGAAATGACCCGCCTTGTCACACTAGAGGAAAGAATGGGGGAAAGGGAAGCCCCGTGGTAACCAGTAAAGAGACCACATTAACCAGCCAAGAACACCAGGAACAACCACAACAGGTTGAATCCCTGGAGCTGGGGAAGGAGGGCCGACCCCGCGCCTCGCTCACCTGGGTCCCCGCAGCCACCCTTCTGCACCGGCACCGCCGGGAGCGCGCCCCGCAGGCGCGCTGCACGGTTCTCCTTCCGAAGCCAGCACAGGCTGGGGTAGGTGCGCCCGTCACTGCCGCACACCGCCAAGCCCTCAGCGCCCTCAGCGCAGTCGCAGGTGCCCAGCCACGCACCCCCCACGGGCTCCCGGGAGAACGGGGCGCCGCAGCGCAACCCCGAGACGCACGGCCGGCCACGCGCCCCGCCACACTCCTGGCCCTCGGCCGCGGCGCACACGCGGCAGCAGCCGCAGCGGTCGGGCACAGGCGCCGTGCCGGCCGAGCAGGTGGGCAGCGGCGGGCAGCGCGTGGGATCGCAGGCTTCGGGACAGGGCAAGGAGACTCTGGACCTCCTGGCCTCTGCCCAAGGAACAGGCACAGCCAGCAGCAGCAGCCACAGCAAAAGACACTGTGCTCGCACAGTCCACGGCGTCTGGGACATCATCTTCCTCACTGCCCTCTTCGATTGTACTTTTCCAGTTACTTCACTCTGGCCTCACAACTGGCCTGAAACGCGCAACACTTTTTTCCTGGCCTGGACGCCGCCTCTGCCAGCCTCCAGACTTTATAAAGGCTCACTTCTGCACACACACACACACACACACACACATCACCCACCACCCATGCCACCCCAGGGCAAGAGCCACCCAACCCTAAACCGTGAAGGGAGGGTCTACTCTTAAAAACAGTCACAGGGCAAGTGGGAAACGTGACCACCCACCCATGGCCACGAGATGTGACCATGAAAACACACAACCAGATTTCGTATTTCACATGATTTTATTACAAAACAAGCAACTAAACAGTTTTAGAAAATTACGTCTTGCTACATACCAATTAGGAGATCATACATCGTAAGAAGCTGGAGTTTCCATGCTCTAAGCTCAGTGCTTGCGGGAGGTGTTTCACAGCTCAAACACTGGCTCAAACGGGGCATGCCACACCTCCATAAACAGAGGTCCAAGGGGTCACGCTGTGTGTTTTTGCCAAATATTCACTTTTATTCAAAGCCTACCTAGTATGAGTGACTGTAATTGACTCCAGCAGGCAATAACACGCAGCGAGAATGGAGGACTGAGGAAAACAGATTTTAGAGGGGAAAAAAAATCAGAATTAAAGAGGTGACATGGAAAGCTTAATTTTCAAAATGCTGCCATTTTGCAACCAAATGGCTGTTTATTTGGTTGACATTGAAAACAAACATCAAATCCACCACTCAACTACCTCTGTTACGTATTCAGATGGTCATTTTAGTCATTTAGTTTTAAAGGGGGAAACACAACAAAAAAAACCAGTTTGCCTCCAGTAAAGTAGGATGCTGGACCTTAAATCTTTCCCCAGAGGCTCAGCATTCTACTCAGAAGTAGAGGTGACACTCCAGTGCTTTGAGACAAGGTCCCTCACAAGGCTATGGTCTTCCATAGCCTCATTACGGCTCACAGAATGTAAAAGGCACTCTATTTTTGCCAGTTATCACCTGACCTTGGGTAAGCACGTCCACGAAACCTTTCAAGAACAATGGGTGGTGAGTCCTTCAGCTCCAGAGAGCAAAGCCTCGGAAGCTGTATGGAAGGACCAGACCCCAGAGACTGCTTTTATTGCACAGAGACAATGCAGTGCCTTTTATAATCCAGAAATCCTTTCTGATGTACCCACATTCTGTCTAATCACAAATTCACCCTGCATCACACCCTATCCCCACCCCCCAACAGGGTTCTGTTTTATACATTGAAAGCTAAAGGTTTATGCACCATCTTTGGCTCCCATTAAAATACTGTGATATGCTTGAGAGGTGCCATATGCTTGTAATTCAAGCACTAGGGAGGCCGAGGAAGGAGGATTTACCAGTTCAAAGCTAGCATGGATTACGTAGAAAGACTCCAGCAAAAACAAATGAATTAAAATGGGAGCAGGGAGGGACTATTATAAAACTGGTGAGAAATCTGAACAACAAAAAAAAGAACTTCTGAAATAAAAATGGAGAATTTGAATGTTTTGGGGCTTCACAGAGACAACTGTATTTTCTGAACACCAAAACTATACCAACAGTGTTGTAAGTTTACATAATATAAACTCAATCGTGTCTAATCCACACCATCTGAAGATACATACGGAAACCTATCAACTTTCAGTAACGACCAGTGGCTGTAGCAGTAATAACCTAACAAACCGTTCTTGGGGAGGGACAGACAGGTTTCGCAATTTAAATGCCAGAGGATGACATCATTTCCGTGAGTCAGGGCATGTCTAAAGGCTTTCAGGAGTTCCTCGCTTATTTTCATTAGTTCCTCATCTCACATCTGAGCATTTCAATGTTGAACAGCCAAAGAACTTTCTAGAGAAAGATTTTAAGTTGAAACCAGAGACAAAGGGGCACTGGGCTTTGAAGTAGGTTGTAACCTTGATCACTCATAAATAAATAATTCCCCAAACCATAAAAACCAAAATACACAAAAGTTCTTTTTTTTTTTTTTTTTTTTGAAAATGGGGTTGTGGTGGGGAGGGACAAGATTGTGAACAGAAAAAGAGAAAGAGACCCAGTGGTTTTGGTTTTTTAAATCAGGAACACAAGGTCAAACTTAGGGTGGGGGACAGCCCCCTCCCACTGAGCTCAGTCTTCAGTGTGGCACCAGACTCAGGGTGACAGTCACAGTAAAAAGAGCACACCGCCTCTCACACTATGGACCTTTATGCCTGTTTCTGCTTGTGCATTAACTATGGACACCAAGGGTAGTAACTGGCTTAAATAAGAGTGCCTCCTAGTCTCTTCTTAGCGCTACAAGCTTCTAATTAAAAATATAGTTAATTTATCCAGCTGATAAAAGAGAGGAATGAGCCAAGTCTTCCCTCCCTGTAGGAAATAGCCATAATTTTCTGGTAACACAGTTCACTTAAGGTTGATAAACAAATACCCACAAAAGCACTGGAAATGGTTTCTTGCCCAGCGGGAAAAGCCACACCCTAAATTTTGGGTGGGAATCTAATCTTCTAAAACACTTCTAGAACCTAGGAAATCCCTAGCCAGCAATTCATCCTCTGATTCAATTTCTTTACTCCCAGTCTCTAAGCCATCAAAAATATAGTCATCTTTGTGTCTCTCCACTGGGAGTACATAGGACCTTATCAGATGCTGGGTTCCACCCACAGTGTGTGCTGTGGCTTCATTCAACAGGCGGCTTAAAGTATGAAAAGCAAGTTGGTCAGCAGGGTGCACGGTACACAAGCACTTAACATCAGACAAAAGTCGACCCCTTCTAAAAGAGCTGTGAGAAGGAGTCACGATTCTCTGTGTCAAAGAAGAACCATCCTCCTGCCTAGAAAACATGGACCAAAGATGCTTGCTGAATAAACAGTCATCCATCTCCTCAGTACCTCGTTTACATAAATGTAAGCCTCTGAGATAGAGGTGGCTCTAACACACACACACACACACACACACACACACACACACATACACACACACACCCCACCGCCACTGCCACTGCCACCACTACCACCCAGAAACCACGCTACACACACATTCAACATGGTTTCAAGAGAAGTGTCTGCTCTGGTCTCATCGCACTTAACACTGATAACCCCTTCCTTGGGGCCTGACACAGGAAACAGACTGGTGGCTCTGTCACCCAAGTCTGCAGAATTCGGGGTCACAGAGTGTCAAGAGGACAGTGTAATTCCCACAAGTGGCTATGGCAGTTTAATTAGCCCCCCCCCCCCATGAGTCACAAGAAGTCCCCCCTGCTCCCCTGGGAAGTGTCCTGAAGGACCTGCCTGGGTAGACATTCTTTACTCCCCAGATTCCTATGACACCCCTCAGATGGATCCCAGTCAAGATGTGGCCTGAGTCTCCCACACCTGATGACCCCCAGATCTCAGCCAATAAACAGGGGTAGATCTCTTGTCCTGAGATCCTGTATCTAGACTGGAAACAAAACCAAGAAAAGAAAAGAAATTACAAGGAAAAAAGAAACTTAGTTTAGGGGTGAAACTAGACTTTAACCTCCTCCAGACAGGAAGTATTTAAACTAACCCCTCAAAAAAAAAAAAAAAAAAAACAAAAAAAAAACAAATAAAATAAAATAAAATAACCCCTCATTAGGAAATCTAGAGAAAGGGGAGAGGTGTCATTCAAGAAGTAATGGAGTCTGCCTGTGGGTCTAACCTAGTAACTTTTCCCAATTAAATACATTGTGCCAATAATAATGAAAGCCAAGCCGGCTGAACAGGCCCCTCCACTGAGTGCCGTTAGCCTCTGTCCTCCACCATGGCAGAGAAAATGAGTCACAGCCCTGTCTCTCCTGCACACCATGGCACTGCATGTCACACATCAGAGGTCCGTATGTTTTCGTCATCAAGGTTGAACACAAATGGCTTCTCCTTGGGGTGCTGGGGCTCCGACCTGTGCCTGACTCGAGAGCTTGCCAGCACACCTGTAGCGTTGCTCTCCCCAGGCATGAATAAAGAGTCCTCCGGAGCATTCTCAGCTGACAGTAGCTTTTCCCCAGCCTGGGGGACAGGTGTCCAGGGTTGCCAGGAGGAGACCACGGAGGGGGCTTTACAGAGGGCTCTTTTCTCTTCCACTTGTGGCCGTCTCCTTGACAAGATGGAGTTAGGCCCGCTTCCGAGACTAGAACTTCCGGGCCGAGTCAAAGAAATGGATCTAGAAAAGGATGGTTCCTAAAAATGGAAAGGGAAGAAAAAGAGAAAGTAAGCTCTTTTCCTTACAATGTTTATCCCAAAGTCTCAAGAAAAGCATCCACCCAGGATCACCAAGTCACAGGGACACTTGGCTACAAAACTCAAGTAAGTGCGTGCAAGTCAGGGACAGATGCAGTCCCGGCTTCCCACGATGCTAAGCCAGGAGGATGGCTTGGGCTATGACTATGATGCTTAAGGATAGTCTGGACCACGCAGCAAGACCCCTATTTCAAAAATAATACATACATCATTTAAAAAAAAAAAAAAGATACTAAGCAGAATTCACTCCATGTTTGCAGATCTGCTTGACATTGGACTTGCAGGACACATCAGAAACTTCATGTCTCTGTTCAGGCCAACTTCATGTCAAACCAAAAAGAGTTGGGGAAATGTACCCAAGCTAGCAGAAAGAGAAAAACAAGTGAGCCAGTCTACGGCTCAGCTGCATTCGAGGCCGGGCTGCCTGCCTACATAACCAAATAAAACATGGCCATTCAAAGATAATTTATCTTTAAGCTAACACTGTGGCACAGGAAGGAAGTGACATACTCTAGGGTGGCACTTGAGGGCCTGGACAGCTGCTCCAATCTCCTGGATCCAGCTGTGCATGTCTTCAGGGCTGTCCGCCTGCAAAACATCCACAACACTTTACACACATTTTTTGGCATGTGACTTCGGTTTCCACGTCCCGGGCTTAAGTTCACAAAACCACATCAGAGTTCAGAAGGATCTTGGAAACAGTGTAGCCCAGTGGCTTGCAGACTTCTGAGGACATCTTCTCCCTGCAAGCTCTCTCCTGACTCCCAATAACTAAAACCGTTCAACATTAAGCTGCCCTGAAGAGGGAGAGGAGTGTCGGGTAGGAGGACAGCCCAATTTCCCATCTTCTGACTAAACTCATCACTGCATCTGCAAAACACCAGAGCCACTTCAGACTCCTAGTTGTAACACCAAAGGAAAATGAAGCCCAGAAAGCCACAGCCCCAGGTTTGAGGCTGGTCTTTTTGTCCCCCACCTCCACCCCATAATTATCTGAACAGGAGACCCCTGCTTTAAATTCCACTAAAGCAAACTCCCTCTGCAGACCCTCCAAGGTGTGCATGGCCACATACACAGCACCTTCCTCAAAACACAAGCTCTTGGGTCTGAAAATTCACCCTAGCCTTGGAGTGAGAACTTAGTTGAGGAACGCCATAGCAGAACTGAGTGAAGCATTTCTCCTGGAAATAACCTCTTAACGCCAGAAGGGGGCAGCAGTCTCTCCACAGAGGGAGGAGACAGAGGTGGCCTGGCTCCTGCAGGCAGAGCCCTGCCTCCCAGCGGTTGGAAGGAAGAGTGCAAGTGAACCCAGAGAGTTACAAAGGAAAGCAACACTAAGCTGCTCTGCCCTAGCACCTTCTCCTAACTGTCCACCCAGACACGGAGCTCTGTGTGCTGTGCAACTGTGCGACAAACACCCAGCCCCTAAGGGCTCCATCTCCTCCCCTTGCTTTTCCACGCCCCCAAAAATCACTCCTCTTTGAATTCTACCAGGATAAAACAGGATCCCTTTGGCTTTCATTGGGGTTTTGTTTCCCTTGTGTTCACTCAAGGTTGCATTACTGTCCCTTCCTATCACCCCGAAAACAAAGCCCCTCGGTTATCTGTGTGTGGCACATATCAACAAAGGCACAGGGTCAAAAAGAAGGACGAGGGCCCATGGAACACACCTCTCACACCTGCTGACTTAGTTATGCTTGCTCTCCTTTGATTCTTTCTGGTTATTTGGCAATCTAGTAGCTTTCCAAGACAAAGAAGACAAATAGATCCCTGGTCCAGAGGGTAGCCAGGATTAGGTATCCAAACTTTTCCTGAGATCAGGATCAGAGACAGCATGTTCTGTAGACAGATCTAAAGGAGAACTAAATAAGTTGTAAGGGTCTGCTGCTTGCATGTGCCAGGCAAGTGGCAGAACTACCTCTAGAACCAGTAGTGAGCCAAAAAATTTTAAAGGATCCAACAGGGTAACATATTTAGTGGAGAAATGCAGCCAGTCCCCGGGGTCCTCCATGTTTTAGCACTGATTGCTATTTTTACTATTCTACGGTGAGAGAGAAGCAAATAACCCTGAAATTCTACCAGCATGGCGACACACGCCTTTAATCTCTCAGCACTCAGGAGGCAAAGACAGGTGGATTCTAGACTAGCCTCATCTGTATAGGGATTTCTAGGCTAGCCAGGGCTACAGTAGGAAGACTGTCTCCAAACATAATACATTTCCCTGTTATGGATTTATTCAATGCCCTCATCCTGAGACACTTTTCTCCAAATGACATATAAATTCATCCCAAAGAATCACAGGCTTGGCTGGACTCAGTGACAGAGGGCTTGCCTAGCATCTGCAGCACTCTGGGTTCTAGAGCCAGAAGCGAGTCAAAATTTAAAAAGAATCAAACAGGATAACATTATTTGGTGGTTATTTTGATTTTACCCAAAAAAAAGTAGATATTGCAATTGATACCATGTTTTATAAAGTAACTTCAGTAGTTTTTTGTTTGTTTACTTATTTGGTTGTTTGGTTGGTCTTTTGGTTTTTCAAGACAGGGTTTCTCTATGTAGCCTTGGTTGTCCTGGACTCACTTTGTAGGCCTCAAACTCAGAGATCCGCCTGCCTCTGCCTCTGCCTCCTGAGTACTGGGATGAAAGGTGTGCACCACCATGCCCGACATAACTTCAGTAGTTTTAACCATTGTTTTACATTTTCATCTCAAAGTTCTTTTTATGGGGGAGGGGGGGTAGGTGTGCTAGAGAGAGCTCAGTGGGCAAGAGAGAGTGCTGCCGTCCAAGCAAGAGGACCTGAGTTTGATTCTTCAGCATCCGTATGCAACCTGAGCATCTACGTGCACCTCTCAGCACCCACATGGTGGCTCACGCTGTCTGTCGCTCCAGTTCTACTTGACCCAACACCCTCATCTAGTCTCCATGGGTACCGGGCATGCACGTGGTACACAGGCATACATGCAGGCAAAACACCCATACATACCAACAAAATTATCTTAAGAGAAAGACATCAATATCCAATAGAAAAAGAAAAGACATTGACATCCTCCTTTGTGGCCTCTGCATACACAGCACAAGCACATGCTCCGCGTACACATGAACACATGCAACACACATATACAGCCATTTTAAAATATTCTTCAAATAGGAAAGCAAGCATTGCAGTTGATTCCATATAAGAAAGAAATATTTCAGAGCTAAGGTCCACCCAGCCCAGGCAGCTTCCTGGGAAACCAAGAAGTGCCCACCCCTGAGCGGCTAGAAAAGGAAATGCTGCATGCGCCTTCCTCGCTTCCTGCCTTGCTCTTGTGTGCATTCTGCTCTCTGTCCTTGATGGCGGTTTATAAGAAGAGAGGGAAGAAGTTTTGAAATGAATCCGTTCAACCTGTGGCTTTACTGCAGTCCAGTGAGCGTCTTTCTGAGCATCAGTTATGAGTCCGACGCCACACACACACACACACACACACACACACACACACACATGCAGTGAGTCATGGCGGACATCAACGAAAGACATCCAGTCTCCAGAAGCCTCTTCTTTCTTTGATTCCCAACTTCTTCCTTTCCCAGTGAGCCAATTCCATCTTTAGGTACAGCCCCACTGTGGATGGTTGTATAAATTATGCATTACCTAGTTCCAGGGCCTTGGTTCTGAACCCTCCTGTTGCTGCAAGCCTTTAATGCACTTCTTCATACTGTGGTGAACCCCAACCAAAAAAATCATTTTCCTTGTTACTTCGTAACTGTAATGTTGCTATTGCTATGAACTGTAATATAAACACCTGATATTTCCAATGGTCTTAGGTGACCCCTGTGAAAGGGTCACTTGACGACCAAAGGGATCACGGCCCACAAGTTGAGAACCCCTGCTCTAGGTGGTACCCTTCACCTTAGAGTCTGAGTTATGAAGTAACTATGCAAGAGTTCTGGCTCAGCACACTGCAACTCCCGTGTCGCTGTTCTCTACACTGTCATCCTGGCCCAGCAACCCAGTCCTGACAAGTGATCTGAAGGTCATTTCATCAGAGTTCTCAAATCTAGCCACAAGCCCTCCTGTTGATAAACTGTCAATACCCCAGGCCGAACATGCTGGAGACCCCTGCTCTGTATCCTAAGGGTCAAAGGTTGAATTCTGTTTGGGGAGTGCTGGAGGTTGACACCAGGACTTTCCACATTCCAGGCAAGTGCTAAGCCAATGAGCTATATCCTAGCTCTAAAATCTCATCTTGAACCCTTGCTCAGAACTTAGATGTATCTACCTGCCAACACGGCCACTTCAGCACCATTTCCACCCACTTGATGCCTGATTGCTACCTGGATCTGGTCACCATGATCCATCATCGTCCAACATACCTAGTCTCCATAAGTTGGTCAAAGGCGGATTTTTCTGGTTGTGGCTATATCTAGTACACTGTATCCTTTACATTGTATCCTTACCACAGCAGCTTTTTTGTTTGTTTGTTTTTATTTTTTATTTTGCTTTTTCCAGACAGGGTTTTCCTGTGTAGCCCTGGCTGTCCTGGACTCACTTTGTAGACCAGGGCTGGCCTCAAACTCACAGTGATCCACCTGACTCTGCCTCCCTGAGTGCTGGGAGTACAGACATGCACCACCACACCAAGCTTTACACAGCAGTTTTTAACCTGTGGGTCGCCACCACTTTGGGGGGGATCACATCTCAGATCTCCTACATATCAGATGTTTACATTGTGACTCATAACATTAGCAAAATTACAGTTATGAAGTAGCAACAGAACAGCTTTATGGTTGGGGGTCACCACAACATGAGGAACTGTATTAAAGGGTTGCAGCATTAGGGAGATTGAGATCTACGGCTCTACGGTTTAGGTTCCGGGCCTGGCCATTCTGAACACAAGTAAGTTTTGCTTGAGTACCAAGTTCCTCTCAATTGGTTCCGTAACTATTGGGCTCATGGTCCTGAATGGATCATCTACCTTTGAAGCTTCTATCTCCTCATGGGGAGATGGGAGATGAGGCACCAATTATGAGGAATTAAGTAATATACTGCCAGCTAGCTACTGGTCACCAGTGCCCCTGACAGCAACAGCTGCTTTTCCTGCATTGTGAAGAGTGCTACAGCGTGAGAGACCACAGAGTGCAGGTGGAACCTAAGCCAAAGCATCTAGTCCAGCCACGCCCCTTCTCTGCCCACAGAGCTCTTTTCTCTGCCCCACCCTGCTTTCTGGCTTTACACTCCTAAATCCCAAGGATGGACAGAAGGCTCATGCAGACCTACTACACAGGACCAAGGGAGCAGGTCAGAAAGTCACTTGAGCACAGTGGATCAAACCTCTGGCCCTGCAGAACAAACTGCGTGAGGATCGAAGTTCTACCACCTTCCCCATGTGATGTGGTTATTTTTCTTTATTTTTTTTAAAGGTTATTTATTTATTATGTATACAGTGCTCTGACTTCATGTATACCTGCACACCAGAAGAGGGCACCAGATCACATTATAGATGGTTGTGAGCCACCATGTGGTTGCTGGGAATTGAACTCAGCACCTCTGGAAGAGCAGCCAGTGCCCTTGACCTCTGAGCCATCTCTACAGCCCGTGATTATTTTCTTAAAAGAAAAAAAATGACTGACATAGAAACTGTGAGTGTAACTTGTTTAGATGCAGGTATTTTGCAGACTTCATATAAAAAATGAGTCAGTGGTATCAACAACATTTCTTTTTGCTAACAATCAATATTGAGCTCTTTAAGCAAAACAGAGTTCTAGAAAAACTCACCCCTGTTCATGAGCTCAACATCCTTCCATACTCAAAGACTTTGCTGATGATATGAATAAATGTGACTTTTAAAATGTTACATATGATAAGCCGGGTGTGGTGGCGCACGCCTTTAATCCCAGCACCCGGGATGCAGAGGCAGGTGGATCTCTGTGAGTTCAAGGCCAGCCTGGTCTACAAAGTGAGTCCAGGATAGCTAAGACTACACAGAGAAACCCTGTCTTGGAAAAAACAAAGTCACATAATAACATATTCCAACATCTCATGGATCTGCACAGCTTGGTGAGAGTGTATTTTCCAAACGATGAGTATAAAGTTTACGTAAAAAGTATCTGCTGAAATGGTGGTCAGTGGATCTTAGCCACGCATACGTATGGATAAGGCTCCAGATTCTACACTGCACCTAAATATTAAGAAATCAGTATTCTTCAAGTTCTGGTAAGAAACAAAAAAGAAATAACTGAAATTATCTGAAAAGACATATTAAAACAATTCTTTCAAGCTGGGTGCAGTGGTGTGCACCTTTAATCCCAGCACTTGGGAGGCAAAGGCAGGCAGATCTCTGTGAGTTCAAGGCCAGTCTGGTCTACTGATCAAGTTCCAGGACAGCCAGGGCTGTTACACAGAGAAACCCTGTCTCAGAAAAAAAAAAAAAAAAAAAAAAAAAAAAAAATCAAAAAAAAAAAACAAAAACCAGAAAAAAAAAAAAAAAAAAAACAAGTCAAAAATCATTTTGTCCAAATACTTCTTTGCATAAGGCCAGATTTTCAAATTCCTCAAAGTAATGCATGGACACAGACAGCATGCTGAAACCAGAATGAAATTTCTGTTGTCGTCTATGAACCAGCCATTAAAGAGCTCCACAGAAATAGAAAACAACACTATTCTTGCTATTTTTATTAGAATAGTTACTTTCATAAGATGTTTTGTTAACTGGTCATAAGTGTATAGTTGTAGCTTCTAAGAGAATCAACAAATGTGTTCGCTGGCTTCTCACCCATACTTCTCCAACGCGCTGTTCTCTTTGATCCATGTGCTGCACATGGATTCGACCTTCACCCATTTAATGTCCTCACTGTCCTTCATTCTTGGAACTTTAAGGAGCAGAAGGGAAGGAGTAGAGAAATGGTTGGGACTCCGGGAAATGCCGGTCCCCGTTAGATGATGCAAGGTCTTCTGAACATTTTCGGTTGAGACTCCTGCCTCCCACATCACTACCCTCTGAGCATCAGTCATTAACATGCCGGACATCATCTAGGCAAAGCTCAGCACAAGGTGTACCCTTGGACGTTCCACAGATGCAGTGCTAACCCCTGTGTCATGGTTTGAATGCGAAATGTCCCCCATAGGCTCATGTGTTTGAACATTTGATCCCTGGGATCAAGCAGCCTTCAAGGCTGTTAGAAGGGCCAGGCTTGAGTTTTTTCATCTCCACTTTACACATAGGGAAAACGAGGCTCTGAGTAATAAAAAAGCTGTTATTATTGCTTATTTTTGTTTTTTTTATTATTGCTTTATATTGTTTCTTATTGCTCTCGTCTTACCTGGACTCCACCCACATCTGCGCAGCCTCCCTTGTAGCTCTCTATTCTCCTTCCCCAGGCTTTTGTCATGGACTGTTCTCTTGCTTGGCCCCTCACCCCATGAGTCCTTTAGTCACCCCTTTCTGCTTCTTTTCTCCCCTTAGGACCACAACAGACAGTTCCCATTCTAATGGTGGCTCCAGTAGTCACAGTTTTCCTGGGGAGTTGCTTTGGTTTTGTTTTTTCTTTCTTTTAAATTATTATTATTATCATCATCATCATCATCATTATTATTTAGGCAGTGCTCCGCCTGCATGTACACCTGCCGAAGAGAGCATTAGATCTCATTATAGATGATTGTGAGCCACCATGTGCTTGCCGGGAATTGAACTCAGGACCTGTGGAAGAGCAGTCAGTGCTCTTAACTACAGAGCCATCTCTCCAGCCCCCTGGTTTTGTTTCTTCAATTCCCTCATCAGGTCTGGGTGCATATGGATTCTTCCCCTCCCGCCACTCATGAGGGGATTTTCTGATCTCCTTGGAGTTAGTTCACCTTGCATGTGCTGAGGGCTAGTCTTTGTGAAGATCTAAGCCATTTCTCCACCATTGCAGTATTACACAGGGCAACTACACCATCCAGCAGACCTCACTGTACCCCATGTGCCAAACATGTGGTTTCAGCTGCCTGATTACTTAGCCTCAAGATTAGCTCTGTTTAACTCCATGACCCCAACCTCAGACCAGACCATGCCTAGACCCCTTGACCATACTCCACAAATACCGACTTCAAGAACCAGACGCTTGGGTTCAAGTACAGATTAGGCCTTGCATCTAAATGGCAGGGGCACTGGAGGAAACTAGATTTAAAAGCAAGATGGTGCTCTCCATGTTCCAGTCTGCTCTGCAGCCTCCCCTCTGACATCTCTTCCTGGACAGTGTGCTCATCCTGGTGAATACGGCCCAAGCCCACCGACACGGCTGCAGGCGTAAAGCGAAAAGCAACAAAGACACAAGACCTACTGCTCAAAAAAAAAGGGGGGGAGAGAGGCCTCATGATTTTGTGGGAGGGATTTGGTGGGGAAAAGAGAAGGCAGTGGGATGCCTCCAAAACTCTGCTTGGGAAGACGGCGCATTTTAATGCTCAGAATCCCACATCAGCCCCGCTCAGCATAATCATTCTGTGTGCTCCTGAGCAGCCCAGGCTGAGGACTTGGCCCTGGATTTCTTCTCCCTGCTTGGAAATCCGCCTAGCTAGCTGCTGTGACTTCATAGGGATTGGGAGTGCTCCAGATCTGGGGGCTGGGGAGCTCCTGGTAAGTGAACTGACAGAGCCCAAAAACAATGGCTTTCTCTGTGCAGCTGCCTGTGCACCTGTGCCCGCACAGGGCCCTCTGTGCTTCTGTCTTTCTGCACACAGTAATGTCCATACATAGGCAGGACTTATAAATACCCTCCAGAGCAGAAGCGAAACCGCCAAGCAGTTCTCCTTTTTTTCTGCTTAGCTGGAGCCCTGCAGCCGACTGCAGCTGCTACAGAGGCACGGTTGATTGACCTGCTGGTAGGCATTCTAGAGTAGGGAAACTTCTGGCTAGCATTCTCCCTTAGAAGGGAAGGGGATGCTGACTGACTAAGGGACTAAATTGGCCACTGAGAGAGAAGCAAAAGAGAAGAGAAAAGCAAGGGATGGGGGTGGGGCTGGGGGGCATCCACCCACGTTCACAGAGATGGAACCCTGGTCTTGAGGTGAGCATTTACCTGTACGTAGAATGTCCTGGAGGCAGTTATGATCTCAAACAGGTTGTCCCTCATTAACAGATCACTAGGCAGAGAGAGAGAGAGAGAGAGAAAGAGAGAGACAGGATTATACTAGGCATTGTGGGTGCTTCCCCTCCCCCCATTATTTCCTACGGTTTTGCCAATCACCTACTAATGCAACTCAAGACTTTCTCCACCCTGTAGATAAAGAAGCCCAGGCTGGGAGACTGTAAATGCTGTGTCTGTCCAAGGACCAGAACCTGTTGAGTCCAGACAATGCCTCCTCTAAGGGAGTTAATGCCACTTCTATATTGCTCCTCCCCACAGGCAGCAGCCCCACCCACAGCTCTGAGTTCCTGCTCTTGGCCTCGCCCTACCCCCCCCCCCCCCCCCCCCACCCACCCCCACCCCGCGCTGGCCCAGGGGACAAGGAGCTAAGAGGAGAAACAGAAATTAAGAGTAGCCGATTTTAAGATTTGCATCCCGGGAAACCGCTCAACATCCTTAGCCTTCGGAGAAACACAAATTCAAATTATTTTTGAGGTTTTCATCTCACCCCAGTCAGAATGACACACAGCAAAAAGATAACAAATGCTAGCAAAGATGAGGGGGGAAAGAGGAGCCCTCACTCCCTAATGGGAGGGGTGTAAACTGGAGCAGTCACTATGGAAATCAGTCTGAAGTTTCCTCAAGAAAATACAAATAAAACTACCATATGGCCCAACTATACTACTCCTGACATATTCCTCAAGGAGTCTACATCCTACCATGGGGACGCCTGCACATTCCTGGTGATTACTGCTCTTCTCACAATTGCAAGGACATCCACCTTGACGTCCATCAGCAGATGAATGATATATAGACACAACAGGGATTTGTTTAGTGTAAAGAAAAATAAAGGGGCTGGATAGATAACTCGGCATAAGAGTACTTCCTGCTCTCCCAGAGAACCTGAATTCAGTTCCCAGCACCCATAGCAAGTGGTCCACAACCTCCTGTAACTCCAGTCCCAGGGGCTCTGACATGCTCCTCTGGCCTCCGCAGGTAGGTGCCTGCACATATGCAGAACACATCACACAGACAGTCTGCATATATATAAATAATAAAAAACGCCAGACGGTGGTGTCCTTTAATCCCAGCACTCGGAAGGCAGAGGCAGGCAGATCACTGAGTTCAAAGCCAGCCTGGTCTATAGAATGAGTTTCAAGACAGCCAAGGCTGCAAAGAAGCCCTGTCTCCAAAAACCAAAAATAAATAAGTAACTACAATAATAAATAGAAATAATTTTTTTAAAAAATCATGGAATTCACAGAAAAAAATAGACAGAACTGGAAACTTCTATATTAAGCAAAGTAACTGAGACTGAAAGACTAATACCGTGTGCTTTCTCTCACACGTGGATTCCAGGCTCCAATGTTTCCACACATGTCAATAGATAGGTGAGAGTAAGTGACAGGTCATGAAAGTAGAAAGGGCTGTTGAGCTGGTAAAGTGGACAAAGGAATGTGCTAACTACCACCAAGTCTGACACGGCAGAAGGAGGGAACCACTGCCCACAAGTTGTCCTCCGACCTCACATGCACACATGTGTGCATGCATTTACACATACAAACAATATGTCAATAAGCAAATAATGTACAGAAAGCATTAAGAAAAGGGCACCAGAGAGGCTGTAAGAGGGGGAGCTGAGCAAGGATGGCTGTGGGTGAAGGGACCAGGATGGGGAAGGGAGGAAAGAGCAGGGGGGTGAGGAGCAACAAAAACCAAGTACGTTTGAAAACAGCATAATGAAACCTATTCCTTTGTATGCTTGGGTAAAATAAATTTTAAAACTAGTTTCCTTCATTGGGAAAAAAAAAATCTGATCTGTTCCTGGGGCTAGGGTGTAGCTTAGTGATGGTGTGCTCAACGTCAAACAAACAAACAAGAAAACACTAAGCTTCGTGGGGAGGGGGAAGATCACAGAGAGACCAGTAATTTGATGGCGATCCTGGAAGGGGAGTATGGGAGGGACTGGAGGGGGGGAGGGGAAGGGAGAAATGCTGTAACCAAGTTATAGTCTCGAAAAGAAGAACAAGCTTCAAACTGGGTGTGGGTTTTGGAAGAGAAATCCTGACTCCTGCAAAGCAGAAGGCAAGAAGTGGTGCTGACGCAAACTGGAATTGGCTGAAGTCGTTTTCTATCTTCAAGGCCTGCTGTGTGCATCCAGTCGCTATGGGGACCATATGAGGAGTAAAGACCTAATTGCTACCAAGAAAAGCATCTGAGGAGGTAAGACCAGAGGCAGGTAAGACAGCATTCTGTGCTAACAGAGAGAGAGCCTTGGGCCAGGAAGGGCTGGACCCAGGCAGAAATGTCTTCTAAAATGACAGCACAGAAGTGACATGGCCAGTGATGTGCCCTCCAGATGGAAGAAGAATGCATTTAAGACTAGATAGGGTACATAGACCTGACTCAAACTCCATTGAGAGAAAACGTCTTTGGGACATGTACTATAAATGTCAGCCCTTGAGTGTGAAATGAAAACAAAAAGATGCTTACTGAGCTGGTCCATAAAGCCATACAAGGCAGCTCCAACAACACAGACCACTTGAAATACATCCCGCCAACTATTATCCCTACTTCCCTACTTCCTGAGCTTCTAAGTAGGGACAGCTCTGTTCCGGCTTGTGCTGAATAGTCTTCTGTCAACTTGACACAAGCTAAAGTCATCTGACAGTAGGGAACCTCAATTGAGAAAATGCCTCCTTAAGACTGGACTGTAGGCAAGCCTATAAGGCGTTTTATTAATTAGTGATTGATGCGGAAGAGCCCAACCCATTGTGGTGCTGCCACCCAGGGGCTGGTGGTGCTAGGTTGTGTAAGAAAATAGCCTGAGCAAGCCAAGATAAATAACCCAGTAAGCAGAACCCCTCCATGGCCTCTGCCTGAGCTCCTACTTCCAGACTCCTGGTCTGAGTTCCTGCCCTGACTCCCTTCAGTGGTGAACAGTGACGTGCAAAGTACAAGCCAGATGACCCTTTCTTCCCCAACTTGCTTTTTGGTCATGGTGTTTTTAAGCAGCAATAGAAACCCTAACATAGGGTGAAATGTTTTAACCTTCTAGATTATTCATGCAAATGCAGTTAAGCCCCCCACGGTCCACTGAGCAGGTGAAATCAAGAAACCCACTGCCCAGGCTCTCAGTTCCATCCAAGTCAACAGCAACCATTACTTGCAGCTGTCCTGAATTCCCCCAAACGTCTCAGAGAGGGTACCCCACCTAACAAGAGCTGAGACCACAAAGCCACAACCTTCCCTGTGGACTTCACCTCCCTGACTCAAGTTCAGTGTGACTCATGCAGAGGTAGAGGTAGGGCCAGTTTTCAAGATGCAGACTGAACCCTACCCTACCTCTCCAAGCTGCCCTAGTGTGTCCACGTAGCCTCGTATCTACACAGGCTCTCCAGGGTCAGGAGCAATTGGGCATCTCTCATGACCCAGTCATGCCCTCTGGAGCCATACTTGGGGCAATGTCTATCTATAGGTACTTTCATGAATTACACATTATCCCCCCCGGGGGGGGGCACCCCAGTGTTCTATACCCTACAACTGCTATTTGAAACACTTAGTATGGCATTTTCCCCTGCTTCCCTGGGGTCACACAGCATATGTGTTTATGTAGGGCTGTGTCATGCTTTTGCAGGAGAGTAAAACGCCATCCCTTTATGACCTACAGGTAGGAGAGATGCAAATACATGGTCTGGACAGACTTCAGACTCATGGCCAAAATGATAGGCCTGGAGTCTCTTAAGGGTCACCCTCACAAGCGGCTGCCTTTGGGGATGCGGATGGGACACTCGCTTGTCAAGTCCTGAATCATCCCATGCTCTCAGAAGGCATCTTTCCTAGTGGAAGAGGAACAAATTAAACATAACGTGTTCTTCCTGCCAAGTGGTAGTAACGTAACATAGGGATGCTGTGAATCACCCACCGCCTGTGTTAGTGGGACACCAAGAACAGAGGAGGAAAGGCCTAGGAAGTTCGGACAACAGCAAGTGTGAAGCCAGTGTGAAGCCAGTGTGAAGCCTAGGCCTCCATCTGAGCCCCACTGTCCCTGGGACCAAGGACCTGACCGTACAGCCTGAGAGACACCTACTCTCTCCTGCCACCAGAAGTTTCCACATAGGCTTGTCTTGGGAGGAAGAGTAGGGAAGAGGGCAGTTTGTCCAGTGTGTTCGCAACCATCCATCAGTTAGGATGCACTAAGTCAGTGGTCCTCAGCCTTCCTCATGCTGCGACCCTCTAATACAGTTCCTTATGTTGTGGTGACCCACCCACCTCCACCATAAGACTATTTTGATTGCTACTTTGTAACTGTAATTTTGCTACTGTTACCAACTGGAATGTAAATAGCTGTGTCTCAGGCCACCCCTGTGAAAGGGCCAGCAGGACCCCCCCAAGGGGGTCTTGACCCACAGGTTGAGAACCAGTGCTCTATAGTGAAGACTCTTCAACAGCGCCTCAGAAGGAGTAACAAATGGGGTTTTAAAGGGAGATGAACATAGGCTCTGCTTAAAATGAATAAGAAGAGGCAGTTACCCAGACTTGACCAGACACTCGTGGGTCTTGAGAACATCCTTGAGCAGTATAGTGCGTAGGGGCTCTCTATCCTGGTGGGAAGAACGGAAGATGGGCGAGTGAGGCTATGCGCATGCCCAGTGTGACCCACACCAGTTCACGAACTCCCCTCTCTGAGTATTGGCTAAAAACAACCCGGTTTCAAAATCATCGTTAGGAGGTGAAGAAAAATCTATGCAGCAGCTGCCCTGTGGCTTCGCTCCCACAGCAGCTCACTGCATGGAGGCCGGCAGCAGAAAGAGACAAGACAAGGGGGAGTGTCTTGGAAGTCTGCGGGAGCCTGGCTTCCACCCATGCACGCTCTCCGTTTCTGAGACCTCTCAGGAGGACCACATACCTACTACGTACCTGCTCGCACTTGAAGTAGCAGATGGTAAAATCATCGAGGACAAAGAAGCGCCGTTTCCAACTCTTCCGCTGAAATGCAAAATAAAGAGCCAAATATCACGGATGGATCTCCACCACCAGGACTGGCACTGTCACAATAAATGCCCAGGGACCCAGCACAATGGAAGCCAGCTTCCTATCTTTACCAGGGACAAATAACAGGAATAGTGGGAAGTGTGGGGCCTGTGAAGGGCCCTGGCCTTCATCTGAACCCCATCTTCCCAGAGACCAAGCACCTAACTCTCACATCTGAGAAGCCCCTGGCTGTCACTCTCTGCTGCCACCAGAAGTTACTACTGTGCCAGATGAGAAAATGCCTTCAATAGAACGAGGTTGTAGGCAAGCCTGCAGGGCATTTTCTTAAGTAGTGGTTGATGGGGAAGGGCCCAGCCCATTGTGGGTGGGGCCATCCATGAGCTGGTGGTCCTGGGTTCTCTAAGAAAGCAAGCTGAGCAAGCCATGGGGAGCAAGCCAGTAAACAGCACCCCTTCATGGTCTCTGCTGCTGCCTCTAGGGTTCCTGCCCTGTTTGAGTTCTTGGCTTCCTTCAGTGAGGGAATGAGATCTGGAAATATAAGCCAAATAAACCCTTTCCTCCCTGACTTGTTTTTTTGGTCCTGGTGGTTTACTGCAACAGTAGAAACCCTAAGGAAACTACATTGACTACATCGGCTCATCTTCTTAGGAGAGGGGAAATGGGAGGAGGGAAATCGTCCCTATCAGTTCAAGTGCTGTGAGGCTTCTTCATATCAGGGGCTCCTTTTCGGGGAGGAGGAGGACTACTGGCTAGTTCCCAGTAGCAGTTAGCATAAAGAGGTACAGCTCTTCCTCCTGTCCTCCTCTGCTGCACCCACGCCCACTGGCTCCAAGGGGTCCTTAGAGCCCCAGAGTAGCCCCTGTGCCGCAACTCACCACGTTCCCTTGCTTCACACAGTAGCCACTCTTAATGAGGGGAGGCCCCGTGGAGGGACGGCAGCCCGATGAGGGGATGTAGCTCTGAGACCTTCGCAGGAAGGCATGAGACCCCAGCTCACCCCCCTCCTGCCCGTCCCCACCATTCTACAAGGAAACAGAGGCACTGTTAGTAGTAGCCCAGTCACTCCTCTGTGCAGCCCCAGCTCCTCCCAGCCTTCCACCACACCTCGAGCCTTGTTGGTACAACATCAGCCAAAGAAATAAGGACTGACTTTGTTCCCATCCCAGCACTGCTCCACTGGGTGCTTTCACAAAGAAACTGGCTAGAGAGACCCAGAAGAGGAGACCGACGACACAGAACAGAAGAAAGCACAAGCACCCAAGTGGAAAGAGGGACCGCAGACTTGTGTCTGGTCTCACTGCCCACCTTGCCCCCAGGTCCTTTAAGTCTAAGAAGTGTTCATTGCTTGTGTCTTAGGCAGAAACACACAGGCCACACATCCTGAAGATGTCATGATGTCATGGCCTCAACTTCTACATTGCCACTGACCATATCCACCCTGCACTGTATTTTCCTGGGCACCCTCTTCACTAGCTCCCCAACCCCCAATCCCGTTGTTATGGGCTACTGGTCCTCCTGGCACAGTAGACATGTCTTTACTGCCCCCAGTGCCCACGCAATAGCACCTGGCTGATGGGTGTGTGCACCACCACTCCCCCAATGATCTCAGTCTTGTAGGCCACCTGCGGCTTCTTCTCCAGGGTGGGAGGAGCTGCTAAGTTTTTGAGAACTTCTGTAGCCAAGGGTAGGGACCCAGCCTTGGGTACCTAGGAAGAACAGGGATATGGTCAGCAAGAAATGGAAAGTTGAGGAGGACAGCAGAACCACAGACAGGATGTGGGAGAAAAGAAAAGCTAACTTACTAAAGTATGGTAAACATGTTCTCTTCTCCTCCCAGCTCCTTCATGGATATCTATACCTAAATATTAGGAACTCAGCCAGTAACCCTCTCATACACACACATGCATAGACACATCCATACACACATATAGATACACACACATACACAGATATACAGATACACACCCATACACACAAAAACACGCATACATATACATAACACAGATACAGACAGACATTCATGCATAGACACACACATGCACATACATACATACACATATAGATAGATACACACACATACACACATATACACACACATATACATACACAGACACATATATAGGCATACACACATATGCATAACACATAACACCAGACAACAAACACATACACATAACCAACACATGCACATAGATGCCTACATATCCGTATACACATATATGTGCACACACAAACACACACATACATATATGCACACATATGCATAATATACATATACATAACACACATACACATACAAATAACAAACACAGACATAACACACACATTTCAAACTAATTGCACACCTATAGGATGAGCTAACCCTTGTGAGAAAGCAAAAAAACAAAGTACTTAAGACTGAACAAAACATCCTCAGCAAATCTAGAAGCCAGAAAAACGAGCAGGGCATGGTAGAATATGTACGTGTATACATATATACATGGATACATATGTCCCCTGCCGCTGCCTCTCTAAATCCAGAAATCCACCCTTCTCCTCTCTGTCAGGTGGCCTGACATGTAGGCGGTCCACGTCATGGCCCAACCCAGTAGCAAGGAGAGATTCAGCTACACGCTGCGTCCTCTTAGCTCAGGCATGACTGTCTCAATTTTATACATAAGGTAAACACAGACCTCCAAAGTGTGTCCTCCACTCCTAGGATGCTAACTCTCACTACCTCCTCAGTCTACCCTCACTAATTTCCTGTGGGTGTCTGAGGTAGCCCGCCATACTACCTCACAGAGAAAGCACACAGCAAGGTCCTTCCTCCACCAGCCTTACCTCATCATCTCTATGTGCAGGTTTATCAAGGTTTACCAGAATAGTCAGTGGCTGGCACACTTACATGGCTAAATTTTGCCCTGCTTGGGTGCAGCAACGCAGGTGCTGGGTAAATATATAGACCTCATCTCCTAACATGCATGGGAAACCTGAAGTTTCTGGAGGGACAATTTGCCCCAGAGATGAGCATTTTTTGCTTGCTCAAAGTCATGAAAAGACCAGCATTTCTGACTGTCCTATACTGTAGTAGACCGGATTCCACCTCTCTTAGTGAATGCACACATGGAAGAACACCATGGTTCTTTTTTTCCTATAAAGCACTTTTTGCTATAGTTACTAAGTGCTCTCCATGTTAGAGGCTTGGTCCCCAGCCTGTGGCACTATTGGGAAACAGTGGAACTTTCCAGGGATGGGGAGAGTTAGGTCACTGGGCGTGTGCGCTTTATAGGGATATTGACCCGGCTGCTTCTTGCTTTATTCTTCTCTTCCCAACCACTGGGGGATGAGCAGGTTTCCCACGCCACATGCCCCACCTTGATCTTGTACCTCACCACAGGCCCAAAACAGCAGGGATAAACCCCCATGAACTAAAAGAACAAAAAAAAACAATGATGTGTAATTAACCCTCCCTTCTTATAACTTGATTATTTCAGGCATGTTGTCACAGTGCTGGAAAGCTAATATATTTTTCCTCCCTTCTAACTCTTCTGTTTCATTTAAAAAAAAAAAAAAAAAGAAAGATTTCTAGGGAATAGGAAATAAATTCTTCATTAGCCAAGTCCAGGAAAAGAAGAGTACTTCACACAAACCATGAACAAGTTTCCAAGTTAGCGAAGCTTTTATACAGAGGACTTTTCCAGACTCAACTAAGAAGAATATCCCCCAAGCTAGGAAAAAAATAGATCTAAGTTCCTTCTCATAAGCTTCCCCCTCTTGTTCTCCTCATTGTCAGCAATCCTTTTTCCATCACTACAACACTGAATCAGCATCCCATAATTACCCGGAACACGGCTGATAGGAGCCCTCCCAGGAAGCACAAAGGGGACATTCCATAAACTTCCCCTTGAAATCGATTCAAACTCAAACGCTCACAGTAACACGTAGTTGTCCACCAGTGGACAAGAGGACGCTAGAGAGAGCCAGGTCTGCACAGGCTCTGGGGCAAGGAACTGCTGCTGTCTTCTAGGTTCTGTGCCTTCCCCCATTGAGGTCAAAAGCTGGGACACACCACAGAAAGTATACATACAGTGATCTTGCTGGCTTGGTTCAAGGCTTCTACCCAGTCCTTCAGATCTTTCTGGTCATTGGCTTGAAGAAAATATCTCTGAGACAGGGCATTGATAACTGTAAAAGCAACGCGCGAGAGGAGAGAGAAGGCAACTGGGTCAGAATTTACACATCACAAGAACCCATGAAGTGGGGGCTGGAGAGATGACTCAGCGGTTAAGAGCACTGGCTGCTGCTCTTCCAAAGGACTGAGGTTCAATTTCCCAGCACCCACATGGCAGCTTACAACTGTCTGTAACTCCAAGATCTGACACACTCTCATAGATGTACATGCAGACAAAACACCAATGCACATAAAATAAAAATAAATAAATTATATATTTTTTTTTAAAAAAAGGAAAGAACCCATGAAGTTAGGACGTGTGAAGTGACAAGACCCATGAAGGCCATTTAGAAGATCAAGAAACTGCCCGTGGTGTTAAGTCACTTGCATATTCAGAAGAGACAGACCACAGCAATTCACCCTTTCTCTCATCTTTAAAAGTGGGGATTTTCTCATCAGTTCACCATACTGACATTACCAGTGGCCTCAATGTGCTATTGGCAGTCACAGAGCTGCTCATCTGCCACCCGTGAGACACTTGAAGCCCAGGCTTGCCAGTGTGTTTAGCTGGGAACCTAATGCCTGTTGGACCAGCACAATCTTGTCTTCTCTATGCCTGGGAAACTGAACAACGCTTGCTTAAGATCAGGTCTGTGACTTTGGCCTCATTTTCAACCTGTTCTTCCTTCTGAGCACTTCCTTAGTCAAAAGCTTACCTCTGAATTATCATCACCACCACCACCACCACCACCACCACCACCACCACCACCACCATCATCACTACATCTTTAGGTGAGCTGACCACAAAATTTAAGAGTGATTTCTGAACTTGTCAGTAATATTTGGAAGAAACAGAAAAAAGAGAGAGCCAGTCTGAAGTTGGGAGAAGGGGGTCATTTTATCCCTCTGGTGTAAGTTTGAAGTCAAGAAGCCATTGCAGAGAAGACAATGAATTCACTGCCTCATCCATAGAATTGACACTTACTGAGTTCCTGTTACATGCCAGCAACCATTTTATGTGTTGAGAATGCACAGTGACGAAGCAGAAAGTGGCTCTGTCTCCCTGGAGCCCGTGTTCAGAGCCTCCCTGGAGACAGAAATGCCTCAGCATTGGCTCCTAGTGAGGGCTAACAATTCGCTGGACCACTGACAGAAGGGCTTGAGGCAAAGATGGGCTGGCTGTGCTTGCCACACCACCAACCCCATCCCAAACTGCCGTTCATTTGGCAACCTTGAGACCCTCAATATTCCTTTCCTCGTTATTATTCTTTTTCCTTTTTTAAAGATTTATTTATTATTTGTACAGTATTCTGCCTGCATGTATGCCTGCCTACCACAAGAAGGAACCAGATCTCTTTACAAATGGTTGTGAGCCACCACGTGGTTGCTGGGAAGTGAACTCAGGACCTTTGGAAGAGAAGACGGTGCTCTTAACCTCTGAGCCATCTCTCCAGCCCTCGTTTTTCATTCTTTCCTACCTATTCCCACCTCCCTCGGGCCTCCTCACTGCCTGAACACATCACTGCTCAACTCTAAAGTGAAGGCTCCCAGAAACTTCTACTTGACGTTTTCTATCCACCTTGTGGCATCAAGAAAACAGAACGACAGCCACAAATGATAGCTCAGCCTGTAACCCCAGCACATATGAGTCTGCGTGCAGCACAGGCAACATTCCAGGCCAGGCTTGGGCATGGGGGGTGGTGGGGGGGGGAGGGGTGAAGAAAAGAGGAGGAAGGAGGAAAAGAAAGAAGGGCAGGAGGCAGACAGCCAACAGAAGCCAGCCTGGCTCAAACACTGCCGGTCTCTGTGTGCCTGGTCGCAAGTTATTAATAATCTTTGCAGTGGTATCACTTGGTACTCAGAGTGTCACTGCTATCTGAGCCACTCGCGCACATGGGATACAGTTCACGTGGGATCACAGGGCTGTCTTCCATGGAAAAGAAGCTGTCACAAGTCTGTGAAGAAAAACCCACCGTGGCTTAGGACTTACCGAAGCAGAATGGAGTTTTGGGTTTCTGCTTTGGGGTAGCTACGCTCACCTGTACCAAATAAAGACAAAAAGAGAAGGAAACGTGTTTCTATCAGTGTTGAAAATGTTTACTTTGAAGTTATTGTGTTTATAAAAAGAGCATATCAAACATATGTACACTTGAAGACCAGTAATTGAGAGTCTTGCCTTGGTCCCTTAAGAAACTGGTATTAATCAGCACTACTCCTTAGACCAGCGCTTCTCAATCTTCCTAATGTTGGAACTTTTTATTTTTTGGTTTTCAAGACAGGGCTTCTTTGTGTAGCCTTGGCTGTTCTGGACTAGCTCTGTAGACCAGGCTGGGCCACCACGCCTGGCTAATGTTGTGACCTCTCTTAATATGGATCCTCATGCTTTGGTGACCCCCAAACCATAGAATTATTTTGTTGCTACTCCATAACTGTAATTTTTGCTACCATTATGAATCTTTTAATTTTTTTTATTAATTTGTTCTTGTTACATCTCAATGTTTATTCCATTATGAATCTTAATATCTGATAGGCAGGATGGTTTTAGGTGACGCCTTCTGAAAGGGTCCTTTTACTCCCAAAGGGGTCATGGCCCACAGGTTGAGAACCAGTGTCTTAGATGCTCACTACACCTCCCTTCCATGATAGAACCTCCACCATCCAAGTAACTGGTATCTTGATGCCTATGCTGATTTTTGCCTCTGCGGGAACACTTGACAAGTCACTGGGCCTGGAAAAGATTCCCTCTGAGCCACAAGATCCAGCAGAGTCCCATTTCATTCCACCAGGTTTCTACTATGCTGTCAAGAACCAGCCCCTTTCCCTAAACAGTCTTCCAACGGAAGGCACTTTGGGCATGTAAACTCCAGCCAAAGTAGAAACGGACACAGCAGGCACTCCTGCATTTGGATATGCCATGCAAAGGCTGGGCTATCTATGCTGGCCATGGACACAGGGACTCTCCAGCAGCCCAGATAGCAGCTGACAGAATGAATGAGCTAGCCTGGGTATACTCAAGAGCAGGGCCTGCCAAGATAGGAAGCTGCTGTACATCACCGAGCTTTGTAATCCTAGCCCTCACATGGGCATCAGTGAGTATCTGCACAGGAACCCACAGCATTCAGCCTCATGTGCCATCACAGCCCACAAAGATTTGGTGATTAGCCACAAAGTGGTCCAGCCACACCAGAGAGAGCACTCCATGCATCCCACTCACTAGGATGCCTACGTGTGGCCCTACCACAGAGCCCAGCCACACATAGTCGCAATCCTGCCCTGGACATTGTACCCTTTCTCGCCTCAGTCTCCTTTCTCACCTTCCTGGCTCTTCTTGTTCCTCTCTCAGGGCTCTGGGACTCAGAATGAGAAGCAGGGATTAGAGTCTTGAGGTGAAAGTGATTTTTTTTTTTTTTTTGAGACTCACAGTTGCTAAGATCTAACGATGACTGGCACACTGGTCTCTAGGTTCTTGCTCTTGACCCTAAAGTCTTCCTAGAGACCTTCCCTGATTTAATTTAGCCAAAATTAACATCACCCCAAATATTCAACCAGTATTTATAGGCAGCACCTTATGAAATACCAAAAAAGTAGAGGCTGGTTTTGGAATCAGTCTCAAATCACAGGTGTGTGATCTCCATTACATGTTCCTATAGAGTTAGCACAAGCATTGGACATGACAGCACAAGCAAGAGACCTGGCTGCACTGCCATATAGAATCTGCTCATGAAGGAGAGACTATTGTGGTAGCAAGGCAGCACACATCTGTAAGCCCAGCACTTGGGAGGCTGAGGCAAAAGGGTCTTGACTTCCAAGGCCATCCTAGGCTACACGGTAAGTTTCAGGCTAGCCTGGATTTACATGGGTGGACCCCATCTTAAAATAAATCACATCTACACATGCACACACAACAATAGTAATAAGACTCTATTAATATATTATTAATATAATTGCATTATATAATTATTTGTTATATTATTTTATTAATTATTATAATTATGGCATGTAGCTATATTAACATGATATAATTGCTTTATATATTATTCTTTTATTAATAGTGATCATTATTGTGATTATTTAAAATAGGACCTGAAAAAACTGCCTAACTTCCAACATTAAAAAAAAAAACAAAAACACATGCATGGCATTTCCAATGTAATAATTAAATGCCTGCATAACATTACATCAACTTCAACAACAGGTATTTAAAACATTCAAGATGTTACATGACTCCCGTTTCTGATGGTGCAAAGATGAAGGACTGCATCTGCTGATGACCTTCCTACTATCAGAATCCCAAGGCTGCACAGAGTATAACCAGGGGAGGGAGAGACAGATAATATGTAGGGGTGTGTGTGTGTGTGTGTGTATGTGCGTGCGTGTGTGTGTGTTCAATCCACTGTACTGATGAGGGAACCCTGAAGTGAGGTGGAGACCATGTAGCCTAAGAAAGTTCTGAAAACCATGAAGGGGAGCCCACAAATCTGAGCTCAGACAGGCAACCACATTAGTCATGTCTGTGTGCCTCACAGGTAGCATTTAGAAAGCTGGCGGTGCTGGGCCTTAGCCACCTTGTTTTCCTGGGTTTCGGTCCAAGCCAGTTGCTCCTGACCTGCAGTCACTCATTTCCTGGCTGTGACTCTCAGCATCTGGGTTCCCAGGCAGCCTCCTGTCACCTGCCTGTGTTGCGCTGGGTTCCTGCATTAACCCTGAGTGTCACAGAGCTGCTGTACCCCGGTCCTAAAATCCACCTGCCTCCCAGCTCCCCTCTCATCCAGCTGGCAATTTTGGTGGCGTTGAAAAGCTTGGTCCCAGAGATCCTCTCTCTTGTGTGAAGCATCACTCTTCCTGGGAGAGACTCATATTTCTAACCAACTGGACAGAGCGCCACTACAGGGATTACAAATGATCATGCTCTCTGCATTGATTCGTCAGCCTGGGAAACTGCAGCTCATGCATTTATTGTGAGAATGGGAGCTTCCAAAAGCAATCGGTGGCTTTCTGCTTGTTTGTCTCTGTGTATGCACTTTATAGGCAGGAGGTCCACATACATGTGCGATTACAGTGTGCTCCAGCCTCGTGGCTTAGCATGGAGGTGTTGGGCAAAGTAACTCATTACCTAACTAAAGGGATTGGTCAAGTTCTGTCCTGATTAGCTGTGGACAGCGGGGTGGAGTGCCTCCACAGATTGGCTCCTCCTTCAGTAATGCCAGTGTAGAAAGGCAAACGCTCTTCTCACAGACACAGGGAAGCAGGAGAGGAAATTTAATTAGTCAAACCTGTGGCTACATCCACAGAGAAGGGCTGTTGCAGAACTCTGACTTTGGCCTCTGTCTCTGACAGCCTGTCCCCAGAAGCATGACCCATCCCCCTCCCCTCTCCCACCCCCCATCCTCCTGCCACCTGTTGGTGACAGTGTCAGACGGCAGCAGCCATCTTCAAAACACAGGAAGAGAACAGAGGGCCTGCAGGAAGTAGTGTGGCCACAGGTGGGTGAGGACATCCAACAGTCTGACTCAAGGTGAGGGAACCCAGGCACAAACATCCTCACACCACACGGTGGCCACAATTGAGTCACTGCCCAACAGTGGTTGACTGTCAGGTCCTGTGAGCATGCCAGGAACAAGAGGGGGTTGGGATGTGAAGGAAAGCATGTTTAAGGGGCCCCCCACGGAGTGATGCAGAAGTGCCACTTGGCATCTGGACCATCTGAGGAGCTTATCAGATCAAATACTGACCTCAGAGGCATACGGGGATGGGGGGGGGGCGGGGACAAAATGTGAGGGCCAGCCACACCCTGTGTGCCATCGGCCAGAAGTGGAGCTGGGGCCTCTCTGGCACAAGGAACAAAAACCCAAGAACCGAACAAAATCTTAGAGAGCTGGAAGCCCCTGCTCTGGTGTGTGAGGAGACCCTGTCCCTCAAGGGGGCACTAAGCAATAAAGTAAGAAGCCACCAACACAATTGTCAGAGGCCTTCCATGTTACTATATCCATGAGCATATTTATCTGGAAATTGAGTCAGTGCTCTTCACTGAGCTCTACAGAGCAATGCTTCTCAACCTTCCTCATGCTGCGACCCTTTAATATAGTTAGCTCCTCAGGGTGTGGTGACCCCCAACCATAAATTTATTTTCATTGCTTTTGCTTTTTCTTTTCTTTTTTCTTTCTTTCTTTCTTTCTTTCTTTTTTTTTTTTTTTTTTTTTTTTTGGAGACAGGGTCTCTCTGTGTAGCCTTGGCTGTCCTGGACTCGCTTTGTTGACCAGTCTGGCCTAAAACTCACAGCAATTCACCTGCCTCTGTCTCCCGAGTGCTGAGATTAAAGGTATGCATCACCACACCCAGCTTCATTGCTTTTTCATAACTGTAATTTTGCTACTGTTATGGATCATAATGTAAACATCTGTATTTTCCAATAGTCTTAAGTGAGCCCTGTGAAAGGGTTGTTCAATCGCTGCCCGCCCCCCCAACATGGGATCTCAACCTACAGTTTGAGAACTGCTGGTCACGGGTATTCATGCCCCTCCTACACCCCACACAGTTAATAACCCACATTTTAGGAGGACATGTTATCTTTCAGAAACCCCTACAAGATAGGTCCAGCCAGGGCAGGACTCAGAATGGGAGAGGAGAGCTACAATGCAAAGGTAGTACCATAGGCCAGGTTCAGCTACTTTCTAATTTGTCCAAAGACTGGTTCTGCTGCCATGATGCCCTGGAAACAGAGACTTCCATCTCTGCGTTGCCTTTCTGAAAGATTCCTCCCACCCCTCCACCCGAGGCCAGCCCCATCTTCCCCACAATAGCCTTCAGGAGATCAGAAACATGCTAAACCATCTGACACTGTGCAAACCTTGGCCCCGGGAGTGACCTAAGGCTGACATAAAAAAAAACAAGGGCTCAGGAAACCAGCACCACCAGGACCTGCTGGCTTTGTGTTCTGGGTCAGGTGACGTTGAGGTACTCAGCAATCAGTGACCTAACCCAGTGGCAGTTGTAGGTTTTACATAAGCCCGTGCAGGCTTGCCTGTTCCAGGAAGGATGGAAAGTCAGGTCGTCCCTTTCTAAATGAGGCAGCCAGAAAGGCAGCAGGTACTGAAATTCTCGACTGAGCCGCACTTAGAAGTCATGATTCAGCAGAGGACTTAAATTCACTCCTTCCCTAGCCAAAAAAAAAAAAGTCTTTCCAAACCCTCACACAGGAGATGGTTTCAGTTTTCATTTTTAACAGGGTTCTCTGTTCCCCCTCCCTCTCAATTCTCTTTCTGGAGAAATGACCTAATGGGCTTACAGCAGAAGAGATGAAAAGGCCTCTATGGGGGTGGGGGGGTGGGGATGGGGGCTGTCCTAAATTGCCCTGGCTTGGGGGCTTGGGGAGACTGCCACATTTCTTATCAAAAGGCATGCACAAATTGCCTACAGCTGTGCTAGCAAAACTGCACTTTTAACCGCTCTTCTCCCCTCGAGGGCCACCATCTCCTCTCTAATCAGCTCGGCCACTGCCCAGCAGCCTCTGCCTGTGCACTGACATGGATCTGCCAGGTTCTGCCTGCAGCTGGCAGGCCTGGGATTAAGCCTGTCCGTCCAGACAAAGATGGCCACTCCTCTCAAAACATCTTTTAACCTGTATCTTTCAAGCATCTTCGGTGGGAACTTCTCCCAGATCTCCTTAGGTCTGTTACCAGGCAGAGCTGGTAGCTACTTAGCTCAACTTTTAGCTCCTAGGTCCTCCAAGCCTCTAGGGTGGGAAAGGCTGGGGGGGGGGGAGAGAAAGCAACGACCCCTATGAGGACAGGAGTGAGGGACTGGACTTCCACACCTTTGGAGCTGGCTGGGTGCCACCTGGCTCTCCTCCTGCTTTCTGAAGAAGATCTAAATCCCCTGGCTTTTTTTTTCCAATCAGGGCTGTATCATGGGTCACTAGCAGTGGTTGCCTCAGGGAGGGGCTGCTAAAAGCAGCTGAATTCAGCAGCAGTTATTTCTAAGCCTCATTGACTGGCCCCACCCCCAGGTTTCAGAGGAGGACAGGAGTTTCTCTTGCCCCTACATGAAGGCTGGAGGAGGGCACAGACTGACCAGGAGGCCTGCCATGTTCCCCAGAAGGTACCCAGATGTTGAATGTGGTCCTGGCATATCTTAGGGCCTCTTCTGGGAGTGTTCCCAACCCTCCCTTCACTAGGATTCTATCTGGAGAACTGGTAAAATTCCAGGGGCCTGAGCTATATCTGAGCGGCTGCTCATTAACTGTACACTTTGAGAGAATCCTTTACTGGATCAGGGTCATTGTCCCTGTGTCCTTTTGTCCCAGTTTAAAAAAAAAAAAAGAGGTTACACCCTACATGATGCTTATTTGGGATGTGAAATGCCTCCCAAAGGCCACTGGTAACAGCTTTTAGGAGGTGGGGCTACACGGGAGGTCCCTAAGTAATTAGGGATACACTTAGGAGAGATGATAGGGGCCCAGTCCCTCTATAACTTGCTTCCTAGCCATGACATAAGAAGCCACACACCCTTTCCTTTGACATAATATGCTGCCCCCCAAATCATGGCTAAGACCTCAAACACAGTGACCCAATGTAAACCTTTTCTCTTGATAGAGTATCTCGAATATTCCTATAGTTCTGGAGAGAAGACTAGCTGGCGCATCCAAAGAGTAAGAGACTGTGGCCTCCCTCTCCGCTGCCAACCGCCACCACCACCACCACCACGAGACAGCAGCCCTTCCACAGGCAATGCCTGGCAAAGAGACACATGGTAACGAACGGAAATGCTCCCAAAGGCTCACACCTCTTCCTCTTGCTTAGACATTAAGCCTGCTTCCAGAAAATGGCTTTGCCAGCATCCCAAACCAACATTACCTTCGAGATGTAAGTCAGCTGCAAAGATCCAACAGCTCCTGCCCCAACCGCCAGGTTCTGAAAGACAAAGGTGTTTTCTTAAGATGTATGCTGTGTGAGGCGCCTCCAGCAGCAGTAAGAGATAGGCTAGTGTGCCACTGCAGCCTCGGCCAAGTCACCTTGCTCACCAACAAGGCACTGGTGATAATTCTGGGGTGGCTGGGGTAGGGGGTTGTGGGGGGAAGGCCCCTTGCCTTCTTATGGTGACTTAATCTAGGGCAGTGGTTTGACCCGTGTGCTCCATCATTTGACTGTGAAGTCTCTTCACTGACGCCCAGTTTCCCCCACTGCCTTTATTTAAACCAAAATGATTGAGATTTCAGGATTTTTTTTTTTCCCTTTCCTTTTTTGGGCATGGGAGTTAGTAGAAGATTATTGTGGTCCATTTGCCTCTGCCTCCTGGGTGGTGATGAGATTACAGGTATTTGTCGCTACAACTGGGCCCTTAAAATTTTTACATAAAAACGAGAAGTCCTGAGGACTGGACCCAAGTCTAAAGACAGCATTCCATTTATACAGAGACTTCCTGGAGACCGTAATGTTAGACAATGATTTTAGGTCCCTTGTGCTCTGACTGCAACATGCCGCATGAGGTTAGGCACAGAATATTCTACTTGCTATCACATCGGCATCCAGAAAGTGGCAGATTTGGGATCTTTACAGATTTTCAGATTAGGACTCCACCTACAGCCCCGCCCTCATGACACCATGACCAGGTAGAGTTAACAGAAGGAAGCCTCTCACTGTGGAATTTCCCTGGGACCCAGCAATGCTCTGTGAATGTGTCCAATGACATCTTTTCTGCATGACTGACCTGATCTGGTTGGCTTTGTCCTACTTGTGTCACTTCAATATTCATTCTAGAACATATAGGATACAAACTCAGATGATACAGATTTTTTAATGTGCTTGTGAGCTTTACAGGACTATAATACATGCCAAATGAAATTGTCTGAACATGAAAATAAAAACCACTAAGAAAAATAAGATTGGCTGAAGATTTCCTGCAGTGGGGGATGCCGGCCTACCATGCACAATACCCTCTCTTCCATCCCAGAACTGCAAAACACAATACAGAAACAAACAAACAAACAAAAGCCAGCCAGGAGCTCCAAATATTAGGTCAGCAATATTATACCATGACAGCCGCTTTCTGGCTTCCAGATTTCTATTGAGAGACAATACACCAAGGTAGTGACCAACATTAGAAATCACACCAATGAAGTTCCCAATAGAGTCTGAAAACCCACTCCCCTATAACCAGAGAGTCTGTCTGTGAACCCACCCCCATAGTCTGAGAGTCTATTGAGAACCCACCCCCATAACCAGATAGTCCATTGAGAACCCACCCCCATAGTCTGAGAGTCTATTGAGAACCCACCCCCATAACCTGAGAGTCCATTGAGAACCCACCCCCATAGTCTGAGAGTCCATTGAGAACCCACCCCCATAACCTGAGAGTCCATTGAAAACACACCCCCATAGTCTGAGAGTCCATTGAGAACTCACCCCCATAGTCTGAGAGTCCATTGAGAACCCACCCCCATAACCTGAGAGTCCATTGAGAACCCACTCCCATAGTCTGAGAGTCTACTGAGAACCCACTCCCATGGCCTGAGAGTCCATTGAGAACTCATACCTATAGACTGAAAGTCCATTGAGAACACACCCCCATAGCCTGAGAGTCCATTGAGAACCCACCCCTATAACCTGAACCTGCAACTCCAAAACTAACACCATTATCTTTCAAGAAAATAATGGAAGCCCCTACTACATAAGGCTATCTCAGAGCAATGAAAGGAACAAAATCTTGGATAAGAAAGGTTAGTAAAAGAGTGCCTTAAGATTTAAATGTCTTAGCTGGAGAGGTGGCACAGGGATTAGAGCACTTGCTGCTCTTGTAGAGGCCCCAGTTTAATTCCTAGCTCCTACATGGTGTATAACTCCAGTTCCAGGGCCTCTGATGCTCTCTTGTGGTTTCACAGGCACCAGATACATGTGGTGCACAGATACACATGCAGGCAAAATATTATATACATAAAATAATAATAATTGTTTCATTAAAAGAAAATTAAAGATTAAAAAAATAAAAAGAAATGTCTTAGGTTGGGGAAGAGCACTTTAGCCCGTTATCTAAATTTGACATACATCTCTGAAGTAAATTCAGTGTGTTAAATTGCCTGTTTCTAAGAAAAGGGACAGGAATTAACCCAGCCATTTAAAAAAACCCTGGCTCTCACTGAAAGGCCTTTTTAAAAAAAGACTCCATTGCCACATTTTACACATGAAATATTAATTCTGGAAAATGCCCTTGAGGCCTAAGAGTACAGTTTTAGTGGCAGAGCATATATGAGGCCTTGGCTATCACTCCAAGTTCTGCAAATAAATAAATAAATAAAAGCTACCCTTGAGTGCTCAGATTAGCACTTACTTATGAACCATCTAAACTTTATAATGACTTCTGGAAAAAAATTTTTTAAAGGAAATCTCTAGTGTGTTTAGAAAGCTAGGCACCTGCCATTCCCAAATCGAAATCCAAAGGGAGCCATTGCTGTACAAAGGGAGGGACAGAATGCCTAAGGGGCCATGAACTACTGGGCAAAGACTCGGCTCTGCTGGGTGGCAGAGGCAAGCCCATGTCTCTGCAGTGACTCCGCTATGGCCAAGAGTTCCAGGGACACATGGAGCCGAAGGGTTCCAGGTCCTCCAGAAGCAGCAGCCTGCTATAAATGCAGAAGCCCGAGCCACTTCATTCCAACTGTAGTGTTAACACAACTGGCTGAAGTCAAGACCTTCCCTATAAACTCCAGATGCCAAACTGTACCAGACAGTGGTCGGGAGAATGACGTGAAAACGGGCTGAGCACAGCACAGGACAGCCAGGGGCCCCGCAACCAAGTTAATTAGAAGATGCAAACACCAGGGTCCAGGGCTGCCCTTAAATCACTGCTCTCCTCACCCGAAACCACATCTCAGAAGCCTCGAGAGCCCCATCTTGAATTATGAGTAGGGTGGGATGGAGAATAACTTGGACTCTAAACCACACATAATGACAGGGGCAGATCAGATTTCAAGGAGGTCAGCGTTCTGCTCCAGCCTCTTAAACCTCCTCCCACTCACAGAGATGTGCTGCTGCCCCCCGGAGAGGGGGGGTCGGGGGGGGGGGGTCGGGGAACGGGAGCGGAAATCTCCCATCATTCCACCCTCTCTGCTCTAAGGCACAGAAAAAACGCTCTCTCTCCATCCCAGGAAAACATGACAAATGCCTGAAAAGCTGTTTACCCACCCAAGGGGAAATGGGTGACACTAAGGGAAACAACGTGGAGACTCCTGAGCCTTCATCCAAAATGAGACTCTCGGTTGTTCACTTCAATTACTGGATCTAGAGGCTTAATGGCAACAGCTTGTTGTCATGAGGTCATGGTTGTCATTGGCAACAACTCACTGTCATGGTGGCACACAGACAGTCCCAGACAGACACTTCCTCATCAAACAGGGTTGCACAAAAAGGCCTGAGCAGCCAGGTGGCATGGCGAGAAGGCCAGGAATCAGCACCCAGAGATCACCAGGTGCCAGCTCTGGGTATCAGAGCAGCGCGCAGCATTGTGTCCTGAACCGGAAGGATTCACTCGGGACCTTCCCAAAGCCTTCACAGACTCCAGCCAGCTACAAGCTCCTGTCTCTAGACTCATGGACAGATCCTAGACTTTGGGGCAGACTCAAACCCATGGAGAACTCGCTTGAAAAAAGTTCTGGCTCGAGTTTCACCTTCAGACGGGACAGTCCAAATCAAGGGGGATGGGTTAGAAGACACACACACACACACACACACACACACACACACACACACACACACACACACCTCAAAACAATCTCCGAGGTCCCTAATCTGATGCAAGTTTAAGAAGGGCTGATGGGCGGAACAAAACCTAAGCCCTGGATTCTGTGTATTTTTCCACAAGTCGATTCTCTTCCTACTGCACTAACCACACTCTGCCCTTACTGAGGATGTGACGGGGAACAGCAGGACGAAGGCATCTCATGACGCTAGGTGTCTGTAGTCCCAGCACCAGGAGGCAAGGCAGAGGCAGGATGCTATTACAGCCCTGAGCAGATATGGCCCGCACACAGCACGGATAGTAAAATGCACTTTATTTACCTAATATTCTGGTGCTAGGGATTGAGACTAGCTCTTTCACAGAGGCCCAGCACATAACTTGACTCTCACACTTTTAAATGAGGCAGTACCTGGGGAGGTTTAATTGACACATAGTCATCGTATAACATGGGGTACAGTGTGACAATTCAACACAAACACACAGTTATAATGCTCCAATCAAGCTGTCTGTCTGTGGTGGTTTGGGTGAGTGAGTGAGTATGGCTGCCGTAGATGCATATGCTTGAATACGTGGTCCCCAGGTGGTGCAACTGTTTGGGGAAGATTAGGTGTGGCCTTGTTGAAGGAGGTGTGTCACTAGGGGTGGGCTTTGAGATTCCAAAAACCCCCACTAGTCTCAGTGTCTCTCCCCTCTGCCTCCTACTTTCTGTTCAAGACGTGAGCTCTCAGCTGTTCCTGCCACCATTCCTTTGATCCTCCAGCATGGGCTCTGACCCCCTGAAACCAGAAGCCCAATGAAATGCTTTCTTTTCTAAGTTGCCTACGTTGTGATGTTTTGTCACAGTAACTGAAAAGTAACCAAGACACCAGTATTATCTGTCCTCTGGGACATTTTTCATTTCCCTGTGATACAAACATTCAAAATTCTCTCCACCAGCAATTTTGAAATACACAACTCGTTTCCACACATATGTACCCTAATGTGCTAATGTGTGTGTGTGTGTGTGTGTGTGTGTGTGTGTCTGTCTGTCTGTCTGTCTGTCTGTCCATCCGTCCATGCGTACACATGCCATAGGACATGCGTTGTGGTCAGAGGAAAGCTTGCAGGAGTTGCCAGAGTTGGGTCCCTCATTCTACCATGCTGGACCCAGAGATTAAACTCAGGT
Organism: Acomys russatus; assembly: GCF_903995435.1. Lineage (NCBI taxonomy): Eukaryota > Metazoa > Chordata > Mammalia > Rodentia > Muridae > Acomys > Acomys russatus. Next base: position 15,943,321 of record NC_067163.1, read on the forward strand.
TGTCAGGACTGGTGGCAAACGTCTTCACCCATTGAAACATCTCACCCTGGTAGGGTGATTTTTAAGCCAGCAAATACCATGCCTGCTTCTCACATTTTTAAGTGGTCTACACTAGTGCCTGGACACCTGTATGTTTTTAGTATTCCCTGGAAACCCACCATGCTGTAGACTGGAGACCCTGTGCTGGGAAGCCAGCTGCTGGTACAGACTAGCCACTGGGGGATGAAAGGCCCCACCTGGCCAGCAGTCCTAAGAGAGGAGCAGCAGGGCCTCAGCTCCAGCAGCCCTCAGGGTAGAGGATGGGAAGAGAGGTGGGTGGGGAAAGGAAACCCCAGCACAGCAGCAAGTAGCTGGCAGCCAGCCTCCATGAGGCTCATAAGTCAAGAGTGGCCTATACATGTCTTAGACTTGTGAATTTTCTGGAACAGTGTAGGATGCAGGGTAGGTGCATGTGAACTAACAGGAGGACTTTAAAAAGACCCCACCAATGCCTTGTATTTTGCTCAAGGCCTCTTCAGCCAGCAAAAACCTCAAAAGACTGGGGAGTATGCACCTTGCTCTCTTCCATGACCGAGCAAGGTGCTGACCGCCCACAAAGCAGGTGCTTCTACCTTAAGTCCTTCCGTAGAATCAGCAGCACCCCTTGCTGAAGTAGAGAGCTTTACTCCGTTTCTCACTTCCTAGCAGGAGCGACAAAGAACACAGAAACAGCCAGAAGATCCAACTAAAGACTCAGAAGTCGCCAGGATGTCCACCCTTGCAAGTACCGGGGACACCTCTTCACTTACCATGATCCCTGCATGGCTTCCTTCTGCAGAGAGCCCTGGGAAAACAGAGCTTGTCACCCCAGCTGCAACCTGGCACTTAAGCAGAGCACAGTGCCAGGGGTGGGGGATGGGGCGGAACAAAAGACAGATAAGGCTGCACATGCTGCTAAGCGCTCTCTGACGCTGCTTTACAATCCCATTTCTCAGATACAGAAGCCAAGGATCCAGTAGGTGAGGCAACTGGCCCAAGGTCAGACAGATGGCAAGTCAGGCTAGAACACAAACCCAGCCCTTCCAGATTGCCAGATCCACTGTGGCACTTTCCTTTATGCCAGGCCACCTCCCCTGAGACAATTATCTAAGAGTTGATTATCAATGAAAGGTAAATACAAGAGCAAGGCCTTAGAGAGTTGCCCAAGTTGGGCAGGGCAGGAACTAGTCCAACTGGCTCTTGGGTGCCAAGCTCCAAAAGACTAGGAGTTGAGGGGTGGGAAGGGGGAAGGAAGGGTGCCCAGTCAGCAGCCAAGAGCCCAGCAGGCCCTGCCGCCAGCAGGAGAAGACTATGCATAGGAATCTCACGCCTAGAGCCCTAGAGAGTGAGACCATAGCTTATGAGCTGAGGCAACAGCTTCGGCACCAAAGCCAAGACCACGCCGGCTCACAAAGAAGCACCTGTGGGCAGGATGGCAAAAGAGTAGGCTGTCCAGACCTGCATTCCACAGCCCTCCTGGCACGAGAGAGCAGCTAAATAGAACTGAGCTTTCCCAGATACCAGCTACCCTGGGCAGTCTTTCACCTCCACCCTGTAGATTCACTTCCTGTTAAAAACTTGTTGGGCCACATGATGCCCGTGGCTGCTTCCCCTGGTTCCCAATACGTGTCTTAACCTTGGCCTCTGTGAGCAGTCAATGTCCTAAGATGCGGCACTGGTTTAACACTCTGGTACTGGAGTCTCTGGTCCTGGCTGACTACACTAGCACCTTCTTAGACAGGACGAGGCTCTTGTGTGTAAGTCTCATGGCTTCCATATCCCCTGCATCCCTCTTCCAATCTGGTGCCCAGCCTAGACTTCATAGATGTCTAGATACAGGTGCCTCTGAGGCTACCAGTAGTGCGAATGGTTCTTAGATGCCTTCATCCCTTTCTCTAACCCAGCTCCCTCATTGAGTCTGCCTCAAGCTCAATGGCATTTCCCCTTCCCCCTCTCATCGGCTCTCCTTCCATCTTCTGCATCTCTCAGTGGCTCCATAGCCTCTCTCCAGTCAACCAGATATGAAACATTTTGTTATAAATACACAAAATTTATTGGTTTTTTTTAAAAAAGATACAGCTAGGTATACAAATTATACCTGGGGGAAAATGTGATTTTTAAACAAAGAAAAAATAACTACAATGACTGGGCGTGGTGACGCAGGCCTTTAATCACAGCCTTCTAGAGGCAGAGGCAGGTGGATCACTGTGTGGGGGGGGTGGGAGAACTACAATGTATACTGTTTAAAAGCTGAGATGAAGCAATGTGGCATTATCCTATTGTGACTTCCAGTCACTTTTATGTCATTTTTTTTTTTTTTTTTTAAACAGGGTTTCTCTGTGTTAGCCTTGGCTGTCCTGGACTCACTTTATAGATCAAGTTAGTCTTGAACTCACAGCAATCCTCCTGCCTCTGCCTCCCAAGTGCTAGCATTGTAGGTGTGCACCACCACACCCAGCCTTTATCTGTCATTTAAGGATTGGGAAAAATGCAACATAGGAATGTTAGAGAATAAGTCCTTAGCCCCTACAGTCCCCTAACAGGGACAGCTCTCCCAGCCTCTAACTACCTGGCATACAAAAGAATTTTATTAGCCCAAAGAAACTAAGAGAAGTAACTCCAAAAGCAATCACCAGACAGCCACAAAACAGCTGGCTGCTCAAAGTTAGTTAATACTTATTAAGCCCTCCTGCTTCCCTGGCTCCAAAACATTACAGAAGTCTCAAGGCACCCATGAAAATACTACATAACAGTTTCGTTTGTTTGTCCATTTGGGGTTTTTTTTTTGTTTTTGTTTTTGTTTTTGTTTTGTTTTTCGAGACAGGGTTTCTTTGTGTAGCCTTGGATAATCCTGTGCTATCAATTTTAATTATATAGGGAGATGTGTGATACTAAGTATTATTTGATTAATTTGAAATTTAAACAAGGTGTGAGCACATAATTTAAAAGTCTGGTTTTTGGCTAAGTTTGGTAACCTGAGTTCCGTCCCTTGAACCCACAATCACCTTCTGGCCTCCTCATGCACACTGTGACATGTGCACTGTCATGTACACACATACACAATGTATAAATGTCTTTTAAATGCTAAATTGCTGGCCGGGAGGTGGTGGCAGCGCACGCCTTTAATCCTGACACTTGGGAGGCAGAGGCAGGTGGCTCTCCATGAGTTCAAGGCCAGCCTGGACTACAAAGACAGTTCCAGGACAGCCAGAGCTGTTACACAGAGAAACCCTGTCTCGAAAAACAAAACAAACCAAAAAAAGCTAAAGATGATTACTGCAATAACAAAAGAATTGCTAGTTTGCTTGACATTGCCAGCACACTGACTTTTAAACACGCTAGCCAATCAATAACACTGGTACTCTCCACTTGGCAGGGTCATTTCAGCTCTCAAGTTTCAACCTCTGTTTAGTATCACCAATATCTGTGATGGAAACCTTAACTCCTCACCTCACACTGATTTGAAAGCCTGCCATTCAAAGCTGCACCTGGTCCATGCCGTGCCCGACCCCTCTCCCCAGGGGCCCCTGCACACCCCACTACTGGACGTTGTGGCCAGCCTTCCAGGTCCTCTCCATGCTGCTTAGGAGACTGCCATAGGTCTCTAGAAACCATTCTGGCAACAAATGTAGAGCTGTAGTCATTGTAGTCAGCAGCACAGATATATATGGGCCTAGTTCTTCCGGGAAAACTCTAGAGCTTAACTTACCCAGAGCTCCCACAAGGCCAGACTAAGCCTTCTGACTTCCACTCAAAAACACAGCCCTTTGGGGCTTCCTCCTATCCTGGTCAGACTTGCCCATTACTTCCAGGAGGCCCTGCAGAAGCATCATCTCTTTAATGAAGAACTTGTCTACAAATCTTTGTCTGAGCTCTTGGCTACTCGTCATAAGCACGTCTTCTGGGGGCCCAAATCTAAGGCAACCCTTTAGCTAGGTGACCTCATATGCCCTCCCTCCTATATGTCCCCAGCAATGGCTGCTGTTTCCCTTCCCTTCCTCAACTCTGATTAGGTCAAAGTGCCATAACAGTTAAATGAGACTTTGCACATAAAAACATGTGCAAACAAATGCTCTGCAAATCTGAACAATGTATAGCAGCAATCCGCCTAATGTCACCCAGCCTCCACAGCCTGGCCCCAGTTGGGTGTGGTGGCATATGCCCATAGTTCTAAAACTCAGGAGATGGAAGCAAGAAGTTTGTCAGTTCAAGTCCAGCCTGGACAACATAGGAAGATACTGTCTTTTAAAAAGTCTTAAGAAAATTAAAAGATGATACCTTAGAGCCACCTCTCCTGTGAAGAGATGGCTCCCAAGCCTCTCTACCTCGAGTCTATGTGACCATCTATCTCCCTACCTGCAGTGGACGGGGGTGTCTATGAAGCCCAGAGTCTGTCTTGCTCACTATGGTGCGTCAGCACTTAGGTGGGCATCTAACACATTGGACGACTTCAATAACATGTTAGATGATGTCACTAAGCCTCACACTAGAAAGAACATGCTTAAAATACCAATCTGAGCAGAGCTGAGCAGAGGAGCCAAGACTGCAGCCTCGATCTCTTGCCTGCCAGACCTAAGAACATTCCATGTGAGACTCCACCTCCTGGTACTCCGTCTTCCTCAACAGGCAGCAGAAATGGGAAACTGCAGTCCCTTCTCCTCCAACCAAAACCCTGGCATCTGGGCACTGGCACCAGCAATGGATGATGGGATGTCCTGTCATGATGGCTGAGATGACAGCTTTTAGATGTTATGCACGCCATCTCTATTTCCCCAACTCGAAGCTCCCTAGAGGCAGAGACATTGTTGAATTCACCTTCCCCGCCATCAGCAGGAGCTAGCAGACTGTGAGAAGTGGAGAAAGAGAACAGAAGTGAAGAATACAAGGATCCAGCTTCACACACACACACACACACACACACACACACACACACACACACACACACACACCCTACAGGAAACAGAGATTGAGGTTAGTGGCGACAGCAACGGAAGTGACAGTGGCAGAGACGGATCATCAGCACCAGATACTCAGAGATTCAAACAGACGATGATCAGACACCTGGGTTCCAAAAACGTATTCATTAATACTTGCTATTTAGCATTATACTATATTAAGAACCCCTTTTCCTTATAAAAGAAAGCCACTCAATGACCCAAGCACAGTCCTCCAGGTGGCCCTCCACAAGAATAGGCCAACATTTTACAGGGAGCCCTGAGATGTAGCTTATACACTGTAGCTCATGCTAAACACATAAGCTCTGCCCTCTGTAACTTGGAGGCTATGTCCTCCATTTCTCTTCCTTTGTTTGTTTTTGTTTTTGTTTTGAGACAGGGTTTCTCTGTGTAACTGAGCCCTGGCTGTCCTGGACTCTCTTTGTAGACCAGGCTGGCTTCGAACTCACAGCAATCCACGTGCCTCTGCCTCCCAAGTGCTGGGATTAAAGGCCTGCGCCACCACCGCCCAGCTTCACTTCTCTTTCTTAACCAGAAACTTCATTTACAAGCTTTTCTTCATCTCAAATCCATCCCAACATAACTGTCTTATTCTGAGCAGCAACGGCAGGCATGCGGAAGTCTGACTGACAGACTAACAGCCCTGGTTTCCGCCAATACCTTTTTATTTAACACTGGGCAGACTACGTCTGCTCCAGCCACTTCCCTCACTTTCAGAGTGAGGAGGCAGGAACATCTTCCCCGCCTGCACATTTCCACCAGAGGGAAACAAAAGCCCAGTGAGTTGCGCACGACATGGTCACTATCATTGACGGATGTTACTACACACTCTCCCAAAACACCATTCTCAACTCTGGAAAGGCTGCTTGGCCATGGACATGACCAATAACTAACACAAGCGGTGATGACGTAAAATGTTTTGACCCTTGCTGCTGAACTCTGCTGCTTCCTGGGACAATGTCCACGGCCCAAGGCTTGGGCCGTAAATTCATGTTGGTAACTCAAACAGGAAGAATTACAGCCTGAGAGCCGTATAGCAAAGAAGAAAGGAGGCTGCCCTGGGCGGGGTGGACACTGGCGCAGAAGCAGTCCCGAGAGCCAGGAAAGCAGCCAGGCAAGGCTCCAGGCCCACGAGACAATCAAGTCAGTGGGTGGGTTCCAATACGGGGAATCCTACCAGCTGGCAATAGTGAAGATCCAAGATGAGGGCACCATGGTCATGGGTGACCTATGATTGGCAGCATGACTCTCTGTGGCTCAGGGTATGAGCAAAGGTCCAGCCCTCAGTTAAGTGGATGGCTCAGTGGGTAAAGCACTTGCCACACAAGCCTGAGGACCAAAGTTCAGATCCCCTGCCCCTGTGTAAATGCTGATCATGCATAGTGGCTGTCTACAATCCAAGTACCCTGGAGGCAGATGGGGGTTCTCCAAGGCAAGTAAACTAGTCAATCTAGCAAAAATGATTGAGCTTTTGAGGAGTCCCAAATCCCACCCCCAGCATTCATGTCTGTCCATACACAGCCATGGCGGTGAACTTGCCGCTCAGGGACCATGCCATTCTTCACAGCCTCGCTGCCACAAAATTGCCATGGACCAGTTAGAAGGACATGGCAGCATTCTGTGGAAAATGAAAAAGCTCCAGGTTCCCAAAGAACAATTGTTTCGAGTCACCCAACCTCTGCTTCTGCCAAGGCATACTAATAAAACTTAAGTGGACAGGACAGCTGTGGTGGTGTACAGCTTTGATGCCAGCACTCGGGAGGCAGGGGCAGACAAATCCCTGTGAGTTCGAGGCCAGCCTGGTCTACAAAGTGATCCAGGACAGTCAAGGCTACACAGAGAAACCTTGTCTCTAAAAAAACAAAAAACAAAAAAAACCAAAAAATAAATAAATAAATTTTTAAAAATTTGGTTCCCAGTTTTTGTGCCTGGCCTCCACAAGCTATTTAAGTTAGTCATTTTGCCTTGCCAAGGAGAAGACTGCAATGTTCAGGGCTCAGTTTTCTCCTCTGTGGCATGAGGAAGCAATACCAGGTGACCTGGAAGGTCATCTGCCAACCCAAGACTCCATGACTTCCTGATTCAGGACAGCAAAGAAGTCCAATATTGTCCAGCTCAGAGAACCAGATCACATTCTCTGCTGGGGAGGGGCCCCAGACTGGAAGAGCAGGAGCAGTCACTGGGCCACAGCCCTGACAGGAGAGAAGAAAAGAGTGATATCTGGGAGAGACTGCCTGACTGACTTTTGTCAAGTGTTGAATTCCTGTGTGTGAGAAAAGCACAGCTCTCTGGCTAAGAGACACTGCTTCCCCAGATCTGCTCTGCTCTCAACTCTCCTCTCCCTCTCTCTCTTTCCCCACCCCAAGTCTAACACACCCTACTCTGGGTTAAATCAAGATTCTTGCACCTCCTAAGCACACATACTCCTGAGCTATTCCCCAGCATTGGAGGAAGTTCTCTTCATGGGAGTGCATGTGTGTGTGTCAGTGGGGGGGGGGGGGAGTGAGGGCTAGGAGGAGGGGGGATGCTCTCACTCCTTATCAGAGACCCAATCTGCTTCAGATGTGAAGCCCTTGAGAGAAACCCAACCCCTGCACTCCTCCCAGCTGTGACAGACAGTGAGGCAGACACCCCGTCCCCTTCCCAGCTGGCTTCTCTCACCTGGGGGTTGTCCATATACCAGAGCAGACAGTTGGCCTGGGTATCCAGGATGAAGTACCTCCGAAGGAATTTGCCACTGTTCTCATTGTCTTCGATATCCAGAAACCCACAGATTCGGTTCTGCCGGTCCACATAAGGCATTCCTGGGCCCTGCTCACATCACCCTGCACAACAGAGGCAAGAGACTGGTGAGCAGAAGGGCAAAGCAGGCTCCGTCCAAATGAGCCTCACCAGTCCCCGGCTTGACTCACCTCTGTGACATGCTGGGCTCCTTGCCACCAGCTTCCTTCTCTGGGCACCAAATGTCTACCCCACTGGGACCCTGGAAACTTCTATCAACTCTGAACAGTCATCAGAACCCATCAGAATAGACTCAGCTAGTTCCACGAGGCCCTACTGTGTGCTGAGCATAGTGCCCTTAGAGGATATAAGGTTGGTTATGCAAGAGCCTGTGCGTGTGCATCACGAGCCTCAATTTAGTCAGCATTCTTTCTCTGCCATCGCTAATTACCTCTTAATCTGTCTGCACCCCAGCTTCCGCACGTGTGACGTGGGACTAACCGTGGTGCCACACCTCATGGATTTCTCGCTGTGAGTTAAGTTGAAAGGCGTCCTACGAGAGGCACTTCCTGGGCATTGGTTACTACTTTGCACAAAGCCTCAGGAAGTGGATGGTAACTCGTTTTGCACATGGAGACACACTCTCAAGGAAGATACCGCAACAAAACTCAGCCAGAAATGTAAGCATAAAGGAGCTAGAGTGCCCAGGGATTAAAGGCTACTGTGATAGATTTCCCAGAGAAGGAGAAAGGCCTAAAAACATCCCTGATCTTGTACTTCTAGCCTCCAGATGGTTAAGAAAATAACTTTGCATTGTTTAAGCTCTCAGGCTGTGGTACTTTGCCATGACAACCTGAGCTGATTCCCACAGCTACCGAATGCCTACAAAGCTGATCTGCAGATCAGCAAAATTGCATCCCTGGACTCTGCTCATATTACCACACAGGGTGTTGGGGGGAGGGGCTGGTGAGGAAGAGGACGAAGCAGGCTTTATCTCAGGACCTGGCTAAGCCTCACCTGGCTTGACTCATCTCAGTCTCATGCAAGCCCCAAGCCCTGAGGCACCTTCCCTGACTCCAGAACCCCGGGGCCTCTGGCAATGTGAAAATAGCCACATGTCCTGGCCATTTCATCTCTCCAGAAAGTACTCTGAAAGCCTACAGGAAAGGGCTAGCATCCCAAAGGCCCCAGAGGAGAGAAACAGACAAGACACCCAGTCTGGACTCATGCACTGTGAAGAAATAGGATAGAAGCCCCCACGGGGCTACAAAGCACCATTATTGCCTTCAGACATCCAGCCAGTGAGCCCTGGCTCACTTCAACAGAGCAGGACTCACAACGGCCCCAGCCAGCGAGGCCCTACGGCCAAGGTAAAGTGTGAGGTGGCTGACAACGGCGCCCTATGACCCAACACTGACTCAGAGAAAATAGCTTTTCAGGCCCAGAGGAGACAAGTCCTAAGAAGCAAGGGGCCACATTTCCAGGTCAGGCTTGCTCTGAGAGTGATGGCTAGTGGGGTGCGGTGTTCTCACCCACTCCAGTGAGCCTGGAGTACTGAGAGGGTACACCAAGACACAAGGCCACATAAACACATATGTGCATATGCAGATACCAGCGAACCCCATGGTTCAGGCATGTGCTGGCCAGATTCCCAAGAGGGACAGAGGCTGCGGACATCCGGAGGTCTCATGGCAAGGATCAGAAAAATAAAGTAGAAAAACAGCCAAGATAGAACAGCCCAGCATAGCTAAGAAGGAAGTAGAAGAGGAGGTGGGAAAGGGATCAAAAGTAGGAAGAAGAGGTTGTGAAAAGGAAGCTAGCAGTGTAGCAGAAATGAGGGCCATGGAGGGGTGGAGGAGGGGCGCTCTGCACAAAGTGACAGCACCTGCTTCAGAAGTGTTAGCCCAGCTCCGGTCTCAAAGTGGAGCAAGTCTGAGTTCAGAGAAATGAAAAAGCCAAGTGTTAGGAGACTCTCTTCAGGAGTCACCCCAGCACACACTGGAGTATGGGTAGAAGCCACACTGGATTATGGGTAGAAGGCACACTGGATTATGGGTAGAAGGGCAGAGAGGCTGTGAATGCTGGGAAAGTATGTGGCCTGTTCAAGGAGCAGGGGCCTTGCTTGAGTAGAAAGACCAAGCCACTGAACATGGAAAAGCACAGAACCTTCAGGTGAGGACAGGGAAGACACCAACCCACCCAAAAACATTACGCGTGGTCCCTAGATGCCAACACAGCTCGGGAAGCAGAAACTCCAGAAATCACTGGGCTTTGGCTTCTCCAGTGAAGTTTCTCCCCACTCCCACCTGGTCTCACTGCGCAGCCCTGGCTCTCCTAAAGCAGCCCAGGCTGCCCTCTAACTCTTGGTGACACTCCTCCTGCCTCAGCCTCCTAGTGCTAGGATTACATGTCTGTGCCACCATAGCCAGCTATCCAGTGTAAGTTCGAAGAGAACCCAGGAGAACAAAGCTAGTTGGCTCGGGGCCAGCTGGGCAGCGCAGTGTCCACGAACGCTGGCTTTTGAAGTTCCCGTTTTCAGCCAGCAGGATTTACCAGAGCCTGCTTCTCCGGGAGAAGGGCTTCTTCCAGAAAGCCTCGGCTGTTGAGGGACTGCGCGTGTGCACGGCTCCACAGTGTGGGACTTCCATGAACTAGAAGGAAAGATGTGAAGAGGAACCATGCACACAAATCCAGACTGAACTCTGTGTGTGTCCGCGCATACATGCGCGTGGTTTTTAGAACACTAATTTATTGATTGCAGTATAATTTGCTTAATCGTTTCTCTAGCACTAAACAGCTAAGTCTAGAGCCAGCTCTTTGCTACTATAAATAATACCAGAACTTTATATTGTACGCATTTTTTCTTTGGCATGGAAAAGAGCATTCGTTAAAGATAGTAACATTGGGAGTAGAGAAAAGGTCTGTGGTTAAGAGCGCTTGCTGCTCTTGTGTTCTTGCACCAACACGGCAGTTCACAACTGTCTGGGCACCAGGCTCCACACGGTGCGTACATACATGCAGGCAAAACACATTTAAATACATATAAAGTAAAATCAAATACATCTTTTTAAAATAATTTATTTAACTTTATTTTATATGCATTGGTGTGGGAGCAAGGGTGTCAGACCCCTTGGAACTGGAATTACAGACAGTTGTGAGCTGCCACGTGGGTGCCTGGGAATTGAACAGAACAGACAGTGCTCTTAACCACTGAGCCATCTCTCCAGCCCCACAAATATATCTTTTTAAGGGCAATGTGGTTAGAATGTATACTATATGATCACTCATCACTATTGAGACCTATTAAAAAATTACTGTCTAAAAATATTTGTTGCAACTAATAAAATTAATTCATTCTTACCATCACTAGACTTTTTTTTTTTTTTTTTTTTTTTTTTGACAGACGTCACTGTGTAGCCTTGGCTGAGATGGAATTCACTATGAAAATCATGCTGTTGTCCAGCTCACAGAAACTCTTCCTGCCTCTGCTGGGATTTGAAGGCCTATACAAATATATATATATATATATATATATATATATATATAATTTTCCATACATTAAAGTTCTTACTACTTTAAAACTATTCCTAGTTTGAAATGTGCAATGATGACTGGAGAGGGTGAATGTTCAAATTCATTTCTTATTTCATGTATTTTAGACTTTTAACCAACTTGCCCCCACCTCCACCACCCCCGGCCCCCCAACCTCCACCCACCCCTCTGTCTCGGCCTCCAGAGCAGCAGGCTTCCCTAAAAGGGAGGTTTTGTGATGCCCCCGATGTCCTGGGTGGAATTTATGTTGTAAGCATTCCTATAAATGAGAATAAGTTATATATCTCATTAGGAGGAAATATGGCTCATGCCTTTAATCCAAGGAGTTGTGGGGCAGAGGCAGGCAGATCACTGTAAGTTCAAGGCCAGCCTGATTTATGTAGTGAGTTCTAGGTAAGCCACAGCTACATAGTGAGACCTTGATTTTTAGAAATAAAAATAAAAAACTAAAAAGTGAAACTTAGGAAAGTGAGTTGCCTGGGCTTACCTAATAGGCAGCATCAGGAAGTGGACTAACTGCCATTCAGCTGGAATTCCTGACCAGGACTGACAATGAGAAAAACTCACATAGTATAAGGCTGCCCATTCTATCCTGTAATGAGAGGCCCTCACAGGCTCCTACCCCCAAATAGTTGTTCAACCACTGGATATGCAAACCCAGAAATTGGGAACTTTATTAGACCTGTAACCTAACAGAGACAGCTGCAACAGAGCCTTAAGAAAGTAGGCCACACCCCAGGTGGGAGCCAGAGGCACCAGGACAGCACCTTGGGTGGGTGGGGAATGGAGGACCTAGGATTCTTATACACCCGGGACCTTTCTGCACAGCAGTTTGGCAGGATGTAACAAGACAGCTAAAAATGTTCCTGCCCTTTGACCCAGTATTTCTACTTTTAGGATTCTATCCAAATAAACAGACAGGAGTAGAAAGATGAAAACTGCAATCGAACTTATAACAACAACAACAACAAAAGTTGAAAATGACCCAAACAGCCCAATGATCAAGTTGTAATTCAACTTGGAGACACTCAACTATATTAAAAATATTGTGTAACTGTTAAACAAGCAAACACTGCCTTCAAGTAATTTCTTCTGGTGTGTGTGTGTGTGTGTGTGTGTGTGTGTGTCATATGTTAATGTGAGGTGTCATTTTCAATTGCGCTCTACCTTAACTTTTGAGATGGGGTCTCACTGAACCTCGTTATTCCAGCTAGGGTGGCTGGTCATTGAGAAGCTGGGATCTGTCTGTCTACACACACACACACACACACACACACACACTCACACACACTCATACACACAGAGAGACAAACGGACAGACAAACAGACAGACAGAGCGAGCTGGGATGACAGACAGACACCTCCACACCTGGCTATCATATATAGGCTCAAGATTTGAAGTCGCGCTTGCACAGTAAGCTCCTTAGCAACTGGGCCATCTCCCCAGCCCTGTTTTCAAGTAATTTCTAATGAATTTAGAAACCCATCGTATAGAGTTTCTCACATATAAAATACTGCACAATGTGACCTCAATGGTGTGAATATCATTCTTATTCCTATATGCAGATTTCTTTAAAGGCTAGGTTTATAGTCACCAAAATATTAGCAGTTATATCCCAGTACATAGAGGAACCTTATTTATATATAGCTGTCTATATGTTCTGTAGTGAATATGTGCACGTTTATTTATTAGAAAAGGAAGTTAGTTGGTTCCATGGACACTTCCGCCAGCAGGGCTTGGGTTTCTCAAGTAGTCCATAAACACAGCCTCTGCTGAGATGCAGCTCCCTTGCAACTTGTTGGTGATCTAATAAATCCGTGTCTTAATCACCCAACACCAGACGCCAGGGTAAGGCTAGGCTCCCTCCACCCTTTTGGGGTTTCTTGCTTCTTACTGCCAGGGACTCTTAGAGGCTAGTCCTTCTCCTGCTGTTTTGTTCTTTAGTCATCCGAAGATGGTTCCCATCCTCAGCTCTAACAAACACTAAGGCCTATGTCTTTGCTACAATATCCAATGCATACGTGACAGCTCTTCAGCTGAACAGAACAGAACTGGAAGTCCTTGGAAGAGCCCCTAGGGAAGTCAGGTAAGTGGTAGCTCACAAATGCAATCCCAGCACTTGGGAGCTGAGACAGGAGGATTGCCATGAGGTCCAGGGTCAAACTGGGCTTGACTCAAAGCAGCAAAAGTATCAAAAAGCCACCCAAAACACAATGACTTTCCCTTGTTACAACTTGGGAAAGAACAGGGGGCGTGGTGGCGCATGCCTTAATCCCAGCACTCGGGAGGCAGAGGCAGGCAGATGGCTGTGAGTTCAAGGCCAGCCTGGTCTACAGAGAGAGTCCAGGACAGCCAACAACAACAACAACAAAATTAAATTAAATTTTTAAAAAACCAACTTGGGAGAGAGCTGGGAGACTGCTTAGACAGTATAGTCCCTATGGAACAAGCACACAGACCTGAGTTCAAACTCCTCAACCTAAAATGCTGGGTGTAATGGTGTGTGCCTCTAGTCCCAGCAACAGTGACACGGTGCAGGCATGTCCCTGAGGCTCCCTAACCTAGTTAGTATGCTCCAGATCCAGTGAGAGACCCAGCCTCAGAACAGAGGGTGGAGCTGGAGCTGGGAAGGTATCTCAGTGGGTAAAGCGCTTGCTCTATCACCATGAGGACCTCAGTTTGGACCCCAGCACCCATGGAGACCTTGTATGGAAGTTTCCACACATCTGCAACCCAAGCGCTGAGGTTGGAGACAGACAAACAGATACTGGGGACTTACTGGCCGGCCAGTTTAGCTGAGGCAGTGAGCTCCAGCTCTTGAGCTCAAAAAAAAAATTAGGTGGAGAACAATAAAGGAAGAAACCCATTGTGGACTTCTGGCACCCAGACAAACATGCAAGTAACAAAACATAAAAATGAACACACACCCCAAACAACAAAATAAATAAATACCCAAGATAGATGGCTCCTGACCAGGTTGAACTCTGGTCTATACACACACCCACGCAACATGCAACACACATGTTAACACATATGCAACACCACACATGCAACACAGATGTAACACAATGCAACACCACATGTGACACACACCCATGCAATACACACACCCATGCAACACACATGGAGGAAACACAAACAACACACACACAACATACACACACACAACACATACACATATGCAACACACACACACACACACACACACGCAACATGCACACACTTGGGACATGGGGTGGAGTTGACACATGGGTAAAGGTTGAAGGAATGCTCACTTGGTAACCGTGCTCTTCTCACAAGTGTTGAGTACTTGAGTTCGATATTCCCATAAAAATCTATCCGGCCCTTTCCAAGGTTTCAACAAGAAAAAATGACTGTTCTCCTGGTGGTATGTTGCTGTTATGAGAACCAGATAAAAATCTGGGTGTGGTGGTACTCACTTGTAATCACAACTCTGGTGAAGTGGAGCCAGGAGGATGTCTATACACTCACTAGGCAGGCATACTTAGCAAACTTCTAGGCCAGTGAGAGACCCTGTCTCAAACACAAGAGGGAAGGCACCTGGAGAATGTTGATGCCTGAGATTGTCCTCTTACCACCATACATGCACTTACATACAAGTATCAACATCACACACACACACACACACACACACACACACACACACTTACAATAATAATAATAAATAATAATAATAAAATAAATGATCTCCCCAGACAGAGTAGTACATGCCTATCATCCCAGTACTTGGAAGTGGAGGCTGGAAGACCAAGGTCATCCTCAGCTACATAGTAAGTTTGAGGCTAGCCTGGGCTACATGAGAACAAGTCTCAAAAAAATATAAAACTAACTAGGTGTGATATGTGTACTTGTACTCACATCTACTAGGGAGACTGAGGCTTGAAATGCAGAAGTTTGGGGCCAACTTGGCTAGCATATGTATTTATTGATTATTTTATTAGTAATAATTAATTAATTAATTAGAATCAATTAATTTTAAAATCAAACAAACAGGGGCTGGAGAGATTACTCGGTGGCTAAGAACACTTGTTTCTCTTACAGATGATTTGGTTACCAGGATTGACATGGTGTGGTGGTTTGAACAGGAGTGGCCCCATAGACTCATGTGTTTGAATGCTTGACCCATAGGAAGTGGCACTATTAGGAGGTGTGGCCTTATTGGAGTAGGTGTGGCCTTGTTGGGGGAAGTGTGTTACCATGGGAACAGACTTTGAGGTGCCATATGCTATGCTCAGGCTATGGCCAGTGTGGCTCACAGTCTCCTTCTGCTGCCTGCAGATCCAGATGTAGACCTCTCAGCTCCTTCTCCAGCACATGTCTGCCTGTGTGTCACCATGTTTCCTGCCATGACGATATTGGACTAAACCTCTGAAACTGTAAGCTAGTTAAATGTTTTCCTACATAAGAGTTGCCTTGGTCGTGATGGTGTCTCTTCATAGCAACAGAAACCCTAAGACACATGGCCACTCACAACCATCCATAACCCTAGTGCCAGGGAATCCCAGAGGCACACATTTGATGTACATACATGCACATAAAACATTAATATGTATAAATAAATAAATATAAAAATGCTTGATTAAATATTCAGCTGAACAAGTAAAAGAAAATATGGACAGACAATTCAATATTTTAAATAAAATCTTGCAGGAAGGTAAGGATGTTGTTTACTTGGTAGAGTGGTTGCCTAGGATGCAACCCTACCACCACAGGAACTGGGCATGGTGGAGCATACTTGTAATCCCAGCACTCAGGAGGTGGAGGCAGGAAGATCAGAAAATCAATGTCATGCTCTAATATGTATTGAGTTTGAGGCCAGCCTGGGCTACATGAGGCATTGTCTCAAAAGAAACAAAAACTATTATTAGATTTGTTAAATGATGCAAGCTGCAGTTTGCACACACACACACACACACACACTTCCCTATAGCAGGGAGATAAAGCCTCTCTCTGACACCATAGTGTGTGGGTTACCTCTTTTTGTATTGTTGGTCAATAATGCCCCATAGGCCCTTAAACGTTACAGGCTATTGCTGATGCTCTTTGTTAATCCTCCAGAACTTGATGGTTCAACCCTATTTCTAAAAATAGCAGGTATTTGAGTCATAGAAATCAAGCTGGTATCGACCTGGAACCTTCATCTCTAGTGGCCAGCTCTCATAGTGCCAGAAGGTTCTACTTATGTTAGCAGAAAGGTATTCGGCAATCTTACTTGGCTGTGAACCTTACTAGCTACAATAATGACTGACCCGGTAAGATACCCAACTAGTCTAATGGTGGCGTGGATGCTATTGGAATAACCACAACTTTCTGGTTGGATTTAAAGCTTGCTACACAAGACATAAGTGATGCCTGATACTGTTAACCTGACCCAAAAACTCATGATTGATTAGGTCATAGGCCCCAGGGGAGGAACGAATATTCTGCTAAATGGACACAGTATTAAACTATTTTCCCTTCCCAAGTTCCTGTCTGTATGCCAGTAGGTTGGAGCATCTCTTGACTCCGATCAGATAAGCCTCTTTTTGTAGTGGCAATTAATACAGAGACCCACAACTGTTCAACGAGCAAAGACTAAAACACGAGAGTGCTCAGTTCTAAATGACACATTTATATTACACCCCCTCTCCCCACGGCGATTGTCATGAAGTGGGGCAGAAAAGACTGTAAGAACCTGGCGTAGTAGACATTCGCCTTAAAACATGATTCATTGGACACGGTAATACCACGATAGGCGTGAACTCACAGTGGCTGTGAGTGCACACACAAGATCAAGCCAGCTGAAATCCCAGCTCTGACCCGGGAGGGCTTCTGGAATCCTGCTCCTGACTGAGAAGCTGCTGATGACTTTTAGGGGAAAGAGAGCAACTTTTCTGTGGGAATTCATCCCCTGAAAGGCTAAGCCATGTTCCAGAAGAGGGCTCTACATTCATGCACATGCATGCAGCACTAAGCGGATTCGGTGTGTGTATGGGGGCGGGGGAAGTGGGAGACAGTGATGAAGCTAGGGGAGATGGGATGGAATTGAAAGGAAGGGAACAGAGAATAGATGTGATCAAAACACATAAGCATGAATAAAATTCTCAAAAGAAAAAGGAGAAGAAGAAAAAGAAAAGAAAAGAAAGCCATGGTTTGGGTCGGAGTGTAGCTCAGTTGTAGACCGCTTGCCTAGCATGTACATAGCTTCCCCATAAAGAGAGGGGAAATGCAGGCATTTGCCAGTATCAGCTCCTTGAATCTTGGGGGTAGTTAAGGTAGTTTGCAATATGAGAAATTCATTTGCTAGATTATTCTGATGTGTGTACAGTCAATAGAATAGAAAGTAGTAACAGAAATCATGCCTTAAGTGGTATTGTCCACCTTCCAAAAGAAATCTACAAAATAATATACTATAATACCAGTTCAAAAACTATTTATTTGGGGCTGGAGAGACAGCCCAGCAGTTAGGAGTGTTTGAGGCTCTTTCAGAAGACCAGAGTTTGATTCTCAGCTCACAACCACCTGTAACTCCTGCTACAGGGGATCAACTGCCTCTCTTGCCTTCCTTGGGCATGTACACACATGGGCACAAACACACAGACACACACACACACACTTAAATTTTTTTAATAAGAAAATGCATTTAAGATTCTTTTTTGTTCGTATTTAGAGATTCTCCTTCATGTTAGTCCATGTTGATAAGACAGAAGCTTTCTAGAATTATGAGTTGAGATGGTGCTTCTGGGTTTGCCCTGCCTCATTGCTCTCCGAGAGCAGAAGATGGAGAGGCAGACGCTGACCTGAATCTGCTAACCTCATAAGATAGGAAATGACCTCAGAGGTCTCAGACAGGGCCTGGGTGTGGAGGCAAGAACAGCAGTAGGGTTCACGCCTGCTCCGTGTGCAGAGTACCCACGGATCTGCAAAGCCCCGGCAAGGCTGACAGCCCTGGGAAAACAAGAGCACAAGTACACAGCATGGCCACTTCCGAGCTCATCGCCTAACCTAACCAAGGAGCAGAGCCTGGGAAGTGTGGGGGCACAAGTTCCCAGAATCCAGCTACGGTATCCTTGCGTTTTGCAGCGGTCACAAGAGCAAATTCCAAACTGTGGATGGAGGAGGAATAGCCCTGAAGAGAAGGGAATGTACCAAGTCCTGTGTCCCCAGCGGAAGCCCGGGTGAGGAATGC
This sequence comes from Acomys russatus, assembly GCF_903995435.1. Lineage (NCBI taxonomy): Eukaryota > Metazoa > Chordata > Mammalia > Rodentia > Muridae > Acomys > Acomys russatus. The sequence continues at coordinate 15,961,757 of NC_067163.1, forward strand.
AAACATCTTAAGGAATGGGGAGTTTCAGAAAGAGTGCGCCACTCTGACCCCGAAGCAGCCAGAACTCCTCTAGATCCCAGGATTTGGGGGAGAGGAGGAGGAAGACACATAGTCAAGAGGAAAATTTTAAAGAAGAAGAATATTGGACAGAAGACAAAAGAAGGCCAAAACAAACAAACAAACAAAACAAAACAAAAACCAATGGGCTGTTTTAATCCTTCCGAGGCCTCTCCTCTTATCTGCATTGGGAGAAAATGCAGTTGGAGGGGCTGCAGGCAAGAAAGAAAGGCTCGGCTCATCAGATCACCTTCCTAGAAAGGTCATAGAGCAGGCTGGGATATAAATAGCCCTGAGAAGATGAGCTCCATGGTGTTCAGGGCCTGAAAGCCCACCACTCAGGAGACACGAAGCAGCAGGCTAACTGTAGGGGCTTCCTCCTGGCTGTTGCTGGGGGGACTGCAAAAGAGAAGGAAGTACTGTTGCTTTTCCTCTCTGCTGCCCTTCTGCAAAGTGTGCAGCAAGGCCTAGGTGTGTCTGTTTAGACCCTGTCTCTAGATTTAGGGAAGGAAGAAGGGCTGGGTGTGGCAAGCAGATAAGCAGGTGACAATGATCAATACGTGCATTTTCAAACTTCTGGGGGAAAAAAATGACCACACACACACACACACACACACACACACACAAAGAGTAGGCTGACTTCTGTTACCCATCCACATCTCAAAGGAACTCAAAGGAAGCTTCTGGAGAACCTGGGTCCAAATGGCTGAGCTCTTCTGAACCTGTTTCCTCATTTGCAATAGAGGTAAACTGCTCTGAGGAGTAAATAAATAATGTTTGCTGCTAACCAGTAAATGCCAGGCAAATGCTGTTGTTTAAACCCCTGTGTTAGGTGGGAAAGCTGAGGTTCCGGGAGTCAAGATTTGGATCAAAGGTCTTCCAAATACAAGCTCCAAAAGGATAGTGCCCTTCTTCCTTAGTGGCTCCATCTTCCCATGTCATCCAAATCTCTCTTGGTAATGGATTTCTGCTAAGCAGGGCTGGGGGAAGGGCTGAGGTGGGGGGTGGGGGGGGGGGGGTGGTTCTTCTCACAGGCTGTCACACTGTAATGTTCTGCTTCCTTCCTTTCCAAAGCCTAGCAGATTAGATTGCCGAGTCCTCTCTTGCTCCCCAAGACAGATCAGAAAGTGAAAGTACGGCTACCCTAACTACTCATGGTGGTTAGAACTCACAAGGAGCGGCCTTGCACTGAGCCCTTTGGAGGGGACAGAATAAAGACAGCCTCCTTGCTTTCTGGGACCCAGAAGCAATAGTGGCCTATACTGTGGTCTACCGTCAAGTTGAAGCTGAGGCCACCCAGCCTGCAAAAGGGACAGTGCCCAGCTGTGCACCTGTACCACCACAACAGGACAGGAAGTCAAAGGAGTGTCAGTGGGTTGCTCACATGGCTAAGCTCCTGTTGCTTTGTCTGTCTAGTGTTCTAGCACTTTCAGTAAACACCCAGACACCTGGGAGGAAGGCAGGACCACTCTCCTGGGGCTTGACTGAACAGCTAATACTTGTCTCTCTCCCCCCCACTCCCTCTGGGGCTGGATGGGGGGGGGGGGTTGTGGGGGGTGCGGTATGAAAGGTTTGCAAGGAGCTCTCTATCCTTGAGCTCAGCTGCCCCTTTCCTACATTTGCAGATTTGCTTCATCAGCAACCAACAATCAAACCCTGTGTGTTCAGGATTGATTTTTGTCCACATCCCATCCCCCCTTCCACCTCTCAGCCCCCTCCATAAAACACCAAGCTATGAATAGATAAGCGTTCAGTTCACCGTGATGACATGAGGGAGGTTGCAGGCTCTACTTCCTTACACAGAAGGGAGCAAGCACTAATGCAGTCAGCCCTCCTCCAAACACCAGGCAGTTCCCAAATCAACCTCTAGAAATGTGCCAGTTGTGAGGTGGGCAAGGCTCACACTATCAGCCAGCTGAAATTCCACTAAGATACCACAATCTATTGAAAAAAGAAGTCTTCAAATACAGCCTAAAGACAACGGCTAGAGGAAACTAGTGACCCAGCTCGAGGCCCCTGCTCTCGGCTACAGCATTCATTCATTTGCTCAACAGACCTTACTCTTGCTAGAACTCTGGCACAGGCTGCACTAAGGGAAGCTAAGCTCTGCCAGCTTCCGCTTGGACTTCAAAACCCCTCTTCTGGCTTCTCCAAACACCAGGGGCTTCAGCTTGGTGTTCTAGGCACTCTGCATGACACAGCCCTCCATTAGTCTCTCTAAAGATGGGGCTGAGCCGTTGCTTATTTGTGCGTTCTTAATTACCCCAACAAGTCGCTAGATACAACCGAGTTGAAGATAGAATGTCTACCCTTCTAGCGTCTTTTCCTTAGCTGTTGCTGAAAGCTTTGTATCCCCCCCCCCACACACACACACACACACTCACACCCCTGAGGGGGACGGGCAGGCAACAAAGAAAGATGTCAACTAATCAAAGACATTAAGAACACTTACACAGTTTGGAACTTCAGCCCTCACTGCAGCGCTCCCAGGAGCTACAAATAGTTCGATCTCTCCCTGCTCCTCCTCTAGTATTTATGCTCCTCTAAAAACCTCTTAATTGATTCCAAACGGGGACTGAAGTTACAAACAGTTACAAACGGAAGATGCTCAAGGAAGGAAGGAAGCCTTTAAAGTGAAAGACTCGAGGCAGGGCTGCCCCGGGCAGAAGGTGAACACCGGTGCCCCGGTCATTCCCTGACACTTTTTTTTTTCTTCCCACACGACCTGGCTCCATTCCTCCTTTCTTATTTTCTTTTCCTTTTACATTTTAACTGCATAGTCTCGGTGGCTGAGCACAACAGGGAAGCGCGGACGGACATTGAAGAGGACAGAAAGCAAGCTACCCCCTGGAAAAGGTTACCTAACCTGGCACCGACCTGCGTTTTCCAAGTCACCTCTATTGCCAGGAATCCCACAAGCCCATGGCGGGACCAGACGAAAGGAGGAGTCTCCCTGGGGTAGCATTCTAGGCCCGCCAAGTTAAAAAGGAGTGAGAAGGAAGAAGGAAGAGGCTCCAGCACCCAACTCGTGCCCGAGGGACTTGCCTGGGACGTTCTCTGTGCTCCTCCCCTACCCGCTGCCCGGGCAGTCCTTGCGGGGCTACTACCCCAGCTTTAGAACCACGGAGAAGTTTCGACCGCTGCAAACGTGAGAAAATGCAGCTCCGCAGGACACCGCCCCCACACGCCCCACCCCACAGCCCGACCCCTGGCGGCGGCGACCTTGGTCATCCCGGAGGCGCCAGTGCACTGGAGGAGGGGCTGCCTTTGGGGCTTTCCTGGGTGCTAGGGTGGTAGCCTGAATCAGGCCACCTCCGGTCGCCGGCCACCACTGGGACTGGCACCACCAAGCCCGTTTCCCGCTCCCCTCGTTCCCCCCCCCCTTACCCCCACCCCAGGCTGCCGCGCCCCGGCCCTTGCACCGCGCGCCTCTCCGTCAGACTCACCGCGCTGTGTGCTGCTAGGGTCGCATCGGGTCCCGGGGCTCTGCGCCTCCGCGCTGAGGCTCCCGGCTTGTCTTAGGAGCACTTCTCCCCTACCCTCAGCTGTCCTTCACGGCAGTCTCTTGACTCTTTTTTCCGGGTTAATTACGTTTCGCATTAAAGCAAAACCCAGCCCCGGATGTGAGTACAATGCTCCGCGGGCCTCAGGGGGAGGAGAGGGGTGCGGAGACCTCGCGGGGACAGCGGCGGGGTAGGGGTAGGTGGGGGGGGGGCGATGTGGCCGGGCCGCAGCAGGTGTCCGCGCTGGGGTGTGCTACAGGCGCCTCCTGAACCTACTTCTCCGTAGGGTGCAGCCAGCCCAACCTTCAGCTGCCCTGCCCGGAGCGCGAGGGGGCGTTAGGTTTAGGGGTGGCGATAGGAGTACATCATCCCAGCGGTCTGTAGTGCGCCCCAGTAGCCCAGCGAGCCGCCAGAGCTCTAACCCAGGCCGCCTTGCCCTTCTCCGAGCAAGGAGAATAGTGGGAAACAGAGCCTGGTTTGGCCTTGGGTGACCAGACAGAACTCCTGCTCCCTGGCCTCAAAGCTACACAGCAATCCATAGGTGTTAATACTGTGCTGATGTGGAAACCGAGACTCCAAGACGTTAGGTAACTTGCTTCTGGGTCCCCAGTCAGTAGAGGGCAGGTCTGTCCGGTCTGACACAGGCATCCCTCGTGGGGACAGAGACATTTAAATATAAGTAAAGCCAGACAGACAACATCCGAAACCTAAATATAGTGGATTCTCCCGGGGACTAAGCACCAAGAGATTCACTATCTGGGGTGTGCGTGCGTGCGTGTGTGTGTGTGTGTGTGTGTGTGTGTGTGTGTGTGTGTGTGTGTGTGTGTGTGTGTGTGTGCTGATGTCCACCCCTCGTGTCCAAGGAATCCTCAGAGGGAACAGCGTGAGATTTCAGGCCTGGATTCGGGAGTGGGGAGAGCATAGGGGCAAAAGCAGCCCCCCCCCCCCCCAGGGCCACAGCCAGGTGAGCCGACAAGAAGTCTGGATGGCCTGCAGCACACGCCCTGAAAACTCCAGTGATGAAACCGCAGGTGCTTCCTCTTCTATTCTGATTGCCAAAGCGAAAATAAGCCACCCAGTTCGCTCAGGTGTGAAAAAAAGACGTTTGCTTTAGAACATTTTGCTCTGAATGAGGAAGGAAAAGACACAAGGACGGGGCGGGGGTGGGAGGGGGGAGGCTCATTTCCCTTGAAATAAACATCAACGTCAATTTTGCGGGTTCGTGGAGGTCTGTTGCCCTGCACTGGGCTTCAGGCAGCACTACTCCAAGCTCGGTAAATCCAAGCCGGCTCAAATCCCTTAGGCAGCTGGTGATGGGTGACCTCACTCAATGTCTCCGTTTCTACAACTGGGTCAGTGAGTCAATTCTTGCAGTGTTTCTTTCCAACATAAAATTAATATATATACATATATGTATATATATATATATACACATACACATATATTTTTTAAACGAGATGGTCTTTTTTTTTTAAGCTTTTAAAGAGAGATGGTCTCTAACAGCATAATTATCGGGCGGAGTGAGGGGGGTGCGCAGAATTTGTGCTGGAAACCATCATCTCCAGTCGGATTTGCTAAATGAGTGCTGCCCCGAAAATCCCACTGGGACCATAGCTTAGCAGCAGTGCCTTGCGAGTATCAAATTTCATGATACGGTTCCTATTAAAACCCATAAAACTGCTCCTGCGGGGCCTGCCTGACTCACCCAGTCAGGGACCCACAAATATTTTCTGAGCACTACTGTATTGGCTGCCTGGGAGGCAGAAAAGCCAACGGCCTTCAATTTCCTCCACTGACACGGTGGGAGAATGAGCCGGAAGAGCAGAGATTCTCAGGCACTGTGGGCTTGAAATGAGCCGAAGTACAAGTTAGGTCAGCTTTACTTCCTGGGTGAGAACAAAAATGGATGCTGAGGAAGGGGCGTACTTTACTGGTAGCCCCATCACTGTCACCTCCTACCGTCCTACTGTGGCCCGTAGGGACTAGATGACAATTTCTGCACCGGATCCACTTCTATCATCTTGGCTCCCCATGCTTCTCAGAGGACCCCTCCACCTCCTCCAACACACGCCCTGGAGCAGGGCTTCAACTAAACTAGCTGTAGTCTGTCCATCTGTCTCTGTCTATCTGTCTCTCTCAAAAGAGAGACAGACCCTAGAAATCACATCATTTTAAAGTGTGCCTGAGGTGACATTCAGTGGTCGCCTCTGTACAGTTCCACGCCATTTTCAGCCGCTCCTCTCTTCTTCCAGCCTTGAATAATCACTAACTTACTTTCCATCACATCTCCATATTTGGGACGTTTCACCTGACAGCAGCTTTCGTGCCTAGCCTCTCATTCGTTTGGCACTTCTTGATTAAACTAAACTCATCTTGAACTATTTTCATTGTCTGACTTCTTGCGTTTATTTTGTCTCACTGCAATGAAGCAACAATGTGAGTTGAGTCTTGTCTGTAGGAAGAGGAACATCAAAGAAGACATTTTGTTGTTGTTTTGTTTTGTTTTGTTTTGGTACTGATTTTCAATGTAAACTGTTTCAGTCACCTAACTGGATCGGAGCAGCATAAAGTTCCAAAACTCGCTTAAGATTTTGCAGCTAGTTAGTGGTTTCACTTGGCTCCAGAATTCAAGGCGTAACTACTCCTAGAATCTTACAACAGAGAAACTTGCCCTGAAAAATGGGCCTATCTCGTCAGGACCTAGGAATCTCAGCAGCCCTTTGTCTGACACAGCTAATGGCTGGTGAATAAGGAAGCTAATGGCTCTGAGTGGAGAGTCACTGCTCCCTCCAGGGAACTGTACTATTCTCTGTCCTCAGAGTCCCTCTTATAAAGGTTTTGAGGGGCAGCTGGGGTCACTTGATGAGGCTGAAGTCAATTTACTTGGTCCTCTCCAAAACAGTGAGTTTTGCTGAGACATAAGCTGCAGATCTAGGCGGATCGCTGTGAGTTCGAGGCCAGCCTGGTCTACAAAGCGAGTCCAGGACAGCCAAGGCTACACAGAGAAACCCTGTCTCAGAAAAGACAACCAACCAACCAACCAACCAACAAACAAAAAACCTGCTTTGGGGCCACATAGTATACCTCCAAGATTCAGTGACCATTTTTTCTAGGTAATTGTTACTTGTTTAAATAGCAGAGTGCCATAAAGTATTCCACCATGCTATTCTAGGATTACTCAAACTAGTATTGTCCTACTCAGCTTTGGGGCCAATGGTCATCATTTTTCTTCCCTTATAATTCTATTTTCTTCTTTTTCTAGTCACTTACTGCTAATTGCTTTACATATAGTCTCCAGTCCAAGTCTTACACTGACACTGAGTGCCAGGAACCCTTATTTCCCTATTTTGTGTTGAAGGGATGACTGTTCCTGTGCAAAGACGAAGCCGGGGTACAGAGCCCAGCCCCCACCCCACCCGATGTCAGTGTCTGGCCTCCTTCCCCTGAGCTACACTGACATGTGATGGGCCTTACAAAGGGCTCAGGACAGACAGGAAGACCCTTCCCCTCAGTTCTAGTCATTAGACTTCCATTTCACCTACAAGAGCATGTTGAAGGGCATGTTCTAAAGGAAGTTATGGCTGCATAAATACAAAGATATTTGCATATACAAACATACATATTCACCGCAGCATTGCTCACCCATGGTGAGAACTGGAAACCATTTAAGGGGTGTAGGACAGGTCAACCGAGGCCTGTCCAAGGAAGAATATAGTTGGGATGGGAGCATAATTCAGTGGTATAGCACATGCTAAACAAGGATTGGGAAGGCCAGGGTTCAGTTCAGAGGGACAAAGGAGGAAACAGAGGAAGGGAGGGAAGCAGGGAGGGAGCAGAGACGGGAGAAAAAGAAATTCTATTAAAATAGAAAGCATTACAAAGCTGTAAAAGCTGTATATAATACAAAAAATAAGTGTGAATGATTTGTTCTGTTTTTTTGTTTTGGTTTGGTTTGGTTTGTTTGCTTTTTCAAGACAGGGTCTCTCTGTGTGGCTTTGGCTGTCCTGGACTAGCTTTGTAGACCAGGCTGGCCTCTAACTCACAGGGATCCACCTGCCTCTGCCTCCTGAGTGCTGGGACTAAAGGCGTGTGCCACCAGGCCTAGCTGCTAATTCTGAATTCTTAATCACAGTTCTTTTCAGGCAAGCAGACAGGCAATGGTGGATTTCACACCCAAGATATATATTCTGCAGTGTGTTCATCTATATATCACTGCGGTGTGCACACGAGTGTGTGTGTGTGTGTGTGTGTGTGTGTGTACGCACGGGTGTGAGCATGTGTGCTTATGTTAACCCTGAGTATCTTGTTCACTCTCCATTTCCCATGCATTCAGGCAGTGCCTCTCATTGCATCCTGAGTTTGCTGATTCAGCTAGTTAAATAAACAAATTTCCCCTGGGAATCCCCTGTCTCTGCTTCCCAAGTGCTGGGTTCATTGTTAGGTCATGGTGGATACCCAGCTCTTCCAGGTGGGTCTACACATCCAAACCCTAGTCCTCAGGCATGTGCCCCAAGCGCTGCATCACCCAGCTAACTCTCTAGCACATTTATTTTATTTTATTTTATTTTTATTTTTTATTTTTTGGCAAAAAAAGGGGAGGGGGGTATATTTAGTTGCCAAAGACCAATTATTATTTAAGTTTTAATAAACTCTGAAACTGAAGAGATGGTTCAGTGGTTAAGAGCACTGGCTGTTTTTCCAGAGGACCGGGGTTCAATTCCCAGCACCCACACGGCAGCTCACAACTGTCTGTAACTCCGTTTCCAGAGGATCCAAAACCCTCACACAAACTTATAAATAGGAAAAACATTAACAATTATACAATTTTTAAAAGTTATAACTAAGTTTTAATGCAATTGAAAAGTTATATGAGGTAGAAAATCACATTGCCATCCTGGGGGGGTGGGGTTGGCACTCTGTTGAGTAGGGAGGGAACATGATGGAAAAGGAAGACTTGGAATAACAGACAGAGACACCCAAAGAAGGAGACAGATGTGGGGGAGCTGAACCAGCTGTGGATACTAAGGGGACAGGCCCTCGAAGGATGACGTGTGCAAAGGTGAAAAGGGGGGTTTGGGATAAAAAAAAAAATGACCAAGTGCAGGGTGAAGAGATGACTTCTTTGGTAAAGTGCTTGCAAGTAGGAGGAGCCAAGCTTCTAAAACTAGACATAACAGTTGTGGGCCTATAATCCCAGTGCTGGGGCTGGGGCTGCAGAAACGGGAGGATCTCTGAGCCTCGCTGGCTATACAGTCTAGAAAAATCTGTAAACCCCATGTTCATTCAATAAGAGACCCTTTAAGGGAAAAAAAAATAGGTGCGAAGTGATTGAGGAAGACACTTGACATCCACCTGTGGCCCTCTCTCTCTCTCTCTCTCTCTCTCTCTCTCTCTCTCTCTCTCTCTCACACACACACACACACACACACACACACACACACACACACACACACACACACACGGAATGATCAAAAACAATGTATCGGTATACAAGTACACAAGCTCTGGCTGGGGAGCACAGCAGACCAGTTCAGAGGAAACACAGGAACACGTTAGCTCCTTTTATGGTTCTTGTCAGAAAATGCCTAACAAAAGCAGCTTAAGGAAGCAAGAAAGAGGAGCTGGCTCACAAAGAGGACAGTCCCTTGCAGTAGGAAAGTCACGGTAGCAGGAACTCGAGGAGGCCGAGCACACTGCACCCATAGTCAAAGCAGAGAGGGGTGAATGTTCACTCCCAGTTCACCTTCTTTTCTCTGTTCAGCCTGGGACCACAGGCCCTGGCACGGTGCCACCCATATTTAGACTATTTAGATTCGGTCTTTTTACCTCAACTAACCCAATCTAGACTGTCCCTCACACACAGGCCCAGACATTTGTTTCCATGGTGACGCACAAAATCCCATCTTGTGGGCCATTGTTAACCCTCACACAGATGCAAGGAGGAGTTTGGCGGGAACAGCAGGGAGACAGGGAGCTCCAGAGTCCTGCCAGTGCTGAGCCAAGACTTCTTCAGCCATGGAGGTTCCCAAGCCAAGAAGGGCACGCTCAGAAAGAAACAGGAAACAATCCCATAGCAGATGATCATTGAATAACAGGACTTCAGCAGCAGAGCTGTGAGGATTTGTCTCTCTGTCACTACCTAATTGAGCAGCCAAGGGACTGGCTACTTTCCTAGTCCTGGCACGCTGGTACCATTGCTAGACACCAGTGGCCTCCTGCTGAAGATGGTAGGGGCAGGTGGGCAGCAAAGCACTTACCCAGCATGCTCCAGGCCCCAAGTTCCATCCTCCCAGCCCCACAAAATAAACAAAAATCGGTGCTGTGCCTTTGTAGTAAAATATTTGCATTTCACTCTGCAATTTCTCCACAAAGAGCCAGCAATTTACACTTAAGAAATAATGGACTGCCAACCTGGTCTACAAAGCAAGTCCAGGACAACCAAGATGACATAGAGAAACCCTGTCTCAGAAAAAAAAAAGGATAATGGACTGTTAGCCTCTTCTGACAGGTGGAAGAATATAGTTTTTATTTCCCATTATTCAAGAGAAATTTTGTTCTTTTGGACATATGCTTAGCATCTCTATAGTCCACACATTATTTGCCCAGTTTCATGAAGATAAACTTGCAAGTAGGCCCAATTATTTTTATATATTTGTTTTTTCAAATGGTTTCCATAGAATATGCTTTGATCATATTCTTTCTCCGCGCCCAACTCCTCCAAATTCCCATGTCACTATCCATCCAGTTTCCTGTTCTTTCTCCCTCTCTCAAATAAAAAGCAAAAACTGAAAATCAAACAAACAAACAAAAACCAGTAACAACAAAAAAAAGCATACACACAAAAAGAAAACCGTGAAGTCCGTTTTGTGTTGCCCTTGGAGGGTGGTGGACCTACCCAATGTCACTTCACCTTGGTGGCTTGGTGGCCACTTCCCCTTCTCCATTGGATTTTTTTTTTTTTTTTGAGGTAGGATTTCTGTGTAACAGCCCTGGCTGTTCTGGACTCACTTTGTAGACCAGGCTGGCCTCAAACTCAGAGATCTGCCTGCCTTTGTCTCCCAAGTGCTGGAATTAAATGTGTGTGCCACCATGCCTGGCTTTCTGTTAGATTTTGTCTGACAAGAATGTAGATGTGGTAATATGAATAAATTAATAAACTATATTTAAAAAAAAAAAAAAAAAAGAATGTGGATGTGGATCCGGGCAGTGGTGGAGCAAGCCTTTAATCCCAGCACTTGGGAGGCAGAGGCAGGCGGATCTTTGTAAGTTTGATGCCAGCCTGGTCTACAATGTGAGTCCAGGACAGCCAAGGCTAAACAAAGAGACTCTGTCTTGAAAAAAGAAAAAGACTGTGGGTGTGAATCTCAGACTCACACAGCCAGTCATGCTCTGAGCCATCAGCTCTGAAGCACAGGTCAGCAGTCCCAGCCCAGTGGCCAGTACTGTCTTAGCTCTCAGAGACTTGAGAGCAGGGAAAAAAAAAATAAAAAAGAGAGAGAGAGAGGGAAGTAGAAGAAACATCGGAAATTTCTGTTTATAACCCAAGGGAAACTGCAGTAAGGAACAGGAATAAAGTCAGATGGAGGAAGATTAAAACTTTTGTGAGCTCCTGGAAGTTTATCCATAATATCAAATGTAAGATATAACAGGGTGTGTGGATACACACACACCCACATGTGCACACACATACGTGCATACATCAGAATTATTTTCTACTAATGAAGTTTGGGGGACATGGCTGTCCTGAAACTGTTTGTTGATTCCTGCCTGCGCAGGCCCTTCCATGAGTCAGCTTGGTGCCTGCCCTGTGCTGCTAGGATCCCAAGTCCCCGGTGACCCTGATGGAGCTTCCGGGAGGAGCCAGGCCTTCTCTTTCACAGAGAGGACCCAAGGAGCTGCCTTATCTTCCAGCCCACGAGGTTTAGCACTGTGTTTGACGTGACCTTTCAGATTCCGTTCTCTTCACATTCTCCATACTGGAGCCACATGAGGAAGGGAGACTACCAGTAAATCCGTGCGGATGACATGGCCCACACAGTCAGTGACGCCCAACTCATTCCTGGAGATGCCCGGTTCTCAGTACAACACACAGACGCTAAGAAGGTCAAGAGAGGCAGCGGGGTGGGGGTGGTGGGTTGGCAGGGGTGGGCGGTGGGGGGGAGGAGGGGAGGGGAGGCGGGGTAAGTTGGATTCAGTGACATTTATTCTTACTTCATTTTAAGAGGAAACAACCCTTCTGTGCCCTGAAGAAATTCATATAGCATTTAATTCTCATTATGAGGTGGGACCAAACAGACATTTAAGAATTGACTTGGGGCCAGGCATGGTGGCACAGGCCTTTAATCCCAGCTCTTGGGAGGCAGAGGCAGGTGGATCTCTGTGAGTTCAAGGCCAGCCTGATCTACAATGTGAGTCCAGGACAGCCAAGGCTACACAAAGAAACCCTGTCTCGAATCACCCGCCCTAAGGAGGGAAAAAAAAAAAATTGACTTGGGCAGCAAGGTGGCTCAGCTGGTAAAGGCACTAACCACTGAGCATAACCACCAGAGGTTGAGCTCAGAACCTATGGTGGAAAGAGAGAACCAGTTTCTACAAGCTGTCCTCAGACTTCCATATACACACCATGGCGCCATTCCTCTCCCCAGTAGATAAATAAATATAAAACTAATAACTTTTTTTTTTTTTTTTTTAAAGACCAGACAGGGCTTAGGGGTCTGCCCTCAAGCAGGCCTCAGGCAGGCCTGGATTCATCTCATTCTAGGACCATAGACATAGGCTCTTTTGTCAGTCTGGAAACCTGCAGCTTCCCCTGAGCCCTCTTGGCCCCAGGTGCCCTGCATGGAATTGAACAGGCACTAGGACCCAGGAACAAACCTTTACTCACCGATTACTCAGCTTTGTGCATCCATTTATAGCAACAGCAAACAGACTAAAACAGTGCAAGGTACAAAGATTAAAAGTCCAAAAGACACCAGGCACTTGCCTTAAACCCAGCACTCAGGAGGCAGAAGCAGGTGGATCTCTGTGAGTTCCAGGCCAGCCAGCCAGGCCTACACAGCAAGACCCCGTGCACAAGACATAGTAAAAACAAGATGCAAAGTGCTAGTACTTGCCCAGGTGTCTGCTCTCCTCTAAGCCTTTGGGTATACGGGGAGAGACGTGCTTAATAATGTCCAATTCACAGGGAATTACCTAAAAATGTTACTATCAATTATCTGGGTGTTGGCTTTAATGGCCAGTTTTTTGTTTTGTTTTTTAGTCTTTATTTGAGAGGTAATTTTCTTAGCTTTTCTTAATAAGCATAAATTTTTTTTTTTAATTTTGTTTTTGTTTTTTTGAGACAGGGCTTCTCTGTAACAGCCCTGGCTGTCCTGGACTCATTTTGTAGACCAGGCTGGCCTTGAACTCAGAGATCTGGCTGTCTCTGACTCCAGAGTACTGGGATTAAAGGCTTGTACCACCACGCCCAGCTTCCGTAAATTCTTTTCTGTAAGATTTCTAAATATTTTGTGGGTTTGCTTTTGTTTTTCAATACAGGGTTTCTCTGTATAACAGCTCTGGCTGTCCTGGAGCTCACTCTGTAGACCAGGCCGACTTCGAACTCACATAGATCTGCCTCCCAAATGCTGGGATTAAAGACATGTACTACCACTGCCCCGTTCAAATTTCTAAATATTTTATATTTTTATGTGTTTGAGTGTTTTGCCTACACATATGTAAGTGAGATAGCAACACATCACCTGGAACTGGAGTTATAGATGGTTGTGAGCATCAAGTTGGGTGCTGGGAACTGAACCTAGGTCCTCTGCAAGAGTGGCAAGTGCTTTAGCACTGAGTCATATCTCCAGGCCCACATGTATTCCTTTATAGTTGGAAGGGAAATGTGATTTTGTTTGTTTGTTTGGTTGGTTTGGTTTTTTTCAAGACAAAATTTCTAGGTGTAGCCCTGGCTGTTGTGAACTCACAGTGAGCTGCCTGCCTCTGTGCTGGGATTAAAGGCATGCGCCATCACTCACCCAGCGTCCCTCTTGCAGAACCCACAGCTCTTTCTCCCATGCAAGTCTGTTCCTGTGGCCTCTTCTATTTGTTCTGGGCCACCCTTGTCTCTGGGCATTAGGAGAACAGCTGGGCATGGTGATGCATCTTGGGAGGTAGAGACAAGAAAATCAGGAGGTCACAGGCACCCTCAGCTACACAATACATTTAAGAACAGCATGGACCACATGAGATTTCACACACACTCCTCCAAAGTCCAGTGTGTTTACTACAAGTATGTGGTCAGCTTCTCATCGGGTCTTCAGTAGTTTCCTGTTATTAAGCCTTTGAACTCCTTCTGCCCTCCTATCTCTGGCGTGGAAAGCCTTGCTCCCTTGTAAACTGGGGGAGCAGTCATCAATAAGCCACTGAGGACCACCAGTCTGAAGGTCAGGCTTCCTGTAAAGCCTAAGCAAAGGCTGCCCTTTCTTTAGAGTTTGCCACTATGAACATGAGAGGACACCCAAGCAGCATGTCCTAAAGCCAGGGGAAAATGCCAGGTAAAGGGACGTGAGATTTATTTTCCTTTTCCCTCCCTCTGTCCCTCCATACCTCCCTCATCAATACTATTATTTCTATAGTTCTAAGTATCATGGGGGCTACATAAAGAAATCCTGTCTTTAAAAACCAAAAACCAAAACAAAACAAAAACAAGTCTGAATCATTGGACCCCTCATGACTCTTCTCCTTCACATGAGCGCCCTCTTTTGCTGGGATAAGCAGAAGAATGTCAGATCCTTCTAACCCTGCCTGTGACTGTGGTTCTCAAGATCCACCCAGACTGGCTGAGGTAGCTGCCTGAAAGCTTTAGAAATACCTATTGGAGTTCTACTTATTTTATGGTGTCTTCAATTATTCATTAGCATATCAACTGCAGAGGATAATGTGTTTCACTTCGGCATTCCCGGACACCACATGACGTGAACTCCTAGTGTTCATGACCCACTTGTACTCTTTTCATCCAGTCCTGATGAAACCCACCTCATGCGTACTGGATTGGAACTGGTATCTGAACAACCCATGTGTAATTCTGACACAAGTGGTTTAAGAGCCCCGCTTCCCCAAGGTGTCACAGTTTTCAAGAAGCTGCATGTGAGCCTGGCGTGGTGGTGCAAGCCTGTAATCCCAGCAACTCAGGAGGCAGAGGCGGGCAGATCTCTCTGAGTTTGAGGCCAGCCTGGTCTACAAAGTGAGTCCTGGACAGCCAAGGCTACACAGAGAAACCCTGTCTCAAAAAACCAAAAGAAAGAGGAGGAAGAGGAGGAGGAGGGAGGAGTCAGAAGAAGGAGGAGGAGGAGGAGGAGGAAGAAAAAGAAGAAGAAGAAGAAGAAGAAGAAGAAGAAGAAGAAGAAGAAGAAGAAGAAGAAGAAGAAGAAGAAGAAAAGCAGCTACTTGTGGAGTGACTGTGTCTGTCATTGGGATCAGAGGGTTGCTTTCTTTGTTTTCTATTCCTTTTGGTGTACTGAGGCTTTTTTTTTTTTTTTTTTTGGTTTTCTCTGTGTAGCCTTAGCTATCCTGGACTTGCTTTGTAGACCAGGCTGGCCTTGAACTCACAGCAATCCACCTGCCTCTGCCTCCCGAGTGCTGGGGAGGCAAGCTTTTATTATGAAACCCAGGTTAGTCTTGGAGTCCTGTTTCTGTTTCAGCCCCAAGCATTGGGAATTACAGGCGAGGACCACCACAGCCTGCCTTGGTTTTGCTTTTTTGAGAGAGAGAGAGAGAGAGAGAGAGAGAGAGAGAGAGAGAGATGGGTAAGCCTGGTCACTGTTGCCACCAAGCCACTTAGACTTGAAGCTATTGCAATTATCATTAAAAAATAAAAAAGCACCTAGCAAATGTTTTTCGTGATGGAGCATGCACTCTGCATATCCTAAGCAGGAGGAGGGAGGTGAACAAGAGAAGTTGCTTGTAGCTATTGGAGGAGCCACTGCCATAATCATTGTGGCCATCACCATGAAAGGCAGTTTTCTATGGCCTCCTAAATATACACAATTAATGTGTGTACACTGAAAACAAAAATAGTAGTGGTGCATGACCATAATCCCAGTAACTGAGGGGTCTGAGGCAGGAGGATAAAGTGCTAGAGGCTAGACTGAGCTACCTATCCCATAACACCAACCTTAGACAAACAGACAGCAATGACGTTCACACAGAGGACCCGCAGGGCTCGCTGGAGGACTCATTTTGTCAGTCATAAAGTTTCTGGCCACACATGACTTACTGCCTAGTCAAGACTCGAACAGAGAACAGTCACAGCCACCCAGTGTTACAGAATCAGAGACAACATCTTCATCAGGGTAAGTAGGCCTTGAAGAGTCTAGAATTTTCCTTCAGGACCAGGTGTAGTGGGGGGGGGGAATCGGTGTGTATATGAGTGTGACAGAGACAGAGACAGACCCTTTGTCTCCCCCAGAGCTTTGCTCTCCCTCATTCAAGGCCCTGAATTTTCCTTCTTTTATTCACCTACTTATGGCTGGAGAGGGTTTATAAGGTCACCCCATTCCCATTTCCCTTCTCCCCAAACCTAACAATTTCCCAACCTGCTTTTCTAAGACCCCTGCACCAAAGGGATGATCAAGTCTATCAGACTCAAATAAAGCCAAAGCGTCCCAGTGGAGACCCCCATGACTGACATGCCCCACCTCCATTGGATTGTACATCATCAGGAAGGCAGAGGCATATATGGCTGCCCCGGGAGTCCGCTGAGGATTTCATACCTTGTAGTACTCAATCACTCAGACTTTGGGCCTCCTGGGTTTGTCCCGTGCAGCTGGGAACGGGGGCCATGAACTGACATATCTGTTTGTGGAGATGCGAGCCCCTCCTTCCTCTCACAAGGAGATCTTCAGAGTATGGTAACCGCTGCATGAGCAGATGACAGTAGGCGAAAGAGAAGCCCTATGCTATAAACACAGACACAGCGCTACTCCTCAGCCGCCCAGACCATCAGCGCCAGCAGCCTCAGGCCGAGGGTTAGCACAATCCCAAGGTTAGCCATAGACACTGTCCTGGTCATAAATACTCCTGGAGTCATAGACAAGGAAGCAAGACAGGGTGGGATAGGGGTTCAGAAATGAAAGAAAATAAATAAAAGGAAAATGGGGAGAAAGCTGCTAGGGCTAGCTAGCTTCAAGAGTCCACCATGGAATATTTTACACTTTTTTTTTTTTTTAACTAATTTTCTCTACAAGTGAAAAGCCCATGGAAGGAATGAAGAAAGGAGGGCAGAAGGACGGTTCTCTTTCTCTCTCACACACACACACACACACAACCTCAAAAACCAAACCACCTCTCTTTAAAGGAGGTTCTGGTGATTAGCCTGATCCTTAGTCCACAGCTCACCCACCAATTTTTTGCTAAAAGACATGCAGAGCTGGCACCACCGAAGCTTTTGAATCTTTTGTCTTAGACTATTATCTGCCACATTGCACCTCTGGCAAATGGGAAGGGACAACAGGACCCCTGCATCCACACAGGCAGGAAATGGCTTGGCTGCTGACATCCTTGTAAATGTGGACCAATAAAGTCATGGGGGTGATTCGTTGGAGGGGCCATGTCTGTGGGTGAGGGGCCTCTGGGGAGTCCTCCTGTTGGGCATGTACCCTTTGGGTGCTGCAGGCTTCTGAAAACAAAAGGAGCTATGATGGAGACGTGCAGAGCTCAGCGTGGGAGCAAGTTGCCTAACAGAGCTGTGCCTAAATAAAGGCCACCGTGTGCCGGTGACTGTGCCGCAGAGCTGATAATCTGTATTTTCACCAGACAGAGGGAGGACAGGGGTGGATAGATTCTGCTGTCACACACCAGGGACAACTTCCAGAAGCGCTTGGATGAATCACTGGGTACCCAGGCACACTCACAACAATTTAAATATGGGTGCTGGGGGTGGTTAGGTGTCAGCTCACAAAAGCTGGAAGGTTTGGTACAGAGTTGTTGGGCCCCATGTATCAAATCCTGTCCTCTATTGCAGATTTTTAAAGTATTTATTTCTGCTTATGCTTGTGCATACGGGGTGTGTGTGTGTGTGTGTGTGTGTGTGTGTGTGTGTGTGAAGGCATACATAAAGGTCAGAGGACAACCGTGGGCATCACTCCTTGTCTTCTACCTCGTCCTGAGGCAGGGTCTCTTTGTGTAATCCACCATGCTGTGTACGCCATGCTAGCTGGCCTGTGAGCTTCCTGGAGCTCCTCCCATTGCCACCTCCCATCTTTCCTCAGGAGTGTTGAGACAGATGCGTGCTACCACTTCCATTTTTGCCTGTGTTCCAGGCATCATAACTCAGGTTGTCAGGCTTGTGGGAGAAATGTTTTACCTGCTAAGCCATCTCCTCAGCTTCTTTATTACAGATTCTTTTGGTCCTTTCTATATGCGAACTTACAGTGACTTTCCTAAAGATGAGCTTTTATTAATTCTAAAAGAAGCAACAAACAAACCAACAAAACAAACAAACCCAACCCCCCCCCAAATTAAAAAATACACATTGGTTTAGGGGTGTGGTTTATGTAAGTAACTAATGGAAAAAACAAAACAAAAACCAGGTCAGCTAATTGGATATGGCCACAAGTGTAACTAAACATCAGATCTGCTGTCACATCAAATTGGGAATTTGCAGGTCCTCCAAATGCCCAGCTATTGATTGCTTGGTCCAACTGTAGCACTATTTGGAAGTAGTAGAACCTTTAGGAGACAGAGCTGTGGAGGTTCATGAAATTTTTGGGGGGTTTGGCTTTTGGTTTTTGGCTTTTTGAGACAGGGTTTCTCTGTGTAGCCTTGGCTGTCCTAGACTCACTTTGGAGACCAGGCTGGCCTCAAACTCACAGCGATCCTCCTGCCTCTGCCTCCTGAGTGCTGGGATGAAAGGTGTGTGCCACCACGCCCGGCTCTGTTTTACTTTTTTAAAACCAAGCCTTTTGTCTCCAAGTTGTGGAATGAATTTGGGTTTATAGCTATTATTCAGAGCAAAGATTTGGAGCTCAGCCCTCCCACACTGCCTACTCATTTGGCACCTGTTTTAGAGGCAGGGTATGGCGGTAGGAGGACAATTGATTTGACACTCAGGGCCAATTCTAACTTGCATCTGTAGGGAAGAACTGTGCGGAGCACTCAGGAGGCCCTAAGGTGTTTGATTCCAGCACCAAAACAGACAACAAGGACCTCACACCAAAGAACTGAGCCCCACAGGCAAGGCAAGGAATCAAACTTCCCTAGTCTTTGGAGATTCCAACTCTTTACAAAAGAGTAGGCAAATAGGAATAGAACACCTCCCTCCCCTGACTTCCACCCCACCCCCACATCCCCACCCCACACCCTCATCCTTAAAAGACTCCAGATCCATGGCTATTTGCACACAGCCATATAGGCTGATCATGGGAGACTAGAACTTTGGGAGGCTGAACTCCATATGATGTGGGACCTAATCCATATTAAATATCTTACTGTGATCTAAACTCCATCAACTAATCAAGCCACAGATGTTTTAATGCCCTGTTCTGAAGACATTTGTCTTTTTGTATCAAGCTAGGTTAATAGCTAAGAAATAAATGTATAGACGTGAACCTGATGGCTCAGACCTATAATCCCAGCCACTGGGGAGGATGAGGCAGGAGGATTTCAAGTTCAAGGCTAATGCAGATGCTACAAAGGGCTAGAGGTACAGCTCAGTGGAGGGCAGGACCTCATGTAAGAGGCCATAGATATCAGAGACTGCTCCAGCAGCAGCCCAGTAGAAAGGCTCTGCTCCCTGGTGTGGTCCCTACAGTTTAGCCAACACAGATGCCTCTCCGCTTCTCCAAGTCAGTTTTCCTCCCACTCCTCTCAGAGCAGCTGCTGAGCAGGCAGAATGATCAAGCGGGCATTCCCCCCCCCACACACACACACACACTCCCACCTCAAAGAGGGAAGGCTCAGCATCCGGCAAGCGCTCTCAGATTGTCTGAGTTCATCTTCATTTGTGACCCTGCCTTCATTTGTGATAAGCAGACACAGTATTGGCCTTCGATATCAATGTTAAAAGACTTCAGGAAAAGTCCACAATGCTTGCTGCCTGCTACTTATCAGCCAGGACCTGATCACAGATGTTTGGCGTATCCCCTCGTCATGTCTTACACATCGATGTGCCAGTTGATTGATTAAATTCTTCTGTGTGCTCTTTCTCGAATATAAGGAACACATTATTGTCTTCTCTTCCTTCCTTTCACAAAATCATCCTAGTCCTGTTATTGGCCACCACTAATTTATGGTTTTTTTTTTATATAATAATTACCCATAGTTATGAGACTCAGTGTGGAAATCTGATGCTTTTGTACACATATATAATGAGAAGTCAAGATAATCAGCATTTACACTTCTTTTAAAAATTAAAAAATAAAATAAAAATAAAAATTTTTATTGTATCTTTTTTCCAAGACAGGGTTTCTCTGCTCAGCCCTGGCTGTTCTGCAGCTTGCTCTGTTGATCAGGCTCTGAAGACATCTTTCTGCAGTGATGTATCCCAATCTCTGTGCCAAGCAGAGGGAGGTAAATATAAGGAGGAGGGTCACGCAGGCGCACACAGTAAAGCTGCTGTCCAGGCCAAAGGGCAATACTGCACATCTGCCTGTGTACAATGTACATTGTAAGACGCCAGCAGGGCATGGTCCTCTTAGGCATCAGAAGAGATTCTAGGGATGAGCTGGCATTTGACCTTTGCCTTGAAAAATGAAAGGCTTTGCCTTGGTGGCCAGGAAGAATCCCTAGACCTAAAAAAGATGCATCACCCCAGAAGTCTTGATGGAGCGGGCTGGGCCACCTGGAAGCCGCATGAGGAAAACAACAGAAGCATGGGGTGAGGATCTTTGGGCCAGGCAAAGCGATTCCATAGTGTGTAGGTAAATGGCTACAGCTGGGTTTTTTTTTTTACCCCCGCCCCCACCCCAGACACAGCATTAGGTTGTTGCCTTAGGAAAATCAGGCTGTTGGCCACGTGGAAGAAGGATTGCAGGGGCAGGAACAAGCACAGGGAGATGTGTCATCCTCCTTAAAACCTTCCAAGAGCTTAAAGGAAAATCCAGTGACACAGCACTTGCCTAGTATGCCTGTGTTCCGGGACTCAATCCTTAGCGCCACAGAGGCAGGAAACAAATAAAAAGAGAAACCCCCGATTTCTCCGGAACACTTTCTCCATGCCAGTGCTCCCACCCTGGGACTTTTGTCAGTCTCGCAAGGGCAGCAGGCCCCAGGACCTTTGCGCTGGCTGCTGCTCTTGGTTGCAGCTCACCCTTGGCTTTCTGCTCTGACCCTTCTTTGCCTGAAACGGTTCTCCAGCCTCAGCTGTAGGCTCACCTTCTCAGAGAGGCCAGTTCTCCACCTCACCGGCCGATATAGCGAATGTGAGATTTGTTCATGCCTTCATTATTTTTCCCCCTCAAGTGTGATTCATGGGTGGGAGGTCATCTGTATCTTATCCCGCAGTGTGTCCCTAAGCCCTAGCTGAGGGCATGAAGGGATAATGAGAGCTTGAAATAACAGAGGGAGGTGGGAGGAGGGGAGGAGACACACAGCAGAGAGGCTCCGCATTGCTTGGCGCCTTGCAGGGTGTGGGTGGTGAGAGAGGAGGAGGGAGAGAGGCATGTGTGTCTCTTGCTTGGGCAGCTGGCTGCCTCTGTACAAAATAAGGAACACAGGAGAGCTGGGTTTATTGGGGTCTAGCTAGGGGACATCAGTATCAGGTATCTTAAGTTGGGAGCATTCCAAAGTGGAGATATGAGAGAGTATGCTGGACAGTTTGACACAAGCTAAAGTCACCTGAAAGGAAGGAATCACAATTAAGAAAATGCCTCCATAAGATCCAGCTGTTGGGGTTTTTTTTTTAAAACTGGTGATTAATGGGGGCGGGCTCATCCCATTGTGGGTGGTGGCGCCCCCTGGGTTGGTGGTCCTGAGTGCTATAAGAAAGCAGGCTGATCAAGGCAGTAAGCAGCACTCTTCCATGGCCTCAGGATCAGCTCCTGCCTCACTTCAGTGATGACTATGATACAGAAGAAGCAGCCAAATAAACCCTTTCCTCCTCAAGTTGCTTTGTTTCAATCGCAGCAACAGTAACCCTAACTAAGACAGGTTGGGTACCAGGATTGCGGGATAGTGCTGTGATAGACCTGACCGTGTTGTTTTGGGGAGGATTGTGGAAGGATTTGGGAGCTTCGGGCTAAAAAAAGCCATTGAGAATTCGAAGCTTGGTGAGCTGTTCTGGTAGGAGCTTGGAAGATAAGAATGTTAAGAGCAGTGCAGACCATGGCAGCCTGGCTCGTGAAGTTTCAGAGGGAAGGGTTGAGAGTCACTAAAAGACTTATCAGGTCTGTTTGCTATTTTAAGTTGAAAAATCTGTGATTCTGCCTTAGCTGGGGCTGAAGACTCAGCTGTGATTTACAAGAGACTGGAACCAGTGAAGTAAAACCTGTGCTTGACTGGGGCAATTGATGCTGGTCAGCTGGAGCTGAGAAATTAGTAAAGATCAAGAAAAGACCAGCAAGCCGGGCGGTGGTGGCGCACACCTTTCATCCCAGCACTCAGGAGGCAGAGGCTGGTGGATCTCCGAGTTCGAGGCCAGCCTGCTCTATAAAGCAAGTTCCAGGACAGCCAGGGCTATACAGAGAAACCCTGTCTCATCAAGATTGTACCTTGCGCTTGCATCTTCACTTGGTAATGTGTAAGAGTCACCCAGGTGGTACTGGTTTTGAAGGCATGCGGGGGACATGGAGAGCAGCTGGGGCTTGGCCCTGTGAGGCAGGGCTGGAGTCCCTAAAGAGAACCTAGGAAAGGCTTCTGGTGGAAATACAGGTCTGTTGCCCAAGACCCCAACATTTTGGAGAGCTCAGTGCCGTAGGATGACCGACAAGAACAGTAGCAGAAGTGGAGTAAACCTGCCAGAGTTTGGAGACAGTCTGTGTGTGCTGCAGAGGATGGAGCTGGAGAAAGTGAGCCAAACGCTTTGGAGGAGTGCGGGAGACAGTAAGTGAATCCTAGCTATTGATCATTGGCTGACTTACACTGTCAGAGTTTGGTTTTGCTTTGATCTGCTTGTGACTGTTCCCTGACCTCTTCTCTCTTGAAGTAAGGAAGTACTTAACTTTATTTTTCTTTTTTTACAAGAGCCCACAATTGAGAGACCAGGTTTTAAAAGAGATTTTAGATTTTAAAAGAGATTCAATTTTAAAGTGTTTGCTTATTTATTTATTTATTTTTGGTTTTTAGAGACATGGTTTCTCTGGGTTACCTTGGCTGTCCTGGAGTCACTCTGTAGACCAGGCTGGCCTCGAACTCACAGAGATCCGCCTGTCTCTGCCTCCCGAGTGCTAAGATTAAAGGTGTGCACCACCATGCCCGGCCTAAAGTGTTTAAATTTATAAGGACTGTGGGACTTTTTAAGTTTGTTTAAAAAAAAAAAAATTTTTTTTTTTCTTTTTGGTGTAGTTTTTGAGACAGGGCTTCTCTGTGTAATAGTTCTGGATGTTCTAAGACTCTTTGTAGACCAGACTGGCCTCAAACTCACATCCATCTGCCTGTCTCTGCCTCCAGAGTGCTGGGATTAAAGGTGTGCACCACCATGCCCAGCCTAAGTTTGTAAAATGCTTTATTTTGTGCTGTTGATAATGTGTGATCTTGGAGATGAACAAGGAAGGAAAGGTGATGGTTTAACAGTGACGTGTTTGCATGTCAAGTTGACAGCAGGTCAGTTGTGCTTGATGATTTCCTGTCAACTCGACAGAGGCTGGAGTCATCTGTGTGGAAGGAACCTCAATTAAGACAATGCTTACAATAAGATCAGGCTGTAGGCATCTTCTTAGTGATTGTTGGGGAGGGCCCAGCCCATTGTGGGTGGGGCCATCTGTGTGGGTGTGGATGTGGGTGGTCCTGGGTTCCAGAAGAAAGCAGGCTGAGCAAGCCACAAGGAGCAAGCCAGTAAGCAGCAGCCCTCCATGGCCTCTGCATCAGCTTCTGCCTCCAGGTTCCTGCCCTGCTTGAGTTTCTGTCCTGACTTCATTCAATGATGAACTATGGTTTAGAAGAGGAAGCCAAATAAACCCTCTCCTCCCCAAGTTGCTTTGGTCATGGTGTTTCATCACAACAGTCTGGCTTAGAAGACTTCTGAAAGTGGTCAGCCAGAGGCCACAGGGAGGAAAGAAGTGATGTCTCTCCATGCCCATGGTTGGGACTGGACCTCTGGAGTGGCCTGTCTGGTTTTTTAAGTTTTTTTGTTGCTGTTGTTTTGGTGTGTGTGTTTGTGTGTTTTGATAGCTTTTCCAGTCACGGCCTGTGTGTGCAGGAGTCCCCAAAGAGTAGTAACTAAGACAAGAGTGTGCAGAGGCCTGACAGCACTTCCCCCTTGCCTGGCCTCTGTCAGGAAAACAAAAGCCCAGCCCTGGGGCCCAGGAAGGGAGTAAGTACCTGACAGCTGCTCACCTTGCGGCCTGGGGCAGGGATCTCCTCAGTACAGTGTATGCTGGAGAGCCAGCAGCCAAGCCTTTCTAAACACACACAAGGTCTGCTCAGATGACTGCTCCCTGCTAGAGCACTGTCCACTCAGTCCACAGGCCAACAGGGATGCCCCCTGTGTGGGTGATGAAGAGGATGTATTTTCAATATCAATAGATTAAATTTATTTATGAAGAAAGGAGAATAGAAATTATAGTGATAAGCTTTAAAAATATCAAAATTGGCATTTTTTCCTTGAGTTCCTTTTTCTTCCATGGACTTTATAAGATTTGTTACAATCATATACAGTCTCAAGCTACACACATTCATTTCAAGGATTCCTTCAGTTCTCATTTCCAGTTGAGGTCTTATCTCCAAATTTTGGGGTGCTGGGTATAAATTTCCAGACGGAAATCATTAGTTGGGCTCTAATACCTATACATGTTTTTCTTTTCTCTCTTACATTTCCTACCCTAGTCCTCAGAAAGAGTTCTAAAATAAAAATATCTGAAAATTCCAGGTATGGTGGCCCACACCTTTAATCCCAGCACTTGGAAGGCAGAGGCAGGTGGATGTCTGTGAGTCTTAGGCCAGCCTGGTCTACAAAGTGAGTTTCCAGGACAGGCAGGGCTCTGTTCCACAGAGAAACCCTGTCTCAAAAAAATAAATATAAAAAACTTAGTTATGTGTATATGTGTGCATTTGGGTACGTGTAGAGGCCAATGGGCAGAGTCCATTTTGAGCTGCCTGACTGACATATGAGTGATGGGTGCTACATGAGTGACAGGAACTAAACTCGGGTGCTCTGGAAGAGCAGCACATGAATTAGTGCATGAACCAGCTGAGGGTCCCTTCATCCCATTGGCTGAGCTTGGATGAGAGGCTGAGTGAGGTCTGTGTGGCAGCAGCAGACAAATCCCACGCTTGGTGGGGGTGGTCCTGGGCGCCTCCACAGCCCTGGGCGTGCAGTGTTTCAGTCAGGTTTTGTACTTGTGTTCTCTTTTATGCCATCCCCAGATGACCCCACGGCTGCTCCTTCAGTTTTCTTTCAAATGTCGCCTTCTCAATGGGACTTTTTTTTTTTTCTTTTCTTTTATATAGTGTGTCATGATGCAGCTCAGGCTGGCTCAAACTTGCGATCCTCCTATTTTAACCTCCTGAGTGGTGGGTACTGGCTACCCTTCTAACGCTTCACCTTTTCTCTTATTTCCTGCTATATTTTTCCATTTAGCTCTGAATATTTTCTGATATTCCATAGACACTGAGTCAGCTTTTCATTCCTATCATAAACGACCAGAGGGTATCAATGTACAAAGAGCAGAGGGTCCATTTTTTTCCCACCCACCCCCCCCCCCCCCACCACGACCCCAGGAGATTTCTGAGCATGATCTGTCTCTCTCCCTGTTGCTTTCAGGCACATATGGCAGAGGGGGTGTGGTAAATCAAAGACTCATGGCCCAGACCTGAGAGGTAAAGAAGGAAAGAACCCAGGGTCCCAGCATGACCCTGGTGGCTTACAATCTCCCTTCCTGGGTCTCACCACCACTGTCCAGCCATGTTAGGCTATTTTAATTCATTTCTGGGTGTGAATACAGGGTCTCTCTGTCTGCCTGTCTGTCTGTCTCTGTGTCGTCTGTCTGTTTCTCTGTATCTATCTCTTAATCTCTGTCTGTCTCTGTGTTTGCCTCTCTGTTTTTCTGTGTGTCTCTTTCTGTGTCTGTCTTTGTCTCTTCTCTGTCTCTTTGCCGCTGTCTTTCTCTCTCTCCCACTTTTAAGAAAGACTCAGTCCAAATGGACCTCCCATTCCTTCCTTCTTCAGGTGCCACATGGTTTACCCGAGATTACACAGAAAACAAGTGGCAAAGGCTGAGGGATTGAAACCGAACCATTCCTTGGCCCCTTCCCACCTCCATTCTGAAGCAAGAGTGTTGCTGCCCTAAGAATCAGCCCAGCAGTGCGTAGATAGCAACCCCTGTTATCTGTGTTGAACATGGGCTAATGACGCTTCTGAAGCAGGAATCTCAGACGCTCACACAGCCAAGTACAGTATTTCCCAGTTCCTTTCTGAAACTGCCGGGGGCTGGGGGGGTGGGAGGGGATGGGGGACTCAAGTGTGCATTTGTTCTTCCATCATATTTTTTCAATTCCTCACTAATCCTTGGCCTGGAATCCTAAGATTCCCTTAAAAGGCAATGGTTTCTCTGTACAGGATATGTTAAGGTTGTTTTCGTTGTATGGGTTTGTAGGTAACAGTGTGATGACCTTACATGTTTGTAGAGTTTGTAATGATCAGACAGGATAGCTCACGTTTAAAACTGCGTTTGTGAATATGTAAGTAAGTAGACAGGTGATGTTTTACCATGCATGTGCAGCGTGTACTCATCACGTCGGGGCACTTAGCCCATTTCTCTATCTTTAGTTGGAATCCCCGAGGGTCTCTTTTCCAGTTACTCATAAAATATGTAATAGGTGATTGTGAACTATAGTTTCAGAACATAATATGCTGACGCTAGAGTAAGATGGGATGTCTGAATATGCTAGAACATCCGTATGAAGTCCCTCTACAAGGATACATGTTGTGGTTAATTTAAAAGTATGGCCTAATAAATGTTTATTATTAGGGTATAGCTATGATGGCAGTATTTTCTAACCCACAATCAATAATAGACACAGACACCTGTTGTTCACCTGGAGCAGGGTAGATATTAACCCCCTAAACTACCTTCCATATCTCCCAGCCCCCATCCCATGCCATCTACTTCTAATAATTTCCATTTGGGCTACCTCCCATCTGTAATCCATAAATATTTGCTAATGTCTTTTATCTCCTCCATCCCCGCCAATCTGGTCATGTGCTCTCTCCTCCTTACCCATCATGTACCTGTCCTTCCTCCTCCCAAGAGCCTCTCTGTCTATCTAGCAAGCCTCTGGACTTAGGCTCCGCCTCTTTCTCCGGCCCTGCCCAGGTATGGGGTTTCTTTATTAGTCCAACAAGGAGGCAACAGCAATACTTGGGTTGCCTGACAGTCTCCAATAAGAATCTGGGGGGTTGGTAGGGGGCGCAATTACCAAATACAAAGCACCAGACCATACTCCAACACACACACAAGGAGCTCACGGGAGGAAAAATATGGGGCTGGGGTCCTATGCAAGGCTTATCAGTTGTCATGAAACCTAGGTATGCTTTCAAACGTTCTTATACAAGTATCCAAGAAAGTTACTCAAAATAGCTTAAAACTCATGATCCTCCTGCCTCAGCTTCCTGAGTGTTGGGTTACAAGTGTGCACAACCACTCCTGGCAAGAACCAAACTCTTGACATTGCTATATTGTCCTAGTTGAGAAAGACTTGTTTCACCGTGTGAAATGCTATGGACTGTGTCTCGTAGCACTCTTCCATGGTGAGGCTGGCCCACCTCTCTCAGGCCCTGCATAGTTCTCACTGTGGGCTGTGCTCCACCAAGGCCTTTCTGCTGCAACCTGGCAGGTGAGCTTGGTGCTGACTGGGCCTCCACTTGGTCTTCCTTACTTAAGACCCTCCTTCCCAAGACCCTGTGTAGTTCATGCTATACCTGTGTACCTTAGCGTGACTGCTGTGGCTCACTCCATGCCCTCACACGGCCCTCGGTGTAACTGCCTTGGCTCACCCCAAGCCTGCACGGGGCCTTCAGCGTGACTGCTACCTCCTGTGCTGGGCTCTTTCCCTAGGACAGCTTATCTTTTACCCATTGATGGATGGATTTGCAGTGCAGGGAATTGAACCTAGGTCCTCGCCCATGCTAGCTGAGTGCTCTACTAAAGACCTCTATTTCTAGCCCTCCTGTTACATTTCATTTTGACACAGGGTCCCCTTAGGTTGCTCAGGCTGGCTCATGCTTGCTCTGTAGTAAGTGAAGGGCTTTACTATTCAGTTCACTTACCCAAGCCTTCAAATAGCTGGGCTTACAGGCATATACTGCAACGCCTGATTGCCCCACATATGTTATTGATTGATTGATTGATTGTTTTCAAGACAGTGTTTCTCTCCAGGAATGGTGGCGCACACCTTTAATCCCAGCACTCGGGAGGCAGAGGCAGGCAGATCACTGTGAGTTCGAGGCCAGCCTGGTCTACAAAGTGAGTCCAGGACAGCCAAGATAACATAGTGAAACCTTGTCTCAAAAAAGTTTAAAGCAAGCAAGCAAACAAACAAACAAGACAGTGTTTCTCTGTATAACCACCCTGGCTGCCTTGGAATTCATGGAGATCTGCCTACCTCTCATATTTTATTTCATTAAAGAAATTCTGGCAAGGATATATTGTACGTTGAACACGTTGGACCTTGCCCTGCTCAGCTCTACCCTTTTCTTGCCCTGGCCTTTCTCCTATTTAAAAAAAAAAGAGACACTTTTTGTTTCCATATGTGTATGAGTGTTTGCCAGTATGTACGTGTATGCACCATGTTTGGCCCAGTGCCATGGAGGCCATAAGAGCACATCAGAGTCCTTGACGCCACAGTGACAGGTAGCTATCAGCTGATATGTAGGTTCTGGGAACTGAACCAGTGTTCCGAGAGAGCAGCAAGTGCTCTTAACCACTGAGCCATAATGTCAGCCCCCATCTTTCTTACTATTAATTCCTTTTGCTCCCCCAGCAAATTTTGCTTCTACTTTTATTTAATATGCTTGATTTTATGAGACTACATAAAATCTAGGAACCATAAATGAGAGAAAACATACACAGCCTTTTTTTTTTTTTTTTAACGCACCACCCTCTGTTCCTTTCTCTTCTTGCTCTATCTTAATTCATGTTGCTTCACCAGTGCCGCTTTTTAGTTTCCTTGTCTATGTGAGCTTCAGGAGCTGGGGTGGGTATTGTCTTCCTCTGTGCTCATCTGAACACCTGCAGCAAGCCTTGCCCAGGAAAGCACTCAGCAAATATTTTCTGAGTGAACAAAGAGACGCATGAATGGATTTTTTTTTCCCCAGCAAATGCTAAGAGGCTGGACTGAACTCGCCTGGCTCAGGAAGGGCAAGTGGGTTCCACACAGGAACAGCTCGAAGATGGTGCTGAGGGCTTGTGGGCATGTCCTAGGCTGAGAACCCTGGGGGTAAGAGGGCTAGGTGGATTGCACACACGGGAAGCCAGTAATGTGGCACATACCGCAGATCTGCCACCCCAGGTTGTCCGTTGGGCGGCTATAGCAAAAGCAGTCAAACCATCAACAGTAGAGCCATTCTCAGCATGGCTGTTTGAAAGGGCAGGAGGGCCCTTCCATCTCACACTTCAGTCATTTGCCTGCCTGTATGAACTTATCAGCAAGAGGGTCATTATTTAAAGATTGGCTAAATGTTCTCAAGGCATCAAACATCTGTTTACTATTTTTTTTAAAGCTTTATTTTTGTATTATTTATACATATTCTTCCCGCATCTATGCCTGCATGCCAGAAGAGGGCACTAAATCACAGTATAGATGGTTGTGAGCCACCATGTGGTTGCTGGGAATTGAACTCAAGACCTCTGGAAGAACAGACAGTGCTCTTAACCTCTGAGCCATTTCTCCAGCCATCATCATCATCCTCGTCATCATCATCATTATTTTAATGTAAAAACCTTTTTTTTTTTTCTGACACAGGGTTTCTCTGTGTACCCCTGGCTGTCCTGGAACTTGCTCTGTAGACCAGGCTGGCCTCAAACTTAGAGATCCATTTGCCTTTGCCTCTTGAGTGCTGGGATTAGAAGTGTGTGCCACCACTGCCCAGTGCGCTCTCTCTGTCTCTCTCTCTGTCTCTCTCTCTGTCTCTCTCTCTCTCTCTCTCTCTCTCTGTGTGTGTGTGTGTGTGTGTGTGTGTGTGTGTGTGTAGTGTTAGACATTAAACCCGGGGTCCCATACATGCCAGTCAAGTGTGCTGCTTGAGCCCCAGACCTGGGAGAGAGAGGAGGGAATTTTACTTTCTCTGCCTCAGGTGCTCAAGGTTGGAGTACCCAATGCTCAAGGGCACACAGGGCCTAACTGTCATTCTCACACAGCGCTGGGGAGGGGGAGGCAGGTGGATCTCTGAGTTCAAGGCCAGCCTGGTCTACAAAGTGAGTTCAGGACAGCCAGGGCTACACAGAGAGAGACCCTGTCTCGAAAAACAAAAACAAAACCAAAAGTTCCCAGGAGCCAGACACATGCCTTTAATCCCAGCACTAGGGAGGCAGAGGCAGGCAGATCTCTGTGAGTTTGAGGTCAGTCTGGTCTACAAAGAGAGTTCCAGGACAGCCAAAACTACACAGAAAAACCCTGTCTTGAAAAACAAAAGAAAAAGCTGGGCATGGTGGCACATGTCTTTAATCCCAGCACTCGGGAGGCAGAGGCAGGCGGATTTCTGTGCGTTCGAGGCCAGCCTAGTCTACAAGGAGAGTCCAGGACAGTGAAGCCTACACAGAGAAACCCTGTCTCAAAAACAAACAAACAAAAATCAAAACAAAAAATAAATAAAAAACCAAAACAAAACAAAAAATTCCCAGGAGGGCTGGAGAGATGGCTCAGCCATTAAAGGGTAGGCTCACACCAACAATATAAAAGTTCCTAGGAGGGGCTAGAGAGATGACTTGGTAGTTAAGAGCACTAGGTGCTCTTTCAGAGTATAAGCATAAGGTTACTGTAATTCAAATGCTTATTTCTGTACCCCCTGGCTCCCCCCTCCCCCCACCATGTTTGGTTGCAGTCCTTGTTCTCTGAATCTCCAGTCTCAATGTGGTATAAAATATGTTTCCCAATTGTCCTCAGATGTTGTGGCCATCCTCAGTAGGCGCTGTAGCCATCCTTGGTAGGTGCTGTGGCCATCCTCGCTTGGTGCTGTGGCCATCCTCGCTTGGTGCTGTGGCCATCCTCGCTTGGTGCTGTGACCATCCTCGGTCAGTGCTGTGGCCATCCTTGGTCAGTGCTGTGGCCATCCTCAGTAGATGCTGTAGCCATCCTTAGTAGGTGCTGTAGCCATCTCTGTAGATGCTGCAGCCATCCACTGTATTGTTTGTTTTTGTTTTTTGTTTGTGTATTGTTTTTTGGTTTTTCAAGACAGGGTTTCTCTATGTAGCCTTGACTGTCCTGGAACTAACTGTCTTTTTAGACCAGGCTGGCCTTGAACTCACAGAGATCCACCTGCCTCTGCCTCCGGAGTGCTGGGATTTACAGGCATGTGCCACCACCGCCCTGCTTACAGCCATCGACTGTAGATGATGCAGCGATAGTCAGATGATGTTGCCATCCTCTATAGATGGGGTGCACACACCCAGTTGATGCAGTCATCCTGTATAGATGTTGTATCCATCTTCAGACGCTGTGGTCATCAATAGATATTGTGGCCATCCTCTGTAGATGCTGTAGCTATCTTCCATTGCCACAGAATAGTGTGGCTTTCTGTGTTGCAAGGTGAAGCATTAGCCTGGCTCGTTGTGTTTCAGTTGTCCTTTTCTGGGCAATCCTGGATATCATCAGAATTCCTCAGGCTCATCAGAATTTCTCTTAGGGGAATTGAGGATATAGACTCGATGCTCAAACTTGCCTTATATGTATGTATTTGGGAGTGGATAAGTAGTCAGGGTCTCACTATGCAGCCCAGGCTCCCCCAGAACCCTTCCCCTGCCTCTCAAATATTGGGAATGACAGACCTGTGCCATTCAGACCAGCTTAAGTCTGACTGTTCTTGCCATGAGGAATACCAATAGGCAAATACTGCAAGTCTTGGCATATATACGTGCATGTAACTATAAATGCTTGTGTCTAGAACATCTTATTAGGAGACTAACAATTTCCAATACTGTTTTGCTGTTACATATATAATAACCAACAAATATATATCGGGCTGTGACGTAGCTCTACAGAGAGGTTCTCCTAACAAGAGTAAAGTCTGGGTGTGATTCGCTGCATGGTAACTGATCAATTAGTCAATCAACTGCCCTAATTGTAATGATGGGTTAATTTAAAAAAAAAAAAAAAAAAAAAAGTCCACCACTTAAAGCCTTACGGACACAGGATATTTTTAAATTTTTTAAGTAAAGTCAACTTACATATACATTTTTTTAATTTCGGAAAATATGATACGGCAATCAATAACAGAGTTCAAACATAAAAATACCTGACATTTGGCTAAGCTATTTCGGGCAAGTGGGATATGAAAGTGTAGTGCTGCTGGAAAGCGAATGATGTTACATTCGTGACTGTCAACGAACTGCTTGCTCATGCTTGAAAAACGAACGATGGTGTCAAATTGCCCCATGCTCAGAAGCTAACGGGATACACTTGACTTTATTCAAAATCTGTAGGGCGCCACCCCTGCACTGGGGCGGGGGCAGGGAGGTCGGAGGCTGTACCGTTAGAATCCAGCCTCTTAACTGGCACCTCCGCTTACAACACCAGTCCCTCTCTCAGCTCTGGCCTTGGCAACCTTGAGCATTAGTGGTAGGCAGCAGTGCACCTGCGATTTGGGGAGGTTCTCAGTCTTCGTCATGAAGCCTGCCCACTCTAAGCTCCTTGGCGTTTGCAGAATCCTGGTAGTAACTTAGGCCAGAGAATCTAAAATTAAAATCGGCCCTTAGACACTCCCCACTCGCCGTGGGAGTACTTTAAGACCGTGCCCTTAAATTCCAGCAGCCACTATTCGATTCAGAGCTCACTCAGCATCATGTAATCACTGGGTTTTTGTCTTGTTTTGTTCCAATATTCTTCTGCCATATTTCCTTGTCATATCTGAGTACAGGGAGAGCCACGGCACTGCTCTGTAATAACTGAAAAAGCTATGGAGCCAACTCTGCGGTGTGTATATAAGAGTGACTTTAAGGTGGGGTGGGGCGGGGCGGGGACCGTTCAGGGGTTAGGAGCATAAGCTACTCTTTTAAGAACCTGAGTTCCATACTCACTGCCCACACTAGGCAGCTCACAAGCAACCGCTGATGCCGCAGGCCTCCAAAGGCACTCACTGCCCCCACCTACATACCTACTAGCCTGACCTCGTAGATGATAGCATGGTGCCAGCAGAGACACAGAACGTGCGACAGATCTATCAGCACCTACAAGGCCTATGCTAACTGCTACTTGTTCTTTATTTCTATGTTTTTATCCTTTTGAAATGTTGTGTAAATGGAACCACAGTGCATGGGAACATCTGATAGTTTTTCCTACTTAGCATCATTAACTGAATGTTCATTGCATACTTGTAGACAGATAACTTGCTCCTTGAAAAAAAAATTAACTCAACTGTATTGTGGTGTGCATGTGCCACCTTCTGTTGTTTCTATTTTGGGGTTATTATGAACAAAACTGCCACAAATATTCATGTGTAACCCTAAGCCTTAGCTTCCCTTCAATAATGCCCACAGTGTGACTGCTAGGTCATATAATATACATGTTTAATTGTTCTTTAAAATGGCTCAGACCATCTTCAGACACACAATCTTTCCAGCTCCACCCCACTAAATACTAGGAGTATCACCACACCTGGTCTCCTTATTGTTAATAGTGGAAAACAGAAAAAGGAAATTTATTCAATATAGCTATGTTGGGAAGAGGGCCAAAGAGACGCAGCAGACCCCTCACCCCTAGGAGTCTTCTGGTCCTGAATTGAAATTTTAAAAAGGAGAAAAAGACATGGAGGTGAGAGGAGCTCCACAAGAAGACAAACAGAACCAACCAGCCAGGGCCCAGAGGGGCTCGCTGAGACTGAAGCACCAACCAAGGCCATGCATGGACTGGACCTAGGCCCTCTACACAGATGTAGCCAACGGGCAGCTCAGGCTTCATGTGGGTCCTCTAGTGAGGGAACAGGCGCTGTCTCTGATAAGGACTCTGATGCCAGTTTTTTAATCGCTTCCCAGTGGTGGGACTGCCTTGCCAGGCCACAGGGCAAGAGGATACCCACAGTCCAGATGTGACTTGATGAGCCGGGGTGGATGGGAAGGGGGCTCCCCTCTTCTGAGGAATAGGGGAGGGGTGAGCGTAAAGGGAGGGGGGTGCGCAGGAATGGGAGGGGAGAAAGGATGGGGCTTTGACCAGGTTGTAAAGTGAATTTTAAAAAAGTTTAAACAAAGGGTCAAGGTGTGGCTCCGCCCACTGCCAACCTGTCGTCTCTGCTGAGGCTCTGCCCACTGCCGACCCATCTTCTGTGGGCTTCATTCTAGTCCTGAATTGTGGCCTGATGGCTTTTTAGATCTTTAGGTCTCTTTCTGGGAGACAAGTTTCCACTCTGGCTTGTACTTTTCCTTCTCCAGCGTAAGATTCTTGAAGAAATCCCCCATTTCCTTGGGGTTCGTTGGTTCAGTATCTGATAGTCTGACTGAGAGACTGAAAAAATATCTCTGGAATATCTACACTGCCGCCAGGCCAGTTACAATTCCCTGTTTTCTTTCTTTTACATTTTTAAAAAGACATTTCCCCTTCCTCCATCCCTCCCTCCGTCCCTCCCTTTGTTTCTTTCGTTTTGTGTATGAGTGTTTTGACTGCATATATACATGTGCATACCACATGTATAGAGTGCTCAAGGAGGCTAGAATATGGATGGCATCAAATTTTCTGAAACTGGAATTACAGGTAGATGTCAGCCCTCATGTGGGTTCTGGGAACCAAACCAGTCTGTGTTCTTAACCACTGAGCTATCTCTCCATACTCCCTTCCATTTTCATATCTCAGTTTTGAGTGGGGAATTTGACTGTATCTGAAACAAATATGATTTTTAAAAGAATGCAAATAGAAACCATGCTTAGAATATATTTAGGGGCCGGGCATGGTGGCGCATGCCTTTAATCCCAGCACTCAGGAGGCAGAGGCAGGCAGATTGCTGTGAGTTCGAGGCCAGCCTGGTCTACAAAGGGAGTCCAGGACAGCCAAGGATACACAGAGAAACCCTGTCTTGAAAAACAAACAAACAGAAAAGAATATATTTAGGGCATAGAACACTTTTCCATAGCCTCTTGGCTCTTTCTTATTTTGGAAGGGCTGGCACAGTTAACTCCATCTTGTTTAAGCCGGAATCTAGACACGAAGCTTGGATTGGTCTCAAAGTTGCCATCTTCTTGCTTCAGGTTCCCAAATGCTGGAATTAGAGGCACCTGCTTTTGTGCCCAGTGTGTGTCAAACTGTTTCCTACAAGTGTGTGTGGGACATTTATAGTTCCACTAACAGTATACCCTGTATCTCTCTGCACTCTAACCAGCACATGGTGTGGCTGCCATTTTTCACTTCAGTCATTCTACTACATGTGATATCTCAATGTAGTACATTATTTCTAATTTAATCGTTTTCCTTTACACAGAGTTTTGTTTATATCTTCTGTATAGATGCTAATAAAAGCATTTTATTAAGGTAACAAATTGCAGGTACATAATAAGAAATCAATGTACACCGTAGCACAAAACAATGTTTAAAAGAAATAAAATAACTAGCTGATGGACAGGACATTCTCCACCGTTAAGTGGAGGAGATCTGACTTTCACACAAACTCTGGTGTCCCATATTTGACCATGTCCCTTGGATGGGGAGGCCTGGTGGCACTCAGAGGAAGGATAACAGGTCACCAAGAAGAGACTCGATACCCTATGAGCATATACAGGGGGAGGAGGTCCCCCTCAGTCACAGACATAGAGGAGGGGAGTGGGGGGGAAGCAGGAGGGAGGGAGGAATGGGAGAATACAAGAGATGGGCTAACAATTGAGATGTAATATGAATAAATTAATAAAAAAAAGGAAAAAAGAGAAATAAAAAGAAATAAAATAAATGGCATGAGTGAATTAAGAGGTTGCCTTTGGGGGGGGGGCGTGATTCTGCCACTCAGGGGAGCCCCTTTCTCACCAGAAAAACTACATGCTACTTTGAGCTGAAACAATTGCACTGCCACCCACACAATGCGGCCAGTCTCCTGTCCAAGGTCGGCCCCAGGAGGTGCAGACCGCTGTCTGGAGCATATACAAGGTAGCCCTTCTCTCTCCTGTGCCGCTATCAGCAGTTCCATTTATGGGCAGAGGGATGAGCCTGATACGGGTCATTGACTCCCTCCCCCACCCTGCCTTTGCCACGCTCCCACCTCTATTCAGTGATTTCTCTTTCCTCTCACTATAGCTCCCATGTAGAATAGGGAGCCCTGTAGTCTGATGACCCAGAGGCCCTTTTCTTACCTGTGCTCAGCTCTCTGATGTCCTTTGTCATCATCCTGGTTTCCAGAGATAACAAAGCCAGAGGAGGAAAGTACGCGTGGCTGGGTACCTGATTCCAGTGCTCTCAGAGTTGAGCCTTCAGCATCAGCACAAATCTAGTTTTCCTAGTGCTGAATTGCTAGAGGAAGGAGTTAGGTTGGTTTGGCCTTAGTTCTTCATCCATACACTACACTTGATTTTAACACAGTGTCCTGTGGAGCCATTACACAAATTATGATGAAATTTGAAGAAAAACTCCCAGTCCCTAGCAATTCACCTCAGTTTCCTTAAGAATCAGAATTCAGGCTGAGATTTGGGTTTTATGTATTGTTTGCAGTGGACTTTTAATAATAATTGCTTGGGGTTTTGTTTTTGTTTTGTTTAATGTGTATGCCACATTTGGGGCATGAACGCTGAATCTCATGTGCTAGGGAAACACCCTACAATTGAACTCCAGCCCCTGTCAAATTCAAGGGGAGCTTGTGTAGCGTAGCTGCACACTGGCAAGTATTTTACAGTTGAGAACACAACTATTTATATGTTGTTCTCATGTTAACCGCAAAGCAACTGTGAGACCTTTAATGTACGTTCATAGTAAGAATTACTTTAAACTTTCACATTTCCCGAGCATGCCTTTAATCCCAGCACTTGGGAGGCAGAGGCAAGTGGATCTCAGTGAGTTCAAGGCCAGCCTGGACAGCCAAGGCTACACAGGGAAACTCTGTTTCAAAAAAACAAACCAAACCAAACCAAGAGCGCCCTGAAATTACAGCACCTGTAAGAGGTGTTCCCCATGAGTTTCCTGACCCCAGGCTCCCCCAAGGCCCTTGCTGTTCTGGCTGAGTGGAGGGGGCTTGCAACATCTTTCTGGGTCTTTTGCATTTGGTAGTCTGGACCAGTGACAGTGTTTTGAGGCTTAGAGCTCATGTGCTACCTGGGGAATTTGGTCTTTCTGTGCTCAGTATCTCTCTCTCTCTCTCTCTCTCTCTCTCTCTCTCTCTCTCTCTCTCTCTCTCTCTCACACACACACACACACACACACACACACACACACACACACACACACACACACACACACACGGTGCTAGGGTAAACCCTAAAACTAGAGCCTCATATATGCTGTCAAATGTCCTAACATGGAGGTACACCCACCCTTTTTTGTCTTTGTCCTCCTCCTCTTTTTCTTTTCTTCTCCTCTTGAGTCTGGGTCTTACCATGTAGTCCAGGCTAGCCTCAAACTCGCCATCCTCCCTTTTGCATCCCCAGAGTGCTGAGACTATAGGCATGGGCCACCACCTGGCCCAACTCTATTTTTGAAGCTACTTTTATGCTTGCAAGTTGACTTGTGATATGAGTTTACAATAAAAATGTCACACTGGGGAGTGGAGAGATGGCTCAGAGGTAAAGAACACACAGTCTGCTCTTCCAAAGGTCCTGAGTTCAATTCCCAGCAACCACATGGTGGCTTACAAACATCTGTAATGAGATCTGATGCCCTCTTCTGGCTGGCAGGTGTACATGCAGACAGAGCACTGTATACATAATAAAATTTTAAAAGCTTAAAAAAAAAAAAAAAAAAAGCTCCACTGGGTCTCAGGAAGCTGGTCCCCTTCCCCTGGAGTACCTAGCCTGCTGTTTGCAGTGGGCAATGTCTTAAACTGCTTAGGCAACAGGCTTTATTATGGCTCAAACCCACATGCCATGCTGGGTTTGGTTCCCAAGGTTGCCAGTCAAAAAAATTCAGGCATGTTTTGTGAGCTCTGTAGGTGACATCACTCATGAGGACTTAGTGTCTAGGAAAGCGAGAGAACTGGGGGCCTGGAGGGAGTTTCCAAAATTCCAAGGATTTGATCTCAGCATTTCGCAGAATTTGTCACTGAAGCTGCCATGAACAGAACCTTTCTGGTTAGCCCCTTACCCTCTGCACCTGCAACCCCACTGGACACAGAGAACTTCTAGGTTCTTCTATTCACATTTAAAAAGATGCCTCTCCTGGGAGAAGGGCCTGGCTCCTTCGTGGAGCCAACTTAAACCCAAAGGAGCCTTAAAAAAAAAAAAAAAAAAGGCATTTAAGAGTTGGAGAGTATCCTGCCCCCCTTTAACTTGTGAGCTCATTCCTGCTGGGAACCCAGTGGCATTTCCATTCCTGTGCGTGAGTTAGTTTTTCTTTAGATTGTTTTTCTATAAACATTCCCCTGCAAAATTATTCTCACATTTTAAGGAAACTTCTCACAAGGTTCCAGTCACACTGATCCCTGCCTGTTCCCTTTGCTAACATCCCCAATTGGCTTCTGCTCATCCACTTCCCCTTTTCTCACAACTCAACGCGAAGTGACTCTTCTGTCTGTCGGTACCCCACACTATGCTGTGGACCGAACCCCAGCCCTTGCTCATGCTAGGCACGTACTGTCTGTCCCAGTGAGCTGCCCAGGGTGCTATTATTCATTAAAAATATTTCCCCTAAGTTCTGAAATCCCCTGTTCTTAAGGTTACTTTTTTTATGTTACAGCCAAAGCCAAGTTTCCTAAGATGGAGGAGGCCAGTCAGAAAGGAACACCCATTCTGCAAGCAGAGGCTTAGAGTTGGACAAGAGCCTGGACCCAAGGCTAATCACAGAGGTCGGGGAAACCTAATGATTGCGGAGGAGAAGGTAGGAAAATTAGTACAGTGGACCTCCAACCTCTCAACGTTATCCCATAGCGTTTCTATTGAATGTGATTTTTCCCACTTCACCCTCCAAATAGCCATTACTAGAGTCATGCATCAGTGTGCCCAGGGGAATTTGCTACAGAGACTTTGCATGAATTTTCTTGTGCAGACTGCTATTCAGTTTTAAAACACATCTGTGTGGCCAGGCTTGGTGGCTCACCCCTTTAATCCCAGCACTTGGGAGGTAGAGGCAGGCAGATAGCTGTGAGTTTGAGGCCAGCCTGGTCTACAAAGAGAGTCTAGGACAGCCAAGGCTACACAGAGAAATCCTGTCTCAAAAACCAAAAACAAAACCACATCTGTGTGTTTGGGCTACCAGAAACAGCCACCATGGTAGGCGCAGACCAACTTCAAGGGGCACCATTCATGGACCTCAACGTATTTCTCAAAATAATGTTACACTTCTCACTCTATTTTCCCTTTGTGCTGGGGATTGGGTCCCAGGCAGATGCTCTATATCTCAGCTACAGCTACAGCTCACTGCTTTTAAAGTTCAAAGACACCCTTAGGAGGAAGCTGGAGTGATGGCTCAGAGGTTAAGAGCACTGGCTGTGCTTCCAAAGGTTCTGAGTTCAATTCCCAGCAACCACATGGTGGCTCACAACTATCTATAATGAGATCTGGTGCCCTCTTCTGGCCTGCAGGCATACATGCAGGCAAAACATTGTATACATAATAAATAAATAAATATATATATTAAAAAAAAAAAAAGACAAAGACACCCTTAGGTTCCTTCTGTGCATTCAGAAAGTGAATGTGAATCCATGGAAAGAGAGCTGGAATAATTATCCTATTCCTGCCACAGTGAATATGGGAGCTCTGACAGCACCTGTGCTATTAATGCCCTTCATCTATGAAATAAAAGTGTGAGGCTCGGAGACCTCGCAGGGTCATGTCTCAGAGGCTCTGGTTTCTCAGGATCTGCCCTCACAGGGTCTGGTCTCCCAAGTTTTATATCCCCGAGTCTCATCTATGGGGTCTGGTCTGTCCTTGCAGGGTCTGAATTCCCAGAGTCTGGTCTCTTCTCCTATGGCCTCATCTTTCAGTATGTGACCTCTCAAGTCTGTCTCTCCTGGCTCTAGTGTCTCGGGGTCGGCCATCCCCGAATCTGGTATATCAGGGTTTGTCTTTCCTGGATTTGTTCTCTCAGCATCAGGTCTCTCAAGTCTGGGACCTTTGGGTCTATCATTTGGCAGTAATAATTTGTGATCAGGGTAGAGATTTGTTTCCTTTATAACAAATTACAAAATAGGGGGAGTTGATTGGTTGTTTTCTTCTGTCGATAGTGTTGGCTATTTTAACATGAAGAATAAGTATTTGAGGAACTGCAGTTGTGTTTAACCTGACTTAAACCTTGCACTGTGTCTATATGGCTCAGAATATCAAAGTACTCTGTTAATATGTGCATTTTCCTTTTTGTTTATTTAGTGTGTGTTCAAGAGAGGGGAGAATGGGGGAGAGAGAAGAAGGGGAGACCATAAAATGTTTGTGGAGGGCAGAGGACAACTTGAGGTGGGTCCCAGGGATTTAATTCTAGTCACCAGGCTTGGCAGCAAGAGTCTTTTACCCACTAAGCCATCTTGTTGCCAGCCCTCCCCGTCCTCTTTTTCTTTCTTTTTTAATTTTTGTTTGTTTATTTTTTAGAGTGTCTTCTTATATAACCTTGACCTGTCTTGGACTTAAGGTAGTCCTCTTGCTTAAGCCTTCCAAATATTGGGATTCTAGGCATATGCTACCAAATTGGGGGTTTTGTTTTTACATATTCATCTAAAGTAATTTTATGGGTGTGTGGTACATGCCTAGAATCCCAAACCTGAGGCACTGTTCATCATCATTATCACCACCACCATCACCACCACCACCACCATCATCAGAATCATCACCACCATCACCATCATCATCACCACCACCACAATCATCATCACCACCATCATCATGTGCTGTGGCCAACTGTGGTTGTCAGAGGATAACTATGGAGCTGGGTCTCTCCTACCACTTTTATGTGGGTGCCCAGGATTCCATAAGGCTTATGTGGCACATGCTGAGCTGTCTCTCTGGCCCACAGAAGTTGCTTTTAGTATGAAAAGACAGGACTGAAAACAGAGGCAGGAGGATCACAAGTTTGAGGCCAACACACAGAATAAATATTTGAGGAACTGCAGGTATGTTTAACCCGATTTAAACATTGCAAGATGCCTACATTGGCCAGAACATCGAATTTACTGTGTAAGTGACTACACAGTAAAGCCTTGCCTCAAAATAAACAAATAAATACACATATCTTAGTTTGCATTCTGATGCTGCCATAAAAATACTTACCAAAACCAACTAGCCAATTCAGGGGGCGGGGGAGGTTGATTTGCCTTATACTTCCATGTCATCCATAGCTCATCACTGACAGAAGTCAAGGCAGGAATTGAAGCAGAGACTACAGGGAAGGCGGCTTACTGGCTTGCTCTCCAGGCTCTTGGTCAGCAGCTAACTTCCTTATATCTCCTTCCTGTGGAAGGATCGTTGGACCCCCAAAGGGTTGAGAACTGCTGTTGTAGGATCTTCATTTTCCTTGTGAAGGCGCTTATGTACATGGAAATAAAGCCTGTGTGCCTTTTCTTTGTTAATCTGTTTTACATCAGGTCCAGCTGGAAGCATGGAAGAATTTCCATTTGCCTCCTCTGCAGGACTTTATTCTTTTTTTTTTTTTTTTAATATTTTTATTTTATTTTAATTTATGTGCATTGGTGTGAGGGTGTCAGATCTTGGAGTTTCAGACAATCATGAGCTGCCATGTGGATGCTGGGAATTGAACCAGGGTCCTTTGAAAGAGCAGACGGTGCTCTTAACCACTGAGCCATCTCTCCAGCTCGACTTTTTTATTCTTATTTAAAAATGGGTTAAGGTGGTGGCACATGCTTTTAATCCAAGCACTTGGGATGCAGAGGCCTATCAGATGTTTGTGATTCATAACAAAATTACAGTTATGAAGTAGCAACGAAAATAAATTTATGGTTGGGGGTCACCACAACATGAGGAGCTATATTAGGGGGTCTCAGCATTAGGAAGGTTGAGGACCACAGGACTAGGAGAAGACACTAAGAGGCAGACATTTATATGGTAAATGGAACAGAGGAGTAGCAAGTTGAGGAAGGGAACTTGGAAGATGCGGGCCAGCTTACAAAGGTGAGTTTGCACAGACATCTTGGCTTCAGCAACAATATTCTTTCCTTCCGGTGAGGTTCATCTGAGTTTCAGGAAGAAAATGACCAGGCTGGCCTCGAACTCACAGAGATCTGCCTGCCTCTGCCTCCCAAGTGCTGGGACAAAAGGCATGTGCTGCCACGCCCAGCTTTTTAGGTTGTTTCTATGCCTGATAGCATGTGTCAATCACTTTTCATATGGAAATAAAAAATAGCATTTGCAAGTTAGGGTTATGAAAACACAGCCTACTACTAGGCCTAGAGAAAGCAACATCATGAACTAGAGCAGTGGTCCTCAACTGTCCTAATGCTGTAACCCTTTAATACAGCTCCTCGCGTTGTGGTGACCCCCAACCATATGCTTTTTTTTTTTTTTTTTTTTACTGCTACCTCATAACTGTAATTTTGCTACTGCTATGAATTGTAATGTAAAGTATCTGATAAGTAACCCCCCCCCCCAGCCTGGTCTACAGAGCCAGTCCAGGACAGCCAAGGCTACACTGAGAAACTCTGTCTTGAAAAACAAACAAAACAAAACAAAACAAAAAACATATTTTGGCAGTTTGTGGTGGCAGACATGTTTAATCCGAGCACTTAGGAGACAGAGATAGGCAGACCACTTTGACTTCAAGGCCAATCTGATCTACATAGTTAGTTCCAAGCCAGCCATACCTTGTCTCAAATTTTTTTATTTTATATTTATGTGTCTAAGTGTTTTGGTTGCATTATGTATGTGGACTGCATATGTGCCAGGCACCCACAGAGTTCCGAAGAGGGTGTCAAATCCCCTGAAACTGGAGTTATAGATGATTATGAGCCACCATATGGGTGCTGGGAATCAACAAGTGCTTAGCTGTTGACACCTTGTGTCGTGCCCCCCCCCCACATGAACATGTGCGCATGCGAGGTCAGAGGACAATCCGTGGGAGGGGAATAGGTTCACTCCTTCCATACGCATCCTTGGGATTGAACTCCGGTTGTCAGGCTTGGTGGCAACCTCCTGCGGGGTCATCTTGCAGTCTAAAATCTCACCTTTAGAAATAAAACAAAAGAAGCACGAAGAGTGACCGAAAAGATGCAGGAAGTGACGACTTCCACGCTAACCTGTTAGATATGTGGTCCAGTGACGGCTCCCTGGGGTTTAGCTCTTTGTCAAATCACAAGCTGGCCCGTATCTTCCGGCAGAGGTCGTTTACAGATGCTATGGAAGACAGTAGAG
This sequence comes from Acomys russatus, assembly GCF_903995435.1. Taxonomy (NCBI): domain Eukaryota; kingdom Metazoa; phylum Chordata; class Mammalia; order Rodentia; family Muridae; genus Acomys; species Acomys russatus. Next base: position 16,005,066 of record NC_067163.1, read on the forward strand.
AAGGACACTAATTTCTCCCTTTATCCTACTCCAAGTCCCAGAGTGCTCCTGGTCCATCTAACAAGGGGTCGTTGTCGGTGTTCCGGTGGTGAGACGAGAGCACAGGGACAAGGTCACAGTCTAACGCATGCGCAACACTGAGAGCCCGCGCCTGCTTCCCCATCACTCGCTAGCGTGGAGCAAGTGATCTATGATGAATACTTAGGTTGCGTTGAAATGTAAAGTGCAGTGGACTCAAAGTCACTTTTTAGGGCCATAAATCTTCCTACAAGTCCTCTGGGCACCCAACATGGTGGTCCACGCCTGTAGTCCCAGCACCTAAAAGACAGGCTGTGGTCTTCAACTACAAGGCCACCTGAGCTGAGCAAGCAAAAAGGGTGCAAGGATGTGCTTCAGGAGCTGGTTTCACCCTTTGCTTGGTGGAGGCTGAGTCTTTTCGTTTCTGCTTTTGCCTGGCTTTTTACATGGGTTCCAGGAGGATAGTTTTATGTCAACTTGGCGCAAGATGACCAAAGTCGCCGGGCATGGTGGCACATGCCTTTAATACACACACACACACACACACACACACACAGATTCTAACATAGCAATTTCACACATACAGATTCTAACACATATCATTTCACACACAAATAGGTTCTAACATATGTAGTTCCACACACACATGGATTTTTTTTTTTTTTTTTGGAGACAGGGTTTCTCTATGTTATCTTGGCTGTCCTGGACTCACTTTGTAGACTCGCTGGCCTCAAACTCACAGTGATCCACCTGCCTCTGCCTCCCGAGTGCTGGAATTAAAAGCATGCGCCACCACTAGCTACATATGGATTCTAACATTTATAGTTCCACACACATATAGATTTTAACATTTGTAGTTCCACACACATATAGATTCTAACATATGTAGTTTTGCACACATAGATTCTAACATAGTTCCACACACATAGATTCTAACATATGTAGTTTCACACACATATAGATTCTAATGTAGTTTTACATACACAGATTCTAACATACACAGTTCCACACACACAGATTCTAACAAGTAGTTCCACTCAGAACACAAGATTCTGGAGCCAGACTAATTTCAGGTATCAAGGTGAGGAGAGGAACGGGCAGAATTGAGGGGACACCAAGCCTTAACGCCAGTTCTGCTCTGAACCCTGCCCAAGGCTGCACAGGAGCAACATGGAGAGAAGCAACGAAAAAGACCTTCCTTCCTTTAGATGCAGATCTTCACACATTGCTTTGTCCTTTTCTAGCTTCTACAAAGTTATTAGGCATATATATTGGCAAAGAGATTGCTTGTGATCACACACACACACACACACACACACACACACACACACACACACACACACACATTTTGCTCTAACTGCAGTAATTCTGGTAGCTAAAATGTCACAGAAGGATTCACGGTCCTTGCACCCTACCTACCAGGACAACTGTCTAAGAAAAGGAGCCTGGTTTTAGGGGTGTCAGGAAGAGAAAGACTTGTAGATACAGAGCCAGCCCTACCAGGGCAAAAATAAGAAAGGGGGAAATGGGGGGGGGCGGGGAGAAGAGGGAAGCAAGGGGAGGAAGGGAAGAGGCAAATACAGGAAAGGGGAGAGAGGAAAAGAAAAAAGCAAAGAGAGAAAGTCAGGACTGCTGGCTCTGGAGGCCAGCAGCAAGGACAACAGTGCGGGACGTCACACCAGCACAGGCAGGAAGGGGGCAGAAGGCCAGATAATCACAGATGCCTGGAGAGCCCTACAGCTCCTCTCTAAGTATAAAACTGCCCCAAGGTTAAGCGGTCGGAGAAGTTAGTGGTTATTTCAACGATAGTCCACAGGATCCACTTTCTTGCCAGCCTCTGCTTTCTACGTGTGTGATGGGTGCTGCACGGGCCTGCTCTGTCCTGAGCTTGCTTCCTCTTGGGACTCCAACTTTCAACTTTCTCACACTCTGTATTTATAGGGCCAACTCATGACTTGGCCGTTTAGTTGTTTAACTAAGATATATGCCTGTAAAGAACGCTGTTGGCAGGAAGAGAAAAATTACTCAGATCGAGTTAAGATTTAAATAAAAGATGGTTTAATTGCTTATACAGATACTTACAGAGTTAAATTGTGCCGAGAAAGCTGTTGTGAGAACCTGGGGTTAAGGTGAACTCTTACTTTTAAGAAGGGTTTCGTTTTTAATTCCCTGAGGTGCTGTGCATAGAGCCCAGGCCTCACTCTTGCCAGTCACACACTCTCTCCTTAGCTGCACTCCAGCCCAGAGCTTGCATTCTTTCAGCCTTGAGTCAGGTTCCTCTTAGCCAAGGCCCCTCAACTGGGGCTCTGAGCCTAAACGCAGGCAGGCTGCCCTCTGCCGCTACAGGAAGGGAAGGGCTTAGTGTGTGCTGGCATAAGGGATGAACGATTTTTGCTTTTCTTTTTTGTGGGCTTTTAAAGTTTAAATGTAGGCTTAAATTTCCCAGGCTTCCCACTTTCCCACTAAGGTCACTAAAGGTCACAATCTGGCGTCTTGAGAGTTGCTTGTGTGGTTAAGAGCGCTTTCTACTCTTGCAGAGGACCTGGTTGGTTCCCATCTCCCACATGGTGACTTGTAACCATCAATAACTCCAGCTCCAGAGGATGCCGTCTTCTGCCCTCCATGGGCAGCAGGCATGCACATGGTACACACACACACACACACACACACACACACACACACACGCAAAACAACAACAACAAAAAAACCCTGAACTGCAGCAACATACAAATCCACATGTAACATGTTACAAGTTGTGGACAACACTTACCCTAACCCTATTTACCTGCACACTGCTGCTCTTAAATAGGTTTTGAGCTGCATTTTTAAAAACAACAGTAGTTCTGGAGGCTGGAGATATGACTCAGTGGTTAAGAGCACTGTTTGCTCTTCCAGAGGTCCTGAGTTCAATACCCAGGAACCACATAGTGGCTCACGACCATCTATAATGTGACCTGATGCCCTCTTCTGGCCTACAGGTGTACATGCAGGCAGAGCACTGTATACGTAATAAATAAATAAATAAATCTTAAAAAAAATAAAAACAACAGTTCTGAAGCTTTTGGGAGTGAGGCCACCCTCGCTCCCTGTATTGAAGCTGATGCTACATGCGAAATAATCTAGACATCTGTAGTTGAAAATTGGTTACTTTCCAGGCAGGATGGTGCATGCCTTTAATCCCAGCACTTGGGAGGCAGAGGCAGGTAATCTCTGTGAGTTCAAGGCCAGACTGGTCCACAAAGTGAGTTCAGGACAGCCAAGGCTACACAGAGAAACCCTGTCTTGAAAAACCATAGAGAGAGAAGAGAAGAGGAGAGAGAGAGAAAGACAGACAGACAGACAGACAGACAGACAGACAGACAACTGAGTGTGGTGGCTCACTCCTGTAATCCCAGCACTCAGGAGGCAATTACTGTGGGTTCGAGGCCAGCCTAGTCTACAAAGCGAGTCTAGGACAGCCAAGGCTAAACAGAGAAACACTGTCTCAAAAAGCAAAAAAAAAAAAAATTAAACAGAAAGAAAGAAAATTGGTTACTTTAGGGCTTGGCATAGTAGCACACACCTTTAATTCATCACAGCGTAGGCAGAGGCAGGTGGATCTCTGAGTTCAAGGCCAACCAGGTCTATAAATCAAATTCTGGGATATCCAGGGCTTAAACAGAGAAAACCTGTATTGAAAAACAAAGCAAAACAAAATGAAAGAAAATTGGTTACTTTAAAAAAAAAAAAAATTAACATAAAGAAAGTTTAAAAGGTGAGCAGAAGGCTCACTCTGCAGGTCCTTGCTCCCAAGCCTGAGGACTTCAGTTTGAGCCTCAGAACGCACATGGTGGAAGACTCCTCAAGGTGTCCTTTAACCTCCAAGCACGCACAATGTCATGCCCCTGCCTCGTTCATGCAAAGTAGAAAAAAAAAAAAAAAAAAAGCACAGTCCCTATGGAATTTAAAATCTCATCAAGACAAATGATATGCTAGCCCTTCAGCCAAATAGAAAAATTCTGTATCAACCATCACAGCAGGAGGCTGTCTGGATGTTAATTTTTTCAGCAAAATATTATGCCTCTGCTTGAATGCATCACACTAGCTAATTGCACCTACAGGAACCTAATTACCTGTCATTTCTAACATCTAGAACAAAAGTGCCTAATTCCATACAAAGTCTGGCAGCTGAATATTTGTGATGCGTTTTGTCTTAACTCAATGCAAGCTGGGCATAGTGTCACACACCTTTAATCCCAGAATTTGGGAGGCAGGGCCAGGTGGACTTTTGTGAGTTCGAGGCTAGCCTGGTCTACAAGAATAATAACCAAAAAGAAAAAGAAAAATAACTCAATGCAGCTGAGATGTGGGACATGTAGCTTCACCCTCTTAGGAAGATGGTCAGCGTCTGCTGGAGTCATAGCAATGCTTGTACAGCTGGTTGGAATGACACTGGCTCCTTGAGAGAGAACTTAGGGAGAATATAACCCTAGTCTGTTCATCATTTGGGTACAAAGCCAAGGAAGGACCAAAGCAACGCAGGCTGGGGCTGGAGAGAATGTTCACTGGCTGAGACCACTGGCTGCTCTTCCAGGGGACCTGAGTTCAATTCCCAGCACCTAAACAGTGGATCATAACCACCTGTAATTCCAACCTGAGGTGATCCAACACTCCCTTCTGGCTTCCAGGAGCACCAGCCACACATATGATACACAGACATATGTGGAGACAAAATACCCTATCTTAGCCACTATTCAATTGCTGAGGCACCATAACCAAGGCAGCTATTATAAGAGAAGGCATTTAATTGGAGGCTCGCTTACAGTTTCAGAGGTTTAGCCCATTATCATAGAGGGCAGCATGGTAGCAGGTGCTGAAGCAGGAGCTGGGAGCTTTACATCCTGATCTTCAGGCAGAGAGAGTGACTCTGGGCTTGGCAGGGTCTTTTGAACCTCAAAGTCCTGCTCCCGTGACACATTTCTTCCAACAAGGCCACACCTCGTAATCCTTCTAATCCTTTCAAATAATACCACTCCCTGGTGACTAAGCATTCAAATATATGAGCTTTTGGTGGTCGCTCTTATTGAAACCACCACATACTTATAAAATAAGTTTAAAAAAGTAGAGCATGGTATCTAGCTTAGACTTGGATGTGGATTTGGGATCGAAGGCCAGCTTTTCTATCTTTGTGACATGGGCTAGCAATGTCACCCTTCTGAACTGTGTAAGCCAAAGGCAATATGGCCTCTCTGGCTTCCAGGTATCTGCTTTAGGACCACTTCTCAAGCAGGCTTTGTGACAACTTCAAAAGAGAAACTGGAGCCTGTAATTCAACACACAGCAGGCAGAGGTAGAAGGGTCACAGGTTCCAGGACAGCGTCAAGATAAAGGGAGGGAAACTTGTCAACGCAAGAACCTCAGCTCCCTGCTAGTATTCTCCACCTAAGTGAAGCTATTCTATGTGTCACTCCATAGGCCAGAACCTTTACCTCAACCTTCTACGCCAAAGCTTTCCATCAGGCAAAAGTACCTTTGAGACAAGGGTCTCTGTGCAGCCCTGGCTGTCCTGGAACTTTGTTTGTAGACCATATAGACAAGGGATCCACATACCCCCAACTCCCCATTGCTGGGATTAAAGGCACAGGTCACCATGCCTGGTGGTCCTATTTTGGTTGTAAAAAATAGGGATAGTCTTATCTAAGAAGGTAAATTGTCATCTTATTTCCTCAATCATGCTAAGATCTGAACACACTGGTGAGAGGTACCACCCCCACCCCCCACCCAGCACCACCACAGGCTGCAGGGTCTCACAATAAGCAGACAAGCAAGTGGCCTGATTTCTTCAACTATGCCTCTCTCTTTCAGCTTTACCCTGGCCCAACCAGAGTTTCTCCTGGTACTAATTTAGAGGGCATATGAAACATATACAGGTCTAGCTCATCTTGGGCCCTTTAGCAAGTTGGAGAGCTGGCAGGAACTTGGCTTCCGTGGACCTGAAAACCACCAGGGTGGATTAGTCTCTGAGCGAGACTACTCAGCAAAAATTCTGTTTGCACAGACACCGTCATGGTGGTTTCTACAGCGAGGCCTGAATTCCAGTTTGTTTTGTTTTCAATTACATGCCCAATGAAATGCATGAAGCCCCAGAAAAAGGGTGTAGGAAAATGTCATGTTTTCTATTTTCAGACAGAAATATGGAACTCATAAGAGAGAGGTTTCCATAAATACTCAAGGATAAAACAACTGACGACCAGGAAAGCAGCACACCCCAGATTTAACAGTGGTAAACAGTTTTTATTCAGGCAATGAAACATGGAAAAAAATATATTAGTAATTATCATAATAATTTCTTTTGTGTGAGTATAACTTTTACAAATATTTACCTGACATATAAAAAGGGAAATTACTATGTGTATAAAATCTATGAGGATGATTATTTCACACAACACAGTCCTGACAACAGGAGTCAATGCAGTGTGCACCCCACCCACCCACCCAGTGAGGGGCTCTTCACACACTCCCGGGACACCGGGGTGGGGGATGGGGGGGTAGAGGAGACAGTGGAAGCAGGAGTGCAATAATAAACACTTGGCACGTTAGCACGGTGGGCATCTACTGGCGAACACAGACTCGCTAACAGCAATACTGGAAAGCCAACTGCTGCCTTAGAGAGTTAACAGAGAGCCTGCGACCTGGGAGGCCTGCAAAGGACGAGGCCGAGGCTCAGGTGTGACCTACACGCTGCCCTGTATCTGGATCAGACGAGGTTGCAGAGTTCAAATTTGCGTCCCTTTGGAAATTATTCGTGAATATAGAATAAGTCACTAATGAGAAGAGGAAGCACTTTTTGTTGAGCGTATTCAGATGCCACCAGAGGCAAGGGGACAGAGTGGCAGCCTGACTGTTGGTATTGAAGACTCCATACAGGGAAGGCTCAGGTCATACCTCAGCCCGCTTGGCCTCTCTGAGCAGTGAAAAGCATCACACAGACCACCTGAGGCCAGCACTGCAGCAGCATCTTCGTATTAGAGCTGTAACCAGAATATATGTGTTTACGTAAAGCTGAAACCATAGTATAGCTAAGAAAGTCATTCCTCGGGAATCCTATTTGTCCAAACCTAACTGCATGCTGAAGGCACAGACAGAGGGCTGCATTTGGATGGAAACTGCTATGAGGATAATCTTTAGTCTCTGCAGCGCCAAGCGCTTGCCTGTGCTCTGTGCTCTGCTGCAGAAGAGAACCCCGGACGAAAAGCTGCTACTACTAGTAAACGTAGCACTAGCTGTACGCTTACGCTGTACGCTTACGCCTTACTCTCCATATGGAACCCTTAAGAAGTAAATGTTCCGTTTTTTCCCAGCACTGGGGACTTGGGACATGCTGAGCAAGTGTGTCACCAACTGAGCCACATCCCCAGCCCTAGTAAATTGTTGTTTTAATAACTGGAATATGGAGGCCAGTCAAACCTTTTGGACATTAATCTCCTTGAAATAACTTTTTCTTACTAAAACTTCTTGAAAGATGATTTCTTTGACCTTTGGCTCAGTGTTCTGGGATGCCCAGACTTTGTTCCTTAGTAAGTAAATATGTTATCTGTTACCCTTAAAATTCTTCATAATATATACATCTTTAAGTTCCTTGCTTGAATTATTTACTCTTTCAACACCTACATTCTCTTCCCAAGAAGAAGATAAGATGCCCTGAGCTCAAGCTCAGAGTCACGGGCCTACAAAGACAGCAGTGGAGCTAAGGCAACCAGGAACGGGGCTCGGAAGGTCCGCGCCACTTTCAACAGCATGCCCTGACCATGGCCACAGTCCCTGACGCCCATGAGCTGCAGAGGGGCCTTTCTAGCCTGGACTATCTTTGCTGAAGGTGAGCACTTCGGTCTATAGGGGTCAGCCTAGTGAATGAGCCTTTGTGCGCAGGCAGTGCTGGGTGTGCACATGGAGAAACTGGCTGGAAAGAAAGTTGAGCTTAAACTCTTAAGTGCATGAGAAGATCCCCTTTCATCCCGTGCACTCCAGGCCGCCAGACCAGAGCTCCCAAGCATGTGCCTCTGCACTTCCTAATTTGGTCTGCTTCTGCAGATGCCTGAATCCCCTGAGCACCAAGCTTCAGGGCATACAAAGTTTAGGAAGGCACCAGTCTCCAAACGGTAAAAGCACCGTCTTCCAAGCCAGGGCAAACTGGTCAGCCTGTAACACTGACAGGTAAAAGCTGTCTACACTTTGGCAAAGTAGAACTAAGGAGATGCTGGGTGTCTCAGTGAGAAGAGCTAATATCCCCAAACCACTTTCTGAGCCACTGGCTCCCATCTCCCTTGTGGTTTAAATTTTTTTGTTATTCATTTTTACAATGCTGGGGATCGACAATGCCTGATGCATGGCAGGCAAACACTACCGCTGAGTCACAGCCCCAGCTCTCAAGTCCCTGCCGCTGCCTCAAGAGTGCTAGGATTATATAGGTGTGTGCCACCATGCCACGCCCTCTTTTAATTGCCTAACAAACAAGTATTTGGCCCCCCATCATGTGTTGAGGAAAACTATATTTTTACTCTCCAGAATCCTAAATGTTTTTTTTTTTAGGGCTTATTTAATTAAAAGAAAGACAGATATATTTTACCTAGTATATTTTCTTAACTTGCCAGCTGTGCAAGCTACATTTCTACTCTTACTGGAAAGCATCCATAAGCTACAAGTTGTGAGTATTTCCTGGTAGTGGTGCTGACTTAGAGGCCACTGGCAAATATTGCCTAAAAAAGGCTAGTGCACACGCTCTGGACAGCAAATTCATTTATCAGGCCCTGTTTCTCCAGGGGTCTCTTCCACCAGAGTGGCAGGGAAGGACGGTCGCCACTCCTCTTCTGTGCTCTGTAACATACAGCACAGGGTGCTTGGAAAGTAGCCAAGCTGAAAGAGATGACTGGGGCGGAAGGTGTAGCTCCACAGGACAGCAGCACTTGCCTAGCGTGCTCAAGACCCTGGGTACCATCCCGGTACCAGGAGAAACAAGCTATCAGGAAATAAGGGGACCACAGATTTACAATGGAGACCACTCTACGCCTTTCATACTGAAAATAAGTCAATACAAAACTAATGAGTAGGGATGCCACCACAACACTGTAGCAAATGCTTCTGCGGTGTTTCTCAAAACGCACAATGAACGCCCCTTGTAGAGGAAGGCTAAGCTGACATTTGGTCATATATCCCTTGGAGACACCCGAACCTGACACTATGTCTACCGCTACAGCCTTCACATTAAGCCACCATGACTGAACTCAGAGCCCAGATGATTGTCAAGCCGTCTCTCCAACCATGGATAACTTTTGTCTGTTTGGGTTTTTGTACAAAATGTTAAGACAGTAGGCCTCAGGATGCAGCCTAACCTAAGCACCAATTATAATAAATGCATATTGACAAAATGTGATTTCTAGCTTGAGAAGACATCACCTCGCGCCCCTGGAGCTAAAGGCCGCACCACATGGCAACACACTGCTAAGGAATACTGTTCTTAAGCTCTATGGAGGTTCTCCACGAGGCACAATTCACTGCTGGGGTTGGCTCATGCAACAGTTTTACAAGGAGGAAAATGTATGTGTACCGAGTAGTGCGTATTTACCATGAAGATGCAGGGTATAAGATTAAGGCAAAAAAGAAAAAAAAAGGTATTCAAACTGGAATGGGTTTGGTTATGCCTATCAATGGGAAGGAGCTCACTGACACCCACGGGAGTCAGTGTCCTCCATTAAGTACTGTATGAGCTTACGGGGCTTGTGTTCTGTGTGGACGCCTCCCTGCTGCCCTCCCCAGCACCCAAGCTGTCTCTGCTTAGAATATCCCCAGCGTGCTGATTTGGGAGGTGAGTCACATGACTTTTTACTGCCTACTTTGTTTAAAAGCCCACCTCATTTTATAAATGAGTATGAAAACGATGTTTTTAGGTCTGTGAGGTGTCCCACCAAGGGTCTTCACAGGCTTCTTCTGTGAGATCAGCTAAACCTTTCCCAAGTCCCTTCTGTGTGTGTGTTTCAAATAGACAACAAAAGTTGACTTTGCTTTTGAGGCTAACTGGCCCCCGTGGACACGTGCATTGAATGCCGACTCTGAGGGAGACCCATGCTGCTGTTCACGCAGACATCACGTGCTACTCTGTGTGAGCACACGCTCCTCCTGGGTCCCAGGGGTGTCCAAATATGAGGGCAACACACAGCACAGCAAATCTTCCTTGGACATGAAGCCCACATCCTCTGGCCTTCATCTCCTCAACCTCTCCACCCTGACTCAAATTTGGGTTTGGGTGTTTGATTTTTGAGAAAAGGTCTGTTGCCTGGGCAGTGCTGTCCTGTCCGTAAACTCTGGGTAAATGGTCTTCCTGCCCCAGCCTCCCACTAGCTAAGATGTCACTATGATTCCACTAACTTTTTTTTTTTTTTTTTTTTTTTTTTTAAAAGCAAGGCCTCACATAGTGCGGGCTTGGCCTCTAAGTGGCTTTGTAGTCAAGGATGACCTTGAACTTCTGAACATCTTGCGTCCACTTCTGGACTGTTGGGTTACAGATCTGTACTACAGTACCTAGTCTTTGTAGTAGTTGTGGGGACCAAACCCAGGGCCTTGTACACAGGAAGCACGCTACCAACAGAGCTATGCTGCCACTCCCCACAAAGTCCAAAGCTGGCTTTTAGACCTTGAGTTCTGTTTTAAAATAAGGGCCTACATTTATTTTCTAACTGTGTTCCTCCCTAGAAGTTCTTATTCTGAATATGCCTCAGGGAAAAGCAGCAGCATAAATAAATGGACATGTTTGAGTAAAAGTTTGTAAATAGGAAATTGGAGGCAAATGGGCAAAATTGTCTCCTCCAATACTGATACTGAAATTTAAAAGATTAACCAGGTCATAGAAATATCAAATGGGACGGGTGTGGTGGCGCACAGCTGTAATGCTAGCACTCGGGGAGGCCAGCCTGGTCTACAGAGTGAGGCCAGGACAGCCAAGGCTACACAGAGAAACCTTGTCTCAACCCCCTCCCTGAAAAAAAAAATTATCAAATGGGTGCTAGGAAGATAACCCCATACAGTTGCCACAAGATTAGAAATGTCACAAACTTGGGGAAAGCGAAGATGACGGCAAAAATGAACTCAAGACGGAGAACCACAGCCGGACCCAGCACAGGGCTCTGCTGTCGCGTGACTCCTCCCACCAGCCAGGCTCCAGCCGCTGTGACAGGATGCGGGACGGGGTAGGCGGCAGCAGGCGTGTGCTTTGGAGACCGTTGTTACTTTCTCTGCAAAGGAGGGATAACTTCTGGATAAGGCAAGATAGGTCACGACAGAAGCAGCCGGGCTGGGTCGGCGCAGCTTACGGGAGGAATCTCAGTCGGTCTTCCCGAGCTTTGCGATCAGCTCATCGCAGATTTTTGTAAGTTCTTCAATTTCTTGATTCTGAAAGACGGAAGATAATGATTCTGGAGGCTGCTTTATGTTCTGGGAGGAAAGCCCAGTGGCTAGACCCTCCCTAGACATCCTAGTGGCTGTCCAAAGGCCTCCTACCCATCAAAAGGTGCGTGTGCACACAATGCTGCACTAAAATGGAGCTGGGGGTAGGTGGGGTGGGGGAGCCATCAGCCCGCCCATAAACCTTAGTTCCCAGGTTCTCTTGTTGAGTGGGTCTCTTGGCTAAAATGCCAAGGGCATGGATTTCACTCAATCCACCAGCAGCTTCAAGGACTGGGATTCCAGTGACTGATTCAAGGCCACCAGACCCAAGCTGTAAGTCAGGCTGTCACTGAGGTAGTGCACACAGGCAACACAGCAAGTCAAACCCTGAAGAAGAAAGAGAGGAGGAGCTAAAAACTGCCGGGCAGTGAGGAAATACTCCTGGTGTCTCGGAGGCTGCGCATTAAGGCCTTCTCCCATGACAGCAAGGGGTCAGCGAGAGGACCAACTCCCCCAGGGTGCGTACGAGGGCAAATGCTGACACAAATACCCTGAGGAAGTGATAAGTACAGCTGAAAAGCAGCCGGAGATGGGAGTTAGGATCAAATACGCACTATTAAGCCCAGGCACCATGAGAGGCAGGCCTCAGCCTGGAACATCGCCACCTGCCTCCATTAAAGCACTCCCACCTCAGCCTGGGCAAGAGCCCTCTCTGCCTTCCGAACGCAGCCGCCTCAGTAGCCTTGACACCTTGCCTCTCTGCTTCACTGACATGTGTAACGGCAAGCAGCCCGTCTTGAGCTTGGTGACGTTATCTCTGCTGTCAACGTCTCATCGTCAGTTCGGTTAGGCTGGGACTTGATTTGGGCTGTCCTACCCATTATTAGATGCTCGGGAAAGCATTTCTGGCCTCTACCACCCACTCCCAGGCTTCTACAGCTCCAAGTCACAACAGCCATGTATGTGCCCCGTGCCAAGGCAAATCTGCTCTGAGAGCTGATGATCTATATAGCAAGAAAAGGAAAGCCACTTTACATACTATGAAACAGCTCACAGTGGGAACAGAAAGACAGCCTTGCAGCCCTGACTAAGTGTCCAACATTAAATTTAACATCGTTAACAATGTCCAGTGCTGGACAGAGGGCTCAGAGGTTAAGAGCACCAGCAACCATATGGCGGCTCGCAACCATCTGTAATGGAGTCTAAGTCCCTTTTCTGGTGTGAATGAAAACAGAGCACTCGTATGTAATACAGAATTTTTAAAACTCTTAAAAACAAAAACCAATGTCCAGGGGACATTTAACATTGTTAAAACACACGTTCTGCCTGTGACCCCCCCACCTGTGGCTGATGGCTCCCCTTACCCTGGGTTCATAATGTGATGTGTGTGCCCTGAATCAGTTCATAATGGAGCTGGCTGGAGGGTCTGAGTAAAAAGGGCAGGACCAGTTTCCCCCAGGTCAAGGATAACATGCTGAGCACAGAAGAGGGCCCGCCCACGACAGACCACATGCATACCTTCTGCTGAAGGGCCCTTTCCAGGGACTCCACCTTCATCTGCTCTTTCCGGAGCCCAGCATGGAGAGCTGTGCTCTCAGCCTTTGCCTTTGCGCGAACTTGAGCAATCTCTTCGTTGGCTCTGTGATGGTATTTTGGGTTTGTTTGCAGAAAAGATAACAAAGCGCATGGTTAGTTAGCCGCTAGGAATGGACAGAGAGACAAGGATACTAACTGCTGACTTCCACAAAAACACGGATTCAAAAGGACAGCCTCTGATCTGGGGGAAAGCAAGAATTAGTGACTTGCAAAATGCAATTGAGATGAAGCTGCTAAGCACACTTCCATGGCACATCCAGGCGGCAGAACCAATATCCTTCAAATTTTGTATTTTGTAAGAAAATGGAATTACCTCACTTTTTCACAATCCTAATTTTTAAAGGATACAATAGAGGACCTGAGTAATCTGAACATAACCACATAATACTGGAGTCATTTAACAAAATTCCTTTTCCACTTAAGTGGTATATAAAGGCCACTCTGTATCAAAGCATCCATGCCTCTTTTTTTTTTTTTTAATGTATACAGTATTCTGCCTGCATGTACACCTACAGGCCAGAAGAGGGCACCAGATCTCATTACAGATGGTTGTGAGCTACCATGTGGTTGCTAGGAATTGAACTCATGACCTTTGGAAGAGTAGTCAGTGCTCTTAACCTCTGAACCAACTCTCCAGCCTCTCTAACTTTATTAGACTGCAGTTGCTAAGCATTTCCTTGCTGACAGGCTCTCATATGCAGTAATTCCAGGGGTTTTTTTTCCCCATTGTCAACAACTGTTGCCCTAAACACAGAGTAGAGAAACTGATGTCTGTGAGTTACAGACATATCAAATGATATTTGAGAGAAAACATCACTACATCCAATTAATTGATAAAAAGATGCTAAAACCTCACCAGCAATAAGAGACACACAAATTAAAGTGATAAGCTTTTTCTGTGCCTGGGGGGAGGGGGTCAGGGTCTGAAGCAAAACAAAACAAACGAATGAACAAACAAAAAACCCAAACCTTATTCTAAGCACTACTATTTGGCTTTCAGACTTCACTTAATCATAGAGAGAAACTGAGTGGGGACTTCCTAGTAGCTGAACAGCTTCTGTTGATAAGGAGACAGTTGTCTGAGTGCAGACGTCGCAGGGCAACTTGTGAGGAGACAGTTGTCTGAGTCTAGCCATCTCAAGGACAACTTCTCCATCTTGCTGGCAGGGTCAACTGAGTTCATGTTCCCAGGCCCAGGAGGAACCTACGCCTATCCTGAATGATGGAAACTCCCTTAGTCAGCCCATTATGTCAAAATATGACTGGACAGTGCTCTAGGCCGCCCCACTCCCTCTCTCTTTATGGTTTCATCCTTTAAATATGCTGTACAGTGTCCCTTCAGGGTTGCAGTTCAGCTCCAGAGTCTGTTCTGTTGCCCTGACTGAGTAGCAGCGACTTGATTTTTGTGATCTGCATTGACCCGGTATTTGAGTTATGTTGGATATAGTCAAACCCACAACACTATTGCTGAGCTTTCTGTGGTCAAACAGTGCACTGTATGGTCTTGTCCTGAGAATGCAAAAAAAAAAAAAAAAAAAAAAAAAAACCAATCATATGCTATGGGAAGGACGGGGGCATGGTATGGAAATGAAGAAAAATTAAAATACATTTTAATTTATTTTTAGGTAATTCTTCACAGAAATACTCTGCAAACATCTGTTTTCAACAGGGAAAATTTAAACCAATCAAAACTTTCATCAGTAAAGAACACTACGGTGAAGCTGGGCAGTGGTGGCGCACGCCTTTAATCCCAGCACTCCAGGAGGCAGAGGCAGGCAGATCTCTGTGAGTTCGAGGCCAGTATGGTCTACAAAGCGAGTCCAGGACAGTCAGGGATACACAGAGAGACTCTATCTCAAAAACAAACAAACAAACAACAACAAAAAGAACACTACGGTGGCTGGAGAGTTGGCTCAGTGGTCAAGAGCACTGGCTGCTCTGGCAGAGGACCCAGATTCCACCTTAAGCACCCATCTGGGGGCTCAAAACCAACAGTCACCCCAGTTCCAGGGGACCCAACACCCTTTTCTGGCCTCTATGGGGATCAGGCATGCAAGTAATGCAGACATACATGCAGGCAAAACATATGCATAAAATAACAATAAATGAAACTTTTACAAGAGATCCTACCATCTAATAAGGGAATTAGACTGAGCTGGGTATTTCAATGTGGAAATGGCTCTAATGTGCTATCACAAGAAAAGGGTGTAGGCTGTTTTGATTGCTATCTCAAAGCAGCAACAGCAAAACATTTGGGGTAGTTTGTGAAAGCACAAAGACGATACAAGGGCACACAATAACCCCTGAGTGAGAGGTCAGAAGAAGGCGGAGCACAGAGAGGTTTTCACAGATAGGAACACAGGCCACAGAATGACAAACTCTGCTACTTGGCAGTTAGAAGCTAGGATGGAAGCTGACTGGCAGCACGTGTCGCTTAGTCCTAGCCAGAGGATCTCCGTGAGTATCAGACAAGTCCCAGGCCGGTCAGGGGTACACATCGAGACTTCATCTTTTTAAAAAGGGGAAAGAGGATAGGGCCTTCCCTGGGGTGATTTCCAAAATGTGTTGAGCTTCAGGACTGAAAACCTAAAGTCATAAAAGCACCAGAAGGAAAAACTAGAAAAATACTCTCTCTCCCTAAAATAGGGAAGTCTTAATCACCATGACAGGCATTCAAGGAACTGCAAATGGAATGATTCTTGCCACATTTGAGTATGTTTTTCTGAGCTGGAGCATGATGGCACATGCCATTAAGTTTAGCACTGGGGGGGGGGGGAGGGGAGAGGGGCCCATGGCAAGTTCAAGGTCAGCCTGAACTATACCGGAAGACCTCCAACTCAGAAAAACTGAAACAAAGCCTATTTCTGCACATTAGAGCACACTGCTTGCTGGGGAGAAAGCTGCACGGTGTAGCTTTCTCTAGCGCACGCCTCAGCCCCAGTGCATTAAAGACAAAACAGCAACAACCTAAAACACACACACATACATACACTCACCTCTCTCCTTCATAAACACGGTCAGCACACACACAAAAAAACGAGTAAGTTGGGGGAAAAAATGGTGCCCTAACATATGAAACTCATTAAATTCCAACAGCAAGGACAAAGAACAGTCACTTGTAGTAAGTAGGTGCTTTAAAAGCTGCTGAAATACACTTTACTCTTACTAAGATAAGTGTAAATCAATACTACGCTGAATAAAATAAATGCACATTGCTTGCCAAACCCCACAAAAAGCTACTCACCTATTACATCTGAAGCTCACCTAAAAGCGGACCGGTTGGCGGGGCTTTAGTGAAAACAGACACTCCCGCAGACTGCGGAAAGATGGGTTGCTGTATGTCTAATGAGGCCAAGGGGCAAGTGTTTATGACTATTATAACCCCACCTGCCTGCTGGTCCCCAGCTCCTCACTACAAGCACTTCCGCAGCAGGAGAAGTTTAATAACCACATGTCCAGCAGGAGGGCCCGCCTAGATGGAGACCTTCCAACAAAGACAGGCCAGGGAGAAGGTCCTCACAGACACGGAAAGAGAAACGGAGCTGACTAGAATGTATGTGTGAGGAGAGATACAGAACCCCAAGCCTGATGTGCTAAGGGTTAAGAAGGGAGGCTGTGTGTGCACATACACATCTTTTTTTTGTGGGGGTGGGGTGGGGTGTTGATACACAGTTTCTCTGTGTAATAGTTCTGAGTGTCCTGGAACTCTCTTTGTTGGTCCTCAACTCAGCAATCCACTTGCCTCTGCCTCCCCAGTGCTGGGATTAAAGGCACGTGCCACCATGCCCGGCTCATACACACCTTTTTATAGACTCTGTGATGTTTTAACCTCGGGGATAAATGGAGTCACACATACACAAAGTCGTAAGCAGAAAGACAGACAGCAAATGTGTGAGTGTACGGCTTTGCAGAAACAAAGGCATCTGCTTCCACCTGCAACAGAGAACAGGTGCAGCGTATTTATAAGCTCTCACCTGTCCAGCTTTTCCTCTGCGTGAATCTTCAGGGCCTGGTATCGCTGTTCTTCTTGCTTAAACTCTGGCCAAGTAATCCTGAGCACACTTCTTCAAGGCGTCTTCATTCTAGTCCAAGGGGAAAATTCAAAACAGAGTGTATGTCTCTGTTTCTCCTCCCCCACAATGTATCACAAGGTTGCTGGTTGGTCTTGGTTTTGGTTTTCTGTTGTTTGTTTTTTTTAAAGGAAAGCCTGCTTAATTGGGATGCCCTTTTTGTTTTGTTTTGGTTTTGGAGACAGGGTTTCTCAGTGTAGCCTTGGTGGTCCTGGACTCACTCTGTAGACCAGGCTAGCCTCAAACTCAGTGATCTGCCTACCTCTGCTTACCAGAGTGCTGGGATTAAAGGCGAGTGCCACCACACTCGGCTAATTGGGATGCATTTAACACATAATCCATGGCAATTTTGATAGCTTGTGCAATGACCCCCATTGCAGAAAGGCTGTACAGGCTCCTCGTGTCCTAATTCAAGTGGCTGCACAGGCCTTCAACTTCCTAATGCAGCTTCTCTCTCAATCCCTGCGTTAGTTAGATGATTGGCCAGGCCAGGCTGCCCAACCCTATCTATCTATCTTTCTGATTGGCCAGTTCCATCTTTCCTTCTTATTTGTTTATTTATTTATTTATATTCTTTGGTTTTCTAAAACATGGTCTCATTATGCAGCCCAGACTGGTCTTGGCTTTGCAATCCTTCCGCCTCGGCTTCCTGATGGTAGGCTTACAAAACTGAGTCAACAGTAATAAAGCCGTTCATGTACAAGGCCCTGTCAGACCTACCAGGACAGGAGCTCGGCAATACTTCTGAATGATGGTGCACACTGAATGACCCCACCTTATTTCTTCTGTAGTGCACGACTTAGCTTTTTTCAGTGAACTAAGGTCTCTTCAGCTTTTACTAATACCAAAAAGGAACAAGCCCAATGGCACTTGGCCCCACAGAAAAGGCCACCTGCCACTCTGACGTACGGCAAGGAACCATACCACCACCCAGAGACAAGGCCGGGATGGACACACTACCTTTTTGAATCCTTCTAGCACGCCTTTCAGGTTTTCGTATCTCCTAAAGAGATCAGAAAGGGACCTTTCCACAGAGTTGAGGTCGGCCAGCGCCTGCTCCTTCTCCATAGTCAGCTGCTGGAAACTCTTCTGTGATGTCATGCTTGTCCTCTGCTCGTCTTCTGGCGTCAAGTCAAAGGGAACTATGTTAACACCGACTCGGGTGAGCCAAACAGCGTTCTTGGAAAGGGGGGGCATGGCGGAGGGGTCCCCACTCTCAAGAACTCATATTCTAGTAGGAAGGTACACACAGTGACAAGTGATGGGGAAGCAAGCAGGGTGGGAGCGGTGGGGACACAGCTGGTGTTCATAGAGCGCTGTAGGCATAGTGTTATTGTGCACTGTGTAAAGATGACATGCTGATTTCTGTGCCGCCACCCCCCCCACACACACACATCTGTTTGCAATCCTTGTTCTGAGAATCTGTCTAAACTTTGCTCCCCAATTATTCCCTGATATGTAGATAAAAGGCTTGATAATGACTGAGCAGGGAAGAGACTAGCGTTGGACTTCCTGCCAGCAGTAGGGGGAAGGGGTATGGGAGGGATGGGTGGCTGAGGGGATGTGGGGGTGGGATTCAGCCACAGGAGGGGTCCAGAAGAGATCAGCTGGAGCAGAGAAAGCCATACCAGCAACTATCTCTAGGATTTACAATGGGAGGAAACAAGATTAGCTTCAAGGGTTAAAAATAGATCAGTGCTGCTCAGTTCTTGTGCTGTAAAGCTTATTAAACAAATATAATAGCCCAGTCTCAATTATTTGTGTGCTAGCTGGGTTAAAGAGAGGAACTACAACACATTTTTAAAACAACCACTAACAGAGAGAGTGGCCTCTTGGAGGAGAGCCTGGAACAGATAGCCAGGGCCAAGGCTAGGCTGGGGAAGGCAACTGGTGCTGCGGCTAGCAGGGAAATAAATCTTCTCTGTACCCAAATGCTACAACGTCAGAGAAGAGTCATGAAAGAGTCTGGCAACTAAACAAGGCTATAAAGTCAATACAGACGATCCGGTCACTGTTACCGTAGATGTACTGGGTCTGGTGGAGGGACATAAGAACTTGCAATAATGGTATTCAAAGGACTCACTAAGTGCTAGTACTTGGGATATGGAGCTAAGAACACTGAATTCAGAGCCAGCCTGGGCAACACAGAGTTCAAGGCTATCCTGCAGTGCATCATCGATGGGTGTTAGCTTGCCTTAGTTCATTCATGCTTGGCCACACCGTCCCACCAACACCATGCTCTGTGTAAGCCTATGCGGCCTAGTGACTACACAGTGAACTCCCTGAGTCAGAATGAGTCCTCTCTCTTTTGTTTATCATCATATTTGGGTCAGTGGTGAGAAACCTAACGCAAGAAACAAGTCACAAAGACAGAATCCCTTTGAAAAGAGGCCCCAGCTGAGAGAATACTGTATTAAATGAAACGAGCCAGACACAGTAAGACAAATACACAATGTTCTTTACCATATGTGGAAGCTAAATGAGCTGACTCAAAACAAGTACCAGAAATTTGAACGTTTCCAAACAAACGACAGATGTATTTAAAAAAAAAAAAAAAAAAAGACAGGTTTCTCTATGTAGCCCAGGCTGGCCAGGAACTTCCTGCTAGCCTTGAACACACAGAGATCTGCCTGCTCTGCCTCCTGAGTTGGAGGGGGAGGGCTATGCATCTCCCTCCAAGTGTTTAAGGAAATGAAAATGCTAGCTATAATAGCATAATCACTAGCCACTGTACACGTGTTCAAATCACCACACCACAATCTTACAATTATGGCACATCACTTGTTAAAAGCTTGAGAGGTTCTGGAGAGATGCCTGAGCAGCTCAGAGCATGCACTGCTTCTGTGGACTAGCCAGGCTCAGATCCTAGTGCCCATGTTAGGCAGCTCACAACCACCCGTGACCTCAGCTCCAGATGGTCTGATGTCCTCTCGTGGTTCATAAAAACTCACACAGGTGCACACAGACACAGACACATGAATTAAAAATAAATCAATATATCTTTAAAAATAAATAAGGAAAATTAAGACTCCAGGAAGCTAGCTATCTCCTTCAGGAATGATGTGATAAAGTGGGAAGGCACAAAGAGGAATGGGCCCATCCAGATACAGCATCTGTCAGAGCCTTGGCTTTGGGCTCCACAGATTCCAAAACTGTAAGAAACAAGTGCCTGTTGTTATGGCGATCTGAGCAGACTCAGGTAGGTTCTATGGCCCATGCTCAACAAACAAACAAACAAACAACCCTTTCTCTTACCAATCATTTGGGCAATGGTCTTCTCATATTCAGCCACAATTTTCCTGAACAAGAAAATGAATTATAATTTATTATAGTTATAATAATAATAAAACTTGGTTTTTTTAAAAAAAAATGGAAAACAGAGAAGTGCTGTCTGAAATTTATTAAAATATAAAACACATATATAAACCACCCGCCCTTCGCTCTGCCTCCCTTCTTTGCTTTTTCTTCTCTGTGTAGCCTTGGCTGTCTTGGACTTGCTTGGTAGACCGGGCTGGCCTTGAACTCACAGTATTTCACCTTCCTCTGCCTCCCTGAGTGCTGGGATTAAAGGCGTGTGCCACCACACCTGGCTACTTTCTTTTATATGCACAAAGTTTACTAAATTCTGGAAGATTAAATGTTCTTAGCACAAGACAAAAAGGAAGAAAAGAAAGCTGGACATGGAAGCTCTTGCCTTTAATCCTAACACTCAGGAGGCAGAGGCAGGTGGATCACTGTGAGTTCGAGGCCAGCCTGGTCTACAAAGCGAGTCCAGGACAGCCAAGGCTACACCGAGAGACCTTCTGAAAAACCAAAAAAGAAAAGAAAAGAAAAAAGATGAGAAAGAACTATGTCTTTGGTGCTAGAAATGGAGCTGTCTTGTAGTCTCTCTCAAGCTAAGTGGCCTTTCAGTCTTTTGTAAAAACAGCTGCTTTCACTTTTTTCTATGCACCTAGTTAAGACAATCTTTTCAAATTCTTCCGGGCTCCCCCTATGAGATCCACTTCAGCCTTCACCGGCCCCATTTACCTTTCTAAGTGCTGTTTTCCCCTCTGATTCAGTTACAAGTTTTTGCTCGTATCCTTCCCCCCAAAAAAGATTCCACTTATTGAGAGATTTTAAAGATGGCGCCCTTGAGTTGGCCTTGCACTCAGTGAAGTGTTGTCATTCTAACCCTCACCCGCCCCCCCCCCACCCCAGGTGCTGGGCGATCTTCCCGCAGCCCTCCCTCACTAGTGTGTCCACTAAGCTGGACTCTGAACCCAAGTTCCTTATGGTGGCTACCATAAGCTCACTAAAGGTAGGGCTGTCCTAAGCCTAGCCCTGTGCCTCCAACCAGGAAGTCCTCCAAAACCACGTAACAGGGGAATTTACACATTACAGTGGTCATGTTTAATATATCCCTTCAGCACTCCAGCACTTGCTGGTGAGGCTCACACTTTCTCCGCTTCCTTGATTCATACATTTCTAGATTGGACAGGAAGAAGAAAAAAAGATGACCTTAAAAAAAAAAAATCTCTGAGCCAAAGGTGTAGTCTTGACTGGTCTCAAACTTGCTTTGTAGCCCAGGCTAGCCTCAAACTTTGGACAACCCTCTTGCCTCAGTCTCCAGAGTGCAGGGATACAGGGATTTGAGAGTCTCCACGAATCATCACCATGGCTAAAAGATTTTGATTGAAAGTCCATTAATTTTGCTTCTGCTAATTTCAATACCTACATCACTGAATGTTTTAGTATGTTTTTAGTATTCTTTATTCCAAATGGATATTGTTAAATAGATTTCCGTTATTCTTTTTGTGTTACAGCCCTGGCTGTCGTGGAACTCACTTTGTAGCCCAGGCTGGCCTCAAACTCACAAAGATCCGCCTGCCTCTCACGTGCTGGGATTAATGATGTGCACCACCATGCCCAGCTTTATTATTCTTTTTTTTTTTTTTTTTTTTGGTTTTTTCGAGACAGGGTTTCTCTGTGTAGCCTTGG
The DNA here is from genome assembly GCF_903995435.1 of Acomys russatus. Lineage (NCBI taxonomy): Eukaryota > Metazoa > Chordata > Mammalia > Rodentia > Muridae > Acomys > Acomys russatus. The sequence goes on from NC_067163.1 coordinate 16,027,145, forward strand.
CCATCCTGGACTCACTTTGTAGACCAGGCTGGCCTCGAACTCACAGCGATCCGCCTGCCTCTGCCTCCCGAGTGCTGGGATTAATGATGTGCACCACCATGCCCAGCTTTATTATTCTTTTTTAAAGGCAACTGATTATATACCTTTTTATGAGTCCTATGAATTCTACTTGAATTTGATGTTTTAAATAACCAAAAAAAAAAAAAAAATTATGGTGTTTGCATAAATAACTAGTCAAAACTAACTCTGATTTTTTTTGGGGGGGGGGTCGGGGAGGGGAGACAGGGTCTTTCTGTGCGGCTAGTCTAGAACTTGATATGTAGACCAGGCTGTCCTCAAACTCAGAGATCACCTGCCCCTGTCTCAGTCTCTAGACTGCTAGGATTAAATGCGTGCACCACCATGCCCAAACCGCACTGACATTTTTTTTCTTTTCTTTTCCTTTTTTGGTTTTTTGAGACAGGGTTTCTCTGTATAGCTCTGGCTATCCTGGACTTGTTTTGTAGACCAGGCTGGCCTTGAACTCATAGAGAGCGGCCTGCCTCTGACTCCCAAGTGCTGGGATTAAAGGTATATGTCACCACCACCTGGCTTGCACTGACATTTTTAATCTCAAAGTATGGTGCAGAGAGCAAAGTCCTCACATCCATCGTCAGCCACTGATTTTGTGACAAGAAAACACTGCTGCTTTAAACCAAATGTACAAAGGCACCTGAACGCCCCGCCCCAGCCCCGCTCCTACCTCATCTCCAAGACTTCTTCTCGGGTCTCTTCGTATTTTTTCTTCCATTCATTGGCTTCAATCTCCTTAGTGATTATCTAGATAATAATAAAGCTTTGTTTTACCTCATCAATCTATTGGAAACTGAAAAAACAACACATGACCAAGTTTGATACAGAAATTCAATTAACATTTAGGAACAGTGCATCTCCGTGTTTGTATATAATGCTCATAGACATCCTCAGCTACGCAAGTGCTAGGATCACAGCCATGTGCCGCACATTCCTTTTCTGTAGTGATTTCTCTGAGTCAGAATAAAGGGGCTCAGGGTGCACCCCACTGTGATCCCTCAGTACAGGAACATCCCGCTACCCCGATCAGAAGTTGATTTCAAAGGTGAGATGCTCTCGACAACTGCAGCGGGGGATTCTCCACTCCACGTCTCAATTCTGTCTGCCCCACACAGGGTTTGAGCGGCACCGTAGGACTGGTCCCCCTTCTCCCCTCATCACGATACCCTAGGGCCTCCTTTCTTCCTTACCTGCACAGCTTTGTGCTTACATGGAGAGATGGGGATTGCTCAGAGGTTAAGAGCGCTCATTGCTCTTGCAGAGGACCTGAGTTCAGTCCCCAGCACCCACACAGCAGCTTACAACTGCCTTAACTCCAGCTTTGGGGATCAGACGTTCCCCTCGGATTTCTATGGGCACTAGACATACACGTAAAATAAAGATAAATAAGAAAGAAAGAAAGAACAACCCTGGAGCTACCCTGGGTGCTTCAGTTGGCTAGATACAGCCCTCCTCTGATCTATTATGTTGTCCCCTCAATCTAAGCTTTTGGGAGAAAGACAACGCCATTCTTCTCACTGACAAGACTCTGAGTCTCCTGAACATGGCTCTCAGGTGCTTAACACTGGACTAACTGGCATGCCCAATTACCAGTGCAGCATTGTTTCATAAAGCATTGGAAGCCCTGTAACTGAAATGCTTCAAGTTATACTGTGCTGCAAAAGGAAAGTTATTTATTAAAAAGCATGGGATCTTAAACATAAAAACTAAATGCAAAAAGACAGCACAGAATGACAGAAGAGGAAGGCGGCCAACCAGTGATAGGCCATTAGTGTTTTCGAATTGTAGTGACAGTCTGTTTGGCACAGGCGCTCTTCAGGACCACAATACAGAAAGTGGGGAGCTGACCTTGTTAAACCATGTGGAATCCCATCACAAAACTCTTTGGCATGGGCACACATGGTAAAGAGGAGGGTAGAAGTAAACAGGTCTTACAAATACCACAGTACATGGCCTTGCAGAACACCAGCACCAGTGCCCAAGTCTGCGGGGAGCCCTGTCTGTCAGCTTCGCAAGCCACAGAGAGGAGGAATTTCCAGACTGAAGCAAGTCAACAGGGATGGGACCTTCTGCAGACAGAAAAGGTCCACTTTTACCTCTTCTCTGATCAACGTGAGCACGGCCGTCTTGTCTGCTTCACTGAGGCAGATTCCATCCAGGGGGCTCTCACCCCCACAGGCCACGGACACGGGGGCCTTTTCTGAAGAGGATTCCAGCAGACCCTGTGGGACAGGGGTTTCATTTAACATGTCCCGTGTCCTGCTACTTGACCCCAAATATTCGCCAACAACTTCCTCGGCACAAAACAGACCAAGCCCTTTAAAAATGTGCTTGCAGAAGCAACAGGCGAAGGGTAGCCTTAAATAAGCCATCTAGTTATGGGACGTACTAAAGAAGAGGGTTCTAACCACTAACTGGGTGGGCATATGTTGTAGGAACGGATGCCCTGGGAAAGTTTCCTTCTTATGAAAATAAAGAGCATAATTGTCAAGTGGTCAGTTACCAGAGAATCCCAGGCATAAAAGAAACATGCTTCAGGGCTGGAGAGATGGCTCAGCAGTTAAGAGCACTGACTGCCCTTCCAGAGGACCTGGGTTCAATTCCCAGCTCCCACAAGGCAGCTCACAACTGTCTATAACTCCAAGATCTGACACCCTCACACAGGCATACATACAGGCAAGACACCAATACACAGAAAATAAAAATTAGTTATAAAAAAAGAAAAAAAAAACGCTTCAATGCCTCATTTTTCTGGTATTTTCTAGAGATGTGTCCCATGCAAATAGTTTTTCAAGAACAGTGATAACCCTTCTACTCACATACTGGCGTCTTGTATATATGGCAACAACTCTAATATGTATTACCAGCTTACATGCCTCAGTAAGCAGACACCGCAAATCTGTGATCTTTGACCTTCCCCTCTCTGGCTCCGTGACTCAGATCTGCGCCTGCTCCACCATCACAGACTCTGGAGCTCTAAGCCCCAGATAAACCCTTTCTTCAAGTTGCCTTGTCTTATCTCAGCAACAGAAATGTAACTGTGACACTCGCTATGTCATCTAGGATGGTCTTGAACTTGGAGCCATTCTTACTCCGTCCTCGGCCTCCCAAGCACCAGATTATAAGGTGTAAACTATTGCCCGGCGCAGTGGCACACGCCTCTAATCCCAGCACTCGGGAGGCAGAGGCTGGCTGATCTCTGTGAGCTCGAGGCCAGCCTGGTCTACAAAGCAAGTCCAGGACAGTCAAGGCTACACAGAGAGACCCTGTCTCAAACAAACAAACAAACAAAACAAGGTGTGAGCTGCCATTCCAGCTTTGATTGTAATAGCACAGTTAACTCAACATACCCAAAATGCTATCTTATTAGGGGGTCAGTCAGTATAAGAAGTTGCCGAGACATTTACTAAATAGTCCCTTTTTGTGTACCAAGTCTTCAAAGGCTGGCTGCACTTCACATTATACAAGGCGTGTCACTTCAGACTAACAGTTCCACGTGTCAGTAGTCACATGGGGTTGGAAAGAACACTAGGTATATATAAATGGTAAGTTCTGTGGATGAAGAAACTGTATACGTTCTGTGTGTGTGTATGAGGGTGGGCGTGTACCACGCGTGCACACAGAGGTCAGAGGACAACCCTGCCGTGTCTATTCTTCCCTTCACCCCTACATGGGTGCGATGGTGGTCAGGCTTGGGCAGCAAGAGCTCTTACCTGCTGAGCCACCTAGGCAGCCATACATCCCTTCATCACCTAAGACTAACTATATTTTATTTATCAAATCAGCATGAGCTCCTAAACAAAGACAGAAAGAAACCTAAGCCGCCCCCACCCTCCAAGTCTGGGGACTTACATGCACAGCCAACTCCTCTTTCTCCGTTTTCTGGCATGTTTCCTTCTCGATGCCTGAAACACAGAGAGTCATTTTTATACTTACCCCAAGGAGTGGGTCCCTTTGTTCCTGGCTAGGGCTAGGCAACCCCAGCACAGGCCCAGAATAACTGCACACAGAGCTTCAAGACATCTATCTGGGAGGTTGTGCTGGCGTCCTCTTTCTTGAACCCTGGTGTTGAAAGTGTTGGCTCGGGTAGAAAGAGCGGCAAGTCTGCCCCCTTGTGTCCACTGGAAGTTTAGCATGTGAACTGTACTGAACCTAGCTGATTTCAGAAAGAGGAAACTACCTGTAACCCTGAAGTCCCGACCAAATCTGAGAACATTTAAATTCTGGCTTAGAAGGACTCCCCCCGCCATAGCTAATGTAGCAGATAAAATTCAAAAGCCTTAAATTCAAACCTGAAAAACAAGTTTGTTGTGGTCTTCATACCCTTCTGTTTCCTTCTTATCAGGCCTACTCCAGTATTAGGCCAGGGGAGGGGGGATGTGAGACGTGGACAACTATACTGTAACATTTAAACACTATTCAGTCAATACTTAAAACACTAGTGTAAGTGTCCCAACGGTTCATTTAAATCTGGTTTACATTTAAAGCGCAACGTAATGTAATCCCTTCCTCTCTGCAAGCCGAACGTCTCAGGCATCAGACGTAGCATAGGCATTAACACAAATGGAAACTGAAATGGGAGATCAGGGAAGGGGTTGAGCGGTAACTTGCTCAGAGTTCTGACCATCGCGACTTTTTAAAGTTCTCTCTATATAAAGTTTCACAAATTATGGCCAGGTGTGGTGGCGCACACCTTTAATCCCAGCACTCGGGAGGCAGAGGCAGGCGGACCGCTGTGAGTTTGAGGCCAGCCTGGTCTACAAAGTGAGCCTAGGACAGTCAAGGCTACACAGAGAAACCCTGTCTTGAAAAACCAAAAAAAAAAAAGTTTCACAGATTAAACTGTTATTTACAATGATTCAAATCTGTAATAGTGTTTTTTGCCTAGACCACAATTCTAAACTTTCAGTGAACAAAGCTTAAGAGCACATGGGTGACATAGGACATTAAGAAGGATCTTTTTTCCAGAGCGATGTAACAATCCTACAGTAAGTGTTAGCACACCTGCTTCTAGGTTGTTTAGCGCCTGCTGCCGCCAGGTGTGCGCCTTCAGTTGCGTCACAAATATAAAGCAAATATAAAGGACCAACCCACCTCATATCCCTCCCTCTCTCTGTCCGTCCCTTACCCCCTCCCCCAACCATGTCATCTGTCTCTCTTTCTCCTGGGGCGTCCCTCCCGCCCTTTCTTTCCCTTCCCATGCCTCTCCATATCAGATCTGTTGCTTTTCTCTACTTAACTTTAATGATAAGAGTAAGAGCGCTGGACCAGGTTAGCCTCAGTTCTTGACTGGGGTGGTTAAGGGATTCATAGGTACTGGTCAGTCTCCATCTACCTCGGCAGCCGAAGACACGAGCGAGTATGAGGGTATGGGCTCCTGCTGTGACAGGCCCGACCATGTAGGTGTGGTTTGGAGGAATGTGGAAGGCTCTGGAACTTTTGGACTTGGAGAGTGGTTGAACACTGTAACAGGGGCTGAACAGGCCATTCTGGTAGGAGCTTGGAAAACAATAGTGCCGGGAGTGATGTGGACTACGGAGACTTAGCTCGAGAGCTTTCAGAGGGGACACTATCAGCAGCTGGCCTACAGACCATTCTAGTGGTAGACAGTTAGGCAAAGGACATGCCTGGCTTTGCGCTTGTTGTGAAAATGTGCCTGAGGCGAAACTGGCAGAGAAGATTTCAGGCCAGTCTAATATTGATTATGCCATATGATTATTAGCGATCCCTCTGCAGATCAATGATAAAAACAGAAAGTAAGGCAAGCTATATAACGTTATAGTTAGGGGAGAAAAATAACACCAGTTAATTTAATGCTGGAGCCATGGCTTGTGCTTAAAGTAAAAATGGAATAGAGCCCCTTTTACAGCTTGCCTCCATTTCCTAGTGAGACCCTAGCCAGCTTAATCCTGGAACTTGTAAAAAGAAAAAACCTGAGATGTTATCTGTCCCTGGAAGGCATCAATAAATCAAAGTTTATGCTGATGCAATTCAAGGAGGGGGCCCGGTGTCATTCCAAGGCTGGCAGCAGAATTAGGCAGCAACAGCCACGTGGTTCTGGCTTTAGAGTTATGAAAGGCGCCGGAGTAAAGAAAGGGGTTGTGGAATCTTCCTCTGAGGTTAAGGAAAGCCTTTGAGGGGCAGCTGTGCGGCCCTGAGCGGCCACTGTGGAAAGTAAGGCCTGGATTACGTTCAAGACCTCAAGACGCTGGAGATGCCTGAGGCATGGGACATCTGCTAAGGAGAGCTGCAGATGGGGAGTGGAGCCACCCAGGAGAAGGGAAGAGGCATCAAAGCCCTTGGGCACCGCACACAGAGCTGCAGGACCAGAGTGTGCTGTTTCCTCACTGAGTCCCTCCCTGCCTCTCTTCTGGAATGGTACTGTATATTCTGTGCACTGGGTGTTGGAAGTATGTAACTTGTGTTTTGATTTTACAAGGGTTACGATTAAGAGATTCCCTGGAGTCTCCGAAGAGGCTTTGGACTTTTAAGGAGTCTTGAGACTGAATGACTGCGGGGACTTTTGAAGTTGAACTGAATGTATTTTTGCATCATGATATGGCCACAAGCCTATGGCGCCCAGGGAGTTAGAGGCCAATAAGAATGGCTCCACAGGCTCAAATATTTAAATACTTGGTTCCCAGTTGATGGTACTGTTTGTTTGGGAAGGACTAGGAGGGGTGGCCTTGTTGGAGGAGGCGTCTAAGTGGGTTCCAAGCTTCACCGAGGTTTCAAAGCCCAGCCTTTCCCAGTCGGTGCCCTCTCTCCCTGCCTTGTGGTGCTTGTCCCAGAATATAAACCCTCAGCAATTTTCCAGTGCCATGCCTGCCTTCCCGCTGCCATGCTCCCCGCCATGGTGGTCTTGGACTCTAAACCTAGAACCCTGAGCCCCCAAATTAAATGCTTGCTTTTTTAAGTTGTCTTGGTTGTGGTGTTTTGTCATGGCAAAGGAAAAGGAGCTAAGACCCTAGGCATGGTGGCATATGCCTGGAATCCCAGCACTGGGGAAGTAGAGGCTGGAGGATTACTACACATTTTTGAGGCCAGCTAGGGCTATAGAGCTGTCTCAACCAACATCAAAAATAATAAATCAGAAAAAAAATCAGTTTCAGTTAGTGAACAAAACAAAAAAAACAAAACAAAAAACAAAACAAAACAAAAAATCAAGACCAAACTGATACTTTCCTGTTTACTGGCCTTCACTTTAGAAAGTTCTTAAACTTTGTAACACTTATTTTTATGTTGGCATGATTACATACATCTATACTCAACTAATAGAGGCAGAGAGATAATGAATTTAAGGCCAGCCTGAACTACACAGCAAGTCCAAATCAACAAAACCAAGAATTAGAGATATAGCTTGGTGACAGAGTGCTTATCTGGCATGCACAGAGCCCTGGGTTCAAATCCCAGTACTGCAGAGACAGAAACAACCAAACAAAAAGAACCTTATATAAAATAAATATTGCAAATCGGGACAAAAATGCTTTCCTGGGCTGGTCAGGTGGCACTTAACAATGACGCTCCTCTGAAGGATGGTGAAACGCAAACTGCCAGAGAGTAGTGCTGTAACCACCATGTTCTAGTGTCTGGAAGGTAAGCAATGAGCCTAACAATCCCGAAAGGCCACATGTGGGACACGTTTACAGGCCACCGTACTAAGATTGACCCTACTGATGCAAAACAAGGAAGAAATTCAATCGGCATCTCCCGATGCCTCCGCAGTTCTCCCCAGTCTGTGCCTAGCACTGTGGTAAGCAATTGCGCATCTCTTGCAGCGAAGAAGGAAGTACAGATTTGCACCCCAAGTGTCCCTCAGGTGACATCCTTGGGCCTTCCAGCGTGCCTAAGTTTCTGTACCTGCTCCTGGGGAGGAAAACTCGTGGATTACAGTAGACCTGGGAACGTGGGGACACTCGGTCCTCCAGGTCTTCCCCTGGCTCACCTTTCACCTCTGCCCCAGCCGATTTCTGATCACGTGATGTGGACGCCAGTTTCTCCTCATCAGTAGCGTGGCCGTCCCTATTAGGGATGTCAGAGACCTGCGAGATCACGGGGCCTTCATCCTGGGAAATGCAAGAGAGAGAAGGTCGTGTCCTTCAGAGGGGCAGTCACTGGTGACCGGCAGCCATGTCTGGAACGGAGCATGTAGCTGAGACTGCACGAAGCTATCTTGGGGTTTGCCACAGAGAAAGTCGTGCAAACACGAAATGCTGCTGTTTCTAGAGCATATTTCTGTGGTTTGGGACTGAAATCTTAAAAGTTGAGCTTTTCTAATCTAAACATGAAAGTAAATCAAGAGCAATGAGATGAGAGTTTCCGGTTTGTCTTGGGCATAACCTTCCTTTGTTTAAGCACACTCACCTCATTGTATGGCATAAAGGTTGTTGTTAGTTTTTTTGTTTGTTTGTTTTTGTTTTGGGCTTTTTTGTTTGTTTTGGTTTGAGACAGGGTTTCTCTGTATAGCCTTGGCTGTCCTGGACTCGCTTTGTAGAACAGGCTGGTCTTGAACTCACAGAGATCTGCCTGCCTCTGCTTCCCCAAGCGCTGGCATTACAGCTGTGCGCCGCCACACCTGTCCTATTTGATATTTTTATGACCTGGTTAATCTTTTAAATTTCAGTATCAGCAGATGTTTTGGAGGAGACAGTTTGGCCCATTTGCCTCCAAATTCCCTTCTGTTTACCAACTTTTTACTCAAACATGTCCATTTATTCATGCTGCTGCTTTTTCCTGAGGCATATTCAGATAAGAACCTCTAGGGAGGAACACAGAAAATAAATGTAGGCCCTTATTTTGAAACAGAACTCAAGGTCTAAAAGCCAGCTTTGGACTTCGTGGGGCGGAGGTGGGGGTGGCAACACAGTCCTGTGGCCTTGATCCACCTGCCTCAGCTTCCCACAGTCCTGAGATTACAGACATGCGCCACTGTGCCTGGCTCAGCATAAAGTTCTTACATCGAAAAATTGTCAGAGCATTTTAAATAATGAGCAATAATCTTTCTGGGACCATATTCAGATACTCCTAAGTGATTATCATTAATAACTGGCATATTGTAAACACTGAGCTTACTTAATGTAGCTATTGGCTTGGTAGCCTGGGGCCCACTTTCAAACTACACACACATTCTTTAATATCATAAATTTACAGTATTTCCTCCCTCTGAATCCAGGGGTGAGTAATATCCAAATACTTTTTGCGCATGCAGAAATCCTCAAGAACAGATAAACTACTGTTTTAGAAAAAGAAGTTATCAGCTGGCTCTCAACTGTTCAGCTGGGCTGGATAGCCAGCACGCCCCAGGGATGCTCCCACCCCCTACCTCCCCAGCACATCCCAGGGATGCTCCCACCCCCTACCTCCCCAGCACGTCCCAGGGATGCACCTGCCCCTACCTCCCTAGCACGCCCCAGGGATGCCCCTGCCCCTACCTCCCTAGCACACCCCAGGGATGCTCCCACCCCCTACCTCCCCAGCACGTCCCAGGGATGCTCCCACCCCCTACCTCCCCAGCACGCCCCAGGGATGCACCTGCCCCTACCTTCCCATCCCTAGGATTTCAGGCATCATTGCTGCTTCTTGTTTTTTCTCTTAGGTGCCGGGGACTGAACTCAGGCCCTCATGCCTGCATAGCAAGCAGGTCACCAACTGAGCTCCAACACTAAAAGGTTTTTTTTTTTTGTGTTTGTTTTTAAGGTTTATTATTTATATAGTGTTCTGCTTGCTTGCATGCCTGCACAAAAGAAGGCGGCACCAGATCGTATTATAGATGGTTGTGAGCGACCATGTGGTTGCTGGGAATTGAACTCAGGACCTTTGGAAGAACAACCAGTGCTCACTCTTAACATCTGAGCCATCAGTGCGCCCGGCTGTTTGGGGGGGAGGGGTTCTCAGTTTGGGCTTTGGTGAAATTTGAGGAAAGATGTTTCCCATATATTTGTAACAGTTAAAAAAATAATTGCAAACTCCCCCAGCTCCTTTTAAAGCATCTGCATTACATCAAGTCAATGGCACAAATTGCACAAGGTGAAGCTGACTTAGCCACATTCTATTAACCCACACTCTGTGCTTCTATAGTCAGCTGGAATAAAGTCCTAATATATATATATATATATATATATATATATATATATATATATATATATATATATATATATATATATATATATATATATGTGAAGGCTACATTAGTCAGAACTGTGTGCTCTGGTTTTAGGGGTTTTTTATGTTTCTTAATCACTCCATATATTCATGTATGTATATCATAGGATGAAATAGGAGTCACTGTCAACTTAATTCCTGGGTTCCATCTTTATACTTAGCACAGGTAGGAAGCAGTCAGAGCCACACTAAGCTCTACTACTGACAAGGCAGGGTAGAAGGAAGCCTGGCTGCACCACACATGCCTTTCTACTCTCAACACTTTCCCATCTAGCTTTAGACTTATTTTCAGGTCCTCCACTTTGTTGAAGGCAACAAACTGGAAAGCCGCCTAAGCTTTAGACCAAAGATAAAAGTAAGCTATGCAGTTATCAGAGTCAGCTACCGCCACAGAGCTGCACTGACACTTCACGCCATCTATGCTGACCTGCAGAGCTGCACACCGTGCTGATACACTAGAATACGGTTGTTTTTCTCCCAGTTGCAGAAAAGGTAATTGTGTCTTTTTTTTTTTTTAATGATCTACTTATTTTTTTTAAGTGTTATGTATTTATTATTTATACAGTATTTGGACTGCATTTGAGTTAGCAGGCCAGAAGAGGGCACCAGACCTCATTATAGATGGCTGTGAGCCACCATGTGGTTGCTGGGAATTGAACTCAGGACCTTTGGAAGAACAGCCAGTGCTCTCAATCTGAGCCATCTCTCTAGCCCTATTTATTTTTATTTTATGTACACTGGTGTTTTGCCTGCATGTATGCCTGTGTGAGGGTGTCCACGCACTGGAAGTGGAGTTACAGACAGTGTGGACTGCCATGTGGATGCTGGGAATTGAACCCGGTTCCTCTGGAAGGAAGAGCAGCCAGTGCTCTTAACCACTCAACTGTGTCGTCAGCCTCGGACTTGTCTTTTCCTTTGGGGTCTTCCTGGATGCGTTTGGAACACTTAGTATCTAATAACTGGTTTCCTTATTTACTGAGACACCCCCAAGGGGCAAGCCGACTCTGGCTACCGGGACAGGCTTACCTGAGAGCATGCATCCAAATCCAGAGATTGTGTTTCGTATTTCTTCACCTTGCAGCCACTCCTAGAAATGAGAGGAACAGACAAGCCAGTTTGGAATCCCAGTGACAACTCTCCGGGTGTGAGACGAAGCAGAGCACAGGGTGTGGGACAGAAGCCAAAGCGCATAGCACCACACGTTCGTACACTTGCATGGTAGAGCTGCGGAGACAAAGCAGACCCTAGAGACCCAGCAGCGGGCTCATTCTCCTGCAAGGCCACCTCGTTTGGTTCTAGGGATCGCCAGGGACCAAACTCCGAGCCCCACATGGTTAACCACACAGCACAAAAACAAAAACAAAACAAACAAACAAAACCCCCCAAAAAATACCTCTAAGAAGAGCCTCAGCAGCTAGAGGGGTTGGTCACACCCTTTACTCGTTTGGTTTTGACGGTCATCAGAAAAATTACCACGCCGGACCAGATTCTTTTAAAATTCTTTATTGCACTAAAAGCTACAGGAATCTCCAAAGACAGCTCCAGTCTAGACCTGGGTGCTTACAGAAAGGAACGATGGCCAAGAGAGCGGATCAAAGAAAAAAGTAAACAAATTGTTACCATTCTTTGCTAGTAAAGTGAGAGAGGAAAAAAAAAAAAAAAAAGACCATGTACTCTGCAAGGAATGCCCAGAACTCAGGAAAACTTGGCCATCTGATATTTTCAGACTAGTACATAATCTGTGATCACAAGATTATTATAGATTCTCATATGTTTTAATGAACTAAACGTATTCAGGAAAAAACACACCACTCTAACCAACAAAAGAAAAAAAAGTATTTTCCAATTTGTTTTCCTATCATGGAAAAAAAAAAAAACAAAACAAAAGGAAAACAAAGTCTACAGATTACCAGAGTGTACAGGGTCACTAATTCATGGTCATCTTTCTCTAGTGTTCTAAGCGTCACCAAACTTAAGTTTACTTAGTAAAAAGTATTACCTGCTCTAAGACATCAGCCTCGTCCTACACAATAAATAAATAATAAATAATCTAATTATTCACAACATTAAATAGCAGAACAGTCCATCAGATCACCGCTGTATGATTGAGGCCAAGCCAGCTTTTAGTTCAAAGTGCCACATGACACATGCTAAGTAAGACAGCGGCGCGCACGCTTTTTGCACCAGAGGTGGAAAAAGCAATCTCCACTCCTCTAGCTACAGAGAATTGCAAAGCTGAGCTGACTAAGATGTGGCAAATAAAATGAAAAAAAAAAAATTATCAGAAGGTCGAAATAATGAGAAGGCCAAACAGAAGCCAACATGCAGAGGAGAGACTCTGGGGCAGAGAGCCTTCAATAGTACTTACAACAGAAAACAGAGAAATTTCACTTGCTCAGTAGTCCTGATGCATCAACAAAATTAGAGACAGGAAAAAGACACACAGATGGGAAAGAATTATGTGAAAACTACAACGTTCATCTTTTGTCTGGCTAATGTAAAAGTTGCATACTTCTTAGATATTGTGTGAGATACAAGTTAAAAATATTATATTAAAGCCAGGCAGAGAGGTGCACACCTGCAAGTCCAGCACTTGGCAGGCAGAACTCTGGGAGTTCATGGCTAACCTGACCTACAAAGGCAGTTCTGGGCTAGCCAAGGCTACCCAGTGAGACTTTGTCTCAAAACAAACAAAATGCCAAAACTCAAAATATTAAAAAGTCATATTCGGGAAAGTTAGCCCTGGCAAATGAACGGTAATGAGATCTTTAATGACGTAGAGATTGATACAAACACTAAGAAATGTTTTATGTCCAAATTTATGGGTGAAAAGTACACCCGCCCCCATGCCTGAAATTGTACAGCACACAGAAACAATGCGTCACTCCTGAGCTCACTCACATTACACATCCAACACCAGGTCAAAGGCAACGCCTGAACAAAGACAGCGGAAGAGACACCTGGCTGACTCCACACTTAAGAGAGCGGAGCACAGATCAATAAGCCTGTCAGTCGGCACTCGGCTGGCTGAGGCAGGAGGATTAAAAGCTGAAAGAAGCCTGGATTTCATAGAGCGAGACTGCTTCAAAAGAGGGTAAAATGACTGCACGCCATCTACAGTCTTTGCTCTGCAAAAGCCAAACCATATTCTACTGTCTCTATCTCAATGCGTCTTTTTAATGTTGCAAAAAACTATCCACTGTGGCTGTGAACCGCACGATGCGTCAGTCTTTTCAATAGCGAAGGGCCTCTTTGCTCCAAAGCCTACCACTGCACAAGAGCTCCAGGGTTCTTTGCTTTCAAGAAAAAAAAAAAAAAGGTTGAACAGGTGCAATAATTTTAATAAACCGTGAGTGATTTATTAGATCGATAAATCATCCTACAAAAGCGGAACGGTAGGAAACGCTGCCAGGTGAGAATGGCAGGGCTCAGGAGTGGGCATTTCCCGGTCTCTCCTTCCTGAGCCCAGATCTGACCTTACAGAGAAGCACCGGCTTCGTGCCTTCGGTCGACAGCTGGGAAGGAGGCCCGCAAGGGACTAAGGCTTTGATGGCTGTCTAGCAGGCCAGGAAGAGCCCAGGACGCACTCCAAGCACTGTCCAGAGACAGCTCCCGAGCCACACAAGTCAAGAGAGGACTCCACTGACCATCAGCAATGCTGCTCAAAGCGCACTTAACTACTCATGTGCAATCTGGAGAGCAGGTTCGAAACTACTCTCATTTTAACCCGTTAAACCTCCCGGCGACGCTCTGGAGAACTGGTTCCTATACGGCTTAACTTTCTTGGTCTTGAATTATTTCTACTCTTTAAACCCCTGGACATTTTTCTTTCCATATAATTCATAATCTGGTGGGTTGTTTTTTGTTTGTTTGTTTTGTTTTTTGTTGTTGTTTTAAAGTATTTATTTATTTATTTAATGTGTGTTGGTGTGAGGGTGTCAGATCTTGGAGTTACAGACAGTTGTGAGCTGTCATGAGGGTGCTGGGAATTGAACCCAGGTCCTTTAGAAGAGCAGGCAGTGCTCTTAACCACTGAGCCATCTCTCTAGCCCCCAATCCGGTGATTTTAAGACAAAGTCATGTTGAAGAGTACTTCCCGGGCCTGGAGAGCCAGCTCAGTGGTTCAGAGCACTGGCTGCTTTGCCAGAGGACCCAGGTTTGGTTCCCAGCACCCGCCCACATAGAGACTTAAAATGGTCTGTAACTCCAGTGTCCAGGGACTCCGATGCCCTCTTCTAACCTCTGCAGGCATCTGGCATGAAATTGGCACACAGGCGTACATAGAAGGCGTCAGCTTTTGACTCTCCTGCCTCAGGAAGCTGAGTGCTGACTGACAGGTATATTGCGCCATGCTTGACTCTCTGCCTGTGGTGGAGGCAGCCAGGTGCCTTTTCCACTGCATTAAAAACACCCATACTAAACTGGGTGTGGTGGCGCATGCCTGTAATCCCAGCACTCAGGAGGTAGAGGCAGGCGGATCTCTGTACGGTCGAGGCCAGCCTGGTCTACAGAGTGAGTCCACAACGGGCAGGGCTACACTACAAAACCCTGTCTCAAAAAAACAAAAACAAACTCCACCCACATCTCCCTAGGCAATCTAATGACAACCACAAATACCCTTCCTTAGCGTCTTATCCTGTGTGCTGGCCCCTTGCATCTAGTTCTTACCAAGATGTCACAGGGTTATAAACAGGTAGACTATCTTGAGTTTCCTGATAATGTAATCCTGAATCCAAATTTAAAACCTGGCGTGGGGGGCTGGAGAGATGGCTCAGTGGTTAAAAGCGCCACCTGCTCTTCCAGAGGTCCTGAGTTCAATTCCCAGCAACCACATGGTGGCTGACAGCCATCTATAACGTGATCTGATGCCCACGTCTGCAGATAACGCACTCATATGCAATAAATAAAATAAATAAATCTTTAAAACCTGACGTGGAATATGGCCTTAGGGATGACTCTGGAAACTCCCAAACTAAACAAAAGTTCATTTAAGTTTCCCCGGAGAAGCGAGAGGTAGAAGGAACACACAACAGATTTACCCAGAATTCACTGGCTACTTAGAATTCTCCCAAGTCTCATCACAGAAATTTGCTAACAAACTACAAACTGGCAAGGAAATAAGAATTCGCATCACTACCACCAACAGGAATCCCAACTTTCTGTATGTAGGACTGCTCAGGGTCATTCACCCCATCAGTGACCCTACTGTGAGATGCTCGGGGTCATCTCCGACATCACTGCTGACCCTACTGTAAGAGTGCTCAGGGTGACATCACTGACCCTATGCAGGTAATCTTGGGGTGTGAAGACAGTACCTAGCACCGACACTTCAATTCTGTATATGGCATGATTCCTGATGAGATTCTAAAACCTCAAATCTTTGCTTGATTTGTTTAAACTTTTTTTTTTTTTTTTAAAGTATCCAGGTAGGGAGAGATGACCTAAATAAGTC
Organism: Acomys russatus; assembly: GCF_903995435.1. NCBI lineage: Eukaryota > Metazoa > Chordata > Mammalia > Rodentia > Muridae > Acomys > Acomys russatus. The sequence continues at coordinate 16,042,830 of NC_067163.1, forward strand.
AAGGATTCAGAAGTAAGAACGAAATCACCCAAAGGAACTTCTGATGCTTCCAGATGCACAGAAGGACGAGGCAGGCGAGCAAAGGCTACAGGAGAGAGCCCACTGTACCGCGAACAGCTGTGAGTGCAAGTCACAGACACCAAACTCCCAGAGAACACTCCAGAACGCGCGCCCAGCACCCGCCGTCACTCACGTTATTAAACGCGACTTTGCCTTCTTGGGTGAGTCTAAGAATTCATTAGCATGATTACCAGTGGTAGAACACAAGGTGCTGCTTGTCAGCGCTGAGGTTGGTTTAAAAGTATCCATGCATTCGTCAAACGTATCTGGGTCAAAATGGTAGGAGCCTTTGGAGGAGAGGGGTGGAGAGTTCTGCAGAATGGAGCAGCTCCCAGGGGAATTAAAGTTGGGGTGGCCCCATTTACTCGGATCTTGCTTAGGACATGTTTGGGGGAAAGAGGCCTCTTGAGCTGCTGAGTCTGCATGTTGTTCGACACCTACTGGCTTACTGGCGCCATCTTTTCGTGTGTTGGGTGCCATGCTGTTACTATGTTTCCTGCCAGGCTGCCTTGGAAGGGCATTCCTGGCCTCTACGTTTTCCCCGTCTTCTGTAAAATCATCCTCAAGTTTGAGAGGCAAAGAGCTCCTGGAGCCCTTCTGCAGCTCAGCCCCCGAGTCACTGGTGTCATTGCTGAGGCCGTCAACGGCTCCTGTAAGGCTCAGGGCAGATTTCTGGGACCTGGCACCTCTCGGCACACTGGGAAGCGTGTTCTTATCCAATTGCTCAGTAATTGGCTGGGAGGAAGCTTTAGAGAGGGGAGAACCCTCCAAGATCATTTCGGTTTCAGAGGCATCGGCCCCGGCTGTCGTCTTCCTCAGGGAGACAGGTTTGGGCCTTCTTAGCTTGCTTCTGCTGGCCACCGACTCTGGACAGGGGCCTCCAGTCTTCAGACCAGCTTCTGTGAGAGCCTCCAGCGTAACCCCCATGGGTCCTTCCATCACTGGCTTGTCCTGACTGGCTTCTGGTGTGGTAGAAGCCTTGCCTGAGAGCACAGGCACACAGCCATGGGCTGCTTTTGTTCCAAGAGCCACTGGGTCATCTGGGGAACTCCTGGTTTCTATTGAAAATGGCCTTACTACTGAGATCTTGCTAGCATCACGCTCGGCTCCTCCTCTGGCATCCTTGGCTGAGTGAGAATCAGTGGTCCCCTGTGGCCCTTTGTCTTCAGAAGATCTAGAACATGTATCAGATGTGCATTTTCCAATTACTTCTGCTACCAACTGTTCATTGGTGTCTTGTGATTCTAAAAAAAAAAAAAAAAGAAGAAGAAAACTCTATTAAAGAATTCTTTCTACCATTACTGCATAACTTTACCTCAAAAAGCTGCAACACCTTTCTTTCTACTTAGTTTAGCCGTAATGACAGTTTCACTTCAGAAGGCTCTACACTCTAACATGCTTTCCCCTTGCTATGCCGGCAACACAATATTCAGCAAACATACAGTAAGTTAGTGCTCTGCTGCACCGTGTCCTGTGTACGCACGCCCCTGTGGGATCCACACACTACAGCTCAGCTCAAAGCCTGCCGAGAAACACCAAACTGGTTCCCAGGCCACACGTCAGAGCGTTTCGGTTAGAACTGAATCCAGGAGAGTTAAGGTCATAGCGTTTGTCTGCTCTTGAGATCCTTTTCCTACTAGGCTGCCTCGCTCAGCCCTCACACAAGGGTTTGTGCCTGGGCTTTTTGTTGTTGTTGTTTTGAGACAGGGTTTCTCTGTGTAGCCTTGGCTGTCCCGGACTCACTTTGTAGACCAGGCTGGCCTCGAACTCACAAACATCCGCCTGCCTCTGCCTCCTGTGTGCTGGGATTAAAGGCGTGTGTCACCACTACTCAGCTTATGCCAGGTTTAACTGCATCTCCTTAATGCCAAGGTGTCCCCGGAAGGCTTGCTCTTTTCTGAAAGGAAATGGAGGAGTGGATCTGGGGGAGAGAGGAGGTGGGAGGGTGGGAGGAGTGGGGTGGGGGACAGCGGTCAGGATATGTTGTATGAGAGACTAATAATAATGAACAAAATCATTGTTTTTCCCTATTCTACAGGCAAAAGTTGAGTGAATTGTTACAAAAAGAAAAAGTAAGATAAATCTCACCATGGCCAGATCATGGGCTACTTTTCTATAGACATAATAACTAGAAAAGGCAAGTAAAAGAGAAAACTGAAAAAAAAAAAAAGAACAAATCAGTATGGCTTTTAAAAGGTAGACGGAGTGGCTAGGCGGTGGTGGTGCATGCCTTTAATCCCAGCACTGGGGAGGCAGAGGCAGGTGGATCTCTGAGTTGGAGGCAGAGACAGAGGACCATGAGTTGCAGGCCAGCCTGGGCTGCATAATGAGGTTCTGTCGCAAAACACAAATACAGAGATTGCTTGAAAAACAAATATCCTTTAATTGACTAAGACACAAACCATTAAGAAACTCATTTTTGCCGGGCATGGTGGCGCACACCTTTAATCCCAGCACTCGGGAGGCAGAGGTAGGCGGATCGCTGTGAGTTCGAGGCCAGCCTGGTCTACAAAGTGAGTCCAGGATGGCCAAGGCTACACAGAGAAACCCTGTCTCAAAAAAACAAAACAAACAAACAAAAAAAAAAAACAAAAAAAAAAAGAAACTCATTTTTTTCCCCCTTATAACATGTAGCTCTAGGCTAGGGCAATAATCTCTCAATCCTTATAAACAAAATAATTTCTTAATTTTGGTTGTAAAAGAAAATATGCAACTTTACTAGAAAGATGTAAGTGGGGGAAACATCAGTAAAGCACAAACTAAGTGCTTTCCTGACTTCAACCTGAAATGACAGTTTATCAAGAGAAACGAAGTAAGCTAGTTTCTCTCAACTCATGAGCTTTAAGAAACTCAAAGATGACCTTCTGACAGATACTATGTCCTAATCCTAACCGGGACCCACAAGCATCGCATTGCATCGCTAGTTCTTTTTTTTTTTTTTTAAATAAGATTTATTTATTATGTATACAGTGCACATTAGATCACATTATAGATGGTTGTGAGCCACCATGTGGTTGCTGGGAATTGAACTCAGGACCTCTGGAAGAGCAGTCAGTGCTCTTAACCTCTGAGCCATCTCTTCTGCCCGCATCGCTAGTTCTTAAAGTGCACACACATGTTGTGTGATGCTCACTATGGCGCTCTGACTGGCTTCCTCCAGCACTGATCCCCCTGCCTAGCCTCCCCAGTGCTAGGATTACAGCCACACCCTGCTCTGCCTCACGCCTTCTGACTGATCACATAGGGACTTCTCAACTGCACTCTAGAGAGGCTTCAGACAGTCTGCTAACTATGTGTCTGGCTGTCAATACTATAACCGCTTTTGATACTAGTTATCAAACAGTTACTTTGTTCCAACAGAATCCTCGTAAAACCAAACTCAGTGTGGCCAAATTCTGCTGGGCGCTGATCAGGGACAGAGGAAGGAAGTTTACTGGACTCTGGACTGCTTGCTGTCTTACAGCCTTAAGCTTTTTTTCATAAACTTTATTATTTAAAAAAAAAACTTGCAAATAAAAACATCACACATCCAGATTAATTAGATCCTAAGTCTATGCACCTCAGTGAACTTCTGTACAATTACAGCAACCATTCAGAATTGGAAGCTGTGGAGGTTCATGACATTTTGCGGGTTTGTTGTTTGTTTTGGGTTGGTTTTTTTTTTTTTTAAGATTTATTTATTATGTATATAATGCTCTGCCTGCATTAGGCCTGCAGGCCAGAAGAGGGCACCAGATCTCATTATAGATGGCTGTGAGCCACCATATGGTTGCTGGGAATTGACAGTGCCCTTAACCACTGAGCCATCTTTCCAGCCGCCCCACCCCCACCCCCGCCTTTTTTTTTTTTTTCTTTTGGATTTTCAAGACAGGGTTTTTCTGTATAACAGCCTTAGCTGTCCTGGACTTGCTTTGTAGACCAGGCTGGCCTTGAACTCACAGAGATCCCCGCCTGCCTCTGCCTCCCAGTGCTGGGATTAAAGGCGTGTGCCAGCACACCCGCCCACCTGCTGCTTCTTACACGTGTTAGCGACCTATTACACCTAATGCAGGGTTATCACCAAACAGTGCATAGCTCATCCTTATCCTCAAGCGTTGGATCAGAACTCTAAAGTTGTATTTAAAAAAATCTCTGGTCAGAGCATTTTTCATGTGCTCATAAACCATGGGGGTCGGGGTGGTCCTAGTTGTGAGATCCCACATGGCAGCTCACAACTGTCTGTTACTCCACTCCCAGGGCATTGACACCTTCACACTGACAAACATGCAGGCAAAACACCAGTGTGCCCAAGATAAGAATAAATCATCAAAAAAATATATTATTTTAAAAAAATAGATGAAAAAAATTAGATGAACTTTTTATTATTTATTATTATTATTATTTGGGGGCAGGGGTTCTAGACAGGGTTTGTCCATGTAGTTCTGACTGTCCTGGACTCGCTTCATAGACCAGGCTGGCCTCGAACTCACAGTGATCTGCCTGCCTCTGCCTTCCCAAATGCTGGGATGATAGGTGTGTGCCACAGCACCTGGCTTGACATTTTTAGCAATTCAACTTTACAACATGTTTCCCCCTGATCCTTTCAGGCCTCTGAGTGAGTGGTCCTTCCAGTGAGGCGGAGGGATGCTGAGTGCATAATTACTAAATGAATGGCGAGAGCGAAGAGGCTGGGGGAGAGAGAGGCGGCGTCCTGCAGAGTCCTGCAAGCCTTGTCAAGTGAAGACCTTAACATACAGTAAGTTATATTTTAAATAGCGTACCCAGCTGAGGGGTGGGCATGTACTGGAAGAGGCTGCAATGAACAAAGCTGACACTTATCCTCAAACTCAATGAGAGTGCTGTTAATTAACAGGATGAAATGTCATGCAACATTTGGGAGAAAATAAGGAGGTCAGATTGGTGAGGCTCGGTGATGGGCCAGATCTGGATTGAGGTAGAAGGTATCAGGTGATTCCTATGTGTTAGCTTCCGAAACTAAAGGAAAGTGACGCTTTGGGAAATTACAGTGAGAGGGTGGGGCCTTCTGGAGCCGGTGAGTTTTGCCTAAGCAGGTTGAGAGCTGTTTGGGGAGTCTGAGGAAGAAATGCTGAATGGACTAAAAATGCGAGGGTTAATGGGCTGGAATGCTAATTGAAGCTATTGCTATAGATGTAATTATCCTAAGACATACATACACACCACACACACACACACACACACACACACACACACACACACACACACCACACACCACATACACACAGACACACACCACCCAGACACACACACACACACACACACACCACACACATACACAGACACACACACACACCACACACACACACACACACACACACACACACACCACCCAGAGACACACACACACACACACACACATCACACACACACCCCACACACACACACACACACCACACACACACACTGACTACTACAATCACAAGTGATTGCCATCCCACACTTTACCTTGAGTCTTAACATATTTTAAATCCAAACTGTTAAAACAAAGTCAAATTTTAAAAAGTTTACCTAAGAAGGTTAATTCAATTTAAACCTAAACTCTTTTAAACTACAGCAGTGCTATTATAGATAAAGGCATCCTTGATGCACAGGAAAATGACCTCTAGACTTTATCTTAAGAATCCCTGAGCAAAGCGGGGCGTGGTAGTGCACACCTTATATCCTAGCACTTGGGAGGCAGAGGCAGGTGGCTCACTGTGAGTTCGAGGCCAGCCTGGTCTACAAAGCCTAGGTCTGCAAAGTCTACACAGAGAGCCAAGGCTACACAGAGAAGCCCTGTCTTGAAACCCCCCCCCAAAAAAAGAATACCTAGCAGCAAATAACATAAAAGGGATGTGGGGAGAATGTGGAACAAAATGCTCAGTGCATTTAGCATGCATGGTTGAGAACACAGAAGCTCTCCTGAGTATGTCTCAGAAGGGGATCAAAACAATTTTAATGATTTCTTTTTTTATCTTATGTGCACTGGTGTTTTGCTTGCATGTATGTCTGTGTGAGGGTGTAGGATCCCCTGGAACTGGAGTTACAGATGGCTGTGAGCTGCCATGTGGGTGCTGGGAATTGAACCCAGGTCCTCTGCGAGAGTACCCAGTGCTCTTCACCACTGGTGATCAGTTGGGCTGTAGTTAATCCAAAGTACACTTAATTATAACTCACAAGATCCTGGGTTCAATCTCCAGCATGAAGAATGGAAGAAAAGAAAATGGAAAAAAAAAAAAAAAAAGAAGAAGAAGAAGAAGAAGCAGCCGCCATTTTGTTGTTGCTCTCAGTCGTGTAATTGTAAGCCTGCGTTGTTGCCTGCCATTCTCCCATCCTTGCTTTAACTCATTCGTGTCCAGTTCCTGGTAGAGGGTGCCTGGTCCTAACACCACAGTCCTCCAACTTTCTTTGCAGGCCTGGGCAAACCTGTGCCTTAGGCCAAAAGGCACAGAGAAGGAGGCAGGAGATGAGCGGCCTCTCCCCCAGCGGCCTGTGACTCCCACAGTCGCCAGCTTCTGGAGTTCTTCTCTTCTTTGTTACCCAAGCGCCTTAGCCATCAACCCCACATCTCAGAAGCCACCTAACTAGCCTTTTGCTTTTCCCCTCATCTCCTTGCTCATCCTACAGGGTGGAACTGGACATGAAACATGAAAATGGACCAAAGAGCTTTGTGTGACAAAGATGACCCCACGTGCTACTTTCTACTGTCAGCCATGTCCACATTAGCAGTCATGATGGTTAAGAACTGGAAACTTTAGGCGAAGTCTAGCTATCATAGGAGATGCACCATGAAACCTGTGGCGCTGCTGCCATTGGGGAAAGAAATAAAAACAATACACACTCACCCAGCGTCAGCCTCCAGCCTGCAGATAGCTAAAGGGATCCTGTCAGAGAACATCCACCCTGGTCATTTCTTGGCTACCTCAGGGAAGGTGCCAAGTAAACAGACTTGCCCACTCCTTTAATGAGGCACTGTGGACCCCGCTTCCCGATTATGTCTCAGCACCAGCAGAAAGTCCCACCTGGGTAGTGAGAGTATCAGTTTTCAATTAAGCCAGCTTGAGACGATATATGAATTATAAAAATAAAACAAACATTTAAAAATTACCAGCCGGACTTGGTGGTGCACACCTTTAAAGGCATCCTGGTCTACAGAGTGAGTTGCAAGACAGCCAGGGCTGCACTGAGAAACCCAGACTCAGGGAAAATATTATCCTCTCCGCTTGAAAAGGAGAGTTTAGTAAAGTTTTATTTACACTGATACCACCAGTTGGCAAGTGTCCCCGTAGCAGCAGCACACCTACCCTAGAACAGAAACGTGAGCCCCAACACCACATCAGTGTCAGGAATGAATAAGGCATCCAACACCCCACCTCAGAGCTTTAGCCCGAGATTCAGCCTTGTTTCCCCACACACACACACCCTCCACCTCCTCCAAAGCACCGTTACATAATAGTTAATCTACCTCACGAGCCTTCCCACTCAGAAACCCTGCATTCCCTGCTGAGTACAGAAGGCTCCTTTCTGCAGAGCCAGGAGCTTAGGGGACTCAGATCGGGAGGTAAATCAAAGGAGGCACAGAGGAAACCCAAAACCACACCGCTTGACAAACCTGCCACAGCTGCCACTAACAAAATGCCTTCAAGCTGAAGGACTGTGACCTCCCCACCCCACCCACCCACCCCTGCATCTCGGGTTTGATGCTCAGTCAACATAAAGACTATTATGGAAGACTTCTTCCCGCCCTCCTTAAAATATGGAGAAAAGGGAGAGCATGGAATGCTAGAATATTAAGGACTACGCTAAGCAAGGTGATATTCTAGATTGCATGCTAACCATATTCGGGGCTAAAATACAAATTTATAAAAGCCTTTTTGAAACATTATTTTTTTAAAAAAAGCAGATGCCATCACAAAACATTGGTTTTTCTTTCATTTTAAAAAATGCATTATGAGGTTGGGCGCGGTGGTGCACACCTTTAATCCCAGCACTCTGGAGGCAGAGGCAGGTGGATCTCTGTGAGTTTAAGGCCAGCCTAGTTTACAGAGTGAGTCCAGGACAGCCAAGGCTACACAGAGAAACCCTGTCTCAAAAAAAAAAAAATGCATTATATATATGTATGTGTGTACAGGGTGTATGTATGTGACAGTCTGAGGACAACTCTGGGATGAACTTTCTCCTTCCACTTTTATACAGGTTGCAGGGACTGGACGTAGGTCGGCAGGCTCATGAGGCAAATTCCTTTACCTGCTGAACCTGTTTCTGTTTTGTTTTTAATTACACTGGGGGAGGGGGCATGCGCACTACAGCCTGCACGTGTAGTCAGAAGACAATCGCAGGGAGTCAGCTCTCTCCTTCTGTGGTCCTAGGGACTAACTCGGGTTGTCAGGCTTGACAGGAAAAGCCTTGACCCCTGAGCCATGGCTCCTGATTTGGTTCTGGAGCAAGCCTGGAAGGCCTCCAGTCTGTGGAGCCCCTCCTGCCTTGCTCAGCCTCACACTGCTGGAACTAGAGCTACTACCAGTCGCCATATTGACCTCACAAAGTATTTTTTGTAACTCAGAGAAATGCTTAAATATTAAATGCAGAGAGCCAGGCATGGTGGCTCACGCCTTTAATCCTAGCACTCGGGAGGCAGAGGCAAGTGGATCACTGTGAGTTCAAGGCCAGCCTGGTCTACAAAGTGAGTCCAGGACAGCCAAGACTACACAGAGAGACCCTGTCTCAAAAAAAAAAAAAAAAAAAAAAAAATTAAATGCAGAGGACTTACTGGGTTAGTTGCTTTCATAGGCATAACCTCATCTGAGAAGATGAGGGGCTGGGAGGGGAGGTGGCTCAGCAGCTCAAGTATGTATCACATAAGCACAAGCAGCTGCATTCAGATCACCAGGCCCAGGGGAAAACCAGGGTCAGATGGGACTCCTGTAACCCCGTACTCCTCCGTAGAGAGGGAAGGGACCTGGTGGCCCCTTGAGGTTCCCTGTGAGGGCAGCTCAGCAGAACCAATGCGCTTTAGGTTCAGTCAGAGGCCTTGTCTCAAAAGATAAAGTGAAAAGAGAACCAGGGGAAAAAAGGCACCCACGTCAGCCTCCACACACCCACACTAACAAACACACATTTCCCAAATAAAGAAACACACATACATATGAAAAAGGGAAGGGCAAGAAGTCGGAAAACAGCACACATGTGCACTAGCACTCCAGGCCTGTCTTTATCACAAGTGCACTTGAGCCCGGAACTGAGCTTTGCTGGGAAATGCTGCCTGGGGCTCAGATCTGCAGTTGTGCGCACTCTGCTGCCTCCTCTCCTTAGGCAACGACAGATAAATGACCTTTTTCTGCTGTTTCTAAATATGTAATATGACTCTGAGAAACCGAACCTCCTGTACCTCGGGTGTACACACTGGCTCTGAGTGACCTTAGCATCCACAAGCAATATCTCACATCCAGTGGCTATCGGATGGAGCGGGCACCACAGCAGTCACACGCAGCCTTGACGAGAAGTCAGGAAGGTTCAGTGCTGCTCATTCCCTGTACCTACTCTCCCCTCACATTATCTACTAGAGACTGGCAGCTGGGGAGTCCCAGAGTCAGTGCTGAAAAGTTATCACGCTTGAAAGGATTTCGGGAGCCCTAAAATTTGTAGCCAAGCCAGGCTCTGGGAGCCACAAGACCAGCATCTTGGGAACAGGACTGTGTCAGTTAGCCAACACTGGCAGACCAGAGCAGCACTGCAGAGAAGGCCTCACAGCCTATAAGCTTTGGTTGCACGCGGGTACATGGAGAAAAGCAAAGTCTCCAGCAACAACAACAGCAAAAAGGCGTTATTTACACGTGACAGAAAAAGCTTCATGACTGTCAACGCAGAGTCATCCTCAAAAGGAAAACCTGGCAAGTTCTCAGATGCTACAGATCTCCCATGCACAAGTCATCCAGAAGAAAAAAAAAAAAACAAAAAACAAAAAAACAAGGTTACTGTTTACCTCTCACTACCACTGGTCTGAATACAGGCCAGCAATTAAAAACCCAATACAGAGCTCAGCATAGTGGCAGCGACCCATAATTACAGCACTTAGAAGCCAACAGCAAGAGGATCACAAATCTGAAGCCAGGTGAGCTACAAACTGATACCCCGTCTCAAAAACAAAAACAAAACCAGAACACACAAGCAACTACACATGCACACACAACTGTCGAAGCAGTTAATGACATGGCAAGAGATCTTCTATTTGCTGTTGAAGAAAACAATTTCTATAGAAAGGGGAGGCCACTGCTTTGTGCTTTCCTCTAAAAACACTGAGCTACTCTCAGGTCTTTTATTGTAAAATGACTTCTACACATTAAACCCTAGAGAAGCATTAAAGTGTTCCCCAGTGTTACACAGCTGCTGTTTTGGTCTGAAGGTGAGGTGTCCCCCGCAGGCTCATAGGTTCAAACGCTTGGCTCCCAGCTGCTGCTGCTGCTGTGGATGGCTGGAAAGCCCTGTGGAGGTGAAGCCTGCAGAAGGAAGTGGCTAGGTAGATGAATCCCCTTATACATTCTCTCTCTCTCTCTCTCTCTCTCTCTCTCTCTCTCTCTCTCTCCCCCCTTTCTGTGTGTGTGTGTGTATGTGTGTGTCTCTTTCTTTCTCTCCGTGTGTGTCTCTGTCTCTCTTTCTCTCCCTGTGTCTCTGTCTCTGTCTCTCTGGGCTTCCTGGGGTACAGTGAGAACAACCACAGCCCTTCTTGCCACCCCCCGACTATTTCCCCCCAGGAAAATAAACCCTTCCTCCTTAAGTTGCGCTCGTCAGCGCTTCTCACAGCAATGATAAAGACCTAATACACCTGCCCTCCTCTTATCCTCCAAAGCTCCTAGTTGACCCCTGACATTGCTGGAAGTACATAACCCTAGAGATGACATCTCCTTTACGTAGATAGCTATGATAAAGTCGACCCTGTGAGGCACACTAAGTAAGGAACATCAATAAACTAGTCATGATGCGTTGTCTGTCCCCAAACTGTGAAGTTAATAAACTACACAACAACATATTCAGGAAAATTACACCTGTACTAAACATACAGACTTGTCTTGAAATTATCCCCTATGCAGAAACAACTACTGACACTGCATTTACACTGTATTAGGTGTCACAGTAATCAAGAGGTGGTTTTCAATCACTTTTACATGGAACTCACAGCCCCTGCTGGGCTGCTGAGCTTCTGAAAGCACCCACTTCCTTTTCAGAAAAACCGACTTCCTTTTTCGGCTGGCCTTCACGTCCAGCAACAACAAAGACACATCTCGAAGCATTGCATAGAATAAAGCTCAGCACCACTGCACTCCGTGGGCTCCAGGCCTGGGACCCTGGCCACTGTAAACACTGAGCCATCATCCGTCAGCCTGGAGGTGACGCGGTCTTTTCGATCACTTGCCTGCAGCTCACCAGAATCAGCCCACAGAACAAAGCAAAAGCAGAGGAGAAGGAAGCTGGGCAGAGGTGGCGTAGGTCCCTTAGGAGCTGTGGCCTCCAAGACTGAACAGACATTCAGGGACTGGACCAAACAGCATTTCAGAGACAAAGGAACTTGCAGCCCCTCCATACAGTAGGTCAGAGATTGAAAGAAGCTCCTAGTGAGGCGCTGACCCCCAGGGTACAGGCAATGGGCAAAGATGACCTCAAGAAACAACACCGAAACAACTGGGCAGCCATGTGCGAAAGAATGGAAAGAATGACGCTGGGCCACTTAGCTAAACACACAAAAGATTAACTCAAAATGGATCACAGACCTAAACAGATGTGCCAAACCACAAAACCATCCAAAGAAAACAGAAGTAAAGCTGGTAGGGTGGCTCCTACAAGGAACCCCAGCACTTTTGAGGCAGAGGCAGGGGGGACCAGTTCAGAGTGAATTTGCAAAATGAGTGTGACCTATAAGGAGACTGTCTCAAAATAAAACAAAAAATGTACACACACACACACACACACACACACACACACAGATAGCTAGGTGTGGTAGATATCATGCACCTATAATTCCAGCAAGGTGGGAGGTTGAAGCAAGGGGGTCGAGTGTTCCAGAGTCCAACCAGGACTGTAAGAACGAGACTTCATCTCAAATAGCCAATGGGGGGTGGGGGGGGGGGAGGCAGAGAGAAAGAAAGGGAGGCAAAGGCTGGTGTTGAAAAGCAAAGATAAAGAACAGGGAACAAATATGAAAGGACATTTCCCTACAGAACTTAATATTCAAACACTACAGAAGTACACTGAGATGTGTTGGAGGTTGGTATGATATACTTTGATGCTAATCACTGCTTCCTGTCTCTGTACCCCAAGGCTGCTATGTAAGCTTGCCTCGGGACCTTCCTGTTTGACCAAAGGGCCACCACACCTGAGCAGGGCAAATGGGATAGGCATGGCTAAGGTTCCCAGGCTTTGGGAGACAGAGAGAATCTTGGGAAGGAGGGGCGGACTCCATGCCTTAGGTGAAGGAGAAGCACATGGCTGGCATGGATGGAGATCTGGCCAGATGAAGATAATTAGCAAGTCTGTGTCTTGATTGATAAACATTAGGCCATACTGCTAAAATAACTGCAACAGAGATGAGCTAGCTGAACGTGGTGGCGCACATCTTTAATTCCAGCACTCTGGAGGCAGAGGCAGGCAGATCTCTCTGAGTTCAAGGCCAGCCTGGGCTACATAGTAAGACCCTGTCTACGAACAAGCAAATCTACCTGGTAACACTAAAGACAAATGGTGCAGCCACTTTTTAAAATGGTCTGGCAGTTCTTCAAAATTTAAGCCACAGAGTTACATGACCCGGCAAGTCCACTTCTTGATACACATCCAGAAAAATGTAATAGAACACACACACACACACACACACACACACACACACACACACATACACACACACACGCAGCACTCTTCATAACAGCCCTCCAAATGGAAATAACCTACATTTCAATTAGCAGATGAATGGATAAATGAAGTATGGTACGTCGCACAATGGAATATTATGCAGTGATAAAAAGGGAGTGGAGTGTTGGTTTTTGCTATGACAATTGCTGAGCTTTAAAAGCAGTATGTAGGGGCCATAGTTAAGAAGACTCAGCTATCACTCCAGTTCTGACCTCGAAGTGCTTAAGGCATGCACATGGTGCACATATGTACATGCAAATGCTCATACACATAAAATAAAAATAAACCTAGAAAAAAAATCAGTATGATAAAAGAACAGACTGTCAACAAAAGACCCCAAGATGCATGGGTTCCGCTACAGGAAATGCCCAGAATAAACAAATCTAGTAAGACAAAAAATAGATCATTAATTGCCTAGAACCACAAGACAGGGTGGGAGAGGTATCGTGTGTGGCTGTAAATAGATATAAGGATACAAAAAAGGTAGGTACAGGTTCTTCCAGAGGTGGAAAAAAAAATCTTAAAAATTAGGTTGGGGTGATAGCTACAATGATCATTTTGCAAGGCAAGGCATAGTGGTGCACACCCAAGAAGCTGGGGTAAAATGATCAACAGTTCAAGGCCAACCCAAGCTACATGAAGAGACTCTATCTCAAAATAAAAAACTTAAGGGCTAGGGCTACAGCTTGTAATAGGATGACGGCTAGCATATACAAGGTTTAACTTAATTATTCATTTAATCCCAGCACTCAGGAGACAGCAGCAGAACCAGGCAGATCTCTGAGTTCAAGGCCAACCTGTCTAAATACTGAGCTCCAGGCCAGCTGAGGCTACCTGGTGAAAGCTTGTCTCAGAAACAAAAACAAAAACCTAATAAAAAAGAAACCATTTTAAAAAACCAAAACCCTCTTATTGTGCATGCACACCTTTTTAAAAATGTACATGTGTGTGCACACGGTCAGCTGTGTATGTTTGCAGACACTAGAGGACAGCTGGGGTATCACCCTCAGGAATGTCATCTGCTTCCTTTAAGATGGTCTCATTGATCTGGAGCTCGCCAGCGGGTCAGGCCGACGATAGAGGGATCCTCCTGTCTGCACCCCGTGCCCGACTCACGTGCCACTATGCCCACATGTGGTCTGGGGAATCAACCTCAGATCCTCACACTGGCGAGGCAAGTGCTTTGCTGATGGAGCCGAGCTGTACTCCGAGCACACACAGAACCACTGAAGGAAAAAAAAATGGGTTGGGGCTGCACACAGATTCATGGTTCAGAAAGTGTTCTCTCTCTTGTGTGTCACTTGCAGCGACCCACACTTGAGGTGGCAGATCGCACCACCGCTTTTGGATTGTAACTCTTTCTTGAGGAAGCCCACATGTGCTAGATAAGTTCTATTTGCAGAGAAGTGGGAAAAAAAAAATGACGTCATTCCTTCCTTCTACGACAGGAATAACCACGCATCTGAAACAGACTAGAATCATGGCAGCTGCCGAGCTCCAGACTTTTTTTGGAGGTTTGGGTTTGGGGTTTTTTTTGGGGGGGGGTAAGCTTGGGCTTTATTTTGCTTTCTGCCGATGGGGGTGTCTCGCTACTCAGCCCACACTAGCCTCAAACTCATGATCCTCCGGCCTCTACCTTTGCCTAACTTTGGGTATGATTTTTTCATTCTATCTTTTAAAACTGAGTTGGAATTCAACAAAGGTATGACAGCATACTTTAGAGACAAGGGTTGACAGAGAGTGCTGCGGAATTTAAGGCGCTCTCTACAGGGCATGGCGTGGCCTTCTCATCATGCTGAGGTTTCTGAAAAGGTAAACAGATTGCAAACACCAAGACTTAGGAAGAGAGCTGCTGGAGAGAGAAGGCCACACCAGTGTGGGTGACAGTCTAGAGGGGAAAGTCACTTTCATTCTGAATTCCCACTTGGCTTCTCCGCACCCTCACTCAGGCAGTCCTGGCCTTTGGTACTAACACACACTTCTGGAGAAGCCAAGCAGTGTGGTTCACACATAGAAACCCAGAACTCGGGCTGGGCGAGGAAAGACTGCAGGAGTTGAAGCCAGCCTAGGCTACAGTGTAAGATCCTTTCTTTAAAACAAACCAAAACCTCCGAGAAGCTGTGTGTTTGCTGCTGTTGTGGTAAAATAGCATGGAAGGAAGTCAAGGCAGAACCCAGGGCATGAACAGAGACAGCACGGGCCACGGAGAAACGCCGCTTACAGGTTTGTTCTACGTGGCTTGCTCAGCCTGCTTTTCTTTTTTCTTTTCTTCTTTTCTTTTCTTTCTTTCTTTTCTTTCTTTTTTTTTTTTTTTTTTTTTTTTTTTTTTTGTTTGTTTGTTTTTTCGGGACAGGGTCTCTCTGTGTTAGCGTTGGCTGTCCTGGACACACTTTGTAGACCAGGCTGGCCTCGAACTCACAGCGACCCGCCTGCCTTTGCCTCCCGAGTGTTGGGATTAAAGGCGTGCACCACCACGCCTGGCCTCAGCCTGCTTTTCTTAAACAACACAGAGCTACCTGCCCAGGGGTGGTGCCCCCCAACAGGGAGCTGGGTCCCTTGCACATCAACCATTGGTCAAGGCACTTGCCAGGCTTATTTATGTGCGGGCTGGCCTGGTGGGGCCTTCTCTCAGCTGCTGTCCCTCTCTTCCTAGATAACTGGCTTGTGTCAAGCTGACAGCAAACCTAACACAGAAGCCAAGGCCAAGAGGTCTGGAAACGAGCCAACTAACGTCTCTGCAGACTGCGTTCCACGGGGCCCTCCTCACTCCCTGATCCGCCTTATCCCGCCCATCTGAGAAGCCAGTGTGCCAACACAGTTGCTGTTCAGCAAGCACCTAGTGCATGCTGCTTTGTCTTCTTCAGATGGAGAAAGGGGGGGATGGGGTATAGTTACACAGTAAGCAGTGAGGTAGCTGGGCTCAGGACTACCATTTGGTCTTCATTTGAGGCCCTTTCCTCCTGCAGACTCCTCAGGGCCCCACTCCGCACCAGCCTGGTACCTGCTTTCCACGCCCTTGTGGAAATCAAAGGTGTCAGGAGAACACTAGCTCGAGCAGGCAGCACCCCTTTCTGCTCAAGCAGTCTAACCTGAGGAGAATGGTAATGAGACACACATTAGCATTTCTGACAAGTGTCCAAACTTGAGGATTTTTTTTTTTAACTTCTAACTTCATGTCTGAGTTTCTAGTGCCTCTGATTTCCCTAAAGTTGCAATAGATTCTATGTATATTCTCTTTTTTAAAAAAATTTTTAGGGGGCTGAAGAGATGGCTCAGAGGTTAAGAACACTGCTCTTCCAGAGGTCCTGAGTTCAATTCCCAGCAACCTCATGGTGGCTCACAGCCATCTGTAATGTGATCTGACGCCCTCTTCTGGTGGGCGTTATCATATGCATTAAATACATCTTAAAAAAAATTTTTTTTTAGATTTATGTATTTACCATTGATATGATATTCTGCTCACATGTGCCTACACACCACAAGAGGGCACAAGATCTCATTATTAGAAGAACAGCCAGTGCTCTTAACCTCTGAGCCATCTCTCTAGCCTCCTGTGTATGTTCTCAATTGGCATTCCCTCTTCCAAGAGGCAGCAACAACAACAACAACAACAAAAAAAAACAATACAAAAGCCAAGACCATGGGGCCTTAAAATGGAGAATAAGAAGCAATGCATTGTCCAGGGGCTGCATGACCAACTGTACGTGCATGAAAGCCTTTTCCAGGGAGTGGACTACAGACCTCGAATTCCCCTGACAACCTTGGGCCCGAGGCTACCCGGAAGCATGGAGAGGGGGGTTAGTAAGTGAACGCAGGATGTCTCCTTAGGGTCACCATACTACTAGGATGTTTTACTACCCAAGGCAGAACACCAACACTAGCTCATCCACCCACAACAGAATTTTATGCTATTTCCTTTCTTTAAAAGATTTATTTATTATCTATACAGTACTTATACCAGAAGAGGGCCCATATTGCATTATAGATGATTATGAACCACCATGAGGTTGCTGGGAATTGAACTCAGGACCTTTGGAAGACCAGACAGTGTTCTTAACCTCTGAGCCATCTCTCTAGCCCCATTTTATGCTATTTCAATGGGGGGAGGGGAGACCTAAGAGAACAGGCATAGTAGGGGTGGGATTCAGAGGAAGGCCGCTCAGTATGCTCAGCCAGGCATGGTGGCACACGCCTTTAATCCCAGCACTTGGGAGGCAGAGGCAGGCAGATCGCTGTGAGTTTGAGGCCAGCCTGGTCTACAAAGCGAGTCCAGGACAGCCCTGGACTACACAGAAAGACCCTGTCGGGGTGCGGGGGGTGGGGGGGAGCATGGGGCGGGGGTAAGGAAGGGAGACTGGGGGAGAGGTCCAAACTCTTCTTTGCAGGCCATCCTCTAAGGAACAGAGGAAGAGGGCTAGCCAGGAAGTGCCTGCCTATCAGTAAACCAAGGCCTTCCCCAGAGAAGCCATGACAATGCTTTTTCCTCTCAACAACGAGATGCCCATCGGTTCCGCAACCATCTGGATCCACATTTCTGAGGAACACATTTCAAGGGGAGCAGAAATCCTCTACCCCAGACAGAAATCAGAAAGCCCCTCAACACAAGGCTACAGCCACCCCGGCAGGGAGAGCAAAGGCTGGAAGACGCGTGCTAACAGATGGGGCTGAGACACAGTGGAACTTCAATCCGTTGCTGACAAACAGCCAGAGTATGCAATCTCTTCAGAAATAATTACTGGAGAATTCAAAATACCAACTGCTTCTTTCATAAAGCAGCAACCACCCACACAGCGGGGAAAGCTGAGGCTAGTGATAAAGAAAAAGGAAGCTTAGCCAGAGGAGGCCCCAGACAGTGAGCACGCGAGCCGCCTCCCTAGCAGGACGCCATCCTGGACCCAGCAACGCTAAGGGAAGGAGGCTGAGAGAAATGACCCTGTGGCATAGTAAGAACTTTGTGGAGACCAGCTCCAGCGGGGAGGCCCAGTGAGTCTTCAGCTCCTGGCATTCACACCACTGGGCTAAGCTGTGTCACCAAAAGAGTACTGGGGAAGGGACAGTGTGACTTCTGAGGCTACTGACTTGCTTGCTAGTGGCCCAGTCAGTGTGCGGAGGAGGAGAAGCCAGATGCCATACTGTGAGGACACTAGAGCAATGCTGTGCGGGGAGGGCCAGAGGACAGCCTGAGCCCCATTCCATCAGCAAGCAGTGACTACTGAGAAAATGGGTGTGCCAGACAGATTAAAAGACTCTTGACCTTCAGGTCACATCTCCCAAGGGCTCCGTTCTCACAAGCTGCTCTACTTTCAAAAAAACAAAAAAACAAAAAACTATTTCAAGTTAAATTTTAAAATAATTTGAAATAATTGCGCTACTTTGGAGGCTGGGGACATGGCTCCAGGAAAAGCACCCCTCTGCCTCAGGTGAGACCTTGGCACAATCCCAAACTCTACTACAAAAACAAAAACCAAACAACCCTCTCTCTCTACCTAAAAATAAATGTGCTGAGTCCCAGGAGGCTGCACACATCTCCAAAGAACCTGTTCTACTCACATGAGAGTCAGGGAGAGAAGAGACGGGTCCCTTCCTTCTTCATCCTCGCTGAAGAGCTGAGATTAATTATGGAGCCCTGCTTGAATTGCCCTGGAACTCCTCATATAGAATGTAGATCAGGCTAGCCTTGAACTCAGATCCCCCTGCCTCTGCCTCCCAGTGAAAGTGGGACTAAAGGCGTGCTCCTCCACAGGGGAGTGCAGCTGCACCCAAAGATGACTTTTGCTTCTGTCAGTTTGTATCTAAAATGGTGCAGCCAACTTCTCCTATTCAGAGCCTCAAATGACACTGTATATGTCGGCCACCATGCATGGATGCCAAGTTCACATGTGTGCTGACTTTTTAGCTATCAACTTAGGAGGATGCCTTCCCAGCACACACCCTGTTCTGGCAACATTTTAAGGTCTTTCATTTCCTCTTAGCCTTCTCAAACAGTGAACAAGGGATTCACAAATTCCCTGCAGAGGAAAAGCTGTGAAACACATTTCTCAGAACTCTGGATTGGCAGTCCCCCCTTCCCCACCCTGTTGTGCTGGAGACTGAACTCTGGGTCTAGAGTTATGTATGTATCTCAGGTTGGTCTCAAATGTGTACTGATCCTCCTGCCTCAGTGCCTGAATGTTAGACTATTAGTGGACTTTCCTGCCCCCACCCCACCCCCGTGTGTGTGTGTGTGTGTACACGCGCGCGCGGCAGGCAGTGAGGCAGGCAGTGAGGTATGTTGTTACCAGGTGGGTTCCAGAGATCGATCAAGTCATGGGACTTGATGGTGAGTACTCTACCCACTGAGCCATCTTGCCCTTGACGGCCCACATTTTACATCTTAAAAGGCTGAAGTTTAAAAAAAAAAAAAGGCTGAAGTTAATGCCAAGGTACACTAGTAGCAGTCAAGGTTCTGACCCTGACTTCTCAGTTTTTCAAACAAATCACATGTATCCTATCTCATGGTCACTCTTATAATGGGAATGCTATAAACATGCAAAGACACTCAATAAACAAACACAGTCAGAACAGAACACCGAGGTTAGGGGAGCACCCTGGAGTGGGAGCTAGGAAGCATGTGTCACTCTTCCCGGTGATGCTACTGGACCAGTTCTTGCGGCGCACACCTTGAACCGCAGCGTGTGGAAGGCGAAGGCTCGAGGACCAGGAGTTAGCAGACAGCCTGGGCTCCAAGAAGACAAAGCAGCCTCAGAAACGAAAGGAAGGGATGAAGGGGGTCGGACAGCTAGGGGCAGAGCTGTCAGGGTACCTGCCTGGCCAGCAGAGACACAAGGCACACCTGCCCTTGGGAAGCAGCATAAGACTGCTATTCTCAGAGACCCCCTTCTGAGTCTGCCAGCAAGAACAAACTCTAAGAATGTCCAGACTACCCTGGTGCTTACAAAGGCGAAGCTGAGATCCTGAACTCAAAAGCGGCAAGGCCTTTTCTACAGCCAACCGTTATCACAGTCCCACGCATAGTTAGCATCACCGGTTATCAATGCCCCAGGGAGACAGCTGTCTGTGGGATAAGCCATGGCCTCCCAGCACTGCTCTAGATTTTGGAGATTATGAGAAAACAGTTCCACCCCAAGGCTGCCTACAGACAGAGCTGCTGCTGCGGAGCTGTTTTGGTTTTTTGTCTTTTGATACAGGGCCTCACTATACAGCTCTGGCCGGCCTGGAACTCACTGTGTAGACCAGGGCTGGCCACAAACTCACAGTGAGCTGCCCACCTCTGCTTCCTGATTGCTGGGATTAAAGGCATGGGCTACCACTCCCAGGTTGGTTTTTGGGTTTCTTGAAAGGATTTTATATAATCCAGTCTGGTCTTAAATTTATAATGTAGCCAGTGACTGAACTCCGGCGGCTCTTGCCCCTCCCCAGTACTGGGATTGTTAATTCACCACTGAGCCTGATTCAAACTTTATGCCCATCAACCCAGTCATTTTG
Source organism: Acomys russatus (assembly GCF_903995435.1). Lineage (NCBI taxonomy): Eukaryota > Metazoa > Chordata > Mammalia > Rodentia > Muridae > Acomys > Acomys russatus. The sequence goes on from NC_067163.1 coordinate 16,063,269, forward strand.
GCATCGCCAGAGTGACTGTCACTTTACGTGGCTTTAGACCATACCCATTGTTCCATGAGGTATTTAGAAATATCCCCAACCTTGTAGAGAGAAAACGCCTCTGCCACCAACAATTATCAGAGTAAATGAATAGTTCTAGTTGATGCCCAGGTAAGGGAGAAGGGAGACTCAGGAAAGAGCTTCTTAATCCTTACTTTTTACAAAAGCCATGGTGGTGTACGCCTTTAATCCCAGCACTTGGGAGGCAGAGACTGGCTGATCTCTGTGAGTTCGAGGCCAGCCTGGTCTACAAAGCAAGTCCAAGACAGTCAAGGCTACACAGAGAAACCCTGTCTCGAAAAACCAAAAAAATAAAGAAAGAAAAAGAAAAAAAGCCTTGGCTTAGCTACATCTAAAAAGGGATCTGAACGTTACTAAAACCTTCCCTCTGAGCAGGCATAGCTCCTCTACCTCTGTTCTTTATCAAATACTGTTGGCCTGAGTTCTGAGAAAATAGTTTTGTTAACACAAAACTGTCTGGGCTGGGGCACCATATAGAATGGAAGTATTTCCTCCATAGCCCATTACACTGAGACAAACCAACAACAGTGGAAAACAGTAAACTGCAGCTTGCTGCTTGGGTTTAAGCTTTAAACATCTTGAGCTAGAATCGCATTAAAAACTAAAAACTGTAAAAGAGCCAGTCATACCCCAAAATAAATCACTTCTTGGCCTTTTGGCTAAGATCAAGTGTCACACCCCAAAATAAAAACATTCACCTGGGGCATGGTAGAAGGAGGCACAAATATTTAACTGTTAGGCTAGGTAATATTTAATGTTTGTATTTGTTTCCCTATTTCCAGGAAATTCTTGTTGTGGACAAAGAAATATTCAACTAAATCCTGAGGCAAACATACTTGTAGATCGGAATGTACCACTTCAATTTGTGATGAAAGAAAAATATTTGCATATTTGCTTATAAATATGTGCAAAGCTTTAGACTAAGAAGTCTGGGGGTCAGACTTCAGCGGGATCTGTGTTCTAAGTCTTAAATATATAAATACAATCTATATGCAATTCCAGCAAATATACCGTGATATACTCAAACTGGGTCCCAAACATCTTATTAGAAATACTGAATAAGGCAGGTGGCAGTGGCGCACACCTTTAATCCCAGCACTTGGGAGGCAGAGGCAGGTGGATCTCTGAGTTCAAGGCCAGCCTGGTCTACAAAGTGAGTCAATGAACAGGACAGAACAGCTAGGGATATTACACAGAGAAACCATGTCTTGAAAAACCGAAAAGACGAAGAAGGAGGAGGAGGAAGAGGAGGAGAGGAAAGACTGAATAAAAACAAGTTAAAGCTATGTTGGTAATGACAGAGAGATGGCTCAGTGCTTAAGTATCCATACTGTGCTTACACAGAACCCTGTCTGGTTCACAAGGTCAAGTCCACACCCATGGGCCAATGAAGTCCATGCTCAAGCCCACACAGACACATAACTAAAACCTAAAATAAGATGTTTTTAAAACTCTACGTTTATACTTGTATTGGATGATTCCAAAATGATTTCTTCCATGATTTACTTTCTTTTCCATTCTTTTTTTTTTTTTTTTTTTTTTTAACTCTCTGAATTTTTAAGTGACAAGTCATTTAAAATTCAAGTGCACTGTCTGACAGGAGACAGTCAGGCAACCTCTTTCTCCCTTAACAAGGTCTTTCCTGACCACATGGGCCCACACGGGTGGAACTCTGCTCACTGCTCAGGTGCCATCACCTTCTTTATTTTTCAAGGAGTCATCGTAGTTATTTCTCTAAGGCTACCATAAGTATGTATGGAGGTTAACAAGTATGTATGGAGTTCCAAGTACTCAACCCGCTACCAAGATACAAAACCAGCCACATAGGAGAGACCTCAAGAACCTAGCATGGCTATATTCCTAAACACCATTATTTATGGGCCCTAAAGTGTCATTTCATATAATTTTTTAATACTACAATCTTTTTCAACCATTTAATGGGTCGGGGGTTGCTTTTTGGCTGGCTTGGACCTCAGCTGGACTTGTGGACCATCTGGCCCTGAACTCAAAGAGGTCTGCCTGCCTCTGCCTTCCAAGTGCTAGGATAAAAAGTGTGTGCTCCACCACTCCTGGCTTAATCATTTACAATTATTAAATGCTTTCTGTCCCTGGAGAGCCAAAAAAAAAAAAAAAGATAGATGGCCTGATCTGGCCTTGAGCATGGTTTGGAGTTTCTGATCGAAATACCAAAATTAGGTCAGTGAATAATTCTGCATTCCTCATAAGAACGCCAGCAATGAGTATTAGTAGATAAACTATTTCTATGCCAGACAACAACGCTAAGTCTTTGAAATACCTAGGAACTCTAACATAAAAATGGACGGATGACTAGTTATTCAAGGACCGTGTGGGGGCTTCCACATTCATTGACATTCTCTTTTTCAAAGAAAAATAACTATAAATACAGGTATGACCCCAAAACGAGTCCTCCATCCTCTCCCCTCACCCCATCCCCCACCCCTCGACAAAGTAAACCTCAGCAGGTTGTTTGTTCTGTTTTTGGCTTTGGTTTGTTTTTATCACAGGGTCTCACTATATAGCTTGGGCTGCCTGGAGCTCCTTATAGACCAGGCTGGCCTAAAACTCACAGAGACCCACCTGCCTCTGTCTCCCTTCTGCCGGAGCTAAAGGTGTGCGCCACCATGCTAGGCCCGCTCTGATGTCTCAATGGGCTGAAACACCTTTAGAAGCCTACGGCCAATTAATCCTGTGAACACAAAACAACAACGGGGTAGGGGTGAAGATGAAGAAGCCTCCTCAGAGTTCTTTCCCGAAGGAAGTTTCTTCACCAACACACACATCACAGCAAAGACAAACCAAACCAAAGCAGCTCACCGGCGAGTGGGATGGCTCGGCCTGTAAAGGCACTTACTAAGAATCTGGGACCTCCATCCCATCCCTAGAACCCACGTGAGGGTGGATGAGAACTCCACAGTAGTCCTATACACAGGTGTGTGTGATTTTCATTATCACACACATGCCATAGTGTGTATGTGTGTGTGTGTGTGTGTGTGATCATTAACTCCCTGCAATACTGATAATATTTTTTAAAGCAACTTAAATGGCTATGTATAGTGGCACACAGAGCTTTCATCAGAGGCAGAAGGACTTCTCTGAGTCTGAGGCCAAGCATGGTTCCGTATAGAGTTCAGGCTAACATGGTGAGACCCTGTGTCAACCACAGAACAGGCGAACCCAGCTCAGGCACCCTCTGTGGGGAAGCAGACAGCAAAGACAGAACCACCTGCTGAAACCCTACAGCCACCAGCTTGGTATTTTCGAGAAATATTTCCAGCTAGTTTGAGATTATTACATAATCAGACGCCAAAGTTTTTTCCTGTGGCTATTAAAAAAAAAAATCACAATAACTTCTCAGCCTTTTGGCCAAGATCAAGTGTAAAAAAAAAAAAAAAAAAATCACACACAAAAAAATACACAACAACAACAACAACAACAACAAAATCACAACCTGATATTCAATTCCTAGCATATCTTAAGAGGGCTCATTACTCCAGTTGGTAGTGGCGGCGCATGCCTTTAATCCCAGCACTTGGGAGGCAGAGGCAGGTGGATCGCTGTGAGTTCCATGCCATCCTGGTCTACAAAGTGAGTCCAGGACAGCCAAGGCTACACAGAGAAACCCTGTCTCAGAAAAACAAAAACAAGAGGGCTCATTATATAATGTCTAAGTCCAAATCAAAAGCAAAACACAATTCTCTCTAGGTTTAAAGGGTCAGGAAGCAGGTGATGGAACAGGAGTGTGGCACCAGCCCACACGTGTGCTTGAGGGGGGCGCTACACCAGCAACAGCCTCTACCATTACAAGTCCTGTGACGGCGGCCCCACCCAGTTGCACGTGCTGTCTAACCATGTTTTGGAACCACAGAAAGTCAAAAATAAAATTAACTATTTTGGGAGAAAAGCGAAACATCCACTTCAAGAAATTAAAACTTAACCATGAACTGACTTGAGAACTTTTGCTCAGTGACACCATTGTCAGCCAGACCCTGGCTTTAGTTGTATTCATTAGACTACTTGGTATGAGTGACAGTCCACACACTGGACTAACTCCACCAGGTCCTTTCAAGGGCAGAGAGTGATTTTACAATACGGGGGGTTTATAATGTGTAGGACTGTGCATCACCACATAACATGCAGGCCTGTCCACGGTCCTCCCCCTTCAGTGACACTCTGTGCAGCCATGACCTCCCCTGCACAATTCTCCTGACCTAAAACTCTCTAAGAAGAAAACATTTACACAGAATGAAAGAGTGTGAGAGCCTCTGGAACAAGAAGGACAGAACAATTGAGTGTCTGTGGATGGGGCTGGGAGGTTGGGGGACCTGGGCCAACCCAGGCCTCTATTCATTTAGCAAAGAATCTAGCAGATGAATTCGCCTAGCGGTCTGACAGGATGACGAGGAGAGGCTGCCCACGCTGAGGGCAATTCAAAGAGGCTTTCAGACAGCTAGTTAACATACGTCTTACGGCCTTTATCTAAATTTGATGAGAAGGCCCACAAAATAGTTCTCTCAAGAGTCTAGACCTCCCTCCCAAGCTGCCACTCTGCAGAGATGAAAGGAAGCATCTTCATGACAGAAAGAACTGCATAACTTTGCCATACACACCACCTCTGCAGTGTGTCAGTCCAGGATAAGAAGCAGTCCTTGCCAGGCATGGTGGCGCACCCCTTTAATCCCAGCACTCGGGAGGCAGAGGCAGGCAGATCAGGTGCATCAGGCGGATGGATCGCTGTGAGTTCAAGGCCAGCCTGGTCTACAAGGGGAGTCTAAGATAGCCAAGGCTACACAGAGAAACCCTGTCTCGAAAAGCAAAAAGAAAAAAAGCAGTCCTTGAGCTGGTGGCGGAACCAGCAGTGTGCTCACGGCATGGAGATCTCAGTTTCTAGGAAAAACAAACAAACAAACAAAACCTGCAAAAAAGCTAATGATTTAGCCAGGGGAGCGGGGAGCTAAAGGAATAGGAGGTGGTAGAGGGTGAGTGGGGGGAGGGGTGGCACATGCCTTTAATCCCAGAACTTGGGAGGCAGAGGCAGGCGGATCTCGGTGAGTTCAAGGCCAGCCTAATCTAAAGAGTGGGTTACAGGACAGCCAAGGCTACACAGAGCCTGTCTCAAAAAGACAAAAAACAAACAAAAAGCTGGTGATTTACAGTAAATCTAGCTCTTCTACAGAGTCCAATGACTCAACTTTCCCAGGCAGCCTGTGAAGAACTAAGCACTAAGCTACAGGGCCACGTGGATCGGTAAGGTCAAAGCTTGGTCTACACAGCAAGTTCCAGGCTAGCCATGGCAACATAACTGAGGCCCTGACTCAGTAAGTCGGAGCCTTGTCAGAATGTCTGGAATTGATTGTGTCCCCAAGAAGATAGTTAAAAGTCGTAGTTTACCAGAAGTGTGTCCTTACTTGGAAATAGTACCTTTCGAGGTGTGATGAAGTTAAAATGAGGTCATATTAGATTACGGTAAGGATTAAACTGAATGACTGCTGTCCCCACAGCACGGCCGGAGGAAGACAGACTTACGGGGAGAACCCACCGCGTGCTAAGGCAGGAGTTAGGCTGGGGCAAGCCAAACGCCAAGGACAGATGGTGAACCGCAGAAGTCAGACAAGGGGTCTCTCTTGAATCTTCAGGCGCATGACTGTGCCAGCACCTGAGTTTCAGACTCCCAGTTCTGATCAGTTCTCCAGAAGCATAAGGATAAATGTGCTTGTTCTGAGCCCCCTCGGTCAGCACTGCATCTTGTTCAGAGCCCGCCGCCTCCCGCCCCCCCCCCCCCCCCCCCACAGCTGCACTCTGTCCCGCTCAGAAACCCAGATCCTCACTGTGATGCCACTTGGCCTTCCTCTCACCTTGCTGACTCCAGCTATTACCGCCAGCCGCCTAGTCATTCCACTTGGCCGCCAGCTCGGGCCGCCTGTGCCCGCTCCTCCATAATGCACACACCCTAGGGGCTCACTGCTTACAGGATGCCTGTCTGCAAACACCATCCCCTTTCAGGAATCTGTTCAAGTTACCTCTTCTACCATGTTCCCCTAAACTAACCTCCAAGCCATGCCATGCCCTGCTCCCCACACTGCTCTCCACAGTTCTTAACAGAACTCAACAAATATTTTGCTTTTAACCACTGAATCACAGCACCCCTATTTACTGAAGGAACAAATGAAGTCCTACTAGGACAAGTGAAATTTTATTCAAAACTATGTGACAAGAAACCAAGCATGGTGCTACAGGCCTGCCATTCCAAGAGCTGGAGGAAGTGGGATCAGTTCCCAGGTTATATTCCAATACCTGGTGAGTTCAAGGCCACCCTGTGGTATCTAAGAGCCAGTCTTTAATTTTTTTTTTTTTAGTCAAGGATAAGGCCCGGTGGGACAGACGGTCCACTCATATCAACTTGGTGAGTGGCAACTGCAGACCTATCGTGGACGAGGTTAACCTTGTCAGCCAGGTTCTTAAGCATAGTTAGTGAGATATTCAACGTGTTTATGGCCTGGGACTGAGACTGAATTGCGGAGGAAAGCGCCCTGAGAGACATCATAATGCCTTCTAGTTGTGACAGGGTTTCAATTGCTCCACCAAGCTTAAGAACTGATGAGTTGGGGCTGGAGAGATGGCTCAGTGGTTAAGAGCGCCGCCTGCTCTTCCAGAGATCCTGAGTTCAGTTCCCAGCAACCACATGGTGGCTCACAACCATCTATAATGTGATCTGATGCCTTCTTCTGCAGATAAAGCACTCATATGCAATAAATAAAATAAGTAAATCTTAAAAAAAAAAAAAAAAGAACTGATGAGTTAAGCTTTGCGACGTCAATCTGGAGCTGTAAAATGGCCTCATCATCAGATGTGGTCAGCGTTTCGAAGATGCTTCCTTTCCTGTCTCCAGCTCCGGATTCAGTAGCCCTGCTCCTCATGGTAACAGGCCTTCAACAACCTCCTCCACTGACACTGTCATGATCTGGTCTGGGAGTCTCCTCAGCGGAGACCTTGACCTCGGCTGGGCCCTCTTTGGTTTGAGAGCCTTGTCCCAATTCATGGTTTTTATTAAGATTGGTTCCAAGAGCCAGTCTTTTAAAAGAAGAAAGAAAGAAAAGGTGGACATGGTAGCACACTCCTTTCATTCCAGCGTTCAGGAGGCAGAAGGAGGAGAATCATTGTGAGTTCAAGGTCAGCCTGGTCTACAAAGTCCTGGACAGCCAAGGCGATCACAGAGAGACCCTGTCTGAAAAACCAAAAAAAAAAGTGTCCAAAAAAAGATTTTCACTGGCTGGGCAGTGGTGGTGCATAGCATCTCTGGTGACAGAGGCAGGTGGATCTCTGAGGTCAAGGCCAGCCTGGTCTACAGAGTGAGTTCCAGGACAGCCAAGTCTAGAGGAACCCTGTCTCAAAAAAAAAAACAAAAACAAAAACCCAGGCAGGCATGGTGGTACACGTGTTTGATCCCAGCACTCAAGAGGGCCAGCCTGTCTACAAAGTAAGTCAAGGAGAGAGAGGCTCCACAGAGAAACCCTGTCTCAACAACAACAACAAAACAAAAACAGAAACAAACAAACAAAAAAGGCAAAAAGAGTTCCACTAATTCAGTGGGCCAGAAGCATTTCGAATTAAAGGGCAGACACAGGCTGGGTTTGGGCGGAGACAGCGGAGTATGTATGTGTACCAGATTTTCTTGGTTAGACTGAAGGGCTCCCCACCAGTCTTTCTGGGGAGGGAAAGGCAAGCAATTTTGAGACTGCTTAAGATTCCTAACTCAAAAATCAACTCTTACCTATAATTTTGTGTCTAGCCACACCCTTGTGGAAAACAACTAGTCTCAGAAATCTGTGGGGCCAAATCTAAACATAACTCTACCAGTCATTGGTACACACGTTTCTTTACTTGTTCAGGGTGGAGAAGGAATTCTAACAGGGACGGATGAGAATGTCTAGCATCTCATTCTTGAAACGCACGTCTCTGGTCAGAGAAGAAAGCAAGCTCTGGGTCACCAAATGATGGAAATGTTCACCTTACAAAACAATGCAAAGAGCCTTCCAAATCAGCAAGGTCTTTAAGACATCTCTTCCGGAGTAAGGAGACAGTTCAACCTCTCCTAAGTGGTCCTCAAGGCGCAGGCGCACACAACTTTTCTAATGTCCCCCACCCCCACCCGCTTTTAAAAGTTAAAAGTTTTGTTACCTGGGGTTTTGGCCTCGGGTTCTGCCAATCCTAGTGACGAATCACAAGACTCCTTGAGAGGCGAACTGATTGGAGTTTCAGCTTCCGGGGTCTCAAAATTACCTTCAGAATCCGAGCTGCCAAGGGGGAAAAATGAGGCATTACCACAGTCAACGGTTATTTCCAACTGCCTTTAAAATGTACTCGCCCACAAGGGTGCAAGTCCAGCGCCTCTAACTCTACAACCAGCCAATCCTCAACCCGGCCTGAGAGAGGCTGCAGCAGTTTTTCAGCGATGCTCAGCATCCTAGCTCCCCGAAATCTCTTCCGTCCTCTGGAGCTTCTCACCAGGACCACTTTTTTTTTTTTTTTTAAGGTCTTCTTTGCATTTCATACGGGGAGGGGGAAGGGGGCGCTTCCTAGCAATACCTCTTTTCCAGGGGCTTAAAAATTAATGCTGCACCACCCCCAAACTAAGCCAAATTCTAGCCATGCCTTTTTCCTTGGTAGGCCTCTACCTATCTGAAAGTCACTTGAGGCTGAAAATGCCATCACCTGCCTTCCACAATCACACGTGTGACAGCTCAGCGGAGACCACCATTTCTCACCAGCTGCCAGGGGCCTGTCATCACGCGATCCTCTTTTACCACGGCTATATTTTAGAACATTGCGGGGCCAAGGGCGGGGGAGCGATTTCCTGCCCACGAGGGAAAAGCTACAAACCCCACCTGGCCTCATCAACTGACACTACCCGGTGTGGCTGTGTCGGAGTCGGGGTGTCGACGCTTAAGAGAAAGCGACTCAGGCAAACCGGGATGCGGAGACTGGGGATTCCGAGATGGGTTCAGAAAGCTCACAGCAAAGACAGGGGACGAAAGCACACGGGCGGACAGAACACCCCGAACTTTGGGTGCACAGCGGGGACCCGGCTGCTGGCAGGACGCAGCAGAGTCGGCAACACGGTTTGCGCGCACACAGCATGACCGCGGTGGGAGGATGGCGCGCGCCTGCATCTCGGCTGGGATGCGGTGTACTTGCCTGAAACTCAGGGATTTGGTCTCGGCTTGCGAGTCCTCTTCCTCCTCGGGGTCGCCCTCGGGACCTCCGGCTTCGTCTTCTCCCGCGCCTGAGCCTCGCACTGCGGACCACGTCCACTTGGCCCACTGCACGGGCGACAGGATCTGCCAGGGACTGAACGCCATGAGCGCCGCTGCCGCCCCGGAGGTGGGGAACGGCGGCCTCTTCCTTCAAAATGGAGGGGCCGTGACAGGCGCTGGCAACGTCGCCGGCGACCCGCGCGGATGTGGCTCAACGAGCGCCGTCGGGCCGGGCGCAGCGCTTCCTCCCACGGCCCGCAGTGCCGCTCGCCCCCGCTCCTCCGGGCCGCCGCGCCACTGCTCGTCCCCGTGCGCGCCCCCGCCGGCCAGCCCGCCTCTCCCACCCAAAACCCCTGCTCTGTGCGACTCAGCTCTGGGGTCCGCTCCCGCCTGAAGCCGCCGCGGAGCCGCGCCCCTGGAGCCGCCCCCTCGGACCGAACTACTGGCGCGGCGCGCGGGGGCGGCCGCCTGGAAGCGCGCTCCCCCCGCCGCGCTGGTCGCGCCCGGCCTTGGGTAGGGGCTGCGCGACCGCGCTCGCCCTCCCCGCGGGACTCGCGCCGGCAGCTCGCCGCGCGCTCCCGGCGTCCATTTCCGAGCCTGTGCGCGCCGCTGCGTCTTTCTTCTTCCCCTTTTATCTGTTCTTCCTGCCGCTAGGACTTAATGGCGTGCTGGACGCTGGACCGCACAGAAGTTAATGCCCTCATTTGAAGGGAAAAAAAAAAGCCAAAAAACCCTCAACCTCTGTAGAGTGTTGCACCGGCTCCCTGACACTGGTCATCTCCATCCCTGTTACTTCCAGGATTTGATTGAAGATGCCTTGCCTGCACCAAACCACACTCACGGGCACTCCAGAGTGGCACCACCTGACATAGAGGATGCAAAATTGCCCCCTGACAAGAGAGCCCGAGCAGTTTCCCGCTGTCCTCTTTTCATAACTTTAAGTTTTCTTCAGATCATTTCTAGGTCTTTTGGCTTCTGGTGTCGTTTGCTGCTTCGGGACAAAGCCAGCAGGCCTGGTGACACCAGCGTTCAGAATAAAAATCTTTTTATCCTTGAAGGCAAAGAAAAAAATTTTTTCCCCTTCATCTTTGAGCGAGTCCCAGGGCCTCTCCCAGGGAACCCTCCAAGGCCGAGCTTGAGACTCTCAGTTGTCAATAATCGGTTTCTTGTGCAACTGCAATTTCTCAGAGTCTCGGAGATTCTGTGGTGCGACTACAAAGTCCCACTGAGAGTGCATCTCCAAAATCCGAGACAAGGTCACGATGAAACTTGTAGGACACTGATGATCTCCTGTGAAAGGAACTGGCACCGTGTGTCCTGCAGATGAATCACAAATGTCTTACACTCTCCATAACAAAGAAAAGGCTTGGCAGGTGTCCTACCATAACAATGAAAAAAGGCAGGACGACTCTTAAGTCTTTTGCTGCTTCTTGCATGAGATAGACACACTATCCGGAGTGTAAGACTTAAAAATACATGGGCAGAAATCATCTTGTTTTAGGTCTGAAACAAATATGCCAACACCATCCAAGTAGGGTTTTATGATCAAGTAAATCGTCAGGATTCCTGGCTATGACACAAGTATAGCATGACCTGAAAACAGTACCCATGTACCTGGCCTTGATGGTTCCTCCTCCTCAGTGGTGTTAGACTCTTCCCCCCACTCCATCCTTGGTGTGACTTACGTAGTCCCTGTATTCCCCAACTCCTTAGAACCACAGTTTCAGACTGGCTTTCACCCAGGGTTTCCTCACTCCGCTTTCCTCTGCCTGGCTGATCCTGTTTCCCTAGCCGCCATCAGTGGAGACCCAGATCTAACCTTGGGCATAGATGTCCAAGAACACCAAGGGGATCATAAAAACACAACTTCACACTGGGGACGCACCTCAGAGGGAACGGCTTGTCTAGCATGGCCAGGGCTCTAAATTCCGTTCCTAGGCTGGAGCGAGGGGAGGGGGGTGAGGGTACAGTGATGTCTAGACAGCTGTGTGTGTATTAACAATATCCTTGAGGGTGTCGAAGGGTAAACTTGGCAAGCTGTATCTAACTTAAGCCGACTACTGCTCTTACTTCTAGAACGATCTCTTTTTGCATGAAGAATTTTCTACGATTCTGAAATACACTTTTTTTCCTATCTGACCCAACCCCAAGTCCTGTCACCCACCCCCACCCCACCAAGACCCCTGCCCTCGGGTAGCCAGACTTCTCTCATCACCCAGCTCAATGGCCTAGGGTGGAGAAGGGTCTCTCTACACTTTCAACCCTGAATACTCACAGAGGACACTACTGTGGCACTTAGTCCCAAAAGTGACACCAGGACAACAGGCATGCACCAAGACTGTCTCAGGATATAAGGTCACCTTACCCTTAGCACAGCATATGCAACATTACTTTTTATTTACTTGTATGCCTCCTACCTCGGGCCATAAAATTCCAAAAGCCAGAGACCATGTCATATTTATAATATACTTTCTGCTTCTCCAGAGCCTTTGGACAAAAGCGCACACTCAATAGATGCTCAATAAATTCTAAAAATGAGCATACGGGTTTCCACTTGTCTTTCCAAGTTTAGCTAAGCTCCTGGGGAAGCCACATCTTGAAGGAGCAAAGAACAGAACCAGCTCCAGGGGTGGCTTAGAGTGACGAAGCGTGACTCAGCTCAGTAGCGGCTAGAGAGGAGAGACGCAGATGCCCAAGTCTAAAACACCCATCTTGTACAAGTCTTGAGCTTAGAATAAATAGCAACAAATTATCTCGCTCCAAAGCCTCACTGACTGTGTTACAGAAGCCGAGTAAGGTCTGATGTGTTCATTCACCTACAATTCTGCAAACGGCAGACTATGACGTTGCTGCCATGCTTGGCTTCACCGAGCAGAATGTCTTGCAAATACACAGCCGAGTAGCCAACTGAAACCTATTTCTTTTGGGAATGACGTTAAGCTGAGAAAGGGCCTTCATTCCTCTCCACTGTTGCCTGCCCTTCCCAGAGGCTATGGATCAAAATGACATGAAAATCTAAAATACAACTTCCTGGGACTGGAGATGTAGCTCTGTGGTAGAACAGGGACTTAGCATGAGTGGGGCTTGGGGTTCAGGTCCCACTAACAAAAATAAATGACTGCTCTGAAGCGCTCCATAAAGGGGGGCAGGCCAAGGATGTGTTTTCCTACAGAAAGGTCTGTAAAATGGGTCTCTTTGGTAAAAGTTTAAATAAATGAGGCATCAGCCCGGCAGTGGTGGTGCAGGGGCAGAGACAGGCAGATCTCTGTGAGTTCAAGGCCAAGCCTAGTCTACAGAGTGAGTTCCAGGACAGCCAAGGCCATACAGAGAAACCCTGTCTCAAAAAATCCAAAATTAAAATAAAATAATAAATGCAGAGGTGGCTCAGTGGTTGAAAGCACTAGTTGCTGTTGCAAAGGACACAGGTTCGGTTCCCACCACCTAAAAGGCAATTCACAAACATCCTAGTTCTAGAATATTTGCCATTCTCTTCTGGCATACAGGGGCACCAGGCATGCACTTGTGGTATACATACACACACACATATATGCAGGCAAAGCACACATACACATAAGTAAATACATCTGAAAATAAACTGAGTAAACAAATTCTGACTGCCTAAGACTCTGCTGCCCCGAATTCTTTGAGGCTCCACTAAGTCCCTGCGTGCCTCCACCTTGAGCTTCGGTCTTTGTTCTCCTAGAATCTAGTTTTATCAGGAATCCTGCAGGTTCAGTTTAGTGAGAATCCCCACCCCTGTTCTCTCACACCCAGCCTGCCTTCAGCAAGAATCTTGTCAAGTAGGTTTAGCTGGAAACATCCTAGGCCCCTACAACTTCCTCTTAGCAACTTTTCACTCACTGACAACACCCCCACCACCCACTCCCATCCCCCACCCCAACTCCCATCCCCCACCCCACAGATCCCTGCCTATAAAATACTCACTTGTGTATTTGAAGTTAAACCAGATAGCTCTCTACTTCAACAAAATTCTAGAGCCATCCCTCCTACCCCTCCTCCTCCTCTTCCTCCTCTTCCTCCTCTTCCTTTGTTTTTTTGTTTTGTCTGGCTTGGTTTGGTTTCTTTTTCTTTTTCTTTTCTTTTCTTTCTTTCTTTTTTTTTTTTTTTTTTTTTTTTTTGGATATAGTTTCTCTATGTAACAGCCCTGGCTATCCTGGAACTCACTTTGTAGACCAGGCTAGCCTCAAAGAGATCCTCCTTGAACTCAGAGAGATCCTCCTGTCTCTGCCAGCATTTGCCACCAGGCCCAGCTCAGAGTCATCCCTTCTCAAAGTCTTCCCTCTTTAACAAGAGTGCTGGCAGATCTTCCTTTAACAAGCAGACCATTATTTAGTGGCGCAGGCACTGTGAGAAGGTCTGTGAGGACAGGGTCGGAGAAGAGAGGCAGGTAAGGCCAGGCCTCGCTGTGATGAATTTCTGCACATACACAGACCTGTGTAGAACTTGCTCCTGGAGAGAGGGGAGCAAACCCAAGTGTCTACCCAGCTTATCAAAGGGCATAGGTAGGAGCTCCAGCAGGCTCTGTTCCTGCTCCCCATCTTCCATGCAAACCCCCAAATCTTGGGTTTTATAAGAAATCTTTCAATGTCATGGCTGTTCGCCCTCAGGTAAGCTGTTGAAATTGTCAGAGCCTGAAGGACCAATGAAAGCCACATGTGTACCTTCTTGGCCTGAACAGGCAAAGAGGAGTATTCTTGCTTTGAAGCAAGAAAGACCTGACTCCATTTAGAAAGAACATAGATCATTCTGGCAGCAACTTGGAGGCTAGGGTTAAAGGAGTCAAGACTGGAAGACACAAGAAACTGTGCGTTCTCTGCCCCGAAGCTGCCTACCGAAGATAACAGCTTCTCTCGCAGAAGCAAGATTCAAATCAGCATTCACTTAGTTCTTTCACTCCACTTGTTCCGGAAGTTATCAGAGCGGAAATAACCCCAGCGCTTGGTGAACACTATCACAGTGGAAGGAACAGAAAGGCCAGGCTGCTTTAAAAACAACAACAACAACTGAAACCAATGTCCAGCCACACCTGGACGTCAGAAGGCATTTGCTTGAGATGATGCAAATATGAAAGAGGCAAGGAAGCCGGGCATGGTGGCCCACGCCTTTAATCCTAGCCCTGGGGAGGCAGAGGTAGGAGGATCTCTGTGAGTTTGAGGCCAGCCTGGTCTACAGAGAGAGTTCCTGGACAGCTAGAGCTGTTACACAGAGAAATCCTGTCTTGAAAAAAAAAAAGAAAGAAAGAGGCAAGGAGAGAGGGCAGGACCATCGCAGCACTCAGGAATCCCAAGGCACTGCCTGTTTTCCCTCTCTCTTTTTTGAGACTGCCCTCTTCTGGTATGAAGTTGTATATGCAGGCAGAACATTGTATACATAATAAATAAATCTAAGAAAGAAAGAAAGAAAGAAAGAAAATGCCTTATAGGCTTGCCTACAGCCAGGTCTTGTGAAGGCTTTTTTCTTTTTTCTTTTTTCCTTTTTTTAATTTATTTATTCTGGATACCGTATTCTTCCACCAGATCTCATTATAGATGAGCCTCCATGTGGTTGCTGGGAGTTGAACTCAGGACCTTTAGAACAACAGCCAGTACGCTTGACCTCTGAGCCATCTCTCCAACCCCTGAGAAGGCATTTTTTGTTTTGTTTTGTTTTTGTTTTTGTTTTTTGAGACAGGGTTCCTCTGAGAAGGCATTTTTTGAATTGAGGTTTCCTCCTCTCTGATGACTCTATCTTATGTCAAGTTGACAGAAAACTAGCCAGGACATAACATTATGCAAAAATAGGCAGATCTTTATTCTTTTTTTTTCCCCGAGACAGGGTTTCTCTGTGTAGCCTTGGCTGTCCTAGACTCGCTTTGTAGACCAGGCTGGCCTAGAACTCACTGCAGTGCGCCTGCCTCTGCCTCCTGAGTGCTGGGATTAAAGGCATGCGCCACCACACCCAGTGATCTTTAATCTTTAAATCAGCAGAAAGCTCAGAAAAGGATCTCGTAAAATGTAAGCATTTATTATATGATAAAGAATTCACAACATAGAAAAGAATGGTTGCTTAATAGATGCATGGGGAATACTGGTTAGCAATGGAAATGATCAGTATAAACTCCTACCTCACAGTATATGTCACAAGAAATTCCAGATGGATTCGATGGCTAAATAATAAAAAAATCAAGCCATGGGGATAAAGCAGTCTAGAAGCAACAGAATCTGTCAGCGCTCTGTAGGAAGGGTGCCAGTGCAACTTAGAAGCAATTAATAAAACCCGCACACAAATCAATCCCAGATTTATTGGGCTACATATGGAAAGTGTGGCTTGTAAATGTCTTCAAACTAAAAGGCAAACAACAGGCTGGGCAAAACAAAGGCTACTTGTTGTTACCTCTAAAAAACTGTGAAGCCAGGCGCGGTGGCACACACCTTCAATCCCAGTACTTGGGAGGCAGAGGCAGGCAGATTTCTGTGAGTTCAAGGCCAGCCTGGTCTACAAAGTGAGTCCAGGACAGCCAAGGCTACACAGAGAAACCTTGTCTTGAGACAATGGGACAAAAAGTCATGGAGAACTTGAGCAGAGTAGCAAGACTGAGCTCCTGAGTGCCTGGATGTCTTTGTCCCCATACAATGGCTGCCTGGAGAGAGAGGAAGACAGATCTTCAGGAGGTCAATCCACTGTCTTCTCAGATGTGGGCTCGCTAAATGAAGTACGGTTTTTATTTTATTTTACTTTTTGGCTTTTCAAGACAGGGTTTCTGTCTTGAAACAACTATAAAGTACAGTTTTAAAGAAGACAATTCTGAGCCGGGCGCGGTGGCGCACGCCTTTAATCCCAGCACTCGGGAGGCAGAGGCAGGCGGATCACTGTGAGTTCGAGGCCAGCCTGGTCTACAAAGCGAGTCCAGGACAGCCAAAGCTAACACAGAGAGACCCTGTCTTGAAAAACCAAAACCCCTCCCCCTGCAAAAAAAAGACAATTCTGGGCCTGGAGATGGTTCAGTGATTAAGAGCACTTGTTGCTCTGTTCTTTTTCTTAAAGATTTACTTACTTATGTATATAAGTGTTCTGTTTTGTATGCCTGCATGACAGAAGAGAGCATCAGACAGAAAAGGGCATCAGATCCCGGAGCCAACATGTGGGTGCTGGGATTTGAACTCAGGACCTCTGGAAGAGCAGCCAGTGCTCTTAACCACTAAGCCCCACACTTCTTGCTCTTACACAGGCTACACAGAGAAACCCTGTCTCAAAAAACCAAAAAAAAATTTTAAAAAAGAAGAGATATTTGTGGCTCCTGAGTGGGCCAGCTGGCTTCAACTCAGTAAGTGAAAATATTGATTTATTGAGGGAGGGGGATCACGCTGACCTCCTCCATCTTCTTAGAGGAAATGAAAAAATGTTAGCTGCTGGGAACGCGATAAAACTGTCAAAAGATATCTCCTCCGCAGATTGCAAAACGCAAACCCTGGCTCCCTCCCTTCTGTGCCAACTGTAAATACACACATGCAATTTTAATTATTATGACAAAGGGGAAAAACTCAAGAATGTTCCTTCAGCATGCATGCCTTGTGCGTGCTTTTACTTTGCATTTGTAGAAGGCCACCATGCCTCAGCCTCCACATCCATAATAACTCCTATACAGCTAGGCACGGATTTCCGCAGCAGCTGAGCAAGGCCCATGACTCAGCTCTGACTAGTGGGAAGATGCCTTTGTGCTGGCTAGTTTAGGTTTTGGTCAACTTGACCTAAGGGGAGAGTCAGCTAGAAAGACGTCAAGTGAGAATCTCCTCCATCAGATTGGCCTGTAGACAAATCTTTGAGGCATTTTCTTGTTTGATGACAAATGTGGCAGATAGTCCTGGGTTGTATACAAAAGCAGACTGAGCAAGCCACAGGAAGCAGCATTCCTCTGGGCTTCTGCTGTTGTCCTGTCTCCCACTTTTTTTGCTTCCCACTTTTTTCCTGCCCTGATGGACCTGTAAGCCATTTGGTTTATTTAAACCTTTTCCTCTCCACATTAGTTCTGGTGAGCCTTTTATCACAGCAACAGAAACCATTTACTCCTAGCACTCAGGAGGCAGAGGCAGGTGTATCTCTGAGTTCCAGGCCAGCCTGGTCTACAGAGTGGGTTCCAGGACAGCCAGGGCTACCAGAAAAACTCTGTCTCAAAGGAAGGGAGAGAGAGAGGAGAGAGAGAGACAGACAGACAGACAGACAGACAGACAGACAGAGACAGAAAAAAGACTCTCTCTGGCTGCCTTCTGCAGATGGTGAAGGACCTCCGTTGTGTGGGTAACTATTGTACTTAGGAGAGAGAGAAGGTAACTAAGAGGACAGGTAAAGAGAGTAGCCAGGCCAACTCCCAGAAACAGAACAACCCATAGCTCTTGGCGACTGTTCTGTGAAAGACACTTCTGAATCCCACCAGCACAGCCCCGCCCCCACCAGCACAGCCCCGCCCCCACCAGCACGGCCCCGCCCCCACCAGCACAGTCCCGCCCTCAGGAGCACAGCTCCCTCTGAGGCACGCCAGTGTTTAAGCTCCCAAAATGGAGTGCTCAGTCATGAGACAAATGGGCCACCTGGATCCTGATCATCACCCAAACAAGACCGAGATGCACCTATGCCTCTTTTGCATAAGGGAGAGTTCCTGGAAGGAAGCCGTGTCTTCAGAGACTGCTTGACTGACCCACCAAAGACTGATGGTCTAACTAGAACTTTACTATGCAGAGGTTGGGATGTTGCAGGTCCGGGTGGCTAACTGCCTTATCTTGGGTTAAATTCCTTGCCCACCTCTCTGTCAGAACTAAAATCTCACGACAAGTAGATAAAAGACTTTCTGGAATCTATGAATTTAACAGACCCATCTTTAGCTTCCATCAACCCAACAGCTAAGAATATCGCTGGGCATGGTGGCACATGCCTTTAATCCCAGCACTCGGGGGTGGGGTGGGGGTGGGGATGGGCAGAGGCAGGTGGATTGCTGTGAGTTCGAAGCCAGCCTGGTCTACAAAGAAGAACCCAGGACAGCCAAGGCTACACAGAGAAACCCTGTCTCGGAGGAAGAAAAAAGAAAAAAGAAAAAAAAAAAAAAAAGAGCCAGGCGTGGTGGCGCACGCCTTTAATCCCAGCACTCGGGAGGCAGAAGCAGGCGGATCGCTGTGAGTTTGAGGCTAGCCTGGTCTCCAGAGTGAGTCCAGGATGGCCAAGGCTACACAGAGAAACCCTGTCTCGAAAAACCAAAAAAAAAAAAAAAAAAAAAAAAAAGCTAAGAATATCATCAGATAGCATCTTGGACCCCAGCTCGCTGTACACGCCTCTCTGACATACTTGCCAGTGTGTTTTAAATTCTTGCTTAGATTCATTACTTTCTTTGTTCTATAAAACTTCATGGAACTGTTTCCACATGGGACTACGGGAATTTGAGGTAACCTAAATCCATGTCCCCTGGCCATGGTCACGCATATATGCTCCAGAATAAACCACATCTTTTCTTCCCTTGAGGTGACAGCCGCTTGTCAGCCGTTCCTGACTGGAGAGAGGACCGCTTTGGATTCCAGGTTTAGATCTGAAGGGGGAGGAGTCAATTTTAGGTCCCATCGAATGCCAAGACTTATGGATACAATGGATCTGGGTCCTGATGATCAATATTACTGTCTTCGGGGAGATGCCCTCGAAACAAAATGGCTTTATAAGTCTAAAAAATAACAAGTAATAAATATGAGCAATTGCTCAGTTCTACAGGTAAAAGAAAAACTAACCCACATTCTCCAAATTAATCGCTGCACTGTTTGGTTTTAACACTGGCTCATACGATTTCTTAGCACACGCTGCTAAAAGTGGAACTGGAGTATCATGCCACGCAGATTTTACATTTAATACACTTAGTCAACTGCCCTTGAGAAAGGTTGTACTGTAGCCTGGTCTACAAAGCAAGTCCAGGACAGCCAAGGCTACACAGAGAAAGCCTGTCTCATGAAAACCACCCCCCAAAAAAGAAAGAGAAAAGTTGTGCTGAACAGAGGCAGGTTTTTTGTGGGGTTTTTTTTTTGTTGTTGTTTTTTGTTTTTGTTTTTTTGTTTTGCTTTTTTAAAGCACCGAGCCTAGTGGTGGTGGCACACACCTTTAATCCCAGAGGCAGGCATATGGCTGTGAGTTCGAGGCCAGCCTGGTCTACAAAGCAAGTCCAGGATAGCCAGGGTGACACAGAAATCCTGTCTTGAAAAACCAAATAAATACATAAATAAAAGAATTGCCATGGTCACAGTGTCTCTTCACAGCAACAGGCCATTAACTAGTGTCTTATCATAGCAACAGAAAAGTTACTAAGATTAAATTCTTCTCCTGTCTTTCAACATTACTTTTTCCATCCCTGGACAACTGTCAGGACTCTCTGAAGAGAGGTGCTGTATGGCCAGGGACTCCAGTAACAAACGAATCCACATCTTTAGATGACGCTGCATTAGACAGTCTTGTCCCCGGACTTTAGCCAGCCCCAAGTTCCATTAATCTTTTAAATCTTTGCTGATGTGTGGAGATGACTTGCCTCTATCAGTGCTTTTATTTGAATACAATTATTTATAAAGCCGAGTGGTCTGATGCATTTATTGAACCAACTTATCTGCCCTTCTTCCCTCCCTTGCTCTGTCTTCTCTGTCACCCCTCTCCCACTGGTCTACTATTTCCTTTTGGAAGATGGAGGGTTGACTCCTTTGCCTTAAATCTGTAGTACTAAAAAGTGATCGCTGGATCACCAGCCCCCAGGACATTAGAAATGCACATCACTCTAGAGTGGAAAGCCTGGGGTGACCCCCACCATCCGCACTATGGCAGGGCCTTAAGAGTGATGTCCACTTATTCAGAGGCATTTCTCTCCCCCTCTCTCCCTCTCTTTCTCTCTCTCTCTCCCTCCCTCCCTCCTTTTTGTGTATTGTTTGAAGCCTTGGGTAAAGAAATGTTTCCATTGGGTGGTGGCTGTGCACGCCTTTAATCCCAGCACTTGGGAGGCAGAGGCAGGCGAATCAATGCGAGTTCGAGGCCAGCCTGATCTACAAAGAGAGTCCAGGACAGCCAAGACTACACAGAGAAACACTGTTTCGAAAACAAGCAAGCAAACAAACAAATAAATAAAACAAGTACTCTGTCGGGTGGTGGTGGTGCACGCTTTTAATACCAACACTTGGGAGGCAGAGGCAGGTAGATCTCTGTGAGTTCAAAGCCAGCCTGGTCTACAAAGCAAGTCCAAGACAGTCAAGTCAAAACCCTGTCTTGGGGGGAAAAGAAAGAAAGAAAGAAAGAAAGAAAGAAAGAAAGAAAGAAAGAAAGAAAGAAAGAAAATGAGCACCCCACGTTTTCTCTAGGTAACTGCAAAGTAACACTCTTTCTGATTTTTTTTGGTTTTTTGAAACAGGGCTTCTTTTACATCCAGGTGTCCCGTTTGCCAATTCCTGGAATCATTTCCCGTGGGACTGGAGTCTCCTTTTCAGGAAGGACTTGATTAGGCCTCTATCCTGAAGAGTTTTGACTATGTTTTCCTCTAGAGGTGTTTGAAGGCTTTTGACACATTTTTGGATTTTTTTGTTTGTTTGGTTGGTTGGTTTTTTTATGAGTCAGGGTTTCTCTGTGTAGCCTTGGCTGTCCTGGACTCCCTTTGTAGACCAGGCTGGCCTCGAACTCACAGTGATCCTCCTGCCTCTGCCTCCTGAGTGCTGGGATTAAAGGTGTGTGCTACCACGCCTGGCCTTGGATTTAATTGTTGTTGAGTGAGTGCTATGAATTGACTTTCGTTCTTCCACACGTGGCCGTCATTTTCCCAGCACCATCTGTACACCTGACAGCATCCAAATTAGAGACGAAAGCTTTTGTCATGCCAAGTTCAAGAGTTTGGGTTTGGGGCATGGAGAGGTGGCTCAGTGGTTAAGAGCACTGACTGCTCTTCCAAAGGTCCTGAGTTCAATTCCCAGCAACCACATGGTGCCTCACAACCATCTGTAATGTGATCTGATGCCCTCTTATGGCCCGCAGGGGTACAAGCAGGCAGAGCACTGTGTACATAATAAATGTTTAAAAAAAAAAAAAGAGTTTGAGTCTGACCTGGTGTTTATAGACTGCACATCACTGACTATCTCCTCTTGTCAGTCTACACTGGTCTATCTCCTCAGTAAAACCGTCAAGTCCTCAGCACCACCATCACCCTGAAGGCTCAAGCAGACAGGCTACAGCTATGACAGTCATCTCTGATTTTGTCCTCACGACACAATTTCCTCCACCCACAATCCACACTTGCTCTGGAACTCCAAGGCTTATGTCCTGAGTCCAGCTCCAACTCTAGTGCAGTGTGTGAGAGAGTGACTCAGATCTGATGCAAAATTCTTTCTCACCCCTATCTCTTTGTTCCCTTGGCCCCCAAACAATATTTGATCCAGCAAGCACACAGGACTCCAGTCTACCCAACCCATTGCTGTTGACGACCTTCCCACATTTCAACTGCTTAGTAGATCAAATCCAGGGCAGGATTCCAGAGCAAAGTCAGCATCTCCAGTGTGGGAGATGTGCTAAACAGCACCCGCCTGCACCCTCAGTGGAAAAATGGCCTCATGGAGGAGGCAGGGTACCCTGCAGAGATCCCAAGGAAGGAGCTGTGTCTTTGGAGCCTTGGATGTACAAACAAACCCAACCCTGCGCTGATTTAGTCAGCAAAGTGAGTTTGGTTTTTTTTTTCATTAGTCCCTGGCTCTGAACTTATTTAATCCCATTATTTCAGATGCTAGGCTAAATCTCTATAATAACCACTGGTGGAGACATCTTCCAGGTTGGTGGTGCCAGGAATACATGCACAGATGGTGTGAACCATTCCTCAGCCTCATTCTGCGGCTCCTGGGACATCTGTGTGCCTCACTGATTTCCAGAATACAAGGACCAAACATGGGTTTTCAAGACAGGGTTTCTTTGTGTAGCCTTCGCTGTCCTACACTCACTTTGTAGACCAGGCTGGCCTCGAACTCATCTGCCTCTGCCTCTGCCTCTGCCTCCCGAGTGCTGGGATTAAAGGCGTGCGCCACGACACCCGGCTCAATCCTTCCTTCTTTGCTGGAGTTTTTCTCTGCTTTCATTAAAGTTCTGGTTTTTGTCCCCCAGGCAAGATATTCAGAATCATTTCATCATCTGCACTCACACCTCAATTAGAGTCAACCATTCAAAACCTCCCATCAAGTGGCTTTTGGGGTTGGACGGGGCACCCCGAGGGAGCTGATTATTTGTTCTGAAGCTGACGTGGGAAGGAGGCATTCAGACAGAGGAGTGCAAAGGACTGATTTCCACATAACTCAAGGCTCTGAAAGTGGAGGAAACTCAACTATGTCCAAAAAAGGAAGCAACATGACTCAGCTTCCTCAGAGGGCTTGCCGCTGTGTGAGGGGGAGCAGACTAGCAACGGGGGAGGAGGAGGGAGCAGCGAGGGAAAATCCGGTGGCAGCAACAATGCAGGCAGTGAAATCCTTACCCCAGCAACGACCTTCAGAAGACAGAGAAGCTATGGTGGCCCTTGGAGCGGGACTTCAAAAAATAAAACCCCTCTCTAATGGTAAAGGACCTGAGAAATCGTGGCCGGGATACTGTCATCTAGAATATTTGCACAGAAACAAGACAGCTCCAGTGGGGCTCTGGGGCCTAACAGACCAAGGCACGGCTTTCTGATATCTCTGTGTGTGAAATTGTCACTGCTTTTTGGAAGATTCATAGGAAAGTCGGGGAGGGCAGTACAGGGCATGTATGTATACACACACACACACACACACACACACACACACACACACACACAACTTCCCTTTCACATAGTATTATAGAATCACAGCTACACAACAATACCTTAAACTCCCTACAAACAATCCCATGTACATTTCATGTATATATACCACAATTACACCCAGCCACACATCACACACCTCCCCCATACAGTCACATAGATATGCATGCCGTAAGGTTACACACACTCCAAACTCACACATGAATAAACATCCCCACACAAGCCACTCCCCAAGACCCCAAGTACCACTCACGCACTCACACACACACCATGGACACTCCTCAAGCACACTGCCCTGATACAGGAGCATAGACTCAAAGTAGACAATTATCAGGGGCAAGAAAACATTTACTTAAAAGAAAAATAAAATAAAATAAAAAACAAAAAAAAACTAGGGCCTGGAGAGATGGCTCAGAGGTTAAGAGCCCTGGCTGCTCTTCCAGAGATCCTGAGTTCAATTCCCAGCAACCACATGGTGCCTCACAACCATCTGTAATGAGATCTGGTGCCCTCTTCTGACCTGCAGGCAGAACACTGCATACATAATAAATAATTAAAAATCAAAACCCAAAACTATAAACTAAGACAAAAGAAAAACATAAGGATAAACTAAAAATGTATTTTTAAAATGGTTGGAAGAAGAGCCAGGTGTGGAAGCTCATGCCTTTAATCCCAGCACTTGGGAGGCAGAGGCAGGTGGATCACTGTGAGTTTGAGGCCAGCCTGGTCTACAAAGTGAGTCCAGGACGGCCAAGGTTACACAGAGAAACCCTGTCTCAAAAAAACAAAAAACAAAACAAACAAACAAACAAAAAAATTGGAAGGGACAGCCAATTGGACTTGATTTGTAGACCAGGCTGGCCTTGAACTCACAAAGATCCACCTGCCTCTGCCTCCCAGAATGCTGTGATTAAAAGCATGTGCCACCACACTCAGTTCTGATAAATGCAATTTTAAAAGAGAATATCTTTGAACTTGCATTTCTTTTCTTTCCTTCTTTTTTTTTTTTTTTTTTTTTTTTTTCTCTTCTTAAGTGTTTCAAATAGGGTTTCTCTGTGTAGCTTTGGCTGTCCTGGACTCTGTTTTAGACTAGGTTGGCCTCAAACTCACAGCAGTTGGCCTGCCTTTTCCTCCCAAGTGCTGGGATTACAGGCATGTGCCACCATGCTTGGCTTAAACTTGCATTTCTATAAATACAAAAACAAAAAACAACAACAAAAAAAAGGCTCTATGGTTCCCCTCTGCATCTAATAAAGGTGTTTACGCTGCACTTCAGACAGTGAATGGATGGATACCAATTAACAACTCATGAAGAACAAATTCTAATTCCCAGAAATGACAAAACAAACAACTTTCTGAACCTTGAGATTTGAGGAGGCTAAACAAACGAGGGAGCGAGCCACCAAAAACTTCCGCTCTGCCTCACACCCAGACAAAAACAGAGGCTGGGTTTCCCTGACCGGGAATCGAACCCGGGCCGCGGCGGTGAGAGCGCCGAATCCTAACCACTAGACCACCAGGGAGCGCCTGCTATCTATGTGTATTCCACACACCAACGTAGACAGCTGACTAGTCGGCTCATCTCAGGCCAACCTATCGGGAAAACGAAGTGTACGGTAGCTGGCTCCCCCTCGTGGCAACACTGGAAAACAACACCTACCTTCTCCGTCAAAAGGTAGGGAGTAGAGAAATGAGGGACCCCCTCGGGTCTTAACAGACCGCAGACATGCTCACTCTGTCTCTCTTCCCTGTTACTGCTATACGTTCCCAAAATTTGGGCACATTTCTTAGTTCTAATCTTGTCCTCAAGAGAACACGCCAGCTTCCATTTCAAATATTTACTTGTAAATGTGGCCCCTGATAGTTAGGACTCGACTTGTGCTCGCTTGTGTTCTGGCTCTGTACTAAGTTTGGGTGCTGAACTCCTCTAAAAGGTCAGTGGGCTACAGGCTTGGCCAACAAGAAGACATGCCTAGAAAGTGCCAGAATCTTTATTGGTGGGCTTGGTGGGAAGTTGTGGAAAGACATTCGAGGGGATTTGTAAGTCTTGGCTTTTTCCTTTTCTGCTCGGCTACACAGTGGCACCAGGATGCGATGCCTCTCTACCCGCCCAAAGCTATGCGCTAGAATCCCCCAGAACTGTGAGAATAAACTTTCCACTTAATAAATTGATTATCGCAAGTATTTTTCCACTAGAGACAGAGGCTAACACACACAGATTTGCATACATTAAGTACCACAACTTGAGAGGAAAAAAAAAATTAGTACTTGTTTTGAGGATGGTGTGTTGCTGGGGATCCAGTCTGAAGGCTGTGAGTAAACTATTGTCGTTCTTTTCAGATACGGTCTCTCTCTCCCCTCCCCCTCCTCCCGGGTGCCTGCGCGCGTGCATGCGTGCGTGCGTGCGTGTCCCTGGATGGCCCGGAATTTGCTACGTAGACCAGATTGGCCTCAAACTTATATCCACCTGCCTCTGGGCCCTGGGTTCTGGGATTAAAGGCATCACCAGCTTAAGTAAACTCTCGAGTTTGATCAAAAAGTCCCAGCACTTGGGAAGCAGAGGCAAGTAGATAGATCTCTGTGAGTTTGAGGCCCGGTCTACATAGTAAGTTCCAGAACAGCCAGGACTATGTAGCCAGACTTTGTCTCCAAAACAAAACAAAAACAAAAACAAATTCAAACAAAAGAGCATTCTGTGGTCAAGGAGATAAAATATACTTAAGAAGACAATCCCAGTCTTTCCACTTTCCTATCTTGCCCAAACTTACCTCTATTTTCGAACAGTTTTGACGTAGCATTTTGCACTTGTTAGAAAAACAAGATGCACAGACCCCCCCCCCCCCCCCCCGCTTCCAAATTTTTTTTTTTTTTTTTTTTTTTACAAAGAAAGCCACAAGAGGCACTCTTTCTGCTCTGTGTGTAAATGTAATCCACTATGGTATTTATCTATAAACCAGGTTAGGTAATGTTTTGTCACACATTTCCTTTCCTGACAGTACGTTAGCACTAGGGGCCTAGCCATAAATTTATATCATCTTAGGAGATACACAGAACCTGGTTAATGAGCCCCCACGACAAACATCTGGTTCAACCAGATTCTCCACACCTGAATCCCAGCTTCCTGCTTATGACTCTGTGGCCTAGTTTGTGAATTTTCCCAAGCCTTAGTTTCTTTATGTGTAAAATAGAGACAATTCTATCTGCTTCGCAGGTCTACAGAAAGATTACATCAGATAATGTCTCTGGGTCTCTGTCTCTCCTGTTACATATCATGTGTGTCATTTTTGTGTTGAAATGTCTATAAGAATATTATCAGAGTATCAAGAAATATTTTTGTTTTTTCTTTTTGGTTTTTTTGAGACAAGATTTCTTTGTGTAGCCCTGGCTGTCCTGGACTCATTTTGTAGACCAGGCTGGCCTCAAACTCATAGAGAGCCGCCTGCCTGAGGCTCCCGAGTGCTGAGATTAAAGGCGTGTACCACCACCACTCAGCCTGTGTCAAGAAATTTTTAATCCAAATAAGTCTTCAGAGCTATTGTTGTACATGACAGTGCCTTTGGCAAGCCCTGAGAGCTCTCACCCTGACTGGTGCCATTAGAATTTTCTAGAAATGTGACGTAGAAGATGGATGCATGAGTTTTCTCAGAAACAGAACTATCCTGCAGTCAGAAAACAGACTCAGCCTGGAGGTGGTGGCACACACCTTTAATCCCAGCACTAAAGAGGTAGAGGCAGGTGGATCTCTAAGTTCGAGGTCAGCCTGGGCTGCAGAGTGAGTTCCAAGACAGCCAGGGCTACACAGAGAAACTGTCTTAAACCCCCCCCCCCCAAAAAAAAAACAAACAAAAATAGACAAAACTCAATATTTTTTTTCTGAAACACTCTGCTGTTAACTGGCAAAGCACATGTTCACGTTTAATCTCTGCTGTGAAGGGTGTGTGGTGGGGGTAATGGGCTGTCTGTTTGAGTCGTGAGGCTGTCCAAGATCCGGGACAACTAGAGCCACTCCTGGACCCATGGACTAGTGTGCCTGTTACCAGAGCTGGTTCATTTTATCTTCTATCTCCCTCATGCACTCCTCTGCCACGTGATGTCAGCTTTCCTGTGCATGCTGGGACTCTGCAGAGTGCCTAAGAAGGACGTGAGCAGACACAGCTTGATCCTGAACTTCCCACTCTTTAGAACTGTGAGCTGAGTAAGCCTTTTCCCTGTGCAAATTAACCAGCCACAAATACTGGGTTTAGGCAACAGGAAATGGACTAAGATGACTCCCAGGTCTTAGAAAGCTAAATGTAAATTTCTTCGCCTACCATTGTTACTGATAGCACCTGCAGCAGATCTAGCATAAGACTAATCAAGGAGAAACTGTACCATACGTAAGCCCAAAACATCTAAAAACCACATTCAAGGTGTCCTTACCAGCAAGACTTCTGAGAAGTAAACACCAAAGGTGGGACTCCCACAGGGAGAAGTCTCCAAAATTACCAAGTCTTCCTGTGCAAAAGAGCAGAAGACGGCGGGAGAACATGGTGACTTCTTGTCTGCCTTTCCTGGTGGGAGCCTGCTAGCACCTTGTGTCCAAACCCTAAAGGCTAGTGTGTGAAAAAGCCGTGGATTAGAAGGCACGTGGGTGAGCAGAGAGCACCAGAAGATCCGCTGTTGCTGCTTTGCAGAGGGAGTGACATCTTTAAGATGGATTAGGTTGGCATAGTGTACACAAGGAAGGCCCCAGGTCCTCTCTCATCTTCAATGTCCCCTCCTCCGTTCTCACCCCTAGCCTTCAACAAACAGTACAGAGGAGCATGCGGACCATATATAGATTTAGAAAGGCTTTCCCTAGGTGTGTGTAAATTCCCACACAACATAACGTCCACAACGCTTAGCCATAAGAGAGCAGCTGGTTAGCAGCTGCTGACTGAAGAAAAAAAAAAAAAAAACAACGAATGAGTTCTCATCCTCAGTGTGTGAGAGAAGAAGCCACTGTGAGGGAAAGCCAGAAGGAAAGACAGACTATGTTAATGAACTTTAAGTGGTACCAGCTCATGGGAGGCTGATGCAAGATAATTCTGAGTTCAAAACTAACCTGGGCTGGGTAGCAGGTCATCAGGGGTTGGGTTTGGGGCAGTTTGAGAAAAGAGGGTCATTCAACACTTAATACTAAACTAGAGCAACTGATTTGTTTTCTGTTACATACGTAGAAATAACTTCATGAAGCTCAGGCTAGCCAAAATCTTGATATGTAGCTAAAGATGACTGTCTTGGTGAGGGTTTCCATGGCTGTGAAGAGACGACAGAACCACAGCAACTCTTTTTTTGTTTGTTTGTTTGTTTGTTTAGTTTTAGTTTTTGAAGACAGGGTTTCTTTGTGTCAGAGTCCTGGCTATCCTGGACTCACTTTTGTAGATCAGGCTGACCTCGAACTCACAGGGATCCACCTGCCTCTGCCTCCCGAGTGCTGGGACTAAAGGTGTGCACCACCACGCAGGGCTCACAGCAACTCTTATAAAGGAAAACATTTCGGCAGGGCTGGCTTACAGGGTTAGTCCATTACTGTCATGTTGAGAAACATGGCGGCATGCAGGCAGGCATGGTGCTGGAGAAGGAGCTGAGCGTTCCATTTCTCAAGTGTTGGATTTATAGTCACCACACTGCACCTGATTAATCCTTTTAGGGGGGAAATTGCTAGAGCCTTATTTCACGTCAGTGATTCTCAGAGAGAACAAATGGTTTGTTTATGAAGAAGACAAGACATAAGGCAACTGAGAAGAAGAAGAAGAAGAAGAAGCTATCTCGCCCTAAAATGAAGAAGATAAAATCTAGAGAAGGAATTGCAAAGGCTAACATCATGCTTGCTTTATGTTAAAAATAGTCACGGCTGCAAGTGGTGGCACACGCCTTTGATCCCAGCACTCTCTAGGCAGGTGGGTCTCTGGGATTCAGACCTGGGACAAGCGGCTGAGGTGCCTAGTTAACATACCAAAGTGGACCTGATCTCCCAGCATCCCTCAGTCCCTACCTGAACTTTCCTGCCCAAGGACTGGACTTTCTGTCCCCCAGAGGCTCTTCACTATATAATCCAGACATTTTGGTTCCACTGCGCCCCGCTCCCCGCCACCCCACCCCCCGCCGTCTCTCTATCTCTGTCTCTCTTTCTCTGTCTCTCTCTCTTTCCTCCCCCTCCCCCTATGAGAACTCTTTCTCTGCCCGCCCCCCTTCTCTGTGTCCTTCATGGTGACTTCCCTGGCCCTGTTCCTTTGGAACCCATGAACCTGCCCAAGAGCTGCCCCCAATAAACCTGCCTTTATATAATTTAATTTGGCTTGAATTAGCTCATTTTGTCAGTGAAGAATACCTATCAATAGGGAGTTCCAGGCTATCTATGGCTACATAGTGAGACCCTGTCTAAGACAGATAGATAGGTAGATAGATAGATAGATAGATAGATAGATAGATAGATAGATACGTACATACATACACACATACATATATACATATATGCACACATACACAGATAATCATGGCTACTGAACTTGTATTGTGATATTCCAGATAGTAAAAATTATAGAAATCTGAATAAGATATGAGTTTTGGTTAATAATACAGAACCAGCACTGATTCATTAGTGTAACAAATGCACCACACTAAAATAACATCATGTTACTAACGGGAAAACCACCATGTGGCATACAAGGGAGCTGCCTGAATCAACTTTTCTGGAAAATAAGGAAAAGTATATTTAAGAAATCTCTCTCCTTGATACCGGCAG
Source organism: Acomys russatus (assembly GCF_903995435.1). NCBI lineage: Eukaryota > Metazoa > Chordata > Mammalia > Rodentia > Muridae > Acomys > Acomys russatus. The sequence continues at coordinate 16,093,174 of NC_067163.1, forward strand.
CAGTGGCGCATGACTTTAATATCAGCACTTAAAAGGCAAAAGCAGGTTGATCCTCGGGGTTCAAGGCCAGCCTGGTCTACAAACTGAGTTCCAGGACAGCCAGATAACACTTCTCACAGCTTAACAAACGAAGGGTGCAGAAAAGAGATTACAAACCCATCTAACAATATACATTAGCTAAGCACATGGGTCGTGGGATAAATACTGTAATGGGTAATTTTTGTTTTAGATTTATTTAATTTGGAGGGTTTGTTATTTTTGAGACAAGATTTCTCTGTGTAACAGCTCTGGTTGTCCTGGAACTCGCTTTGTAGACCAGGCTGGCATCAAACTCACAGAGATCTGCCTGCCTCTATTTCCAGAGTGCTAGGATTAAAGGCGTGAGCCACACTTACCTTACTTTAGTTAATTTTCATGTGTACAAGTGTGATGCTTCCGTGTCTGATGTCTACAGGGGTAGGAGAATGTGTCAGATACCCTGGAATTGGAACTACAGGCAGGTTTGAGCCATTGTATGGGTACTGGGAACCAAACCTGGGTCCTCTGGGAGAGCAACAGGTACGCTTAATTGCTGAGCCAGCTCTCCAGCCCCTGTGGTGGGTTAGCTTGGTTAATTTAGTGGAATTTAGAAGCAGCGTGGAAACAAATCTCTAGGCATGTCTGTGAGACTTTATCTAGATTAGGGTGAATGGAATGACCAACCCTCAATGTGAGGGGGACCATGCCATGGGTGGGGGGGCCTGGACTGACTAAAACAGAGACACTGAGCTGAGCAGAAGCAGTCGCTGCTCTTGCTTCCTGACCCCAGATGCAGTGAGACCAGCTGCTTCATGGTTCTATTCCCAAGTCTTCCCTGCCTTGATGGACTGTGTCACACCAAACTGTGAGCCAAAAGAAACCCCTCCTTCTCTGAGTTGCTTTTGTTGGGTTATTAAGATAACTACCATATTTTTCAGACCATAAGACACACCTAGATTTTTGTTTGTTTGTTTGTTTGTTTGTTTCCGAGACACAGTTTCTCTGTTACACAGAGCTCTTGCTATCCTGGACTCTTGGTAGACCAGGCTGGCCTCGAAATCACAGAGATCCACATGCTTCTGCCTCCCGAGTGCTGGGATTAAAAGCATGTGCCACCACGCCCGGCCTTTGCATCCAGATTTTAGAGCAATAAAACAAGAAAAAAAAAATACTCTGAACCAAATTAGTACTAGTATAATAAAATATTCATTAAAATATAACAAAATAAGCCAAGTGTGGTGGCGCATGCCTTTAATCCCAGCACTGGGGAAGCAGAGGCAGGGGGATCCCTGTGAGTTTGAAGCCAGCCTGGTCTACAAAGTGAGTCCAGGACAGCCAAGGCCACACAGTGAAACCCTATCTCAAAAAACAAAACTAAAAAAAAAAAAAAAAAAAAACCCAAATATAACAAAATACAGTGATATTGAACAGTGTTAACTCAATAGGAGGAGGGACTTATAGAGACGCAAGCACTTTTCTAGTTTCCTTGGCTGGCACACTGAAGAATCAGTAAGTGGCCTCTTTGTTGATGCCTTATGGACAGCAATCAGACCATAAGGCGCATTCTAATTTCCCCCCACTTTTAGGACAGGGGAAGTGTATCTTAGGGTCTGAAAAATATGGTAATACAATTAATTATCAGGGAAATAAAAAATATGAATCAAATTCAATACTACTTCACACCTATTGGAAGAGCTATTACAAATATCAGTAGTTAAGAGCATTTGTTGTCCTTCTAGAGGACCCAGGTTCAATTCCCAGGGGCTCTCACTCCTTACCACGGCTTCTTCAAGCACCAGGCATGTACATGGGGTACATATATGCATATAGGGAAACACTTACATATGTGAAATAAAAATAATCTTTAAAAAGGGGAGGAGGCCTGGAGAGATGACTCGGTAGCCAAGAGCATTTGCTTCCCTTGTAGAGAACTGAAGTTCTCAGAACTAACAATGGTGGCTCACACCCATCCATAACTGCAGTTCCAAGGAATCTGGCGACCTCTGCAGGCGCTGCACACACATGCAGACACACACATGCAGGCAAGTACTCAAATAAAAATGAAAAAGAAATCCATAAGCACCAAGAAGGGCAAGGAGAAATTGTAATGCCCCCCCATCCCGTGCCTTGTTCCTGAGAATGTAAAATGGTGTGGCCACTTTGGGAAACCTCAAAAAATTAAACAGAGCCACCCAGTAATTCTACTTCTATGTATATAGCCCCTCAAAATTAAATCAGGGTCTCACTTGTATCCTCATGTTTATTTTTTAAAGATTTATTTATTTATTTGTTTATTTTTTGTATATGAGTGCTTTATCTGCAGAAGAGGGCATCAGATCACATTATAGATGGCTGTGAGCCACAGTGTGTTTGCTGGGAATTGAACTCAGGACCTCTGGAAGAACAGGAGGTGCCCTTAACCTCTGAGCCACCTCTCCAGCCCCATATTCTAATGTTTAAAGCAGAATTATTCACAATAGTTAAAATGAGGAGTCATTTGACATGTCCACCCACAAATGAATAAAGAAACAGAATGTTGGGCTGGAGAGATGGCTCAGTGGTTAAGAGCACTCACTGTCTGCTCTTCCAGAGGTCCTGAGTTCAATTCCCAGCAAGCACATGGTGGCTCGCAGCCATCTATAATGTGATCTGATGCCCTCTTCTGGCGGGCAGGTGTACACGCAGATATAGCACTCATATACATTAAATAAATAAATAAATCTTTTAAAAATGTTAAAAAAAAAAAAGAAACAGAATGTCTGTCACACACACACACATACACACATACACACATGCACACGCACACACACACCAAACACATACAGAGGGCACATTTCGTTCATTCTGATACATACAACAACTGAAAACATCATGCTAAGTGAAATAAGCCAGACACAGGAATAACAGTGTGTGACTCTGTATGGGGGACGTAGGATAGACAAATACAGGAATGAGGAGACATCATTCAGTGAGTGCAGAATCTGGCTGTGGTGGTGAAAATGGTCTAAACAGTGGGAATCACTGTACATGCTGTTAATGTTTCTGAGTCATATGCTTAAAAATGTAAAAGTGTGCATGTGCACATACCAGCATGAGTAAATTAAAAAGGCATACCTCACCCCTGTAGCCGGAGCGATCTTCCTCAGGAGGGAGAGCCACAGGGATGGTGCTGGTCCCTTCCAGGCTCAGGGTATGACTTTCTGCATGCTGGAGCACACTCTGGCATCTCAGCCGCTCAACCCAGCAGCTGCGGCCTTTTTGTTGTTTTCTTTCTTTCTTTCTTGTGTTTCTGGGTGTCTAATCCTGAAGTGTATGCTGGCTAGGAGAGGGTATGGGATAAGGGGGAGACGGGGTGCTGCTGGCCACTAGCCCCAAAAGGGAAGGGTTTGTGGGACTAAGTTGCACCTGCTCTCCTATCTCCAGTCCCTCACATCCAGAAGTGATATCCCCACTCAACACACACACACACACACACACACACACACACACGCACGCACGCACGCTGTCTCTGACCTAGTCTGTTATTCACTAAACCCCAAATGCAAAGACTGGTCCAGAAATTTAACATGTGCATATTTTATATTTCAGACAGACAAGCTAAATAAGAGTGACGTGGTTGTCTGGGCCTGGTGGCGCACGCCTTTAATCCTAGCACTCGGGAAGCAGATCGCTGTGAGTTCGAGGCCAACCTAGTCCACAAAGCTAGTCCAGGACAGCCAAGGCTACACAGAGAAATTCTGTCTCGGAAAAAAAACAAAAAACAAAATACAAAACAAAACAAAAAAACAAAACAAAACAAAAAAACAAAACAAAACAAAAAATATACATATAAAGAACTCAAGAAATTAAACACCACCAAACCAAAATAACCCAGTTGAGAAATGGGGCTCAGAACTAAACAGAGAATTCTCAACAGAGGAATATCAAATGGCTGAGAAACACTTAACCTCCTTAGTCATCAGGGAAATGCAAATCAAAACAACTCTGAGATTCCATCTTACACTCATCAGAATGGCTAAGATCAAAAATTCAAGTGACACCACATGCTGGCGAGGATGTGGAGAGAGAGGAACACTCCTTCATTGTTGGTGGGAATGCAAACTAGTACAGCCACTTTGGAAATCAATCTCAGAAAACTGGGAATAGGGCTTCCTAAAGACCCAGCTATTCTACTCCTTGGAATATACCCAGAAGATGCTCCAGCACACAACAAGAAAATTTGCTCAACCATGTTCATAGCAGCCTTATTCATAATAGCCAGAACATGGAAACAGCCTAAGTGTCCATCAGTAGAAGAGTGGATAAAGAAACTGTGGTACATATACACTATGGAATACTACTCAGCTATTAAAAACAAGGAATTCCCAAAATTTGTGGACAAATGGATTGAACTAGAAATTATCATAATGAGTGAGTTAACCCAGAAGCAGAAAGAGTCAAATGGTATATACTCACTCATATCTGCGAACTTGCGCAAGGGGCATGTCCCATGAAAGTCTTCACTTATCAGCAAAGTGGGACAGAGGAGAGGACATCCTACTGGGACTCTAGGTGAGAGAAGAATGGGAGAATGGGGAAATAGAAAGATCCAGAGGGTCCTAGAAACCTACAAGAACAACATTATGATGGGCCCAGTGGTCCTGCTCAAACTATGGCACCAGCCAAGGACAATAGGTGCAGTAAACTTCGGATCCCTACCCAGATCTAGCCAATGGACAGAACATTCTCCACAGCTGAGTGGAGAGTGGAGACTAACTTTCACATGAACTCTGGTGCCCCATATTTGACCACATCCCCTGGACGGGGAGGCCTGGTGGCACTCAGAGGAAGGATAGCAGGCTACCAAGAAGAGACTTGATACCCTGTGAGCATATACAGGGGGAGGAGGTCCCCCTCAGTCACAGTCATAGGAGAGGGGAGTAAGGGGAAAATGGGAGGGAGGGAGGAATGGGAAGATACAAGGGATGGGATAACAATTGAGATGTAATATGAATAAATTAATAAAATATATTTTTTAAAAAGACCGAGGTGGTTATTTATAAATCATAGGTTCTGTTTTATGTCATTCTCCAAAACTGCTCCCCCCCACGCATACCTATCTTCTTGGTAGTGTTCCTTTCCCAAAAGACTGAAAACTACCCGAATTAAAAATTAAGGGTTTAAGCCAGGCGGTGGTAGCACATGCCTTTAATCTCAGCACTCAGAAAGCAGAGGCAGGCAGATCTCTATGAGTTCGAGGCCAGCTTGGTCTACAAAAGTGAGTCTAGGACAGCCAAGGCTAAACAGAGAAACCCTGTCTCAAAAAACAACAACAACAACAACAAAAAATTAGGGGTTAAGAGCATTGAATGCTCTTCCAAAGGTCCTGAGTTCAATTCCCAGAAACCACATTGTGGCTCACAATCATCTATAGTGAGATCTGATGCCCTCTTCTGGTGAGCAGGTGTACACGCAGACACAACATTGTATACATAATAAAGAAATCTTTTTTTTTTTTTTTTTAAGACAGGGTCTGGGCATGTGCATGCCTGTAATCCCAGCACTCAGGAGGCAGGGGCAGGCAGCTCTCTGCGAGTTCTCAAGGCCAGCCTGGTCTACAAAGCAAGCCCAGGCCCAAAACAAAAATTAAGACATTGCTGAAGTGGTGCAGCTCAGTTGAGAGAGCTCCTGAGTGGCAAACATTAGGCTCTGGGTTCAAGCCCCAGCACTGGTGAACTTGGGGCGGGCATTTCCCACAAGTCCTAAAGCAGGCAGGGAAGGAATGTAATAGGAATTCCTGACTGAGGTCAGCCTGACCCCGCAGCTGTGCTCTCTCAATCCTTAAAACCCCATGGAAGGAAGGAAGGAAGGAAGGAAGGAAGGAAGGAAGGAAGGAAGGAAGGAAGGAAGGAAGGAAGAAATTCCTCTAGCTTTTTGTTTGTTTGTTTTTATTTTTAAGGTTTTAAGGGTTTCTCTGTATCCCTGGCTGTCCTGGAACTAGCTCTGTAGACCAGGCTGGCCTCAAAACCAGAGATCTGCCTGCCTCTGCCTCGCAAGTGCTAGGATACAAGTGTGCGCCTGCTTGCACATCTGTGCACTCACTATGTGCATGCCTGATGCTTTTCAAAAGCCAAAGATGGCATCAGTTGCCAGCCTGGAGTTACAGTTGTGGACAACAGTGTGTGGGGGCCCTGGGAACCACGCCTGGAATATTATCAGTTAATCAGCGCTCTTAACCACTGAACCATCTCTTCAGTCTCTAGCCTTTTACCCAAGCCAGCTGTCTGTTCCCTCGGGCTCAGAGAAGGCTGGCGGCTAAACTTTTAAATACTGATGAATTTGACCTTAAACCAGACATTTGTTTCCATGCACTTCTATGCTTCCTTGTGTTTCTCAGCGGAGTTCCTGTAAAAAGCTTTATTTGGCTCCTTTTAACATATGGGTAAATTCTTCTGAAATACAAACTATGAACATTCTCAAAGACAATTTCTCCCTCAAAAGAAAATGCCCCTGAGTGCATTAGTCATGTGACTTTCATGTAATTTTTTTTTCCAAGCAACAATAGACTTCAAAAATGCTACCATCCAAGGAGGAACTTCCTTGAGATCAACGTTATCCAGGGCAGCCACACGTCCGACAGGAAGTCTGCAAGGAACGATGTGAACGCTGAGTCCTTGCTCTGTTGGAGACCCTGGACAGACTTGTGTCATGTGTCGCCACTCAGAAGCACTTGGGTAACAAGAACAGCTTTTGGTTTTGCATGTTCAGAATCTCATCTTTCTAAAGATTTTATTGTTGTTTTGTTGTTTTTGTCTGTCCCTGCCCCCACTCCCCGAGACGAAGGGGGGGCGGGGTGTGTGTGTGTGTTTGTGTGTGTGTAACCCTGGCTGCCCTGGAACTCTGTAGACCAGGCTGGGCTCGAACTCACAGACATCTGCTCACCTCTGCTTCTCAAGTGCTGGGACTAAAGGTGTGAGCCACTGAGCCCAGCTTTCTGTCTTCTTCTTCTTCTTCTTCTTCTTCTTCTTCTTCTTCTTCTTCTTCTTCTTCTTCTTCTTCTTCTTCTTCTTCTTCTTCTTCTTCTTCTTCTTCCTCTTCTTTGTTTTTTGAGACAGGATTTTCTCTGTGTTGTCTTGGCAGTTCTTGGCTCGCTTTGTAGACCAGGCTGGCCTCAAACTCACAGTGATCCACCTGCCTCTGCCTCCCAAGTACTGGGATTAAAGGCGTGCTTCTTAACTGAAGTGAAGAGAGGCTGTACTCTTAAGTAAAGGCCAAGGACAGCCATCTCCCTGTAGGTTGATTTTAGGCAAGCTTTGCCAAACACAGAAGGTACGTGAAGGACCTCCAGGGGAGGAGGAGGAGGGCCGGGTGGAGGGAACACCTGAGACAGACAATTTAACAACTAATGACTTAAGGACCCAGCAACTGAACCCATGTATGCCTTCATTACTCCGAGAGCTGCCTCTGAATAGTTTTACTATTTCCATTCAAACTATGCAGTAGACCTGGCTGCAGTTCACCAAGGTCGTTCAGCCTTCATCCTCGGCTGGCAATGAAGTGTAAAAGTTCCCCAGCGGTGAAGAAGCAGGCCCCGAATGAGAGGCACAGCTAGTTCCGACGCCACACATCTCTCCTACTTATTTTATGTATATGAGTGTTTTGCCGGCATGTTTTATATATACCACATTCGTGCCTGGTGGCCAAAGAAGTCAGAAGATGTCAGATCCCTGGAGTGATGGATGGTTCTGAGCCACCATGTAGGTGTTAGGAATTGAACGCAGGTCTGCTGCGAGAGCAAGGAGTGTTCTTGACTGCTGAACTACCTCTGTAGCCTCCTATGTTTTTCTTTTCTTTCTCTCTCTTTTTTTTGGGGGGGGGGTTGTATGTTTGTTTGTTTGTTTTGTTTTGTTTTGTTTTGTTGAGACAGAGTTTCTCTGCATAGCTTTTGCCGTCCTGAAACTCCTCTGTAGAGCAGGCTCACCTCGAACTCAGAGATCCTCCTGCCTCTGCCAAGGTGTGCGCCACCAGGCCCAGCAGAGATTAGATTATTAATTTAACTTAATAAAGTTTAATAAGTAATTATTAATTTTTAAAAACAAATCTTACACACTCAGTGATCTCAGTTATCCTTTCTTTTTTGGTTTTTCGAGACAGGGTCTCTCTGTGTAACCGCTCTGGCTGTCCTGGGACTTGCTCTGTAGTCCAGGCTGCCCTCGAATTCATAGAGATCCACCTGCCTCTGCCTCCCAAGTGCTGGGATTAAAGGCGTGCGCCACCACTGTCCAGCCTTCAGTTATCCTTTCTATTAAAAAATTGCTCTAACTACCTTTAGATTTGTAATCATATGTAAATATTAGGAGTTACAGAGCAAGTGACACATGGTAAAGAAAGTTATCTGTTACCAAGCCTGATAACCTGAGTTCCACTCCCAGAATTCTCTCCGAGGAAAGAGAGCTGGCCTCCACTTGTGGGCCCTGACACTAAATAAAAAATAATAAAGTTTTTAAAATAGTAGGAAGTAAAAATAATGTATTTGGATTCTGGGAGGCTGTTTTGCATTGAAAAGATGATTTTTTTTTTTTTTTTTAAGATGATTTTTTTCTAAAGGAAAGAAAAAAGGAAGAAAAAGCCTTACCATGTGCCACAGTATCTATCTCTCTGAAATTAGGGTTGAAGTTTTCTGGAAATGAGGAGCCATCTCCAGCTCGCGCTTGCATGCACACTCACACACAGACACACACACACACAGACACACACACAGACACACACACACACAGAGTTTGAACTGTTCGACCAGTTTCTCAAGTCTTTATCAGCGCGTGCCCCTTCTCCCCAACGCACCGCCAACTTTCACCACGTCCCGCACCAAGTTTCCCTGCTGCCTCCTAACAGTACTTGGTGTCCCCAGCCGTCGCTGTCCCGAAACAAAGCACTTACTGCAGCTACAATGCTGTCCTTCTCTGAGGTCATCGCAAAACTCAGGGCAAACAAGAGGGAATTCTTGAGAGAGCCACAAGCGCTACATCCCCATGCCTGGACCTCGCAGGCCTGGGCGGCGAGTACCCACCCCCCCAACCCTGTCCGGCGCCGGTCCCCTTCCCGAGTCCCCCGGCCCACGCCCTGCGCTGACTCACGGGGCGTCCGCTGCTGTCGGGGGCGTCTCCCACGCGAGCCCAGGGCCGCGACCCTGGGAGTGCGAGCCACCCATCACGGCCAGCCCACGGGTGACCTCGGCGGGAGGCGGCGGGAGGAAGGGCCAGAAGCGGGGCGGGGCCGCAGCCACCTCCCGCCCGCCCACCCGCCCTGGCTGCGACCGGAGCTTGGGGAACCCTACTTCTGCCACCACGCTCATCCTAGCTCTCTGGGTGACTTGGGAAAAGCTACCGTACCCTTTCTGAGTCTTGCTTTCTTCATCTGTAAAATAAGGGAGTATGTTCATCGCTAAATGGGCACTTTGTCTCTACTGACCAAAGAATGAAGTCTTTTCCAAATCATAAGAGAGTAGGAGACACCCCTTTAAACCCCAGCACTTGGGAGGCAGAGTCAGGTGGATCTCTGTGAGTTCGAGGCTAGCCTGATCTACATAGTGAGATCCAGGACAGCCAAAGTTATAGAGAGAGACCCTGTCTCAAAAACAAACAAACAAAAAAAAACAACAAACAAACAACAACAACAAAACAAAACAAAACATAAAGAGGAGAAACTGCCTGAGATCCTATCCACGTTCCCCTCAGATTTGTTTTCAGACGCGCTCCGGCACACATACACACATATCCCCCCATCCCCCAATCCCCTCGCCCATCGTCGCCCCCCCCACCCCCCAAGCAGGCTGCGATGGCTTTTTACCTGGCACACTGGAAAGCCTTTTTCTGCTCATGCCTGTTCATCTTCCCATCCTAATTTAATCAAATTCCATCCCATCATTCTGTATCCTGACAACATACCCTTTTTGTGTTTCCCCTCCCTAGGGCGCAAGTTCCACGAAGGCAGCAGCGGGTGAACTGCTTAGTTTCTTGTGGCACCTGATGGCCGAGAATCATCTCGAATTCTTAATCATTGTGCTCAACTTCCCCATGCTGTAAAAAAAAAATTAAGAGGGGGCTGAGGCACCGCTGACCATGCAGGCACTACCCTGAGCTGAGCCGAGCCGAGCAGAGCCGAAGCGTGGGACTCTGCTCCAGAGTCTGGGAAAGTCTGTAGTCGCAGCGAGGCCTTTCAAGGGAAACAGGAGGGGCAGGGCAGGCAGAGGGCAGGAACCAGAAACTTTCCTTCTCTGGGTAGATAAGATGGGCTGTGGGACGGTCTACTTCTGTTAGTGCAGAAACGCACAGGGAAATGGTTTGAAAGGAAAAGACAGGTCTGAGGGTATAGCTCAGTATCAAAACACTTCACGAGTATATTTAAAACCATCTTTGATCCCCAGCACGGAAGAAAGAGGAGAAAATAAACAAACAAACAAACAAACAAATAAATAAATGGCTAGCACATAAGGAATCTGCTGTGTGGCGGAGTCATTGAGACAGCTGGAGGGAGATAACAAAACAAAACAAAAAAAGTGAAATACTGAGACCCACACGACCTCTCACATGGGTGTTGGGTGTCCACAATGTTGCCTTGTTTGTTTGGCTTCCTGGGCAGTTCTAAAAATGGTTGTGGGTAGCTGGGTCTCCAGAGTCACGGGAGTGGCTGATGGTGAGGGGGATATCTTGTCATTGGGGAGGAAACTGATTAGAGCTCTTCAGGAAGGGTGCCCAAGACACCCAGGGCGCTCCCTGGATGCACCTCTGGCCCCAGGACAGACTTTGTGTTCTCGTAGATGTAGAACTGAGACCTGTTTTGGTTTTTTTTGGGGGGGGGGGGGGGAGTTGTTGTTGTTGTTTGTTTGTTTTATTATTTTTTGTTTTTGTTTTTGTTTTTGAGACAAGATTTCTCTGTGTAACAGCCCTGGCTGTCCTGGAATTCTCTCTGTAGACCAGGCTGGCCTCTAACTCACAGACATCCGCCCGCCTTTGCCTCCCAAGTGAGGGATTAAAGGCATGTGACACCATATCTGAAAGTATGAACTTTCAGATCATACACACTGTGAGGTTATTTGCAACTTCTCTTGTTTAATGTGACTTTGTTGAAAATCCTTTCCTTTTTGTGTTTCAGTTTTAAAAAATAGTACTAAAAAACAATCAGTGTAGGTACTGCTTTTTTTTTGTTTTGTTTTGTTTTGTTTTTTCAAGACAGGGTTTCTCTGGGTTAGCCTTGGCTAATCTGGACTCACTTTGTAGACCAGGCTGGCCCCGAACTCACAGAGATCTGCCTGCCTCTGTCTTCCAGGTGCTGGGATTAAAGGAGTGTGCCACCACGCCTGGCTTGGGACTACTTTTTAACTCTGTTTCATTTGGAGTTCCTTAAGCTTTTACTTCCCTTCCTACCTCCCCCCCCCCCACAACCCTATGTAGGAGAGAAAAATGATTAGAAGGGAAAAAGGAAGTAGATCGTTTACACTTAGTTTAGCTGGTTAGGGTTGTCCAATTCTTTGGGAAAATACCAATCTCAGCCATCAGGAGATCTAGCAGTCCCCCAACGGCAAACACAGAAGGACAAACAAGCAGCCTTTCCCCCCCACCATCTGTCCCCTCAAAAATCCCTGCCCCCCCCAGAGTCCTCAGAATTCTGCTAACTCCAGCTGGCAGTGACCATGCCCCCCACACCAGGCAGTTATCAGCCGTAGATAAACTGAAAGCATCTCCATATCCCACATTTGGGATTAAAACAAAAGCCTGTTTACATAACATAACTGAGTTTTTTGTTTTTCGAGACAGGGTTTCTCTGTGTAGCCTTGGCTATCCTAGATTCACTTTGTAGACCAGGCTGGCTTCGAACTCACAGAGATCCGCCTGTCTCTGCCTCCCGAGTGCTGGGATTACAAGCGTGTGCCACCATGCCTCGCCTTATAACTGAGTTTTTAAAGAAACCAAACCTTCCACTACATACACATCAGCGTCCCCAATACAGACAGCGTGTGGGTGCAACTCCATCTCCCTGAGAACAGTTTGCATTCAACATGATACCACTCTCCAGAAATTACATCAAGTGAGTTTCAGATTTCAGAATTAGTCACCTGAAGGAGTACATGGTGATCTCAGAGATGCACTGTTTCACGCGGTTTGGATATCATTTCCTTGTTGATTAAAAAAAAAAAAAAAATTACAGCTGGGTGGTGGTGGCACATGCCTTTAATTAATTCCAGCACTTGGGAGGCAGAGGCAGGTGGATCTCTGTGAGTTCGAGGCCAGCCTGGTCTACAATGAGAGTCCAGGACAACCAAGGTTACACAGAGAAACCCTGTCTCAACCCCCCCCCAAATAATAATAATAAAATAAAATAAAATTACAATTTTATTATTTTATGGGTATGAATATTTTGCCTATGTGTATGTCTGTGTATCATATTCAATGCCTGGTGTCTGGAGGACATCAGATGCCTGGAACTAAAGTTACAGGTTACTGTGAGCTGCCATGCAGGTCTTGGGTCCTCTAGAAGGACAGCCAGTGCTCTGAACAGCTGAACCATGTCTCCAGCCCCTTACATACTTACATATCAACTTATACCGGATGAAAACTGCTTCATATTTTTAGAGTCACAAGCAGTGTGAGTGTTCCAAAACTGTTGACCTCTTTCAAAATAGTTTGTCAAGGCTGGAGAGATGGTTCAGTGGTTAAGAGCACCACTGTTCTTCCAGAGGACCTGGGTTCAAATCCTAGCACCCACCCAGCAGCTCACAACTATCTGTCACTCCAAGATCTGACGACACCCTCACACAGATGTACATGCAGACAAAACACCAATGCACAGGAAATGAAAATAAATAGTCATTTGAGTCACTTGTTCCTTTCATATGAGATTTGACATAAGTTTGTCAACTGTCTTAAACTGTTAATTAGTCCAAGAACTGACACTGGCAAACACTGAGTCTCCTCCCAATGCAGAAACTGAGTGCATGATGATGCATTCATCTTGTCTGCCTTCTTTAATGTCCTGTCAAGCTGTTGTGCTTGACAATTTTCAGCCTATGGGTTTTTTTTTCTTTTTCAATTTTATTATGTATGAGTGTGTGTGTATGTCTCTGTGTGTATGTATGCAAATGTGCATGTAAGTGCCGGCCAGACGAGGGTCCTGGGTCCTCCGGAACTGGAGTTCTGGGTGGTTGTGAGCCCCCTAATATGGGTGCTGGAAGCCACACTCTGGTCCTTCGGAAGAGCGGCCTCTTAGCCACCAAGCCTTCTCCAGCCCCAATCTACACGTCTTGCACATCATTTGTAAGATTTATCCTAAGTATTTCATCTGTTAGAGATGGAGTTATTTTTATCATTTTAGATTCTAAATGATAGTTGCTAGTAAGATATAATTCATTTTTTTTTCTGTATTGTATTCTGCAGCCTTGCCAGTATCACTTACCTTAGTCAGTAGGATGAAAATAGGAGTGTCAAGTCCAATTTCCTGGATGTATCACGATAAACATGGGGAAATGAATAAATCCTGGTTTCTCCCCCCTCTCTTTCCCCTGTTGGTTAGAATGGAATCATTGCATGCAAGCATCCATGTTTAATCTCAAGGTAGAAGCAGATGCTGAAGGAAAGTAACCATGAAGCCCCTAGCTTGCTCACTAACAGATTTCCTTTATGTGCAAAGGGGGATAAAAAATAGGTATTATTTAGCCATTGCTGTTTTGCATTTCTGTAAGGTTTGGACAAGTTACTCAAGACTCCAGTCACTCATCTGGGGAGAAGAATTTCATTATTATACAGTCAAAACTCTAGGAGCTGGGGGGCTAGAGAGTTGGTTTAGTGGTTAAGAGCACTGTCTGCTCTTCCAAAGGTCCTGGGTTCAATTCCCAGCACCCACATGGCAGCTTACAACTGTCTGTAACTCCAAGATCTGACACCCTCACACCAATGCACATAAATTAAAATTAAATAAAAATATTAAAAAAAAAAAACTTAACAGCCAGGAACTGCTCTCCATAGAGGGCTTTGGACATTGGCACAACACTTCGGCTCCAGCTGAGACTGTCTACAAGCCTCCTGAGTCATGAGCATTGCCAGATGCTTCTCCACAAGCCACCCACCCAGTGGCTATATTGTGAGAGACTAGACTGTGAAACTAGAAGGTGGGCTTAGCTGAAATAAGCTGGCTGGGTACAGGTTCTTGGGACTTACGGTAGCCCATTTCCCATCCGTCTCTCAGCGTCCTACCTGACGCAATGTTAACTGCTTTGTCCCCACCATGACGAGCTAAACTTCTGAAACTCTGAGTCTTTCCCAGCCCCCAGCCCCCAAGACAGGGTTTCTGTGTAGCCTTGGTTGTCCTGGACTCACTCTGTAGATCAGGCTGGCCTCAAATGCACAGAGATCTATCTGCTTCTGCATCCTGAGTGCTGAGATTATAGGCATGTGCCACCGCACCCAGCACAACTCTGAGTCTTAAATTGTTAACACCAAGTACTTTGCTCACAGTGACAATGAAAGTGACACTACTGAAAGGTTAATGACTAGGGCTGGAAAGATAGCTCAGCGGTTAAGAGCATTGTCTGCTCGTCCAAGGATCCTGAGTTCAAGTCCCAGCAACCACATGGTGGCTCACCACCATCTATAATGAGATCTGTTGCCCTCTTCTGGCAGAACACTGTATACATAATAAATAGATAAATCTTTAAAAGAAAGAAAGAAAGAAGTGGGGTGTGGTGGTGCATGCCTTTAATCCCAGCACTCCGGAGGCAGAGGCAGGTGGATCACTGTGAGTTTGAGGCTAGCCTGGTCTCCAGAGTGAGTCTAGGACAGCCAAGGCTACACAGAGAAACCCTGCCTTGAAAAAAAAAAGTTTACAAAGTTTTGAGACTGGAGAGATGGCTCAGAGGTTTAGGGCACTGACTGCTCTTCCAGATGTCCTGAGTTCAATTCCCAGCTACCACATGGTGGCTCACAACCATCTATAGTGTGATTTGGTGCCCTCTTCTGGTGTGCAGGTGTACATGCAGGCAGAACATTGTATACATAATAAATAAATTTTAAGAAAGAAAGAAAGAAAGAAAGAAAGAAAGAAAGAAAGAAAGAAATGTTAATGACTTAAAAGCCTCAGGTGGGCTTAGATTCTCAGACAGGAAAGGTGGCTTGACTGATAATACCCTTGGGAGCCCTCTGATGAGGCGATCCACATACCAAACCGGCCAGCATCTATGCTTCCAGTCCTCAGTGGGACTGACCTGAAGACAGACTCTTCCATTCCGCAAAGTTTCCCTTTTCCATCCTATAAAACCCGAAACCCCCACACCACATGCTCACAGTCTCACTGGTGGGACAGACTGCGGCTTCCACTGTCCTAATTGGGGATGCCTACCTTGATTTCCTTTCCACATGCCCTCCATCAGTCCCTAGCTAACAACTATGCCCTATGCTAAACCACATCTCCCTGAAGGGTGCTTCCATCTCCTCTTCCTCAAGACTACCCCTAGTCAGCCATTACTGTAGGGTGGCTCATGGGTCCCTCCCAGCCCCATTTTGGACTAGAGAGTATCTTGGCTAATGCACAGAACACACACGGAGGTAGCTCGGCCTGTGGTGATTGTACTGGAGCCACCAGCATGCCCAATAGAAAAAGGGAAAGTCACAGGCCCTGAGTTTGGCTCCCGCTAATGAACCAGGCTGCTCCCATCTTAGGCTTGAAAGCCATATAGTAAAGACAAACTAGGTATATTCCTGTTTATGATTTAAATCTGTTTCTCAAGAATTGGGGTATGCCTCACCTGTGGCCTTAACTACAAATGGCTCTGTACGGCCTGTTCTAGGGGATGGCGACAAAAAATTGTTATGGCCGTCTTGCAAACCTACCATCATTTTGAAAGGTTGTTATGACTACTTTGCTATGACCATTGCCTTAGTTAGGGTTCTACTGCTGCGAAGAGACACCACGATCACAGCAACTCTTACAAATGGAAACATTTAATTGGTGTTGGCTTACAGGTTCAGAGGTTCAGTCTATTATCACCATGCAGGCAGACATGGTGCTAGAGAAGAAGAGGAGAGTTCTACATCTGGATCTGAAGGCAGCAGAAAGGGAACTGCGCCACACTGTGCACAGCTTGAGCATAGGAGACCTCAAAGCCCGCCCCCACAGTGACACACTTCCTCCAAGAAGGCCACACTTCCCGATATAGTGCCACGTCCTATGGGCCAAACATTCAAACACATTAGATGAAGTCTACGGGGCCATTCCTGTTCAAAGCACCACAACCACATTATTATGATGCTTCTGTAACCTATTTTTGCCTCCAACACCACCCCCCATTTGGAAACCCCCTACCCCTGAGCTATGAAAATCCTTATCTTGCACATGTCCAATGCTGACCCCTTGAACCCTGCCTTAGGGGGAGACAGTCAGTACACACGAATAGAAAACCTTGCTCTACTTAATTTGGCCATGATGATTTGGGTCAGTGGTGTTTCTCCTCCCACCTTTGGGATTACCACCAGCCACCACTGCTTCTTGCTCCTTCCCCAGCTGCAAGAGATCTTGGCGGATGCTGGAGCATAGGAAGGGGAAGATATTCCTGGCAGTGGTGGTGCATGACCTTAATCCCAGAGCTTGAGAGGCAGAGGCAGGAGGATCTCTGTGAGTTGGAGGCCAGCCTGGTCATTCCAGGACAGCCAGAGCTGTTACACAGAGAAACTATGTCTTTAAAAAACAACAACAACAACAACAACAACAAAAGCCGGGCAGTGGTGGTACACACGTTTAATCCCAGGGCTGAGGGCATTTGTACCTTCTACTGGCCTAAGAAGTCTGCAAGCTACCCGCGTTTTCAAAATTTCAAAAATGGTGAGTTTCCCTTTTCCTCCAACGGTTGCTTTGCAGCCAATTTCAATTTGTGAGCCTCCTCCCTCACCCCTGATATACATGAAAACAAACAAACAAACAAACAAAAAAAAACTAACCTTCAGATTGCTCACCCTTCCCTGCAGCCTTAGAAATTACCTTCAGCCACACTTCTGCACAACGCAGCCCCCACGCCACCCTAGTCAAACTCTGAGGCAGTATGCCTGCAACATCATAAGGAGAATTCAAAAACCAATGAGACGTTACCCTGCTCTCTAACACTGGCCTTCACTGCGGTCCTCAAGGCTAGGTAAACTCTGTACTTGGAAATATAAACTTTCTACCTGTTTCTACTAAGGGGACACTTTGATGTATATTAAAACTCGTTTTGTGTTCTTTGATTTTGTTGTTGTTGTTGTTAGTGTTCATAATTATTTTCATGTAATTATGTCATTTTGCCTGCTAGCTGGCTGTTATATGTGAGCATGGTAATTGTTTTCATATAACATTTTTTTTAATGTATTATGTCCTAAAAAATCTAAATACCTAAAAAAAACAAAAACAAAAACAAAAAACCCTAACGCCAACACCCCCTCTCACTTGCCGAGTTGCAGCCGAGGGAGAAGTGGGGTAAGTAAGGAGGTGCCCTTACCATGGCTCCTACAAAGCAGACTGCCTGCAAATCCACTGGTGGTAAAGCACCCAGGAACAACTGACTACAAAAGCCACTCGCAAGAGTGCGCCCTCTACTGGAGGGGTGAAGAAACCTCATCGTTACAGGCCTGGTACTGTGGTACTCTGTGAAATCAGATGCTCCTCTTCCAGCGTCTGGTGTGAGAAATTTGCTCAGGACTTCAAAACAGATCTGTGCTTCCAGAGTGCAGCTATTGGTGCTTTGCAGGAGGCAAGTGAGGCCTATCTGGTTGGCCTTTTTGAAGATACCAACCTGTGTGCTATGCCATGCCAAACGTGTGACAACTATGCCGAAAGATATCCAGCTAGCACGCCGCACACGCGGAGAACGTGCTTAATAGTCCACTATGAGGGGAAACATTTCATTCTCAAAATAATTTTTCTCCTCCTCATCCTGTTGTCAGTAGTTCTGAATGCTAGATATTTTTTCCATGGGGTCAAAAGGTACCTAAGTATATGACAGCGAGTGGAAAAATAGGGGAAAGAAATCAGGTATTGGCAGTTTTCCCATTTTCATTTGTGTGTTAATTTTTAATGTAAATGCAAGATGTAAAGCATTAACGCAAGCAAAATGTTTCAGTGAACACATTTCAAAAGTTCAACTTTATAACAATTATAAATAAACCTATTAAAAATTTCTGGACAATGCCACGATTTGGATTTTAAAAAAATAAGTAAAATTCATATTGACGCCAACTCAATGGTGTTTGTAGCATTTTTATTATATGGTAGATTCTATCCATTCATTATACTTTTCTAACTGAGTTATCCTACATGCAAGTATATGTTTTTAATGTTGTCTGTCTTCTGTGCTGTTCCTGTAAGTTTGTATTAAAATACATTAAACTATATAAAAAATCTAAATATCAAAATCAGTGTCTTTGTTTATATATCCTTTTAAATATATTGAGCACTACCCTTGGGATATGCCTAATTTTGAGAGGTGTGTTTGTGGGCTGGAGAGATGGCTCACACTGGCTGCTTTTCTAGAGGCCCTGTGTTCAATTCCCAGTGACCACACGATGGCTCATAACCATCTATAATGAGATCTGGCGCCCTCTTCTGGCATGCAGGCACACATGCAGGCATAACACTATACATAAGAAAGAAATCTTTTTTTTTTTTTTAAATTTAAAACTAAAAAAAAAAAAAAAAAAAAAAAGGTCATTTTAAAATCCATTTAAAGCCGGGCATGGTGGTACACGCCTTTAATCCCACCACTCCGGAGGCAGAGGCAGGTGGATTGCTGTGAGTTCGAGGCTAGCCTGGTCTATAAAGCAAATCCAGGACAGCCAAGGCTACACAGAGAAACCCTGTCTCGAAAAACCAAAAATAAATAAATAAATAAATAAATAAATAAATAAATAAATAAATAAATAAATAAAAAATCCCATTTAATAGGGGTTGGAGAGATGGCTCAGCAGTTAAAAGCACTGGCTGCTCTTCCAGAGGCCCTGAGTTCAATTCCCAGCTACCACATGGTGACTTACAACAATTTAGAATGTGGTAGGATGCCCTCTTCTGGCCTGCAAGTGTACACACACACAGATAGAGTGCCTCATATACATTAAATAAATAAATACATACATCTTAATAATATAAAATCCATTTAACTGCTTAAGACATACATAGACATTTAAAAATTTGCAGATAATCCTAATATATTTAATTATTAACTATTTCCATAGTATTTTTGGGATAACAACTTACCCTGTTTTGCTTGTATTCATGGCTGTTTTATTTTTTTTTAAGTTTTTAAAAAATATTTATTTATTTATCTATTATGTATACAATGCTCTGCCTGCCTGTACACCTGCAGGCCAGAAGAGGGCATCAGATCACATTATAGATGGTTGTGAGCCACCATATGGTTTCTGGGACTTGAACTCAGGACCTCCGGAGGAGCAGCCGGCAGCGGTACACTTAACCTCTGAGCCATCTCTCCAGCCCCCATGGCTGTTTTATATTTAAGAGTCAGTGTACATGTTTTCCCTGTTGGGAAGTGGGAAAGATGCACAGCAGTAAGAACACGCTTTTGCAGAGGACCTGGGTTTGAGTTCCCAGCACCCATGTGATATAGCTCCAGCCTAAAATTGTGCTTCAGACGGATCCAATGTCTCTGGCTTCCTCAGGCCCCTGCGCACTCGCGCGTGCGTGTGCACGCACACACACACACACACACACATACACACACACAAATTTTTAAATAAAATAAAAATCTTTAAGACAGTAAACAAATATAGTTGTTTTATTGAGGAAAAAGGTATTTCCAGGATTTTATAACCAAAAAGAGATATAAATTCACACATATACATATATATGTATACATACACGATATGTTTTTTAAAAAAAAAGTTTAAGGAAAGTATGCCAGGAGTGGCGGCACATGCCTTTTATCCCAGCACTTGGGAGGCACAGGCAGGAAGATCTCTGTGAGTTCGAGGCCAGCCTGCTCTACAAAGTGAGACCAGGATAGCCAAGGCTACACAGAGAAACCCTGTCTCAAAACAGAACAAACAAACAAACAAAACAACCCAAAAACAGGAAAAGGGAAATGCTTTTGGATGAGAAAGAATTTATGTGGTAAAATAAAATTTTGTCAGAAAGGATTGTCCCAAATTGGCAATAGACTGAGGATAAAGCTGGAAGGTCCAGCCTAACAGAGGAGACATTGATAGGAGCTATTGACAGTGAAATAGCTTCTGGAGGAGAGAGTGCACTTCTGACAGGATGACCACACTCCAGTACAAGGCCCCATGCCAAGGAGTATATGGTCCCAAGTTAGACTCCGTGGATGGCTTACACACCTTTCATTTTCACTAGACAATAAAACTTTTATGCATGTGTGCTTGAGGACACGTGCGATTCTAGCAGTTGAGAGTTGAGGCAGGAGGAAGTTTGGGGACAGCCCTGGGGTGGGGTGTTGTGGGGCACAGATGAGAGAGAACTTTCCATTGACACTGTGCTGAAGGGGAGGGGTTACCCCTGGCAACGCGCCCTTGGATTTGGTCTCAGCTTACTCTGAAAATTAAACACAACCAAGAGGGCTGTGCTTTTTCTGTCCCGGAAGTTGGGAGTGGGGCCGGCTCTCGGGCTTGCCTGCAACAAGCTTTTCAGTGGAGTTTCCAGGCAAACGCCTTTTCTTAAGGCCAATTCTGCAAGTTCCCCACCAGCCATTCTCTGTGGGTCTGAAGTTTTGTAAGGCTAAATTCTGTCCTCCCTTCCCCCAAAAGTCTTTGTTACCCATTTTAAGGTAAAGTAAATGTCACCTATGAGTGACAGTTCCCAAGAAAGGGCCAGCGCTGGAGGCCTAGGGCCATTCTCTCCTTGCACGGAGACAGCCAGTTGCCTGCTGCCCACACTCAGCTTTCCTATGTCAGGGAAAAGAATGGAAGCAATTTGTAACACCTCCTTTAAGTTCTGTTTCCGGGGCTTGTCAACTCCGCACCCACATGTGTCAGGCACAGTGCACCCTTGTGTGTGAGTTAGCGGGGTTGTTTTCCTAAGCGGGCCCCTTTCTTCGCCCGCAGCCTGTTTTCAGAGACAACCTCTGCCTGTAACGCAACCACACAGGCACCTGGGATATTAGTTCATAGGCCTAGGGAAACTGCAGATCTAACTTCCGACCCGCTAACCTGGTCCTGAGGGAGGGAGTGGAAGCTTCGCGTTACTAAGACTTGATTTCTACTCAGGAACAACAGGTCTGACCCAGTCATCCCACTGGAAAATAACGGAGCAGGCAGCAAACCCAGGAAGTGTTCAAGGACCCAGAGGTCCTGGGTTCAAGAGAGCTCTTTGTCTTGTGAGCTTTTGGGTTTAAAAATCAGTGTTTGAGGCACTTAAATAAAAATAGCAGGGGGCGGGGGATGCCTTTGTTTCTCTGACAGGATTAAGAAGCTGGAAAATGCTTCTTTGGAAACACATGCAACTCTTCAAAGGGAATCTCTAAAGAGCAACAGAGTTTAAAATGGGCTTGGAGGTCAGGGGCCTTAGTGCTTTAGCTTAGGACATTGGGGAGCCGGAGAGAAAGAGAGAGAGCTGCCAAGGCTTTTTAAAAAAGATTATTTATTTATTTTATGTGCATTGGTGTTTTGCCTGCATGTATGTCTCTGTGAGGATGTCAGATCTTGGAGTTATAGACAGTTGTGAGCTGCCTTGTGGGTGCTGGGAATTGAACTTGGGGGCCTCTGAAAGAGCAGAGAGCAGAGCCATCTCTCCAGCCCGAGCTGTCAGCTTATAAGAAGGAAGAAAACAAAGCAAAACGGATGGTGCAGCCAGTCAGGTGAGAGAGCAGGAGAGCAGGTGGGGGAGGGTGGCTGGGGTGGGGAAAACACACAGGGGCTTTCTCTCTCTAATAAGCAAAGCCTTGGTACATGTTGGTCAGGATTCTGGAAAGTGAAACTCTCCGGGCTGAGAGATTATTAAGGTATTGACCAGGGTTTCGGAGAACAGAAAACAATGTGGAAAGTGAATGGGGGCCCTGTCATTGCCCTAAGCCTGTGAGGTGGGGAGAACAGAAGTGAGTGGAGAGGATGTGGTGGTTTGAAGAGGAACAGCCTCCATAGGCTCAGATACTTGAATGCTTGGGCATCGGGGAGTGGCACTACCTGAGAAGGATCAGGAGGTGTGGCCTTCCTTGCTGGAGTAGGTGTGGCCTTGCTGGAGTAGGTGTGGCCTTGCTGGAGTAGGTGTGGCCTTGTTTAAGGAAGTGTGACTCTGGGGGGTGAGGGGGGTGGGGTTTGAGGTTTCAAAAGCCCAGGCCAGGCCCAGTGTCTCTCTCTTCCTGCTGCCTGCAGACCCTGATATAGAATTCTCAGCTCCGTCTCCAGCGCCATGTCTGCCTATGTGCCGCCATGATGCCCACCATGATGATAATGAACTAAGCCTCTGAAACTGTAAGCCAGTCCCAGTTAAATGCTTTCTCTTACAAGAGTTGCCATGGCCATGGTGTCTCTTCACAGCAATAGTAACTATAACTGAAACAGAGGTCCAGCCTGACTCAGTCACAGGACATGCATCCCAGCAGGAGGCATCCCAGCAGGAGGAGGGCCTGGAAAATATGCCCCCTCTGCCACCCTTCCCTCTCTCTCTGACTTCCTACAGGGACCTTCCATCTGCTAAGTCTGAGCAGATAGCAGATACAGGCAGCCACGGAGCACAGCATCCTGAGTTCAGAGCACAGTGGAGGAGGCTAGGCAGTTGGGGAGAGGGGACAATGGGAACAGATTGAAGGACGTAGTATTTCTCAAGATGGTTCACACGTATCAGCATAGCTCACAGACACAGAAGGGCTGAGATCTTGATTGAGTGTCTTAAGCAGTTAATTTCCTGTCCAGGTCTCCTGCTCAGTTCCCAGTTCTCATCAGACATGGAGAATTATTTTTTTCTGAGACAGGGTTTCCCTGTGTAACAGCTCTAGCTGTCCTGGAACTCTCTCCGTAGACCAGGCTGGCCTCGAACTCACCGAGATCCTCCTGCCTCTGCCTCCCAAGTGCTGGGATGAAAGGTGTGCGCCACCACCACCCGGCAGACGTGGAGAGTTTAAAGTAGCCTTTCAGACCCATTTCAGCTCTAGTGTGTGGGATCCCAGAAGCGACTAAAGGCTCTTCCAGACTGGGCTGGTGTGACCCCTGAGAGCTGATGGCTGCTTGCTTGTTAAATACACCGAGGCCTTTCTTCCTTACATGTTTAGCACCTGCAGCAGCATGGGCAGTGGTGGCTGGCTCTTGAGCCCTTCCAGGGGGTGAGCAGTCTGTGCCCACGTGAGGTCTGCAGGCTCTGGAGAGCTCGTTCTCAGAGCCCAGGAAACTGAACAAGACAATCTGATACAGTAAAACTCATCTGGCAGGCAGCTGGGTGGGCAGGCAGGCAGGCAGGCAACCAGCACGCTCACTTGTTCCTCAGTCTCCTTTAGCCTGAGAGGACCTCAGCAGCTGGCCACAGCTGGCGCGGTCCTCAGGCTGCTGGACAGGTGGCTGGCAAGCTCGGCCAGCCGAGCTAAGGGTTAGCTGCCAGCAATTATGGAGCTGGTAATGATTAGCCAAAAAGTCCAGCTATGGAAAATTCCACCAGCCCTATGCTGACAAGAAACATACCGAATCCTCCGTTCTTGCCTTGCCACACTTTCTTCTGTTCTGGTCTTTCAACTGTTTCTGCCTGCTCCTGTTTCTTTTCTTTTCTTTTGTGTGGTGGTGGTGGTGGTGGTGGGGTGTCAGGGGGTGAGGTGGGGGTGGGGGTGTTTCAAGACAGGGTTTCTCTGTGTAGCCTTGGCTGTCCTGGACTCTCTTTGTAGACCAGGCTGGCCTCGAACTCACAGCGATCCACCTGCCTCTGTCTCCAGAATGCTGGGATTAAAGGTGTGCGCCACCACACTGGGCTCTCTGCTCCTGTTTCCTTGAGGCCTCCAAGACTAGAGGACAAGGCTAAGGAAGAAAGTCTCTTCCTTGGTATTTGCATGGCTGAAGATGAAGTAATATAAAGGTGTGCCCCTCAGTATCCACCTCCACACGTCTCGGGTGGTAGACTGGAATAAACAAGAGATTTCTTTGCTTCTTTCCCCTCACTGTCAGTCATTAATCTAGGACTCGTCCAATTACTGAGTAGTCCCAAATGTGCACTTCTTTATCTTCTGTTTATGGAGGGGACAGGAAAGCCAAAGGGACCTATAGTCCCAAATCCTTAAAACCTTACCCCAAGCTCAGTGGTTAAGAGCACTGACTGCACCTCCAAGGGCCCAGGTTTGATTCCCAGCGCCCACATGGCAGCTCACAGCCACCTATAACTCCAGTTCCAGGGGATCCAACTCTCTTAATTGTAGCGCACAGATATACATTCAGGCAAATCACCCATACATATAAAAACAAACAAACAAACAAAAAAGTTTAACAACAACAAGAAAATAAAGTGATTAAAACAACAACAAAACAAACAAACAAACAAACACCCTCTTCCAAGCCAGGAGTGGATGGTTAAAGGTAGATGCACGCCTTTAATCCCAGCAGTTGGGAGGGAGAGGCAGACGGATCTCTGTGAGTTCGAGGCCAGCCTGGTCTACAGAGTGAGTCCAGGACAGCCAGGGCTACACAATGCATAGGGTAGGGCTCATCTTGGGCCTTCTTCACTTTGTCACACAGTGTATTAGCTATTTTTCTGTTGCTGTGATAAAACACTACCAGTAAGGCAGAGAGAGAGGGAGAGAGAGGGAGGGGAGAGAGAGAGAGAGAGAGAGAGAGAGAGAGAGAGAGAGAGAGAGAGAGAGAGAGAGAGAGAGATATCAATCTGCCATTTTGTAGATAAATATTTGCCAGCGTGGCACAGTGCTGGACTCTGCAATCTTAGCACTCCAAAGATACAGGATCACAAATTCAAAACACAGTCCTAACTCCACCTATGTCAGGGCACACTTCCTTCCACAGAACACTCTGTCTTAGCCCCGTGACCGCTCAGCTCAACCCTTCTCAAAGTCCTCCTTTTCAAAAGAACAAAAGAGCCACCACTACCACAGCCTCCTTCTTACCTCTGTCAGACAGACTTTCAAGTGCAGTCAAGGCCTTGAGGCTCAGACTCAACAGCATGGGGCTCCAATTCCGCAAACAGGCTGAGTGCTCTTGAGTCCTTTTTTCTTAGATCCCTCACCGCCAGAGGCAGCATATGCCTCTCAGGGGTTTGGTGAGGCCTATATGAACTGACTTGTGTGACCTCTACTCTGTAGGCACTTCGAGAGCAGTCACTTGCAGTCCAGGCAAAGCACCATGTGCCCCTGGTCAATAGTTCTGTAAATGGTTAAAACTTCCTTTCAATGGAGAACTTTTCCTTTAACCCAGAAAAAGACACAGCTTCTTCAAAGGAGGGGGTTACTGGGCACCAGCTGCCTCGGCCGCCAAGTTCAATTCCTCCCCAAAGCAATCTTTACGAAGAATAACATCCTTGCATCAATAACAGAGGTCACACATGCACGAGGTGGGAAGCCTGCTCTGAAGCGTGATCTAAATTGCTAGCTCTAGTCACATTCTGCTGCCAAGCGCACACTCACAGTCCCCGACAGCAGGTACTGACCCTAGCAAGGCATTTCTACAGAACTCAGGCTTCTGTGCTGGGAGTAATGACCGCACCCCTGCATAGCAACCCTGCATAGCAACCCTACATAGTAATAACGCTGCAGCACCGGGCAAGAGCGTATTTGCATTTTTTCACCTGCTCTGTAGTAAAGTGATGTTTTACAATCAACACCACTCACACACCTCTATGAGGCAGAGCTCTTACTAGCCGAGGTTAGAGAAGGAACAGGTAGAGGGTGGTTAATCATCAGAGTCAGCGATTGGTTGGAGCCCAGGTTC
Organism: Acomys russatus; assembly: GCF_903995435.1. Taxonomy (NCBI): domain Eukaryota; kingdom Metazoa; phylum Chordata; class Mammalia; order Rodentia; family Muridae; genus Acomys; species Acomys russatus. Next base: position 16,119,063 of record NC_067163.1, read on the forward strand.
AAACCCCTGCCTTCTTAGTTTCTGAACTCAGCTGTATGCACGTGAGAGCGGGATGGCTCGCATGCCTCCTCTGTCATTCACGGTGCCACCAGCCTGATTGTCATCTATAAAACGGCAATGACGGTGACGGTGTCTGCCACGTTTCGGCTATTATCTCCTGGCATATGGCAGATGCCAAGCAAGAGTCAGCTGGTACTTCCTGAAACCCAATTGCTGGTTCTGACTGTTCAGTTCAGTTCCCTGCCTCGTTTAGTTAGCCGGTCAGAGAACAAGGCAAGGTGATATGTGGCTAAAAGCGGGGGTGGGGGTGGGGTGGGGGTGGGGGAGTGTTTGATAAAGGGTGAAACCCCGTAGGACTCCAGAGAAGGGCATTTTTGAAAGGCTCTATTACATCAACTCCCTACCTTCCTCAGCTTTGGGAGAAAGCGGCCTGAGTTTGCCAGCCCAGTTCAGTCGTCAGCAGCTATGGCCAAGGTTAGGTGTATAGACAGCCACAGCCTGCTGAATGAATGTCACTACCAAGACAAGGATACACAGAGGCATCTGATTGAACCCTAGATGCTTCAGACACAAACACAGCCCTGGAAATATGTGATACCTGAAGGGCCAACCATCTGACCCAGGACTCAGGCTAAGGGGTGGGGGCTGGGGGTTGCAGGGTGGGGGGGGGCGTTGCAGGGTGGGGGGAAATGAGTATCTTCAGACCAGAAACACACAAGGTCCCAGCCCTGGGGGAGTAGCCAGGCCCTGCTTTATCAGGGCCCTTTCAAGCCAGTCATCCTCTGAATCTACTCTTTGCCAAGTCAGGTAGCTCCTGGGGGAAGACAGCAGGGCAACCAGAGGAGAGAGCCTCAGTTTACACAACTTTATTTCCTAGTGTTTGGCCATTAACACTTTCCACTCGAACAGCATTTAAAAAACGTCGTCACCTTTCCCTTGGTCGTCTTCCAGCCACCCTCTTCACAGCGGCAAGCCGAAGGACCCAGTGACGCGCCCATCAGTGCACCGAGGTTCCTACCTGTCCGCAGTGGCCCTGCTTTGCCCCACCTGCTGCTGCGAGGCTTGGCGGGCAGGGTCTTTCTTCTCCACCAGCACTTGGGGCACAGGGAAAAGGATGTTTTGTAACGTTTGGCTGGAACTTCCAAAGGCCGAGCAGGAAATGTCCTCTGGGACACGGAGCTCAAGGAGTAATCGCTGGTTTTCCTGGAAGCTACTAGCACAACCGGGCTGGTATTTAAATCTCTCTCCCTCTCCCCTGCTTCGCCTTCCCCCCTTCCTATGTCCCGCCTCCTCCCCCCTCCGCCTTGTCCTCTGTCCGTCTCTACTCATATACTGAGAACTTTTTCCTCTGGGTAAACTTGGCTCTAGAATGCTCTCCTTCTGAGAGACTTTCTCATGTTACAAAATTTAGTTAAAAAAAAAAAAAGAAAGAAAGAAAGAAAAGAAGCCTGGTCTACAAAGCGAGTCCAGGACAGTCAAGGCTACACAGAGAAACCCCGTCTCGAAAAACCAAAAAGGAAAAGAAAAGAAAAGAAATCCAGAGTTCTGCGCCCCCCCCCCCCATCCCCACCCCGCACGCCAGCCGCCCCCGAACTTTGTACTGGGAACTTTTTCTTTTTTTTCTTTGGATAGATTTTTTTTTTTTTTTTTTTTTTTTTCTTTTGACCCTTTGGATTCCAAGAAAATGCACGCCCACATCCTTTTTACTGGTCCCAATCTCCTTTTTTTTTTTTTTCCTTTCCTGTGGAAAAACAACAACAGCTGGTAGAGAACAGCCTTTTAACTGTGGGCGCCCAGCTGAGCCTTCTCTAATTGGGGCGACCATCCTGTAGCCTGCGTGGCGTGTAGTAAGAGATCGGGGTGCTTGAGAAAGGTCGTTAGGGACAGAACTGGTTATCTTTCCCAACTTACTATCTCCTCTGACCTCCTGGGGATGGGACCAGGGGTGCACAGGCTGGAGCGCCCATCAGAAGAGTCCCTTGTTGGTAACCCTTAGCCTTTCTGCGAATACACACATGCTACCACGAACTGGGAACCTTTAGAATACTCGACCCTGTCATAGTGCTGACTGGGAATGTGTTTGCAGTCAGGAAATGGGCTATCTTGTCTGTCCAGTGGTTTAGCCGAAAGCAGGTAATAAACTAATGGTATAAGCAAGACTATAAGAAGAGGTATTTTTGACAATTCATCAGGTTAGAGGTTTTCCTTCTTTTTTTAATATTTATGTACATTGGTGTTTTGCCTGTGTGTATGTCTGTGTGAGGGTGTCAGGTGCCCTGGAATTGGGGTTACAGACAGCTGTGAGCTGCCATGTTGGTGCTGGGAACCCAGAGTCTCTGGAAGAGCAGCCTGTGCTCTTAACCACAGAGCCATCTCTCCAACCCTAGAGATTTTCTTTAGGAGAAAGTTTTATTTACATGTATTTTAACTGATACATAAGGCCATAAGAATTGTAATATGTGGCAATGAAATTCAGCCCCCATTACTGAAAGTATTTAACTAGGAGCTGGAGAGATGGCTCGGTAGTGAAGAGCACTGGCTGCTTCTACAGAGGGAGGACTCTGGTTTGGCTCCCAGCACCCACATGGTCGCTTACAACTGCCTGAAACTCAAGTTCTAGAGGATATGATGCCCTCTTCTGGCCTCTGGGGGCACTGCATACACATGGTGCACAGACATACACGCAGACAAAAACATCCATAGAAAAATAAATAACAATAAATAAGTCTTTGAAAAATTACGCAATTAGGAGGCTGGGCATGGTGGTGCACATCTTTAACCCCAGGATTAAAGGTGTGACCCAGAAGGCGGATCTCTGCGAGTTCGAGGCCAGCCTGGTCTACAAAGAGAGTTCCAGGACAGCCAGGGCTACACATAGAAACCCTGTCTCGAAAACAAAAAAAAAAAAAAAAAAAAAAAAAAAAGAAAAGAAAAACAAAAACAAAAAACAAACAAACAAACAAAAAAGGCCAGGCAGTGGTGGCGAACACCTTTAATCCCAGCACTTGGGAGGCAGAGGCAGGCGGGTCTCTGTGAGTTTGAGGCCAGCCTGGTCTACGAAGAGAGTCCAGGATAGTCAAGGCTACACAGAGAAACCCTGTCTCAAAAAAACAACAACAACAACAAAAGAAAAAAAAAAAGAAAAAAGAAGAAGAAAGAGAAATTAAGTAACTAGGTACCTATTCTATATTCTAATATATTAACCATAGCATGGAAATAAACATAAAGCACACTCATTTTTATTTTTTTCCTCAAATAATCTCAAAAACCACACTCTGAAAAGCAATAGACAGAGACTATCAGATATCTAAATACAAGACAGGCCAAGTTTTAGAAGATGGCTTCTGGGTGTAGCTCTGTAGGGCAGGAAATTGGCACGACCACAACCCCGAGTCCAATCCCAGGACACACACAATACATACCTTAAAAGATGGCTTCTGCCCCAATTTAAGGACAAAGTTCTAATTCTGTTGACTTAAAAATATGCAGCTCTTGGGACTCGGGGAATGGACCAGAAGTTAAGAGCACTGGCTGCTGTTTCAGAGGACCCAGGTTCAATTCCCAGCATCCAAATGGCAGCTCACAGCTGTCTGTAATACTAGTTCCAGGGACCTGACATCCGACACCCTCACACAGACATACATGAAGGCAAAAAACCAAAGCATTTAAAATTTTTTCTTTCTTTCTTCCTTCCTTCCTTTTTTGTTGGTTTGTTTGGTTTGGTTTGGTTTTTTTGGGACAAAGATTCTCTGTGTAGCTGTGGCTCTTCTGAACTCACTTTGTAAACTAGGCTGGCAATATTTTTTTAATTGAATAAAAAAATAATGCAGCTCACTGGGCAGAGAATTTAGGGTTAGGGCTCGGGGCTATGGCAGGCCAGATTAGTGCAGTGGCATTTCCTGTTCCCACCCTAACAGCAAGAATTACTAGACTGGCCACTTCTGTTTGTTAAACTAGGTGTGTGTGTGTGTGTGTGTGTGTGTGTGTGTGTGTGTGTGTGTATAACCCTGCATGTGACTCTGTGGATCAGAAGTTGGTTGACCAGGTGTCCTCAAATTCTCTCCATCTTACTTTGGGGACGGGGCCTCTCAGTGAATATTACTGATTCTGCTAAACTGGCTGGCCAGCAACTCCTGGGCATCCTCCTGTCTCTACCTCCCCAGTGCTGGGATTACAGACAGGCAACTACATGCAAGTGTGCAAGCAAGTTATACACACACACACACACACACACACACACACCACACACTTAAGAAAAACTAAAGTTTGAGGAAAGAAAACAGTTCATCCTGAGGAGGACGGAGGGTACCCGAAGAAATTCTTGTATGATGCTCACAGGACTGTAAACTGGTGCATGATTCAACCTGGTCGTTTCTGGGTATATACTCAAAGGAATTTGAGTCTGTACACCCAGAGATACTTCAACATTGTTTATTGCTGCGTTATTCACAATAGGCAAGATACGGAACAGCTTAAGTGACTAAAAGCAGATGAATAGATAAAAAAATGTGATATGTATGTATGTATGTATGTGTATATGTTTTTTTGAGAGGTGTAGGTAAAATTTATTACTGACACAACAGAAGTCCCAATTGTTGATGTGTCAGGGTCTCTCAGCACTCGGGAGGCAAAGGACCGTATGTGTATATTTATATGTACATATGTACAATAGAACTTTATTCAATGATAAAAGAAAAAGAATGAAATGACATCATTTCTTGTGCCAGGTCTGTTTGAAAATGTCTCCAAGGACTCAGGAGGCTGAAGTAGGAAGATGGAGAGTTTGAGGCTAGCCTGGGCTCTATGGAAAGATCCTGTCTTGAAGGAACAAATAAACCAACCATAAACCACTTTATACCTGAAAAAAGGACCATGTCTGTTTATCCCATGACTCACCCTGACTTCTAATGTGTAGTTTTCAAGTGTAGTTTCTTATTTTCTTAGCTGATTCATTTTGGAGTTTCTTCTGAGAAACTGAAGACATTGTCTGAGAAAACAAAAGAGTCACAGGAGACTCATGGAAGGGAGCAGCTCCCAGAATGACTCTTCTGTGGGAGTGTGTTCACATTCTCTGAGGAGCTTCACCGCAGGCGGAATGAGATCCCTACACTACTTCTTTCTACTATTAAAAGATGCACACAAGCCAGGTGTGGTGGTGCACACACCCAGAGCACTCAGGAGGCTGAGGCAGCAGGATCAAAGTTCAAGGCGAGCCTGGGCTACTGAGTAAGTTCCAGACCAGCCTAGGCAACCTGAGAACCCATCTCAAAACAAGTAAATAAATCACATTTTCAAGGGAATTTTAAAAGTAACATCAGGACTGAAGAGATGGCTTAGAGGTTAAGAGCACTGGCTACTCTTCCAGAGGTCCTGAGGTCAATTCCCAGCAACCACATGGTGGCTCACAACCATCTATAATGTGATCTGACGCCCTCTTCTGGCCTGCAGGTAGAGAACTGTATACATATTAACAAATAAATAAATCTTTTAAAAAAGAAAGTAAATTCACAGAGACTCAGAACCCTGACAACAATCCCCCTGTTGTATTTGTGTTTAAGGAAGGGGTAAATTTTTGTTGACTTAAGTACATTGAAATTCACCCTAATTTCTCACCGTTTAGACTCGAGCAAACCCTTACTTTATTCCAGGATCCTTGCAAGGTTTGGGAGCTAAGTCTGGTAGAGGAGCCAGCTCAGTTTAGTAGGCAGGTCAGGACTTTATGTCAGCATATGCAGGTGAAATAGAGCAGGCAGGGTGAGTGGACTATGGTGTTCTGGGCCAGTCAGGGAACTGGGGCCTCTGTGGTGGGCAGGGGAAGTGGCAAACCATTTCAAGAAAAAAGCATGCATCTTGGAAGACTTAAATTTATTTACTAGTGCAAATGTGTTTGTGTTTGTGCCATATTTGTGCATGCCTGTGTTATGTGTGCATGCCTGTGGTGAGGGCAGAAGAGGGCATCAGATCCTCTGGAGGTGGGTGTTGGAAACCAAACTCATGACCTCTGGAAGGAAGTGTCAACTGTTCTTAACCTCTGAGTCATCTCTCCATTAAGAAATCAAATAATGGGCAGGGCCTATGGCACACACCTTTAACCCCAGCACTGGGAGGCAGAGGCAGGTGAGTCTAGGACAGCCACAGCTATACAGAGAAACCCTGTCTCGAAAAACAAACAACAACAGCAACAACAACAACAAAAAAGAAATAAATCAAATAACGAGGCCAGTGAGAGAGAGAGAGAGAGCTCAGAGGATAAAAAGATGTTAGGTGCCGAATCTGAGTTCAATCCCAGGAGCCTATGTAGTGCTCAGGACCCACATGGTGCGGGACGCTGTTCTCTGACCTCCACACAGGCAGCACTGCTAAGACTCCAAGCACTGTATGAAACATGAGAGGTGGGAGCGGACACCAATGTCTCATTCTTGACTTTTAGAGAAAATGATGCTATCTCCACTCAACACAATGTCGGCTATGGCTCTGTATCTATATCTATCTATATAAATCCTGTATGATTTTGAGGTGTGTAACATCTCTTGCCAACATCTTCAGAACTTTTATCCTGAAGGCATGTTGAGCTTTGTCAAATGCTTTTCCAGCACTGACTGAAATGACTATGTGGTGCCTGACCTTAAGTTTCTACACGTGGTGAATTACATTTACTGGTTTACATAGGTTGGATCAACCTTACTTTTCTGGGATGAATCCTACTTAGTCAAGATGCCTAATCTAATGTGTTCCCGAATTCAGTTTGCAAGTATCTTGCTGAGGAATTTTGCTGCTATGTTTATCAAACAAATTGGCCTATAGTTTTTGTTTGTTTGTCTGTTGTGTCTTTGCCTACTTTGTGTATCAGGATAATGCAGGCTTCATAGAATGAATTCAGTAGGGTTCCTTCGCTTTCTAGTTTGAGGAAGAGGCTGGGAGGAATTGGCCTCAGGTATGATAAGATTAAGCCGTGAAAGCCAGGAGGTGGTGGCACATGTCTTTAATCCCAGCACTTAGGAGGCAGAGGCAGGCAGATTTCTGTGAGTTCAAGGCCAGCCTGGTCTACAGAGTGAGTCCAGACAGCCAAGGCTACACAGAGAAACCCTGTCTCAAAAAACCAAAACCAAAAAAATAAAATAAAATAAATAAAAAGACTAAGCCGAGAGTCCAATGAGTCTGGGCTTTTCTTTGAGGAGAGGCTTTTCAGTGCAGACCCTAACTCGTTGCTTGGAATTAATCTGTTTAAGTTACTTCTGTTGCCTGGGTTTCATTTTAGTGAATGAGACATATTTAGAAATTCTACTTATCCAGCTTTTCAGGGCATAGGTTTTCATGGTACCCTCTAATGATGCCCTTTGATCTCTGATTTTGTCATTTGTGTCTTCTCCATCCCTCTCCCCTGGCCCTCTCTTTGGTCAGCTTGGCTCCCTAGGAAATGATGAAACAGGCAGGCACTTTGTAATCTCCGGTCAGAAGTTTCACTGTTGACATTTCCTTGCTGAGATTGATATTCACATCTCGAAGTACAGACTGTATAGGACTAAGTGACTGCACTCTGAGCCCTGAAATGTTTGGACAGAAAAAGAAGACATTTCAGCGACCCTTCTGAACACTTTGCCAGGTCAGTGCAGGCTTGTTCTTGGTAGGCCGATGATGTAATTCTCAAAGTGTCCAGAAGATGGCGGCATTGCTGTTTCAGAAGATCCTTTACACTTTAATTTTGTTTGTTTGTTTGTTTTTTGTTTGTTGTTTTGCTTTGCCTTTTTGTTTTGTTTTGGTTTTTGTGTTTGCCGCTGAGGACCTGTTCAGTAGACCATGTCTTTTACGTCAGGTGCCAGGCACGTAGGCTATAACTATACAATTAGAGGCATGGGCTGTAAGGGCACACAGCCATGTGCTAACCCGTGCATTTTGGACCCCTCATCTACAGGGTCCAAAAACAAGGACATCATAAGTCCAGATGTCCAGATTCTGCTAGGTTTAGTGGAGCAAATCTGTAATCCCAGCATTTGGAAAGCAAAGACAGGAGGATCCAGAATTGAAGGCCAGACTTGTGTATACATAACCAGTTTAAGACCACCTTGAGCTACTCAAGATCTGTAAAACACACACACACACACACCTGCACGCATGTGCACAGATCCGGGGTTGGTGGGATTGGAAGCACTCCTTGACTCAGTAGGGCAGTTGGACCAGCCCTGCTCTATCCAAGTTCCACAAGCGTCTCCTGAGTGCCGATAGCCCTACCTGGCAAGGCAAAAAGGCCCTGTTTGTTTGACCACAGGCTGCTCTCCTACTCCAGAGGTGGGTCAGCATTACACAAAGCATATTTATTGTATATTATTTATCTTCTCAAATTCTGAAGATTCAGAACTCTGAAGCACATTTAGCCTCTGGGTAAGAATGCTTGTTTGACACGATGTGACAGGGCTTTGGGGAGGGGGGGGGGGTGGTCTTGTTCTTGGCAGACATGCAATTCTCAATGTATCCAGAAGATGGCGCCACTACCTGAAGGGCTACGCACAACGCGAGGGCCTCCAGGGCCCTTGGCTCTGTGGTCTCCTATCCACGCTAACCAAAGTTGAAGAAAAGGCCCGGAAGGACACAAAGTGGAGTCCCCATTGACACATTCGCATCGCAACCCCCATGTGCCCGTCTATAACAATGGTTCCAACCTCCCTAAGGCTGTGGCCCTCTAATACAACTCCTCATGTTGTGGTGACCCCCAGCCATAAAACTATTTTTGTTGCTACTTCATGACTATAATTTTGCTACTGTTATCGATCGTAATATAAATATTTGATATGCAGGATGTCTGATATGCCACACCTGTGTGTAGAATAGTCATTTGAGGAGCAGACACGGTGTGTGTGTGTGTGTGTGTGTGTGCATACACATTGGGGGTGCATACCAGGTGAGGCAAAGTAAGGATCCGGGAGAAACTGTGAAAGGCCTTGCTGAAGGGAAGTAGGACGTCTGGCTCTTAGGCAGCCTGCGGAGCTCCTTCCCACCCGTCCCTGAGGTTCTAGAAAAGACCATTGTCTCATTCTGGCAGAGACAGCCCTTGGCCCTGCCCACCTCAGCCTCCTGGCTCCTTACTCACCCACACCACAGTCATAACCATGGTCTTGGGACTCTTCAAATGTTCCAGATTCTGCCTTTTGGCACTTCTGTCTGTGCACACGCTGTTCCCCTGGCTTCCTTCTGGCCAGTTGACTTCCTGTGAGTCCGTCTCTCTAGCCCAGGGCTGGATATGTCTTCTCTCCCCGTGACTTTTCTGTCAGTGTTGAATCATGTCAGATGGCCCTGTGAGCTCACAGCAAGGAGCTTGCTTAGAATTGTCACGTCAGTTTCTCTACCCCCCCCCCCCCCCTTACACACCTCGGGATCCCTGGCACATTCTGAGACGCCACCCTTCACAGCCTTAGCTACACAAGCCGTAGCAAGGTTCTCAGTAGATGTTGGTGGGTTGGACAGGTAGAGAGTGGGTCAATATTATTATACTTAGGAAAGAACTCCAAGCTCCAGGAGGCTCGGTAAGACTCTATCCGTGAGGGAATGACTAAGTCTCCAAAGTACCATGGGAGGACTTTAGTGTTTTTTGTTTGTTTGTTTGTTTTTTGTTTTTCGAGACAGGGTTTCTCTGTGTAGCCTTGGCCATCCCGGACTCACTTTGTAGACCAGGCTGGCCTCGAACTCACATCGATCAGCCTGCCTCTGCCTCCCAAGGGCTGGGATTAAAGGCGTGTGCGCTCACGCCCGGCTCGAGGGAGGACGTTAAACCTACTCACTGCCACGTTCCCATCCATCTGACCTGTTATGTTACCCTGGGGCAAAGGCTGTACTTCTGGGAAGCACACTTGAAATCCCAGCCTAGGGGACAGCTCATGTGTGTCACCAGCCAGCTGTGTGGCCATCCAATGTCACAAATGAACTCTAAACCCCCACTTCGTTAGGACAACAAAGAAGCGGAGCAGCTGAACCATCAAGTTCCTTTTTCTTTCTTTCTTTCTTTCTTTCTTTCTTTCTTTCTTTCTTTCTTTCTTTCTCTCTCTTCTTCTTCTCCTTCTTCTTTTTTAACAGTGCTGGGGATGCAATTTAGGGCCTCCAGTGTGTTCAGTATACACTCCACCACAGAGCTACAGCAGCAGCAGCCCTGGGACTACTTGTTCTGATATCACGTGCCTTTGAGTACACAGGGCTATGAGTTTACACAGACTTGCTCATTCGGACCCAAGGCCTGCACGGAGTCACGGACTGAGTGAGTAATGACATAATGAGACTAGCAGTGTGATTTGGCAGCTGGCAGTTGGTCAGAGAAAACATGGCTACTGACTGATTCCTTTTCAGTCTGTGGGAAGTCTGAGTGGAAGAGCTGGGTCTGAGGCTCAGCTGGGAAAGAAGCTCTGAGTTTGGTTCCTAGCACTGAGTGTGTGGTGATGCGCGCCTGTACTTCCAGCTCAGAAGGGAAGGGTGTGTGTGTGTGTGTGAAGATTCATTTTGAAAGTTCAGATCCTAGCTGGGCGTGGTGACACACACCTTTAATCCCAGAGTTTGGGAGGCGGAGACAGGTGGATCTCTGTGAGTTTGAGGCCAGCCTGGTCTACCAAATGAGTCCAGGACAGTGAAGGCTACACAGAGAAACCCTGTCTCAAAAAACCATGGGGGGGGGGGGGAGAAAAAAGAAAGTTCAGATTCTTAGAGTCCGTACTTTGTCACCCGATGGCTTGGGATTTCAAGGCTAAAAAGGAGCTCGGCAGAGAACCCGGTAGCAACAGTTGACTGACTGACTGATGGAACTTGGGCTACAAGCCCCAGTGAGACCTGCTCATTCGATACGGCCATGCGTGAGCAGGAACTATAGGAAAATGTCCCCTGTCCCTTCATTTCTCCCCTGACCATCATCAGCAACTCACACACGTCCCACGCAGAAGTTCACAGATCTATCCGTCTCGTATCTATGGGTTCCATATATACACGGATCCAAACAGAGACTGATAGGAAAGTCCATTTTCCATCTCTTACCGACCACGTGCAGCAGCCTGTGGGCCGTAACTCCCTAAACACTGCAGGGGAACAATTAGACTGAGCATTTGCACTGTATTAGGGATCTTAAGTGGAGATGATTTGAAGCGCATGGGAGGAGAGGCTAAATGCAAACCTGGCGTGAGCGGCTGCAGTTTGGGCACCCTGGCGGAGTCCTGGAAACAATGCCATCCATGCTGGGCATGGCTGCAAACTCTACCACACAAAGCAACAACACAGAAACCAGCCTCTCCTGTCCCCGTCACGAATGCTCAATCCACCTAAGGTAAACCCTGTCAACCCTTCCCCCAGACGCAGTCCCAGTCTGCGCATGTCTCATCGCCAATCCGCGCAGGTCTCTCCCCCACTCTGTGCGCGGCTCATCTACTGACAAAACTCAAAGGAAACTCACAGCACTTTATCAGTGGCAAAGGAAGAGGCTCCTAACGGGCCCCATCTCTGCCGTGCTCTCCTCCTCCACACAGCAGACACAACAGCTCACCTTCTGTAGCTTAAGCCCCGATGACTTCCCAGTGTTAGAGTGCGATCCTTCAAGCATCCCATGGTGGCATGCCTTGCCCGTTTCCTCTAGCCTCTCCCATGAAACGCACCCAGTACCTTGTGTCTTCAAACATACCATTGCTCCTCTGGGACCTTCACCTCACACGGGGGACCTTGGCCAGTGGTACAAATTGGTCATGTATACCATGTCTCCATGAGCTCAGGCAAACAAACAAACAAAAAAACCCCCTCACTAAAAAGCGTTACATAAAATATGTCCTCTGTTCCTACCGTGACAAATCCTTCCTAATGACAAAACTGAAAAGTCTGTGCTGAACGTATGTTAGCAAAATGGGACAACTGAATTCAATTATTATTGTGCATGTCTGAGTGGTCTGGGTTTTTTGTTGGTGAAACTTGAGTGAGTAATAAAATGGAAGCATGCAGTATTTATAACAGAGCAGATTAGTTCATTGTATGGAGGTGACTTTCATTTAAGGGAGATTACTAACATGGTCACTATCCAATAATTTATGTTCTACTAAGGTGAGTTATAAAGTTTTTAAAAAAGAATTTCTTTTGAAAAATTATTTATTTATTTACTTATTCATTTATTTATTTATTGAAACAGGGGTTCTCTGTGTAGCCTTGGCTGTTCTGGACTCACTCTGTAGACCAGGCTGCCTCCTGAGTGCTGGGATTAAAAGGCATATGTGCCACTACTCCTGGCTCAAGAAGTTTTTTGTTTTTTTGTTTTTTTTAATGTTATCTCAACATGTACAGAATTTAACTATCTTCTCACTCAAAACACAACAACCATAAATTAGAAGTTAAAAAGGATTTTTATATATGCTTTCAGAAACGTTACTTTACTCATGTGTTCAAAATTAGAATTATATAAACGCACATTCAAATGAGTGACATAAAAACTTTCAATACTTATTTAAAGCAATTATTTTAAAAACTTTTAGCCGGGTGTGGTGGCGCATGCCTTTAATCCCAGGGAGGCAGAGGCAGGCAGATCTCTGGGAGTTCGAGGCCAGCTTGGTCTACAAAGCAAGTCTAGGACAGCCAAGGCTACACAGAGAGACCCTGTCTCGAAAAACCAAACAAAAACTTTTAAAAATCAACTAAATGATATGGAATAGTCATTTTATTTTTTTTTGGGGGGGGGGGAAGTTTGTTGTTTTTGTGCTAGGAACTGAACGTGGGCCTCAGCCATGCTAAACACGTTCTATACTAAGCTATAACCTCGGTACCTTAAATAGCCTCAGTTTTAATGTTCTTTCCCCATCTGGCTGTTAGGGTTAAGAACTGGCGGCACATCTCATGCTTCTTGCAGTTAACAAACTGTTTAATGTCAACATTACAAAGCGCTCCTCACTCTGTGTGTTCAGGCTGCCCACACTTCCGTTAGTCCTTGAGCGCGTGCACCGGGCATAGAGAAGAGGACGTCCAGAACTCCAGGGCACGATCGGTCCTCTGTTCAGCCCACTGCGCAGATGTTATCTGAGGAGCCCCGAGCACATTCATTTGTTCATCCTCTTACCTAAACGCTTCAGCCACGTGACCCTGTTTTCTGCCTCCACTTTGGCAGACCACAACCCACAACAGTGACGCATGTGGATGAGGTGCTGGAGAAGCATCTGCCAGAGGTCTGCGCAAGAGGAGTAAACAGGGATGCTTGCGAGCCTCCAAATCCCCGGGCCCCAGGGTGTGGCCTCTATCTATAGCCTCCGCCAAAAGTAACTCAGCTCAACAGGGTCACACTTTTCTTCTCACTCAGGACTACTTTGTGGCAAGAACTTGCTTGTCTACCCTGAACACCTGAAGGGGGTGCCCACCTCCCGCACCTCCTGTCGCTTTCTATGTTGCTCAAAGCCGTTAACCTTACCTGAAATTATATCTCGTTTGGGGTTTGTTTTGAAACAGAGTCTCAAACTAGGGATTCCTCCTGACTCCTCCCTCTAGTTCTGGGACCGCAGGCAGGAGCAAATGTGCATGACGTTGTAAAGCCATGTGCTGTCTCCCACCTTGTTTACTCACTGTTCTGCCATCTTCATAGGCAGATCACTTGGCAATGATCAGACACTTGTGACTGTAAAATTTCAGGGCCGCAGCTGACCCATGCCTTTGTGCTTGCTCACTGCCAACTCCACCCCCCCCCCCCCGCCCCCAGAGCTCCTGAGAAGCGCTGGTGCGGAGGGTGGCTCATTACTCACTGGGAGCCAGTGGACCAGCTGGAACTGAAAACCAGACTCTTTAAGGAAAGCTTGGGTTTTTCCCCTTAGCCGCACTGGGGTACAGGAGAAGCCCAGAGGACCTAGGGATCGATTTAGTTCTCCGGCCTGCCGGGCAGGCGCGCATTTCTTCCTCTAGAGGGCGCCGGCTGCCTGCATCTGGGTAATTGGATCTGCCAGGACACAAATGACACCACCCGCCCCCACCCCGCCCCCCCCCCCCCACGACCCGGGACATTCCAATCACACCAGGATCGCGATACCGTTTCCTTGGACCCTAGAAGTTCCGTGGTTTTGGAAAGTCAGGAACCCTTTGCTTAGCTTCTTTCAGGAAGCTGGAGTGTAGAGCTGAGGAGATGCTCTTTCCGGCCTCCGCACCGTGGGCGGCTTGGGAACAGAGGGATATGGAGAGGATGCTGTCCCTCACACTGCTGCCTCGCCCTTCACCCCGACAAGGATGTACCAGGACTCACCCCCTCTCCAGCGATAGGGTGGGTGGGGGACCAGCACCCCAAATGGCTTTCAGGGAGAGAGACCCCTGGAGCCTCCACAACTTCGGAAGCCAAGCCAGGAGGGCATTTCTGAGCACAACCCAGACCCAAGACAGAATTCGTGCATGTTCTGCAGAGGACCTCCCGATTTCTGTCCCTGTAAACTTTTCTTCGCTGGTTTTTTTTTTTTTTTTTTTTAATCATCTCCAAATGGCAATCGTTTGTGAATTAACTGGTGTTTATCCTCCTGGCTATGAACTCTAAACAAATGCAGGAGATTTTTGCCTCCCTTTTATTGTTGTTTTTTTCTTTGGCTGCCCCCCCCCCCCCCTTAGCCAGACAGGCTTACTAACTGGCAGTCGGCACGTAGAACATAGAGTGGCAGCCACCCCACCCCATCCTCACCCCACCCCCTTCCCCGCCCCTAGGCATCTTTTCCCAGAGGTCGGGAGCCACGGCTTCTTTTGTTTTCTTAGCAGACTTTAGTTTTGTTTCTTGGCTATCCTTGAATGAAGAAAATCTTAAAAAACATTGTGTGTCTGCTTGGCTTTGTGTAGGGAGGAACAGTAAACAGGAAGTCTAGGGCAAATAAATAAATAAATATAAATAAATAAAAGTGACCATGACTTAACCCCCACTGCCCAGGCACCTTGGGGGAAAGCTGGACTGCCCATTAATCAGGGCAAGGCAGAGCTGCAGGGAGGTCTGCGGGCAGCCAGAGAGGAGAGTGGGTGCCAAAGATCTGCCAGAAGAGGAAGAACAACGTGACCCACAGGCCTGCGTGAAAACCATCACAGCCGAGCTGAAAAGAGCACATGACAACCTTTTACATTGTCCTAGAGTGGGCTCAGAGGCCTCCCTGGGAGCAGAGGGCTCAGTTGCCTGGCGGTCCAGCCCTACACTTGGCTGCTCCTCTTGTGTTCAGGCTGCCACATCCAGAGAGAGTCACAGTGTGGCACCGAGACTCCCACTAGGTCCTCCATACCAGCGTCTGAGAAACTTTATATCCTTAGCAGCCAGCCAGCTCCAGGGCGCTGGCTCAGCGTGGCTCCTCCGGAAAAGGAATTCAACAGTGTGGGCTGAGACCCTGTTTCATCCTACCCAGGAGCCTTTGCTGGAGCCAGCATCAGAGGAAACTAAGGGGACAGGCAGGGTCTTGGGGGTGCAGCTCAATGAGAGACTCTGGTCCTGGGTTCCATCCCCAGTACAAGATGTAAAGAGGGAGGGAGGGAGAAAATAAAAACCGTGAGGAAATGTACAGCGATTCTTTGGTGTCTTAGGGAGAGGATAGAGAAAAAGCACGTGTCCAAGAAAGGGTCAAGTAGAGTCTCATTTCACAAAGAAACTCAGTTTGGGTAGGTGTTTTCTTTTCTTTCTTTTTTTTTTTTAATTTTAATTTTTTAATTATTTGGTTTTTTGAGACACGGTTTCTCTGTGTAATAGCCTTGGCTATCCTAGAACTTTCTTTGTAGGCCAGGCTGCCCTCAACCTCACAGGATCTGCCTGCCTCTGCCTCCCCAGTGCTGGAACTAAAGGCATGTGCCACCATTCTGGGCAGGAATTTTCAACAAACAAAAAGGAAGATAGTGAGATAGTTATCAACCCTGAAGGACAGAAAGACATTTTTAGGATCGTTTGTAAGGCTACCTGGAGGTGCAGCGCATTCTGTGATTCCAAGTCTCTCCCTCTCCAAGGCTGATTCCTCTGGTCCGTGTGATTTTGTCACTGGTTAGACTGTCAAGCAAACCTATACACAGAAATAGCTGGGTAATGTTTGCCCAGCAAAAGTTCTCAACTGAGCACAATGGCATCATTTTCAGGAAGGCGTGGGAGAGGGCCCTGGTGTGTTCCCTCAGGGTGCAACAGTGGAATGTCACAGCTCTGACACGACCTGCGAGCTCCTTAGCTGGAGATGCTGCAGAAGCAACAGTTTCCACCAGGTGGCGCTCCTGCGACCAGCGCAGAGAGGTGTTGAGGCAACTGGCCTAAGACTTGTATTTAAGCCAAGACTCACCTTCTAGAAGAACTCTTGCTGTCTGTACTTTGGGTTTCCATAATAGCGCAACTTGCAGGAAGGAACCATTGCTCTTTTCCAGTTGCAAAAGCGCTCCTGATCGGACACAGACATCTTTAACCCAGTCCCTGGGTAGTGTCTTTTTTTTTTTTTTTTTTTTTTTTTTTTTTTTTTGGTTTTTCGAGACAGGGTTTCTCTGTGTACCCTTGGCTGTCCTGGACTCACTTTGTAGACCAGGCTGGCTTCGAACTCACAGCAATCCGCCTGCCTCTGCCTCCCGAGTGCTGGGATTAAAGGCGTGCGCCACCACGCCCGGCTCCCTGGGTAGTGTCTTAATCTCCCACAAGCCACCCCAGGAATCCAGAAAACAGACACAAGCTTTAGGCAGTATGGTGCACACATGGTGCTGTGGTGGGAGACCATCCCAGGCAAGCTCCTTGTCTTCCCAGCGGAGCCAGCCCATTGACCTGGATGGTTGTGGCCCCTCATTGGGAACTCTGGCCATTTATCTAGACTACAACTGACACAGTTGTATATCACATGGGGTTGTCTCTTCTGTGTAGCTGTGCTGCTGTAGCCTAACTCACAAGGTGAGGCAGAGGTGAAATCACAACAGAGGGTACAAAACCATCCTGGCCCCTGAGAGCTCAAGGCCAAGCATTTGTACAAAGTTATGGCACTTGGTTTGATAGTGTCGCATATCACTGTGTGACTTCTGCGTGTGTTTGGTGCTGGAGACTCAACCTACAGCCTTATTTATTCTAAGCACAGGTTCTGACCCTGAGCTGCACACACTGCTTATGCCTTTTCATCTTCTATCACCCACTAGACCATAAACTCTTTCCGAGTAGGAACAATAACACACACACACATACACACACACACACACACACACACATACACACTCATTATCTTGTTACTGAATGCTGCCATAAGGATGATTACGTAGAAGTGACTATAACTGCAATTTGCACTAGGAGTTTGTGTGGGGAGCAGTCCTGGGTGGGCTAGAGTTTTGAAGGAGAAGGGCTTCTGTGGAGATGCAAGAGGCAATTCACAGTGAGAATACGGCAGTTTTTTCCCCTACTCCTTTTGAAAGTGATGATTGAAGATACCATTGTAGACATTATAAAAGCATACATATTCCTATAGAAAATGTATAAAATGAAGTAAGCAGAATACGGTGGTGGAGGCTTGTAATACTGACGCTTGTGAGACAGGTAGAACTAACGTGAATTTGAAGCCATGGTAGGCTACACAGTAAGACTCTATCTTAAAACTGTCTGTCTGCCTATGCCAGTGCTCCTCACTCATGCTAACCATGTGTCACTGGGACACACCCTCAGCCCTCAGGATATTTTTTAAAAAGGTAACTCATGATTCTCAGATACATGTAAAAGGAACATCTGCCTGAGATTTTATTTAATGCCCCAATTTATGAGAAAACAGTACAATGTGACGGCTGACTCGGAGGAGAATTGAAAGTACCAGGACTCTTGAGGTTCATCAAGAAGTGAACATATGCCAGGCGTGGTGGCGCACGCCTTTAATCCCAGCACTCGGGAGGCAGAGGCAGGTGGATCTCTGTGAGTTCGAGGCCAGCCTGGTCTACAAAGTGAGTCCAGGACAGCCAAGGCTACACAGAGAAACCCTGTCTCAGAAAAAATTGCAAGTGCATGTGACCACACTTGCCTTTTTTTTTTTTTTTTTTTTTTTTGGCTTTTTTGTTACCGACGCTATGGTTCAAACTGATCCTCATGCAAGGCAAGGCAAGCACAGAGCCAGCTGAGCTGTCTCCCAGGCTTCCATTCCCTTTGGAGACACTGGGAAGCACATCTTTGAAGAATAGATATACTAGAGGAAGAAGAAGAAGAAGAAGAAGAAGACGACACCTTTTTTTGGGCCTCATTTTGGGAGATATCGATAAAGCTGCGCAGGAATTAAGAGGTGAGTTGTACAGGTAGCTTTGTGATTGGCTCCAGAGACAGGACAGTTCCAGGTGGGGTGTGTGTGTGTGTGGGGTGTGTGTGTGTGTGGGGGGGTGTGTGTATGTGTGTGGGGTGTGTGTGTGGGTGGTGTGTGTGTGTGTGGGGGTGGTGTGTGTGTGTGTGGGGTGTGTGTGTGTGTGTGTGTGTGTGTGTGTGTGTGTCTGCCTCCTGCACCCTGCAGAGCACTTGCATTCAGAATGCTCATGGAAGACTGGCAAACAGCAAGCAGGAGAGAAAAAAGGCTGGGGAAGTGTGTCCAGAAGACTGGCCAATTAACAAAGTCCAATACTGCCATGAGGTCAGAAAAGATAAGAATGGAAGGGAAAAAAAATCATTGTCTTGGGCTGGAAGAAAGTCATGGTGGGTGAAGAGTCAGGAGAGGGAGGGCACGGAGTGTCCACCACAACATGCCTGCAAAAGGAGGAATCTGGAAACGCTACAAAGCAGACGAGTAGGACACCATTCATGGTCCAAGGCAGCAGCTCCCGCCTGGCTCTCCACATCCCTGACCACATTTCCTCAGCTTATTTTTTTTTTTAATATTTTATTTAGTTTTAAACTATGTGCATTGGTGTAAAAGTGTCAGATCTTGGAGTTACAGACAGTTGTGAGCTGCCATGTAGGTACCAGGAATTGAACCCGGGTCCTTTGGAAGAAGAGGCAGTGCTCTTAACCACTGAGCCATCTCTCCAGCCCTCCTCAGCTTATTTTTTAACCCCAAGCCATTCTTTGAAAAGCTTCAGAGGCCATTATGTAGCTTCACAGGCCGTGAACCAAACACGGAGCCTGGCACATAGCAAGTGCTCACTCGGTAGGTGCTAGCTGCTGCTCTTAGGAACTGGTGGCCCCTTAGGAACAAATATACACAAACAAAAAGGATGCGTAAGAAACACATAAGCACGAGCGGATACAGGGAAGGCAGGAGGAGGGACTTGAGGGCGCTGTGGTCAGTATGGGACTAGAAGTACGACGGGCCGCCTCATCTTTCTTGGACTGAATTCCAGATCCGGGATTTCTGCTTTTGATGGAGAAGTCACCTCTAGGTTGCACGTCTCATCTGCTTGTCTCTGGGAGAGTCCTCTCGCTAGCTTTGTGTGTTCTCACTCAAGGCTTCCTGTCAGTCTGGGTTTTCAGTCCATCCTCCAACACAGGAGAAACCACAACAGGAAAATTCCCAGGGGTCCAAGGTTGGGGAGGAGCAAAAGGGACAGAAGGAAATATTAAATGCAGAAGCCATCGAGCACTGTGGAGGAGGCCAGCAGCCGGGGGGTGCAGGAGTGGACTGTGAGTGAAACCCTAGCTGTCCACCGGCTTAGGATCTGGGCAAGAACAAAGCCTAACCCTAGAGAATTCCATTCATGTGGCAAGAACTGGGAAGGATGTGGGCCCAGGAGCAGGGCTAGGATCTGTGGTACCTGTAGCCAGGAGACAGAAAGGCCCCTCACCCCTGGTGAGGGTGTGGAGGCTGCAAATTTGCTTAGACTGCATATCATTGCTTCATCTAGTCACTGGTCAGAAGGGCAAAATGACTAACTGTCAAATACAGCTAAGATAAATTTATGTCTAAAGATTTATTTTAAAGCCGGGCACGGTGGTGTATGCCTGTAATCCCAGCACTCAAGGAGGTAGAGGTAGGCGAATCTCTCTGAGTTCGAGTCCAGCCTGGTCTACAAAGCAAGTCCAAGACAGCCAAGGAAGGCTACACAGAGAAACTGATTCTCACGAAAAATGTTTTTGTGAATTTTTATTTGTGTATGACCACATGTGTCTGTGCCATGTGTGTGCAGGTACCAATGGAGGTCAGAAGAGGTGGTGTGGCCCCCCTAGAACCAGAGTTGCTAATGGTTGTGAGCTATTTGACATGAGTGCTGGGGACTGAACTCTGGTCCTCTGTAAGAGTAGAAAGTGCTCTTAAGTCCGAGCTCTCTGGCCCCCTATTTATTTTGAAGTAGGATTTCACTTATATGGCCAGGACTGCCTCAAACTCAATAAGAACCTCTCCCGCTTCACTGTTTCCTGAATACCAGAATTATAATCGGTGGGAGCCTCCTGGGCTGCCATATCCAGCAGCTTCCATAGTTCTACCCCTCCCAGCCTCCTCCTTCCTGCTTCTCACCCTAAGATTCTGCATCTCACCTCTGCTGGAGGAAGAGGAGGAGGAGGAGGAGAAGGAGAAGGGCGAGTGTGGCCCACATCAGAGGGGGCCTCAGTTGCACATTCTGGAAGGTTCAGGCATTTTCCTGTGTTCCTCTGGTGACCACTTAGCTAATAGAATTCTCAGCTGAGGTAGATGCTGTTTCCCATGTGCCCTCAACCTCTCTTTGGCATGGCCAGACCTCGACACACTCCCAAATAAGCTGACCTGGCATCCCAGTGGTTCCTCCATCACTGAACACTTCTCAGAGGGCTGCCTGTCTGAGGAGAGGTCCCAGGGCAGACACCACTCCACAGCCCAACTAGCTTTTCATCTGCATGACCCTTGTCCTCTCACAGAACTGGCTGGGTTTCTCTCAGCAGAATCCCAGGCTTGATGAAGCTGGCCATCTTATCAAGTAATCGTCTAACTGAGCAAAGCCATTGCTCCAAGAAAGAAATCTAGCATGGAGGCTGCCCACAAAGATGACAGCAAGGCTCAGAACTTCCTCAGCATGCTAATGTGCCAGCCAAGGTTGTTAGAAGTGACCGGTTGTTTTGGCATCGGGTAGAGATGGCTATTTGAAAGGCTAATATTTCAAACTCTCCAAACTGAGCTCAAACAGCATGGAAACTGTTGCATATGGAAACTGTCAGAGTTGGGGGGGGGGGGGGTAGAGGGACCAGGCCAAAAAAGAAACTTTCCAGTCCCTTTGCTTTCAAAAGCATGCCATATGTCACGAGGGAACACTGTCTCTGTATGGGGAGGTGCCATGGCCAATGCAGGCAGTGTCTCCTTAGCAAAGGGCATTCTAGTCCCCAGTTCCAAGGCAAAAGGTGGGCCAAGAAAGAACAAAAGGCCAGGCGGCTAAGGATCCAGAGGGAGGCTGCCCTCCTCCGTCTCAGAACCTTTTTGTTTCCGAGAGAAAATAAGTTTGCATGTGGTCCCGAAGCAGCACTGTTCCCATTAACAGAAAGCATATGGGACATCAAAAAAGCTCAAGATTTTGTTTTCTAACAAATTGGTCCTCAAAAACAAGTTCCAGCCAGGCAGCCCTGAATGTCAGGAGTCTCCAACAGGGCATTGGCATATCAGCAATCAGCAAAGGCTGCCGCCACCAAATGACAGGAGAAGCATGTTGTCTCTTCTTTATTTAAATCAAGAGGCTGAGGTCAGATGCGACCCGAATGCTTGGAAGTCTGCGCGGCCCCGCTGGCCTGACGCATTTTAAGGAAGCTTTCACACAGGAAGGCAATTTTTGGGGATCCAACAGGCAACATGTATGTTCCCATCACCTTCAGCAAATCGGGGCTGGTTAAAGCAGTCAGTAAGAGATGATGATAATTTAATGGTTCGGCTAGTCTTTTCCCACAACCTCCCCACCCCTTCCCCACCATCACAGGCTACCAGAGCTTTCTGAAAATAATGTTTGCAAAAGCAACTGTCTCCCAGAAGAGACTCCGGGCAGGCTGAGGAGGCGGTGTGAATGCCCATTCTTCAGCCATCTAAGTAACTCCTGCTTTGAGCTCCGCTGCTGGAACTTGCCTTCCAGGCCTCTCATCTCCTTCCATACCCCTGTAGGTGTGAGCAGGCACTTGGGCAGGAGCCTTGCTTTCTCGTTCAGCATAGAACACGAGGATATGTTCTGTGTTGTTGCCTAACAACGGATTAACTCGAGTTTCCTTGGGTAACTGGGTGAAAAGCGGACTCCGCGTGTAATCCTCCCTGCTTGGTCCCTGCCTACATGTGGCTGTGTCCAAACTCCCCAACCAGAAGAGCTCAGCGGCTCCCCCCACCTGGCTTCTTTCCTTTGCCCATCCCTGAACTGAGTTCAGCAGGATTGCAATTCCCTGGTCCACATTGGATGGGAGGGGTGGGCGTCTACTTTCTACTTAAGGAAGATCATAAACTTGTTAGTTATCCAAAAAAGCAAAGGCAGAGAGGCTAGAACCTAGAAAAAAATTAGCATGATGTGTGACTGTTCCAACTTGTAGTAGGATTTCAGGCCCCGTTCTTGCCTGCTTCCTGAGGATAGTGGCCCAGTACAGTGTGAGCACAATAAATTCAACCTATTTCAATAACACAAAAACAGAGGCGGTCAGGACTTAGAACCACATTCATTTGTTTTCTTTTATTTCCCTTCTGAAAGAGGATCTCATGCAGTTTGACAATAAAAAATGCAGGGAGGTTTCTTGTTTTGTTTTTAATATTTATGCAGGGTACATATGTTTGTGATAGGTTAGCTTAGCAAACACTTTTGAAAAATTTTGTTGGTGCCTTACCAGAATCATCTGAAATAGATGAAAGAGTAAAGATGAAGTGTACAGATTCACTAAGGTGACAGAGGACCCAGTCCTCTTTCTAGTGCATCAAATATCTTTTGTTAAAAACCCAGAGGGGGGCGCTGGAGAGATGGCTCAGAGGTTGGGAGTACTGACTGTTCTTCCAGGGGTCCTGAGTTCAATTCCCAGCAACCACATGGTGGCTCACAACCATCTATAATGAGATCTGGTGCCTTCTTCTGGTGTGCAGGTATACATGCAGGCAGAAGACTGTATACATAATAAATAAATAAATCTTAAAAAAAAAACAAAAACAAAAACACACCTAGAGGGAAGCCAGGCGTGGCGATGTTCTTTAATCCCAACACTCAGGGAGGCAGAGGCAGGTGGATCACTGTGAGTCTACAAAGTGAGTCCGGGACAGTCAAGGTTATACAGAGAAACCCTGTCTTGAAACAAACAAACAAACAAAAAATAATAACAACAACAAAATCCCAAAATACCCAAAGGGTTGATCAGAAGCCATCAAACGCGCTTAGACTGTATATTCTACCCCGTAATCTTTCTTTGAGACCATCCAGTCCTGATCCTATAATTCCACCATACTGTAATGCAGTGCTCCTTCAGTTTGGCAGTGGTAAAACCCATCATGTTCCTAACTGAAGGCAAGGAAGCCAGGTCCAGCCAATCAGAGCATTCCATTACCCTGGCCACAGTGATTGGTTCACATATGAGTACATGCCTTTCCTGCGCTTTTTGATAACAGCCGTTGTAAAGATGCACGCTCTTTCCCTAGAGAATCCCACTCCCTCGGGCAGTGATTGGGAAGAACTGGTCAGAAGGGCAAAATGGCTAACTCTCCAGCACAGCTTAAAGAATTTTATGTCTAAAGATTTATTCTAAATGTGTATTTATGTGTGTATGCCCACGTGTGTCTGTGCCATGTGTGTGCAGGTGTCCGTGGAAGCCAGAAGAGTGTGTGACCTTCTAGAACTAGAGTTACAAATGGTTGTGAGCTATTTGACACGGGTGCTGAGGACTGAACTCTGGTCCTCTGTAATAGTGGAAAGTGCTCTTAACCCCTGAGCCATGTCCCTGGACCTGGTTTATTTTGAAATAGGATTTCACTTCTGGATCCGGGACAGCCTCAAACTCTTGCCCTCGATTCTTCAGGAGTCTTCCTGAGACCAAAGATAAATGGAGGAGATCAGAGCCGTGAGACATTTAATCCACTGAGTCTAGCTGTGCTTGAAGCTCTTCAGTGACTCAGCATAAGTTCTTGTTCTTGTTCTTCTCCTTCTTCTCCTTCTTCTCCTTCTTCTTCTTCTTCTTCTTCTTCTTCTTCTTCTTCTTCTTCTTCTTCTTCTTCTTCTTCCTCTAGACAATTGCAGTTGTGTTAGCACTTGAAGATGAAAGAAGTTAATGGCTAATAAAGCTGCCATTTTTTTGTCTCTCCCAGAATTAGAAAATACCTCTCTAAAATTGCGTATTTACAGAATGCTTTTTTTCCTTCCCACATAAGAGAGGCAGTTTACAAAAATAAACAAGAGGAGGCAAAAAGCCAAAAATCATAGGGCACATTTAATACACAGAATGCATGTCATATGTGTTTGTGCAGCACAGATTTTTTTTATAGAACTGGGAAATGTAATATTGTTGAAGGTGCTGGGAAATGGATAGTTAGAGAAATTATAAATTGTGCAAACTTCTGTGGAGCAGCTTGACAATGCTGATTCATATTCTGTGTTCGTAACCAACCATTCTTCTTTAAGGAATATATCTGAAGGAAAGAATCACATATATAAAGATGTATATAATAAGGGTGATTCTTATAAACCCAAGCTGGAATACAGCCTGAATAGTCAACGATAAACTATAGGAATAAAGTATGATGTCATCTTATTATAAAAACATGTAATTTGCTAAAATGATAATATGAGGTTTCAGCTATTGGGCTGAAATAAATATGGATATTGCATTAGTTACTCTTCTATTGCTGTAATTAAAAAAAAACCATCACCAAGGGAACTTATAAAAGAAATCATTTAATTTGGGCTTATACTTCCAGAAGGTGAGAGTCCATCATGGGGCCACTCCATGCCTCCTAATCCTTCCCAAACAGTTCTGCCAAATGGGACTGGAACATTCAAACATATCAACTTGTGTGGGCCATCCTCACCCAAGCCACCACACTCCACTTCCTGGCACCCATAGACGGGACCGCAGCATCGTGCAAAATGCACCTAGTCCAACTTCAAAAGTTTCCTCAGTCTTTCCATCTCAACGTTGTTGAAAAGACCAAAGTTCAAAGTCTCTTCTGAGACCCAAGGCACCCTCTTAACTCTAGCCTGCCTTAAAATCAAAAAGCAAATTACATACTTCCCACACACAATGAACAGACTGTATATTACCATTCCAAAAGGGAAGAATCAGACATAATGAGGAAATACTGGGCCAAACTAAGACTGAAACCCGGCAGGGCACACTCCAAATCCTGGAGCTCTTTGTTCAATGTCAAAGGGCTTGAGATATCTCTATCCCTCCCAGATTTACTGCCTGCAGCATCTTTTTGAGCTCTCTTGGGCTGGTTCCACTTCTTGTTTGCTGCTCTTCTTGGCAGGCACCCCATGGCTCTAGCATGCCCGTCATCTTCGGGTCTCCAACGTAATTCAGGCTTCACTTTCATGGCTTCACACAATGGCTTCTCAGGGCCTCTTGCCCTCTTTGGGACCTTCATGCAGACACTGCCCTGCCTTCAGCAGCTCATCTTAATTGCAGAGGAGGATTGTACAAGCCCTTTACTCAAATATCTTTCATGTGGTGGTTTGAAAAAGATGCTGGGTGCTGTGGCACGCACATTTAATCTTAGCAGTTGGGGAGGCAGAGGCAGGTGGATTTCTGTGAGTTCAAGGCCAGCCTGGTCTACAGAGTGAGTCCAGGACAGCCAAGGCTACACAGAGAAACCCTGTCTTGAAAAACCAAAGAGAGAGAGAGAGAGAGAGAGAGAGAGAGAGAGAGAGAGAGAGAGAGAGAGAGAGAGAGAGAGAGAGAGGTCCCTATAGCCTCATATATTTGAATGCTTAGTTAGCAAGGTGTGGCCTTGTTGGAGGTGGTGCGTCACTGAGGGTGGGCTTTGGGGTATCAAAAGCCCATGACAAACCCAGTGTCTCCCTTTCTGCCTGTGGATCAGAATGCAGCTCTCAGTTACTTCTCCAGCACCATGCCTGCCATGCCTGCTGCCGTGATGACAATGGGCTGACCCTCTGGGCCTGTAAGCCAGGGCCGATTAAATGCCTTCTTTTGTGAGAGTCGCCTTGATCATGGTGTCTCTTCACAGGCATAGAACAGTGACTAAGACACTAGAACCACGTAGATGACATTGCCAACTTCTGCGGCGCCCCGAGGAATGCACCTTGAATCACATTTACAACAGCTTTCTTTCATTGTTTTGTTTATTTTTTGAGATTATAACTTTCTTAAATTTTAATTTTAATTTTTATATTCACTTTACATCCTGTGGTAGACCCCTCTCTCCTCTCCTCCTGGTCCCTCCCTCCTACCCTCTTCCCCCACCCCTCCCCTTTCCTCAGAAAAAGGGATCCCCCCAGCCCACCCAAGCACAACAAGTTGCTTCAGAACTGAGATCCTTATCCACTGAGGCCAGGCAAGGCCTTTAGGGTGAAGTGACTGAAAGCAGGCAACAGAGTCCATGTCATAGACTGCACCCACTCAACTTAGTAAGGGACCTACATGAAAGTCACACTGCCCATCAGTTATAACTTAATTACACTTCTCTCTTTCCTTTCCTCCCTTATGCTGGTGGGATCTTGCTCTGAGGGTACCCTTCTTTTTATTCCAGTGTAGGTTTGGCTCCTCCTTAAAGGCATTGTTTTGCTTACCTGGTTGCAACCTTTTTCTATCACTGTCCTTGGAAGCTTTGGCTATAAAATTAACCTTAGTAGCCTAGCCAGGCAGTGGTGGCACATGCCTTTAATCTCAGCACTATGGAGGGAGAGGCAGGTGGATTGCTGTGAGCTCGAGACCATCCTGGTCTACAGAGAAAATTCCAGGATGGCCAGGGCTACACAGAGAGAAACCCTCTCTCAAAACAAAGCTAAACAAACAAAAATTTAGCCTTGCTAGTGTCTTTCTCCTATAAACTGTACATTTTATATTACTTTTGCCCCGTTTGCTCTTTTTCATTGTAGACCCACATACAAGCAATTGCTTATAGCCACACAGCTGGGTCAATAGTAGGCTGTCCTGAAATCTCTGCAAAAAAAACTAGCTCATTACTTTAAATTTGTGTGTGTGTGTGTGTTCCTTTTTTTACTTGGTAACTTCATATTTAATACATAGTTTTTCCAAAAGTTTTAATATACTCCCATGTGATATGTCCACAGATTTCAATGGGACAGATGTTACAAGATTTTGGGGAATTTCTGGGAATGTTCCTTGTTCTGTCTTCTGTCACAATTGGACTGACACAACTCTATGATAAAGGGCACACTCCCAAAGAGCAAAAGGACTGTGTTAGCATCCTCTGTGAGCAGCAGAGCAACAACACCTTGAGCTTGTAAGTGTCCTCATAGTTTATTAGATGAACTTTCCTCTACTGAATTCTGAGTTTTGTATGGGCCACTCATTACACAAGTGGAACTTAAATTATTCTTTAAAAATTCTTTTAAGCTGGGTGGTGGTGGCACACACCTTTAATCCCAGCACTCGGGAGGCAGAGACAGGCGGATCTCTATGAGTTCGAGGCCAGCCTGGTCTACAAAATGAGTCCAGGACAGTCAAGGCTAAACAGAGAAACCCTGTCTCGAAAAACATAAAACAAAACAAAATTATTTTAAAATGTCTGCAAGATTTAACTAATGCTCACTTTTTCTTGAATCATTTTTCATCATCTTTACCCATAGGATCTTAAGTAGTAGACCCAAATCATTCCCTGTGTTTTCTCTGTGAAAATCTGTCTGAACTGAAAAACATTTGACATTTATACACTCCTAGAGCCTTGGGAACTGCCTTTTATCCATTTCATATGGTAGAATGTTCCGCATCTCTGCCCCTAAACTTGTGATACATGTAGCAACTCTTGGCTCTTGGTGTAACCCAGAACATTCATGTTTTCAGTACTTATTGAGAGGTCATTAGAATTGAGAATCATTAGAACTCAAGTCCCCTGGTATATTAGAAAGAGTGGTACAGCCACTATAAAGCAGATAGAACACTTCCCTCAGTTTTCTTTTCTAGTGCTGAGGATCAAGCCAGGGCTTTGTATGCACCAGGCAAGGGCTAAACACCAAAGCTACATCTCCAGTCTTACTCTCCTCACCCTTAAATAAAATACAGACATGTATGGACTTGCACATTTGTGTGTTACTATTATGTGTCAACAATTCTTAAATATTTATTTATGTTTTATTATGTATACAGTGCTCTGTGTGCATGTACATCTGCAGGCTAGAAGAGGGCATCATTACAGATGGTTGTGAGCCACTATGTGGTTGCTGGGAATTGAACTCAGGACCTTTGGAAGAGCAGTCAGTGCACTTAACCTCTGAGCCATCTCTTCAGCCCCATGCCAACAGTTCTTTAGGTCTATTACTTTAAATTTAGTCTCAGGAAAATTCTTAGGATAAGGGCAGAAAACAGCCACATTCTTCCCCAAAATATCACAAGAATCGTCTCTAGCCCAACTGCTGACATTATTCTCCTCTGAAACCTGCAGAGATGACACCCCGACAGCCCACAGTGGCTTCCAGGCTTCTCCTAGGATGGACAATGAAGCCCTGCTTACAGCATTCAATCACTTTTCTACTCCAAAGTCCCAAAGTCCTCCCTCATTCCTAAAAAACCAAACCACTGCAGCATTTTCAGGCCCATCACAGCAATAGCAGGCTCCTGATAACAACTTATTAACATTACTTTTCTATTTCTCTGAAGAGACAACATGGCCAAAGCAACTTATAAAAGAAATTATTTAATTGAGTTCACAATTCTATGGGGTAAGAGTCTCTGGTGGCAGCACAAAGGCATGGTGGCAGAACAACGGAGAGCTCACGTCGTAAACCCCTTGCAGGAAGCAGACACCTCAAATCCCACCCCACCCCCAGTGACACACCTCTCCCCCAAAGGCCACACCTCCCAATATTTTCCAAACAGTTCCACCAACTGGGACCAAGTTTCAAACATATGAGCCTACGGAGTCATTCACATTCAAACTATCACAGATAGACTGTAGCGTTGGCCAGGACTAGAATGTTTAAATCCTTTCTATTCTACAGTGATAGTCAAATGAATAGATTACTTAAAAAAATGCTTTAAAAAAAAAACAAAACTAAACCAAAAGGACAATTTGCTGGTCCTAATTACAAAAAAGAATGTGTAGAAGTGGCAAAAAAAAAAAAAAAAAAAAAAAAAAGATGATGATGATGATGTCTCTCTTTTTTTTTTTACAACAACAATCCAACTTGGGTCTTCTGGCAGAGAAGAGTTCAAGGCCATCTTGCCCTGACTGCATCCCGTGGTTATTAGTGCTCACCTTATGCAGAATTAGAGTGAAAGGGAGTGAGCAGGACAAAAAGAAATACACAATGTACAGTTTGAGGAGAAAAAGAGCACCAGGGAATTTAGTGTTGGAGCCAAGTTCTCTGCTTCAGGAGATGAGAAATTTAAAGAAAGGCCTGATGCTTAATGGAATTAACTGGGAGGTACCTCAGGGTAAGACCACCCCCCCCCCCCCCCCCCCGCCAGCTAATCCTATAATTTGTAAAAAGGCAAGTTTATGCAGTAAAAGAGAGCATCAATAAGGCTTTTGCAAATGTAATTCAAGGAAGGGGCCAGGTTTCAGCCAAAGCAAGCAGAAGAACTTGGCTGCATCAACCATGGGGTTCTGTCTTTAAAGTCAGGAAGAATACATGGGTTGTAGAATCCTTCGGGATGGTTGAGGAAAGCCAATGAAGCCTGGCAAGTGGCAGAGGCGTCCCTGTATGGAGGCCTGGAGAGGCCATTTCATGAAGCTGTGAAAATGAAGCCTGGATTACATTGGAGATCCAAAGATGTTGGAGATGCCAGAGCTGTGGGATGTCTGCTGAAGAGAGATGCATATAGGGATCAGAATGAAAGAGAGGGAGAGAGAGAGAGAGAGAGAGAGAGAGAGAGAGAGAGAGAGAGACAGAGAGAGAGAGAGAGAGAGAGAGAGAGAGAGAGAGAGATTGAGGTGTTGCTGTCAACAAAGCTGGAAGTAGTGGGAGATCTGAAGAGCCCTTTGACTTCAGACAGGAGTCGCAGAGTTTGGGGTTTGCCCAGCTGGATTTTAGTTCTGCCTTGGCCCAGTATTTCCTCACTATGCTCCATCTCCTCCTTTTTGGAATGGTGATGCATATTCTGTGCCATTGCGTTTGTTGGAGTATGTAATTTGCTTTTTGATTTACAGGGGTTTATAATTAAGAGTGTGCCTTGAGTCTTAGAGGAGACTTTGGACTTTTAAACAGTTTCGAGACTGTAAAGGACTATGGGGGCTTTTGAAGTTGGGCTAGATGCATTTTGCATTATGATATGGCCGCAAGCCTATGGGGGCCAGAGAGTGGACAGTGGTGGTTTGAATGAGAACAGCCCGCATAGGCCCATCCATTTGAGTGGTTCTCAATTGGTAAACTGTTTAGGAAGAATTAGGAGGTGTGGCCTTATCAAAAGAGGTGTGTCACTGCGGGTGGGCTTTGAGATTCCTGCCTCCTGCTTGTGAGTCAGGCCTGAGCTCTCAGCTCTTGCCCCACCACCCTGCCCGCCTGCCTTCTTTCTGCCATGATGGTCATAGACTCACCCTCTGGAATTCTAAGCAAGCCTCCAATTAAATGCTTTCCTTTTAAACTTATTTTTATTTTATGTGTGTTTATTTTTACTTTATGAGTGTTTTGCCAGCATGTATGTCTGCACGCCACATGTTTTTATTGTTTTCCCTGAAACTGGAGTTACAGATAGTTGTGAGCTAACGGTGTGGGTGTTGGGAATTGAACCCAGGTCCTCTGGAAGAGCAACCAGTGCTCTTAATCGTTGAGTCATCTCTCCTGCCCCTGAATGTTTTCTTTCATAAGTTGTGTTGGTCATGATGTCTCTTCACAGCAATAGAAAATTAACTAAAACAGCAATCTTACAGTTTCTGTTTATAGGCAACCCGGTTTGACTTATGTGCGTATTTTATAATGTGCACAACAGGGTAGTAGGTACCAACTCAATATCCAGCCAAATGTTTCTCATAATAAAAGTGTATTCTGGTTTTCTGTAGCTATGCACCAAACAAGGTGAAAACTTAGTGGCTTAAAATACCATTTTATTTTGTTCACAGGCATGTAGATCTGATCGTTTGTAAAGGATACAAGCTAGGGGAGTGCTACCTCTTCCACGGCAGTGGTCCTCAGCTTTCCTAATGCCAAGACCCTTTAATACAGTCCCTCATGTTGTGGTGAGCCCCAACCAGAACATTATTTTTGTTGCTACTTCGTAACTGCAATTTAGCTACTGCTGTGAATTGTAACATATATATCTGTGTTTTCTAGTGGTCTTAAGGTGACCCCCTCTGTGAAAGGGTTATTTGACACCCTCCTAAGGGGTCGCAACCCATAGGCTGAGAACCACTGTTCTAGGGTCTGTCTTTGGGCCACCTTGGCCTCCTTCCAGAACAGTGGTTGGCTGTAAGGGGTGGGGGAAAGTTCCAAGAGACAGGAAGTAGAAACAGCGGCATGATCTTGGAGCTGGAGCCATTTGTCAAAGACTCTGTGGCCATCTTTAAATGTAGTGACCAACACATGACCAAGAGAAGTAAAAAAAAAAAAAAAAAGACCAGTAATTTAGACAAAGCAAATGAGGCCATCAGGGCACTGGAGTTTTCCAGGTTCTTGGGACAAAGCTTTAGCTAACGGGGGCTACAGCTCCCAAAGGTGTCTGGTCAAAGGCAGGCTCAGGGTCTTCTCTTCGCGGTTTTGTTAACAGCATTGTCCGAAGAACACGTGAAGGACCATGCGAGGTGGGAAGTCGCTGTCCTAGCGTTGGCTTCATCTCATGTCATAGTAACAAGCGTGACTAACAGAAATAAAAATATTGAGCCAGTCAGGTGTTGATGACCTGCTGGAAGTTTTCTCTGTTACGCAGTGTGCTGTAAATGGAAACACAGTGCAGACTGACTTAACTAAACGCAGTCACAGTGACTTCGATGACATGGGAGCAGTGGTCTACCATCCAACTCCCCCTGCAGAGGGACACCTGTTCTTTTCTTCTCCTCAGCAAAGTAAAATAGCCACAGACAGAACTTTAAGATGCCACTGCTGTCACAGCAAATATATTCCTGAGGAACATACAGGTGCCTACCACAAAGAGCATATGTTTTTTTTTTTTTTGTTTTTTTGGTTTTTTTGTTTTTGGTAAGGAAATGTGTACGGGAGAGTAACGGGTGGATTTATTATTCATGATCCTGGCTGATGCCATAATAGACACTATGTTGGAAACCTGTCCTTTTCCAGTGCAGAGAGATGGGGAGGAGGCAAATTAGAGACAGTGTGATGTTGTAAACAGGAGACGGCTGAAGGAGACAAAGGACAGAAGCCCTGTGGTTTAAGGGGTATGGGAGAGGGGCAATGCTGCTGGGAGGCTACAGGCAATCCCTCCAACTACAAACCTGTCAGCAGCCCACATCATTTGGCTGTTCTTTTCAGCTGGACTGTGCCCTCTTGGCATTGACTGTGTGGGATGCTGATATGTACGGAAGGTAGGCGAGAGGCTACGGGGAAGCATGTCCAGTCATGTGGGGCTGACATCTGAACAGACAATGGCCAGGCTGTGACAGCGAACAGCTCTAGGAGAGTTGACTATAAGTGGCTCTTATTTTATACCGTTTCCGTTTTGTTCATGACGAATTACTTGTTTTAATTTTTTTGAGACAGGGTTTCACTATGTAGTTCAAGCTGACCTGGAACATGTAATCCTCCTGCCTCAGACTCCTGAAAGCTGGGAGTACAGAAGTGTGAACTACTGTGCCTGGCCGGTTTTGTGTTTAATTTGTTTTCTTCTAGTTGAGTTGTTGAAATGAAATGATTTGAAACATATTATCATCTTTGTGATGGGATACGCCTGGGATAGAATTCTCTCTACTACTTAAGTGTGTATAGCTTGGGACAAGTTTCCTGAAATATGTTTTAATGCTTATTTTTCAGGGCTGAAAAGATGAGTCGGCGGCTAAGATCACTTGCTGCTCTTGCTAGAGGATTCGAGTTCAGTTCCCAGCACCAACATTGAAGCTCACAACCATCTGTAACTCCAGTTCCTAAGAATCTGATGTCCCCTTCTGGCCTCTCAGGGCATTTCTTTCTTGCATGTAGTACACATACATACATGCAGACAAATAAATACACACATAAGTGAAAATAAATAAAAATCTTTTAATTAAAATTCTCTTTATAGTTACTTATTTTATGTGTATAAGTGATTTACCTGCATGTATGTACACACACCATATGCATGTCTGGTGCCTTCAAAGGTCAGAAGGAGGTGTCAGATCCCCTGGAAATGAAGTTACACATGGTTGTGGGCACTGTGGGTGCTCTGGAAACCAAACCCTGGTTCTCTGGAAGAACACTAAGTATAATAACCAGTGAGCTAGCTCTCCGATCAAGAAGTAAAATATATTTTTTCTTTTGTTGTGTGTGGGTGTTTTGTTTGTTTGCTTGGTTGGTTGCTTGGTTTTTGAGACAGGCTTCTCTGTGTAGCCCTGGCTGCCTCTGATCTCACTATGTAGACCAGGCTGGACTTAAACTCAGATCCATCTGCCTTTGCCTCCCAAGTGCTGAGATTAAAGGTATGTGCCACCACTGCCTAGCTGCAAATAAAAATCTTTTTTTTTAAAATTTACTTTTCAAGTCAGGTGTGGTGGCACACACTTTTAATCCCAGCACTCAGGAGGCAGAGGCAGGTGGATCACTGTGAGTTCGAGGCCAGCCTGGTCTACACAGCGAGTCCAGGATAGCCAAGGCTAAACAGAGAAACCTTGTCTCGAAAAACAAAAAATAAAAAAAAATAAAAATTTACTTTTCTAGCAGCTGTGGTGGCATACACCCTCAATCTCAGAACTTGGGAGGCAATGGCAAAATGATCTCTCTGAGTTTGAGGCTAGCCTGATCTAAATAGTGAGTTCTAAGACAGCCAAAACTACATAGAGAGATACTATTTCCAAAATACAAATAAACAAGTAACAAAAATTTTATTTTCAACTTATAAATAAAAGCATAAACCTAAACATTATAAAGATAATTAGGATGCTACAAAACATTTTGATGCCTGCATATGTAAGTTTTTTCACCTTGGTAATTCTCAGTTTTGGCGAGTGTATAAAATGGATAATAGTAGATTAATTTATAGGTGTCTGTACAGATTACATGAAACAACCTAAGTAGACATAAGCAGGGTGTGATGGTGCACACCTTTAATCCAAGTGCTTGGGAGGCAGAGGCAGGTGGATCTCTGTGAGTTCAAGGCCAGCCTGGTTTACAAAGGGAGTCTAGGACAGCCAGGGCTCTTACGTAGAGGAACCCTGTCCCAACAACAAAACTGAGTAGGCACTGACACAGGCATAGCTCAGTGGAAGGTCATTTGTTTAGCATGTGTGAGGGCCTGGATTCCATTTCATCCCATGCTAGAGGGGAACAAAATGGAGCAGGAATGAAATCAATAGTAAAGGTAATTGTTACTATCAATAACTAAAGTGAGAGACCATCTTCTTCTAATCATTTCCAGGAAGTCCAGCCACTCCTGGCTGGACCCTTCAAGGCACCAATAGATAAACTTAGCTGAGTTTTATCTCCAGCACCACAAACCATACCACGCACCATCACTGCAAGGTGAATATTTGAATACCTACTGTGTGTGGGTCATTTAAGTTCTCAGGATGATGAATGCCACAGCCAGGTCAGTTGTGGCCCCTGATGCCCAGGTCTCTCAATTCCTAATTAAAAACGTGTCTTAAGGGTTGGCTATAATTAGAACTGGGCTCATGTGTTCTTAATTCCCAGTGAAGAACACACATTACATTTCAGGACTTCCACACTAGCCAGAGTGTTCTGATGTGGGGTTTGGGTTCCTTAACACAGTCATGTGATGGAGTTTTTGATGTGGTTTTCTGTTCCAGTAAGTTAAACTCTGGCATCTCAGAACAGGCCCAGCCCGCCAGGCTAAAGATGAATTCCAAGTGCAGATGAAGGCTGAGTCTGCAAGCCTGCGGGCAGATGGGGCCACAAACTACCACAGGGTTAACTGCCCAGCCTGCTCCCACTATTCAAGATTTCCCTGTTGCTGCCATGCAGCTCTGTTCTCTAAAATAGCGCCTTTAAAACATTTTTCATCTTTGACATCTCCAAATGGAAGAAAGAAAAGAGAAAGGCCTCGGAGCGTGCTCTTGCTGAGGACCACAGAGGCAAACTTGGGAGAGGCCATGAGCTTCTTCTGTGTTGCTCTTGAGGTTTCTGGGGCCTGGTATTTAAGCAGTCTTGTTAACAAGTCATGGCTAAAATGCAAGGACAGGGATTGCAACTGGTATTACCAATGCTCATCAAAATCTGGTTCTCCTCTTTTCAGGCAAAAAGAAGAACTGCTTCTATGGTTTGTCCCCTAAGGGTTCATGAGCTGACGGCCTGGAACTTTTAAGGGATGGGACCCAGAGAACATAGTTAAGTTACAAGGAACAGGGACACTGTCCTCAGAAGGGAGCACAACCCAACCGATCTTGTGGAACTACATTGTTTCACAAAACTGGATCAGCCACCTCCAGGACAAGTTGTTAGAAAGTGAGGCCACTTCACACAGCGGTCTCTTCCCCTCTACTTCTCTTTCCTGTTGGAATACATCCATGCTGGTTGGACTTACAAACAACAATTAATCATGAACTAAATACATTTTGTTGTTGTTTAATATTACAATACAGCTTCCAATAGTCACGGCAACACAAGGAAAATAGGACTAAGGCTGTAGCCTGCCTGGTCCCCTTGCAGTTAGGTAGGACCCTGTGACTCAGAGCCGATGGAACATAAGCACAGATGTCATTTCTCACTCTAAGGCCAAAGCCCTAAACCACTGAGAGATAAGGGGTCTGGCCTCTTCTTTGCAGAGGATGCGAGGATCCACGTGTTCTAGACACCACAGGTCCACTCGCAGATCCATCAACCTAGATCCTGCGTGATGGATGGAGAAGTCCCCAGACATGCAGGGTCACCCTTGACTTACAATGGGCACATAGCACGGGTATGAAATGAGTCCCTTGTGTTCAAGTTTGGGCCCTGGGGTTACCTTGATCTCACAGGAGAGCCTTGACTATCCTGACGCAAGTTTCTTAGAAACATTGGTGATACAAATACTGGTCACCTGTAGACTGGTTATTAGAAGTAGACAGATGCTGTCTAGTTAAAAAAGGAAAAACAAAACAAAAAAAACCCGAGCATTCAGCCAGGTGTGGTGGCAAATGCCTTTAATCTTAGCACTTGGGAGGCAGAGGCCCGCAGATCTCTGTGAGTTCCAGGCTAGCCTGGTCTACAAAGCTAGTCCAGGACATCCAGGACAGGCAAACCCTGTCTCAAAAACCAAAATAAATAAATAAATAAATAAATAAATAAAATCATAATTAAAAAGGGCATCCAAGGTACAGTCATTTCTGGAAGGAGTAGCAGTCTGAACCACCAAGTTCTAGGAGTTTAGAACTAGCCTGGTCCACAGCGGCGCATGCCTTTAATGCCAGCACTTGGGAGGCAGAGACAGGATAATCTCTGTGAGTCTGAGGCCAGCCTGGTCTACAGAGTAAGTTCCAGTACAGCCAGGGCTACATAATGAGACTCTGTCTCAAAAACCTAAAAATAAATAAATAGTAAATAAATCATGAGAAGGGGCTGGAGAGATGGCTCAGTGGTCAAAAGCACTGGCTGTTCCTTCAGAGGACCCAAGTGTGATTACTGGCACCCACACGGAGAAGGCTAGCAACCATCTGTAACTCCAGTCCCAGGGGATCGGATACCCTCATCTGGCCTCCACGGGCACCAGGTATGCATGTGGTACATAGACATATATGAAGGCAAAACACCCCCACACATACAATAAAAATAAATAAATCTCAAGAATTTATAATCTGGAATTCTGCACTGGGCACAACTCTCAGGTGACAGTCAGTTCCGGGACATGTCAGTTCCGGGACGTGCTCTTCTCCGTCCCGGTACTCACCACCAGACTGGGATCCTCGGACCTGCCCGCCAGGCTAAACTCTCAGGCTAAGCAGCTAAGCTGGTTCCTTCTGGTTCGGTGCCTGGTGCCTAGAGGCTAGGAAGGGAAGAAGCAGCCCCGGGGGCTCCAGACAGATACACAAGGATCAACACCAATGAGTGAAAGCCAGTATTACGCTTGGGCTGCAGTCATTCAAGGTACGGCAGGTAGAATGATACCCCTCAGGCAGCTGCCCCCTGGGAGAAGGAGGCGCCTTCTCCTGGCTCCTGAGCTGGTGCTGCTGGAGGGTTGTCTATATAAACCCTCCTGCAGGGGTCTATACATAAGTACTAACTAGGCCCGACCCTGCTTAGCTTTCCATACACTCAGGGTGCTATGGTGTAGACAGACATCTACTTCTCTGAACTAGAGGGAACGACACAGCCAGGATGAGGTAATGTCCATACTGATCTGTTTGCTGGACCCATGTTATATTTTATTACCTTGTGACTTTTTTTTTTTGAGGGGGGGGGAATAATTTACTTTTCAAAGTAAAAAAAAAAAAAAAAAAAAGTGCCCTTTCCCCAGGGGAAAACCCAGATTGGGAACCCTGTTACAAATCACTTAAGTTCTTCTTCTTCTTCTACCTAAACTGATGGTGCCAAGTCAGGGACAAGCTGAGTAACTGACAACAGTACTCAGGTATAGATGTCAAAACAATTAAACCAGGAGTCGAGGTGGGAATTCATTTAAGCGGAGATAAATTATAAGGGAAAGCCCTGTGCTTTTAGAGTGGAAGACAGATTTCCTATACGCCATCTCCGTCCACTCTCCTTAAATGAGTTTGTGTAGGTAGGTATTGCCAGCTGAAAATCTGTGACAAGAATGAACTATGGGCTCTGCATCTCATAAATGTATACTTATAACATTAAAAGCATATTTTAATTATGATTTCCAGATACCACTCTGACAGTCTATAGCAGTGGTTCTCAGCCTTCCCTGTGCAGTGACCTTTCAATACAGTTCTTCAGGTTGTGGTGGTGATCCCCAACCATAATATTATTTTCCTTACTATTTCATAGCTGTAATTTTGCTGCCATTATGAATCATAATGTAAGTATCTGTCTTTTTCTGATGGTCTGAGGTGACCCCTGTGAAAGGGTCATTTGACTCCCAAAGGGATCCAGACCCACAGGTTGAGAACTGCTGGATGTCATAGTTAAAGCCTTCATTCACAAATGTACCGTGGTTACAATTTGAGTTGGTTGCTTTGTTTTTTCAGATACTTTATCTCCAAAGGTTGTTCCAACAAGTGTTAACTGAAAACCCTAAGGGGCGGGCCAATTGTGTGCTCAGAGTTGCAAGGCTAACCTGTAGTTAGCACCCATTCTATTTCCTCGCCTTGCCAGGAGTCAGGTGGCCAAGAATGGGTCTTGGTTTGTAGAATGAAAGTTGTATCTGGTCCCCTGCCAAGATATAGCAGGATGACCCCCAAACAGATAAAGCTGGAGAGATGGCTTAGAGGTTAAGGGCACTGACTGCTCTTCCAGGGGCCCTGAGTTCAATTCCCAGCAACCACGTGGTGCCTCACAACCATCTACAATGTGATCTGGTGCCCTCTTCTGGCCTTCAGGTGTACATGAAGTCAGAGCATTGTATACATAATAATAAATAAATAAATCTTTTTACAAAATGGATAAAGCTGGACACACAGCAGAAGCAGCTCCGCCTAATTTTTGCAAGCGATGTTAGCATCTTTAATTCTTAAAGTGTGTTTATCAGGAAATAAATATACCGTCCCCAAAGAAACAACAAAAACTGACACTGCACAAATAAACATTTAAGGGAAGGGAGAAGGTGATCTGGGCCTCAGGGGCCATCCTCCCCTGCCAGATTAAAAATCTTTGTTCTGTTCTGAGTCTCGATAGAACCCAGTCCTGGGAAGAAACAGGAGGAGGCTAAAGAAACAGACTCTTAATGAGCTCGCCCTCTGCACCGCACGTCCCTCCTGCCTAAAACATCACACCTGATTGAAGGGCTCTGTGAACCCCGCTGTCCCGCTGCTGTCTCGCTGCGGGAGCTCGGCTTGATGTGTGGGTGGGAAAGTGACTCCCAGGCACCAGGAGCAGTCTGAGGTCAAGTTGGAATTTGTTTCTGCTCTTCAAAGCTTTGTTTTTCTCCTGAACCATCCATACTAATAACTAAGTGTTGCCGAGTGGAGGAGTTGGGGCGGGGGTGGGGGGTATGGGGGGAGGGAGTGGGGAGAGAGCGCCCACTCGCGCGCGCACACACACACACACACACACACACACACACACACACACACACACGCATGCGCGCGCTCGCACACACGTGCTCACCTTGGATGAGATGGACATTCCTTAGAAATGAGGAAAGCTGGGCCTTTTCCGAAAAGGACTAATTAGAGCTGGAAATGCAAGGTTTTACAGAGATGACTAGGTTCCTCACCTCCACCCTCACCAAACCCCACTCCCCGTGTGCTGACCCAAACCAAATAAACACCAAATGTGCAAAGCTCCACAGAGATTCTATTCAAGCGACTGCCGCCCATTTCCAAAGCCCAGGCCAATGTAAAGTAACTCAAGATTTTACTTCTCTTCAGGGAGCTGAGTCTCCCTTTGGCAATTAAACCGCGGAACCTGCGTGTGTTAGTCGGTTTCTGTCACTGCGGCAGAATACCTGAAATAATTATCTTATAAGGGGAAACGTTTACTTTGGCTCGGAGCTTCCAGTTCGTGATCAGGTGGCCACATTAATTTTGGACCTGTGGTGGTTGGGCCAGATGGCACCAAGAGGGAGGGTACTGCGAATAAGAATTTTCACCTCATGGCCAAGAATCAAAAGGCAAAGAGGAAGGAGTCGAGGTGGGAACATACCTAGAACATACCCCTACCGCCCTCAGGACCTCCTGCTGAGTCCTGCTTCCTACGGTTCTACCACCGCTCAACGCACCCTGGGGACGACACTGCCAATAATACCTGAACTTCTGGAGGCTGTTTAGCTTCCCAGTACAAAGCCGAGCAAGTAAGACTTACATGGAAAGCTATTCTGAGACATAGTGAAAGCATTTCCAATGGATTCTGCATTCATTCCGGAAGTCTGTGTTTTAAATATGCTAATAATGATGGTTAAGACACACACACACACACACACACTTCTCTTCCAGAGGACTCACGTTTGGCCCCCAG
This sequence comes from Acomys russatus, assembly GCF_903995435.1. NCBI lineage: Eukaryota > Metazoa > Chordata > Mammalia > Rodentia > Muridae > Acomys > Acomys russatus. The sequence continues at coordinate 16,159,161 of NC_067163.1, forward strand.
AACCGATATTAGGTGGCTCACATCTGCCTGGATCTCCAGCTCTGGGGAATTCAACATCTCTGACCTCTGTGGGCACCTGCACTCATGTGTACATAGCCACACATATATACATACAAAATTAACATTTTAGATGAAATCTTTTTAAAAAAAATAGGGGTAACAATACATTGACTTTGAAATGATTAGTTTACAAAATAGATTTACACGATCACCTTTTATTTTCAGACCCCAGTGGTTCTGTACTGAATGAGGAGTGCTATATATAAAATATATATTATATATACATATAATATATAAAAATATATTATATGTAATTAATAGTAATTATACCTATATAAGTATGTAGTTAATATTATATATAATTAATTATACGATATAATAATATATAATGAATTGTATACATAATTATAAATTTTATATGTATAATATGATAATGTGTATATATATATATATAGTGTGTGTGTGTGTGTGTGTGTGTGTGTGTGTGTGTGTGTGTGTGTAAAGTGAGCCTTATTATATGTTAAGAAGCATGTTAAGAGCTGGAGAGATGACCCAGTAGTAACGATGGCTCAGCGGTCATTTGCCGCTCCTGCAGACCCCAGGTTCAGTTCAGAACACCCCACAGAGGCTCACAACCAACTGCTGCTCTAGCTCCAGGGGACCCAACACCCTCTTTTGACCTCTGTGGATACCAGGTATACGTTCATGGTGTACAGATAAGCAGGTAAAATACTCACACATGAAAAATAAATCTTAAAAAGTTTTTTTTAAACAAAGAAAATTTTGGGGCTGGAGAGATAGCTCAGAGGTTAAGAGCACTACCAGTTCTTCCAGAGGTCCTGAGTGCAATTCCCAGCAACCACAGGGTGGCTCACAGCCATCTATAATGTCATCTAATACCCTCTTCTGGCATGCATTAATATGTATGTGCATTAATAAATAAATCTTTTTTAAAAAACAAAGAAAATTGTTTTAGGGCCATCAAGAGAGTTTGCTGGGTAAAGGTACTTGTCATTCAAGCCTGAAGAAGACCCAAGTTCAATCCCAAGACTGTACAAAAAAGGTAGATGGAGAAAACTGACTCCACAAAGTTCTTCCATGTGCAAATGCACTTCTCCCTCCATCAGATGATTGTGGGCACGTGTGCATGTGGGCACACACAAACACACAATGACATCATGTTTTAAGTTAAGTAGGAAACAGGCCTCAAGACTCCCAGAGTCAGGTCAGCATTTTCCCAACATTAGCCCACTGTTTCTCTACACAGAATGTTCCTACTGTTGAAACCTTTATAATTTATAAATGCCTTCAGTGCTTATTATTTCATTTGGTCAAAGTAATAAACAGCCAATGTGTTTCTACCTTGGATCATCATGTTGACTGTGAATTGATCAATGTAAATTTTATTTGTGAGATAAGTACACCATTGTCATTTATACAGATGGAAAAAAAATCAGGCACAAAGAGTTTTCGTAATTCCCTTTAAACACATACCTCATAAGTAGAGATTTGAAGTCAGCTCAAATCCAGTGCTATGAAGCCTTCTTTTTTTAAATTATATTCTATTAATTAAATTCATGTTCAGCCTCCCTTTCTTATTCCATCCAATGAAGAAGGCAAGTTCATGACTATATTTTTTTGATATATTTTTTTAAATTTATGAACCGAGCAAGGTGGCACACACCTGTAATCCCAGCACTTGGGGAGGCAGAGGCAGGTATATCTCTGTGAGTTGCAGGACATCCTGGTCTACAAAGTGACTCCAGGACAGCCAAGGCATCATAGAGAAACCCTGTCTGGAAGAAACAAAATAAATAAATAAAACGTAAAAAGATAAACATTTATGTTATGCATATGTGAAAGTATGTCATTTTGGGGATTGGGGGGGGCAAGCACTTTGAGGTCTCCATATTGGTTGTGCCACTAAGCTCTAAATAGGTAAAGGAAACCAAATAGGTAAAGGAAACAAAGCACTTTTCTTTTTATCAGAGTCTCTTCCCTGGCCAGCTTACCCACCATAGCCCTCTCTCCAACCTATCAGCGAATTGTTCTCCTTCCCTCCCCCCCAACCAAGAGCCATCAGTTTCTCTTCCCTTATTCCCCATACCCCACCAGTCATCAAAAATACTAGTTTCTTTAAAAAAAAAAAAAATGCTAGTTTCTTTGCAACACAAAGAAAGATGCCTAGGACTTGCTGTCTCCCCTGTGGCCTCCAGACAATGATCCATACTGTCCTGTCACCCTAGAGATCACAGTCCCCCACAGATGGCATGCCTGGAGCCTACTGCGGCTGGCACCCTCCTCTCCCTCCTCATGGCTCAAGTCAGTCTTCTCATCTCTACGCCGTCTTTGTTCCATCCCATAGAGTGATTCTCTCAGGCTTACTCCGATCTAGATACCCTCCACTCTTCTCCTGTTTCTAGCCAGCTTTCTGTTGCTGTGATGAGACACGGAAGAAAAAACAATTGGAACAAGCAAAGGTTTATTTCAGGTCCTGGATTCAGAGGTTTTGGATCCTCGGCCTCTTGGCCTTATTAACTTTTGGTCTGTGGCAACACAGCACATTTTGGCAGAAACACAGGATGAAAGAGATCTTTCCAGCTCGTGGCAGCTGAGCAAAGAGACAGAGAGGAGAGGGCTGAAGTCCCACAATGCCCTTTACTTCCTCCCAATAGACTGGCAGCAGCATTGAGGGCTGACATCCGATTCTGTAAAATGGGGACCTGAATGGGGCCATTTCAGATCTAAACAAGATCATCTTCCCTTGTGGAGTCTTCTTTGTATTTTAAGTTTTAATACCATTTAAAATTATGTGGGTATCTGTGTGGGAGTAGGGCCACAGGAGCGCAGGGGCCCACAGAGACCAGAGGTGTCAGTTCCAAGCTAGAGTTATAGACAGTCGTGAGACACTTGAAAGGATACTGGGAATAAGCCCCAATCCTCAGGAAAAGCAGTGCGCGCTCTTAGCCATGGAGCCATCTCTCCGGCCCCTTCTTGAATTCTCATTGTTTCTATAACAGGCCCCAAGAGTTTGGTTTAATTTTATTTTTTAATTGTCTCAATACTAATTCTAGTCCCTCCACTAAAAAGGCCAATCAGCTTTGTGTAGTAGAGCTGGGATGCTTATCTGCATTTCTCTGATTCCTTTCCCCTGTCATGGTAGCTGGTTGCCGTGGGAGGCATGAGAAGGAGGTAGAGGTGGGGAAAAGGGGGACCCATCCACAGAAAGGGCTGAGTAGAATCTGTTAATAATTGCTGAAGCCGCCCACTGGAAAGTGGTCCATAGCAGATGCTTCAGAGTACGTCATGAAATATTTTTACTGGAAGAGATGCTGCTGGGAGCTTCAAAGCCTCCTTCTGAGTCAGTACGCTAAATACCACTCATCCAAAGTTGCCCTAGGCCAACTTCTGAGAGATGAGCACCTTGGAAGCATACTAATAATAATAATAAAGCGAACATCTACATACACATTAGAAGAGTGTGTCAGATTTTCCAAAGAGCCTTTTTCCAGTACCCTCTCTGGAACCCAGCTCTTTTTAGTGACGGGAGAGGCTATTCTGGCTGAAGGGAACGTAGTTTCTTTAACGGACCTAAGTCTTCACCCAGAGACAGATGCTAACCCTTATATTTCTTCAGTGGGTGTGAAACCATTAACGTTGAGACTCATCTACAAATGGGTTTTACGGAAACAATAGTTGTAACGACTCGGCTTTGTTGAAGGACAAACAGGATTTTCCAAATTTCCTTAGCTCCCTCCAATTGTATAACCAGCAACAAGCCTGTAGGCAGAACTTAGGCCATGAGTCTTGTTTGTCTGGGCAACTAGGCAAGGAGGCTAGGCGCTCTAGGGTAAGTGGAAAAGCATAAAGTATAGCGGCAGGATGCTGGCCCATTTATTTTATTATTATTATTTTAATTTATATATTCACTTTACATCCCAATCACAGACCCCTCCCTCCTCTCAGTTCCACCCTCCTATCTTCTTCCCCGTCCTCTCCCCTTCTCCTCAGAAAAGGGGATCCCCCCCAACCCACCCTGGCACATCAAGTTACATCAGGACTGAACTTATCCTTATCTACTGACTCTAGGCAAGGCAGCCCTGCTAGGGGGAAAGTGATAAAAAAAAAAAGTAGGCAACAGAGTCCATGTCATAGACAACACCTGCTCAACTTCCTAGGGGACCCACATGAAGATCAAACTGCCCATCAGTTACATATGTGTAGGGGGCCTAGGTCCAGTCCATGCACGCTCTTTGCTTGGTGCTTCTGTCTTTGTAAGCCCCCATGGGTCTAGGTTAGTTGACTCTGTTGGTCTTCTTTTGGCATTCTTGTCCCCTCCGAATCCTTCTGTCTCCCCCACTCCCCACTTCTGTAGGACTCCTCAAGCTCCACCTAATGCTTGGCTGTGAGTCTCAGCATCTGATTCGATCAGTTGCCAGGGTGGGGCCTCTCAGAGGATGGTCATGCTAGGCTCCTGTCTGTAAACATAGCAGAGTATTGTTAATGGTGTCAGGGGTTGGCTCTCTCCCATGGGGCAGCATGGAGACTAAGGAGGCCACCTTTTTAGCCAGGCAGGGCTTACAGTGGCGGGGAGTGAAACACCAATCCACCTTCAAAACCTTCAACTCAAAATTTACCCGGCCTACAAAATGTGCAGGGATAAAGATAGAGCAGAGACTGAGGGAGTGTGTAGCAAAGGCTGGCCCATTTCTTATTGAAAGGGGCCATGAAAAGTGGGAGGGAGACCAAAGCTGGAGGGACACACTGAACTTGCTCTTGATCTGCCCTGGGCTTCCCCAGTGGGAAAGATATATTAGATGAATTAACCACAATGCATGTCCTTTCTCCTCACGTCACAGTTGGGGTTCTGAATAGAGACAGCCTTCCCACACCCATCTGAGAGTGGCCACATTAAAATACACTGAGTACTGCTGTGTGGTTAGGCAATGGAAGGACTAGAGGGTAGCTTTCCCAGGCTACCCTCAGTTCCTGTGTGGTGTGGAAAGATCTCAGGCCTTCTCTGTGTTCCTGGAGGGGTGGGGTGCACATTCTGGTTGAGTCTGACTGCAGAACTTCCCAGAGAGGATGTCTGTGGTGGCAACAAGATGGTACCGGGGCCAACGGCAACAAGATGGATTGCTAGGGTCCTGACCTCCATAGCATCACAGCCAAACCCAGCAGCCCACAGCACCAAGGCTGGAGCTTGGATAGGGAAGAGGGGAATTAGGAAGAGAAGAGCCTGGGCTCTGACTCAGAACCACAAGCTATCCAATGAATGTAGTCTACAGCACAGACGCTGGCAGGATGCCAAGGGATGGGACACACCGTGCATCTGGCATCACTGGCCCAGGGAGCCCTGACCAGCCACATTCCATCAGACATGGTGGGTATGGAATCAAGCCCACCCTTCTCCTTTTTATAAGACTGGGGACCACCCTAGTGAGAGAAGCGAAGGATGATCATCTGAAACTCCAGCATTTCTCGAGAAGAGAAAAAAGTATCCAAAGAAACCTGTCCCAGACCACAGGATGGGGCTGAGACTAAAAGACTGAGTTGATCTTCCATGTTACAGCGGCATGAAGTCCCAGGGGACAAATCGGAACCTCTGTCAAAGTCCTCCTATAACAAGGTATCCGCTTTGGTGACTCCATGCCATCACCTAACCATCACACAAGTGAACAAGAAAGGGTTCGTTTGAACTATGAGCCAGTAGAGCAGATGACCAAGGCAGATTTAAGTCCCTCTCCCAGCACTGAGCAATAAGATGATGACTCAAAGGCACCTGGGTAGCAAGCCTACGACAGGCTACAAAGCTTCCCACCCGAGCCTCACACTCCTGCTGGCTGCATCTTTCCTGCATCCACAGGAGATGCCCCAGGACACACACAGAGGGAGTGATGACTCAGAAGCACACCTTCTGTTTCCTGCATTCAACAGCCCAGATCATTTTCTTCCAGCTTTTGTGCAGAAGAATCCTATGTCTGGAGTTGTGCTTCTGGCAAGGTTGACTCCTGTCATTACGCCAAATGTGCTTAGGAGCCCGGAGCTGATAGAACAGTGATTAAACAAAGTCTCTCTCTGTCTCTCTCTGTTTCTGTCTCTGTCTGTCTCTGTCTCTGTGTCTGTCTCTCTCTCTGTCTCTCTCTCTCTCTTTCTCTCTCTCCCCCACCCTCCCTCCCTCCCTCCCTCTCTCCCTCCCTCCCTCCCTCCCTCCCAAGTATCACCTAAAACCGAAACCTTTATTGGATATAGTTGTCATCTCTCTACAAACAAACAAACAAAAAACCCTCAACATATCAAAGAGATTGGCAACCAACTTCAGGCTCCCCAACACCCAAGTACTCCTTACCTGACTTTAACAATATCCCAGGCTTCTTTGCTTCTCCCTACATGCTGAGCTCATAAACAGCACAAGCAGCACAAGGAATGTTTGTTATGCTGCGCTCTCTCTCTCTCTCTCTCTCCTCTCCCTCTCTTCTTTCTCCCCCCTCCCCCCATTTCACCCCAGGACCGGATATACACGTTCCAGAAGAGGAACATACATCCCCAGAGTCTAAGATCAAATCTGGAATTCATATCCTCTCTAAATGTACTTTATTAAAAGCAGAAATCAAGAAAAGGTTTTAGAATTATTATATTGGAGGGGTTGACTGTATAGAGAGGACTTGGAATTAAGGATAATTTTAGACATGGTTTGCAGGCAGCTAACTGTGGGTGAGTGGGAAACTGGGCACTTTGGCATCAATCTTATCCATCCCAGTGACTTTAAAAACTAGTCCTCAAGCTGTATCGCTGAACTGGTAAAGAGCAGGGTAGGGCTCATCTGTAATTACCACAGCAAAGTGAACCGAACGTTTTGCCCAAACATGTAGTAGGTCAAGATCCCAGGAACCAAATGGCCAGGCTGAGGGTAACATGCTGAGTGTAGTCTTTAATTGCTGTTGAACAGTGGGTGTGGATGAGCATCCGCGTGTGCCTGTGTTTGCTCATGTGTGAGCACATGTGTGTATCAACTGAAATATTAGCTGAGGCTGACCGAGAATTGGAAAACGTTGAAGCTACAGGCAGGAGGAGGCAGGCAAGGCCACTACAATGACATCCGACTGAGCTTCCAGCCTGTACTGTTAGGGAGGTCCCTGGCCGAGGAAGCCTTGGACTTTTCTACCACTCCCTAAAGGCCCAAATGAGTCTCTATCAGCAACCATTCCTGAACAATCTTTCCCCTGTATCATTCTGAATACCGTTGTGGCTCACAGTATATTTCTCTGATGAAAACGGTCACTTCATGGGGTCAGCTAATTCAACGGCGGGAGCAAAGCGATTATGGGATTCACATTTCGGTAGTAAAAGGAGAGCTGAGCCCTTTGACCTGTCAGAGAAAGGCAGGGACCACCTGTGACCCAAAAGAAGTCCCTAGACACCGAGAGCTCCCGGAAGGACAGAGAGGGAGTCAGTATTTCTGAGCTAACGTAAAAGGGAGCTGCCGCGCTTTTAGCTGGAAGGCTCGGAGGACGAGGTGTGCCAAATGATGGTCCTGGTGGGACCTGGCTGGCTGTCAGCCACCATTGAATTCAGGCTCATCATCTCCTGTTCCCCTGGCAAGCTGTGTTTTCTCCTGTTGCTTTATCTGAAAGGATTCCTTTCTCAGAACACGAGGAAGGAAGTGTGAACCTTTGGATGGCTGAGGCCCTTGCCTTTTTGCTTTGGCCATTTTTCTAAAACCTTTGGGTTAGCTACTTAATTAAAGTGGCCATAAGAGGGAATCTGAAAGTAGCTCTCCATTGGCTTCCAGGAGAATTAACAATGGGGTCAGATTCTAGCTCCTGGAAGGAGCTGGGATCTTCCCCCACTTACTTTCCGCTCTGGAGACAGAGACACAGGGAGCTGGGGGGTAGTAGGACTGTGCTCCAGGGTTCTCTGCAGGAAGCATGGCCTGTAGTTGTTGGGCTACAACAAGTGTTAGAATCTGTCCCATAAACACTCACATTCCTGGCATTTTATGGAGTAGCAGAGAAAGATGTGGGCATTTGAGGTCTTGCCTATGGATGAGAGTGTTCAGGGAGTGGCCAAGGCCAAGAAGCGTGGCCCAAAGAGCCCATGGGCACCAGGCTTGGCTTGTATGGCAGTGGCACACATCAGGGAGCTGAGCTCCCAGCTGATGCCTTCCAGATCCGCAGGCCCCTCCACTGAGCTCCTGGGGAACATGTCTGCCCTTCTGCCTGGAGTTGTGTTTCCCATTATTTCTTCAGCTGTGGTTCTGGGTCTCCTCTGTTCCTGGGTCTTCCTGTTTGTTTCTAAAAGCCAAGAAACATTCCCCAAGTGTCTTGCAAGTTCTGAGGGGCCAGCAAGGACTAAACTGATATGTGGACTCTAGATTTTAAAGCACATACAAAAGTGGAGAAGAAGCTATTAGGGAGGAGGGGCTTTAGGAGGGTGATGGGGGGGGAGGGTGGTTAGTTAACAAGCAAAGTGTGCGATACACTCTGTGAAGATTTTGTAACGGAATCTACTTTTTAAAAAGTCAATGCTTGGGGAAAAAGAATGCCAATAGTAAAAATAAGCACAGAAAGAAAATGAGAGAGAGAGAGAGAGAGAGAGAGAGAGAGAGAGAGAGAGAGAGAGAGAGAGAGAGAGAGACTGAGATTATGGGCTCCTCTGAGCAATGGGAGAAGAGCAACTTCCTTGTCCAGGGCAGAATGGACCACAGCTTGGGCCAGCTCAGCAGCTTTTCCCAGAGACCACCTCTGCCGTCCACATACCATACACGAAGTCACAGGCAGCCACTTTCCGCTTGGGTGTTTTAAGTCATCTTTTTATAAAGATAACTTACCCAGAGCAAAATATACAAAACTTAGTCATACAGCTCAAGGAGTTTTGATATACACACACTGATTTCCTCACTGCCCAACTCTGGACCCTTCCTGAGGCTTTGGACCCCTTTCCTTACCTGCTGTCCAGCATTTAAAGAAACTATGAGTTGCCCCTATCCATAAGAATACCAAACTTTCCCCTAATCTGAAACTTTTTTAAAAAAATCTATTTATTTATTCATTAATTTTTTTGGGTAAGGGATACAAGCCAGGGCAGATGACCACCGGTGGGGACTTGGTTCTCCCCTTCCACCACATGAGTCTGGTGGGAGAAGCTCAGGCCATCAGACTCAGTGGCAACTTTCCCCTGAGACAACTCACAAGCCCTGGCTTCAAACCTCTTATTCTCTTTGTTATTCTGGGTTCCTGGCCAACCCAGGTTGCGGTTCTGGTCACTCTGGACCCTTGCCACCTCTGGGTAGGGAATTTTATTTAGTTAACCCTTAATTTAAAGGGTTGGAGAGATGGTTCAGTGCTTAAGAGCACTGGCAGCTCACAACTGTCTGCAACTTCAGTTCCATGGCATCTGGCACCCTCGCACAGACACACATGCAAGGAAAACATCAATGCACATACAAATAAATAAATCCTTAAAAAAAAAGCAAATTAATGTTATTAACTAAAAGATCAGAAGGTTCAAGCAATTTGCCTCCTGCCACACAGCTGACAGGAATGGAGTGTGGGCTTCTGAAACCCTTCTGAGTTTGTGTCTTTCCTTTTCTTAATCGGCAGACTTGACAGCTTCCAGGCTGTTGAGCAGAGCTGGAGGAAGGCATCGGGATTAACATATGAGAAAAGCCAGTTGACAGAAACAGTGGAAACCCTTCCTCACTAGGGTGGAGCAAAGATGTGCCAAATGCTGGAAGAGGGCTGTGCTGTGTAAATAACCTCTAAGGGTCATGAGGCTGGGGACCCAGGACCTTTGAAAGCTGGGACTTGTCCAGGCTTTCAGCCCACTTGCATCCCCAGGAGCAACCTTTCTCTTCTGTAATAGACAATCACTATTTCCATCACTATCCACAGGCCTCTGGCCCAATTCTTCTCAGACACTTCTGGAGCTCTCAGTGGGTGCCTCAACCTTCCTAACACTGCAACCCTTTAATATAGTTCCTCATGCCGCGCCGACCCCTCCCCCCCGTAAAACTGTTTCCAATGCTACTTTAAATCTGTAATTTTGGGGAAGCCGCGGGTTACCGTGCAGACATGGCCAAGTCCAAGAACCACACCACACACAACCAGTCCTGCAAATGGCACAGAAATGGCATCAAGAAACCCCAGTCACAAAGATATGAATCTCTTAAGGGGGCTGACCCCAAGTTCCTGAGGAACATGCGCTTTGCCAAGAAGCACAACAAGAAAGGCCTGAAGAAGATGCAGGCAAACAACCAAAGGCAATGAGTGCCCGTGCAGAGGCCATTAAAGCCCTTGTGATGCCTAAGGCCGTTAAGCCCAAGATGCCGAAGGGCCCCAGCCGCAAGCTCAGCCGGCTTGCTTTCATTGCTCATCCCAAGCTTGGGAAGAAGATTCAAAGCTACATGAGCAAGGGCAGTAGGCTGTACCAACCACAGCCCAAGGTTCAAACCAAGGCGAAAGCTGCAGCTAAGGCCCAGGCTGCAGCCCCAGCTCAGTCTCCCAAAGCTGCCCAGGCCCCTGTGAAGGCCCCATAGAAAAGGCTTCTGCCTACGTGAAGACAGATGGACTGGTGTGACACACCTACCTACACACTATTTACAGATGACCAGTGTCCTATGCTGTTTTTACAAGTAAACCCGAGGCAAGCTCTATTTAAAAAAAGAATCTGTAATTTTGCTATTGTCACAAATCATGTCAATATCTGTGTTTTCCGATGGTCCTAGGAGACCCTGGTGAAAGGGCTGTCCGACACCCCCAAAGGGGATGCGACCCACAGATTGAGAAGCTGCTGCTCTCACTCAGATTCCGAGCTATAATGAGGAAGGCACAGAGCTACCTGCTAGAGGGAGGACCGAGCAAGATGCAGTCAGTATACCAGAAAAAAGGGCAGGTGCACCCACAACACCTTTGTCCAACCAGTGAGACAGGCTTCAGGTTCCTGGTTGCGCATCTACCTCTTACCTGGGAGTCAGCCCTGCATAGTGCTTTTGTGATGGGTTTTTACTCCATCCCTGCTACCTCCCCATGGGCCCCAAGTATCAGTGAGCAGAGCACTAGGCCCCATGGTTAGTGTGCTTAAGGTTTATGGACAGAGCTGGTATATGAGCCATTCTTCGATTGTGTACACTTTGATCAAGGAAACAGGAGGCATGAAGAGTTTCCAGGGTCTACTCTTCCTTTTTCTTCATCTTTGCCCTCTGCCTAGTCCCTACATCATTGGTTCCTTTGGATCCAATGGTTCTCTTGTTCAACTGGCTCATGCAATCTCTCATCCTTTCTTGAATCGCTTCCTAATCTCCAAAGAGCTTTAGTGCCTATGTTCATAAAACACATCATCCTGTTGAAACAAACACCCCTCGGCTCGACCTAGCCAGTCCAAGCATCAAACTCCCACTCATCTTCCAGTTTCATCTCCATCCCTCTTTCCAGAAACAGCCTCGCCTGCCAGCCTTACCCGCCCTTGCCTGCCCTTTTCATAACATGCATAAGTAAGCCTCACTCTCGCCTTTTTTGGAAAAGCTCTACACTTGGGTCTGTCAGCCCAGTGCCTTCCGATGAAGGTCCCTTCTTTCGGGAAGATCTCAACCTCTCTCCAAAAACTGGGCGGCTCTTTCTTAATCCCAGCTATGTCTTTGTCCCCACGAGACTGGCCGCACACCAAGAAACCATCCTCTAATCTCTCAGCATAAGAATAATGTGGCAATAAAATGTGATGGGTTCTGGGGACTAGGCCTGGTGGGTGAAGCTTTTCACCACATGCACATGAGCTTAATGTCGATCTCAGAACCTGCAGGAAGCCTGGCACAGTAGCGCATGTGTGTAATTCCAGCACTCTACAGTGAGATGGGAGGCAGAGATAGGAGATTCCCTGGAAACTGGTGAGGGAAAGTGTCTAGCTTGGCATATGGAAATATAAACAAAGCTAAAAGGGGTGGGAAGGGGACACTGTCACAGACAAACAAGGTAGAAAGGGAAAACCTACACCCAAGGCTGTCCTCTGATCTCCACATGCTGTGTGTGGGGGTGTGGATGTGGATACATACATACGTGAACACACATGTACACATACATGTGTGTGTGTGTACATTTATATTCCTCCAAGCAGGCTTCATATGGATACTTTATTTTTGTGTTGAATTTTTAAAATAATTAAATTCCTTGAAAAGTATAAATAACATTGGTAGGAGGAAATTATTCCAGGTAAACAAATGATTCGCTTTTAATTTTCTTTTCAGAGCCTCTTCTCAGAATAGAATCTTTTCCTTCTCAGACACTTAAATGTCACAAGGGAAGGGACCACATTCATAGGCAGAGGATTCAGGCCTCTGAGATTTACGGTGCAGGAGAGACTGGTGGTGTCGTAGTGTAGAAAGCAGTGACAAGCCATTGAGCCTGTCAACTCCCACAGATCACAGGAATGTGCTAGCATTTCTCAGGAGCCAGTCAGCGTAAAGCCACCAGAACACACTTCTTGATTCATTAATCTCTTAGTCAGGATGGGAGTGGAGACAGGGAAATCTGTTCAAAATGGGCATGACGTATGGTATGACTTTGCCTCTTATAAAGAGCCATCATTCACACAAATTGCAGCCTTCAATCTTTCAGAGGATTAAACACTACAAGACAGACAGTATCTGGTTCAAACAGCAGCAAATCAAAGTGGGTAACAATACACCCGTACGGTGAATAAGGAACAGGAGGCTCGGGAATCCAGGGGATGGCAACAGCAGAAGGAAACAGCCCTTGTGAGGCACAGTAAGAAGACATACGTGGGAGAGCATCTGGGTAGACAGCAAAGAGGATGGGAAAACTGGTCCTCTAAGGTGACTCGGAGAGGAGGGTAGCACCTTCCGTGGTGATGTGCATCACAACCCTCTCTCTAACTTAGAAGAAACTAGGAGCTGGGTGTGGTGGCGCACGCCTTTAATCCCAGCATTTGGGAGGCAGAGGCAGGCGGATCACTGTGAACTCGAGGCCAGCCTGGTCTACAAAGCAAGTCCAGGACAACCAAGGCTACACAGAGAGACCATGTCTCAGAAAAAAAGAAAAACAAAAACAAAAAATAAACAAACAAAAAAGAAACTAGGAAACAGAGGTTATCTATCCTCTGTATTCCACATGAATGTGCACAACATGCACACACGTGTACTCCCCACAAGCGTGTAAGGAGATGTAGTCCATCTCTGGGCCTCACACATGCTTGGGAAAATGACTGGCTTGGAGGTTCATCCAGCACAGGATGAGAGGGGCTTACTGGCATAGTGCAATGAGCAAAGAGGATTCTACCTTTTCTAAGAATGGAGGAGTCTGTATCCACTACTAACTGGCACCAGGGCCATGGAGAAAGGGATTAAGTCTTGTTTTGATGGTTTTGAAATAACACGTGCTCTAGTTTATAATCTCCTTGCTGAAGACAAGAAGTTAAGCAGCGGCTCAGATGCCAATGCTAATCTGACCCCCTCTGTGTTTTGCATTTCACGAAGGGTATGGCCAAACACTGTCCCAGTGGATCCTCATAATGGCCGAGTATGTAACATCAAAATTCTTCCATCTAATAGTAGAGGACCATGTTCCTTCCTCCACACACATTGCCTTGCTGCAAAAGCTCACAGCTGGGCAAGAACAGCCACCCGGATACATTAGCATTGTGATATAGAGATAGAGGTAGTGACACAGAGAACACTGGATTGCTAATCAAGGGGCTCACATTTTATTTTAGACTTTGCTACTAGTTGGTTAAGTGGCCCCGGATGATTCCATTCCACTCCATTGACATTTATTGCGTCCGTCCTGTGTACCAGATTTTATGCAGGGTGCTGAAGCGCTGCAGTGGATGAGCCACACTTCCTCCATTTGCTAGTGATTTGGCCAGGGAAGATAAGCAAGCAAAACAGGGTTTTGTGTAATCACACATGAAAAAAAGAAAGGGTTTAAACCTCGTGGCGAAACTGTCAGTGTGTGCTTGTTGACACAAGCTGGAGTCTTATGAGAACAGGGAACCCCCATAAGATTGGCCTGTAGGCAAGTCTAATATGATGTGTTTTGACTTGATCATTGATGCTGGAGGGCCCAGCCCACTAGGTGCAATGCCATTCCTATGCAAGTGGTCCTGAGTTAAGTAAGAAAACAGGCTGAGCAGGCCAGAAAGCACCACTTCTCTGTGGCAACTGCTTTAGTTCCTAGATGAAATTACCCTTCCCTCTCCGTGATGCTCTAAGACAGCCAGTGCATGTCTGTCTGTCTGTCTGTCTGTCTGTCTTGGTGTGTGTGTGTGTGTGTGTGTGTAAGGAGACAGAAGTGCAAATTGAGTAGGCACTACCATGCTTTTGGAAACGGAATTCTGAAGTCCTATGTGTCCATCTCCAAATTTTGTTTTTGTTTCTGTTTAATGGAACTAGGGGGATCAAATCCAAGGCCTTGCACACTCTAGACAACCTGAGTAGAACTGAGTGGTCACAGTGTGGCCACAGGAAAGGACATTGCAAGTCTGAGTGGAGAGGAAGACTCTAAATGGCATCAGTAACTGTTACTTTCTGCCTGAACCTAAGATGCTGCATGCTTCAAAGGGACAGCACAGACAGTTTCTCCCTGCCCTGCCCATCACCCCCCCCCCCACACACACACACACATTTGAGAGGGTTTTCGGGGTCAGTGGGGTTTGTTTGCTGTAAAATCTTGGGCTGTTATAACAGGGAGGCAAGGCAGAAGGCTAGGGATACTGGGAAGTTTCTTATGACACTGAAACCTCCAGAGTGTGTGGTAAAAGCCACCAGAAAGGGTGTTGGCAACTCCTTGATCTAGCGCAACAGCATGGGACAGCATAGAAAACGTCCCATGTCAATGCCGAGAAATCTTTTACAACATAAAAGAAAGTTCTTTAGGATGCATAGGCAACAATGATTATAACCAAGGAAACACACACACACACACACACACACACACACACACACAAACACAAACACCCCCAAAAAACAAACCACACACTCACATGAAACAACCTAATCTTAAAAACGGGCAGAAGAATTGAATGAACATTTCTCCAAAGATCTACAACCGGCCAACAAGCATGTAAAAAGAAACTGGTCATTAGAGAAATGCAACCCAAACCACACCAGACAGCACTTCATGTTCATTAAGACAACTATGAGGAAACAGAAGAAAACAAAAACACACACCCACAGGAATAACAACTACTGGCAAGGAGGGAGGGAGACTGAAGCATATACAGTGTTGGTGGGGATAGAAAATAATAGGGCTGCTATGGAAAACAGAAGGACAGTTCTTCAAGAAATTAAAATGAATTACTATATGATCTAGCCATTCTATGTTTGGGTGTGTACTCCAAAGAATTAAACTCAAGGGTGCAGAGAGATGCTTATATGCTATGTTGCACAAAGCCCTTTTCAAAATAGTCACAAGATTTATCCAATTGATGGCTGAAACACATACACACACACACACACACACACACACACACACACACACACACACACACACACACACCACTCTTCTTCCGCCTTAAAAAAGGAGATTTGAACACATTGATGGACCTTGAAGATCTTTTAGTAAGGGAAATACTGTCATGAAAGGAAGACTATGTTATGATTCATATATAAGGCCTAGAGTAGCCAGGTCTACAAAGATGGAAAGCAAGTGGGTGGTTGCCTGAGTCTGGGGAGAAGGAAAAGACTTATGCTTAAGGATCAAGGAGTTGGCAAGATGAGAGGCGTTCTATGAATGAGTGGTGGTGATGGCTATTCATACCATGAATATAAATAGTGCCACTGAACTTTTTAAAACTAAGTTGGTCACGAATTTAAAAATAACTTAAACTAAGTAAGTCTGGTGGTTTGAATGAAAGTGGCCCCCACGGGCTCATATGTTTGAATACTTGCTCTCCACTTGGTGGAACTGTTTGAGATGAATTAAGAGGTGTGGCCTTGTTGGGGGAAGTGTGTCTCTGAGAGTTGGATTTGAGGATTCCAAAGAAGATGGTGGTGGCTCACGCCTTCAATCCCAGCACTCAGGAGGCAGAGGAGGGCAGATCTCTGAGTTCAAGGGCAGCCTGGTCTACAGATCAAGGCCCAGGACAGCCAAAGCTATACAGAGAAACTTGTCTCAAAAACAAACAAACAAACAAACAAACAAAAGTGCTGTGAAGGGGTTTAAAGTTTACCTCCTGTATTGTCCTTGGCTGGTGCCTTAGTTTGAGCGGGACCCCTGGGCCCAAATCTGCCTATCATATTGTTCTACTTGTAGATTTCTAGGACCCTCTGGATCCTTTTATTTTGCTGTTCTCCCATGCGTCTCTCATTTAGAGTCCCAATAGGATGCCTTCCCCTCTGTCCCAGTTTCCTGGTAAGTGAAGGCTTTCGTGGGACATGCCCCTTGGGCTAGTATGCAGATATAAGTGAGTATATACCATTTGATTCTTTCTGCTTCTGGGTTAACTCACTCATTATGATCATTTCTAGCTCAATCCATTTATCCACAAATTTCGGGAATTCCTTGTTTTTAATAGCTGAGTAGTATTCCATAGTGTATATGTACCACAGTTTCTTTATCCACTCTTCAGATCTAGCCAATGGTCAGAATATTCTCCACAGTTGAGTGGAGAGTGTGATACGACTTTCTCACGTACTCTGGTGCCTCACATTTGACCATGTCCCCTGGAGGGGGAGACCTGGTGGCACTCAGAGGAAGGACAGCAAGTAGCCAAGAAGAGACTTGATACCCTATGAGAATATATAGGGGGACGTAATCCCCCTCAGGAACAGTCATAGGGGAGGGGAATAATGGGAAAATGTCGGGGGGGGAGGAATGGGAGGATACAAGGGATGGGATAAACATTGAGATGTAACAAGAATAAATTAATAAAAAAAAAAAATTAAAAAATAAAAAAAAAAATTAAAAAAAAAAAAAAAAAAAAAAAAAGTGCTGTGAGCTCTCAGCCATTTCTGACACCGTGCCTTCGTTCCTCTACCATAGACTCGAACCTTCTCCACAGCTAAGCAGAGACACCGAGGCAAGGCAGGGATTGGCATGACAGTCCCTGCATGAAGACCCTGCAAGAGCAAGAAAGCCATTGTGTGAGGCTGTGAAAATAAAGCCTAGATTGCTTTGGAGGCTCCATGATGTTGGACATGACAGAGCCATGGGATATCTGGCAAGGAGAGTTGTGTATGAGGAGGAGAACTAACTCAAGAGAGAGACGTATGTTGTAATCAGCAAAGGCAGAAGGGAGGAGACCTCTAAGCCCTTTGACATTGGAGACGGAGGCACAAGGTTTAGAGTTTGCTCTGCTGGGTTTTCAGCCTTGCTTTGGTCCAGTGTTTGCTCCATATGCTCCAATGCCTTACCTCTGGAATGGAAATGTGTATCCTATGCATTGTGTGTTGGAAGTCTTCGCATTTTGATTTTTACAGGGGTTACAATTAAGAAATCACCTTGAATCTCAGAAGAGACTTAGGATTTTGAGCAGCCTTGAGACTGAAAGCCCATGTAGGTGTTTAAAGTTTGACAAATGCACTTTGTGTGATGATGTGGCCATAAGACTATGGGGATCAGGGAGTGGAATGCTAGGGTTTGGATGAGAACGGCCCATAACAAGCTCACATGCTTCAATACTTGCTTTTTAGTTGATGGAACCATTTGGGAAGGATTAGGAGGTGTGGCCTCGTTGAAGGAGGCGTGTCACCGGGGGTGGGTTTGGAGGTTTCAAAAGACTTGTGCCATTCCCAGTGTGCCCTCTCTCTGCCTCCCACTTGCAGATCAAGATGTGCTTCTCAGGGCTGGAGAGACGGCTCAGAGCTTAAGAGCACTGACTGCTCTTCCAAAGGTCCTGAGTTCAATTCCCAGCAACCACATGGTGACTCACAACCATCTAAATTGAAATCTTGTGCCCTCTTCTGGTGTACAGGTGTACATGCATTCAAAACAATGTGTATTTAATAAATAAATACATCTTAAAAAAAAAAAAAAAGATGTGCGTTCTCAGCCATTTCTGACACCATGCCTTTGCAGCACAATTATGTACTCTAGCCCTCTGAAACCAGAAGTTCAATTAAATTCTTTTATAAGTTACCTTGGTCATGGTGCTTTGTCAAATGTAACTGACAAACTTTGTTTAAAAAAAAAGAAAACGAAAAGTAAGACAGTAATGAACACACAGATGAGCTTGATACATACAAAAGGAAATCCCTAGGTGTTGAGATGTAAACTAGATAGAGACACAGGTGCTGATATTCATGCTGAAGTGGGTGGGCCCTAGGGCAGCAGTTTTCAACCTTCCTGATGCTGCCACCTTTTCATACAGTGCCTCATGTTGTGGAGATGCCCAGTCATAAGATCATTTTGTTGACACTTCATAACGGTAACTTTGCTACTGTTACGGATATTGTGTCGTAAATATCTGATCTGCAGGATATCTGATATGCTACCCCCGACAGAGGTCGTGATCCACAGGTTAAGAACCTGCCGTAGAGAGACAGTAATGACCATGTGAGCTCCTGGGAATGAGATCCTAGCCTAGGTAAAATAAGAGATTGGAAATACACCCTGGAAGACATCAAAGAGGGCGCTCTGTCCCATCTCTAAAGGGAAAAAACCAGGCTGCCCTAAAAATGAAACCCCTCCCTGAGCCTGGCACAGATGTGAAGTTCAAATGCCTGTTCCTGCATCAGAAGGGAACCCTGAGTCAGGAAAGCAGCCGCAGAAGGTGAGCCTTAGCTGGTTCTACCCTGAGGATACTGGGAGCAAACAGAAAACCACCCTTCATTTAAGCCTCAACAGTGCAGGCCACAGAGGATTCCCACAGGAAAGGAAACGAAGCCTGGCTTACAGAAAGGAAAAACTATAAAGGCTATAAATGCAAGGGCTCTGAGCCACCATATACAATAGTCTGCAGTCAAAATAAACAGCCGGGCTAAGCCTGCCACAACCTCCCCCAGCAGAATTGTTGGAAGCTATGAAGTCTGTGTTTTCAAATGATTTTAAAAATCAAGGAGTGACATTCTAAGAATGGTACAAGATATTTCTTTTTTTCAAAAGAGCAGGAAGATCTAAAATGAGCCAAGAATAACTTCTAGATATGAAATAATATTCGTCCTGATATTAAAAGTTCAGGGGTTAAATAGCAGATTAGACACACCGGTGAGAGACTGAGTGAAAAGGAAGAGAGCTGAGGGAATACCTTGGATGCTCTATTTAGGGACAAAGAGACTGAATATATGGAGAGTGGTTATAAAAACAAAAAGACAATGAAAAAGACCAACATATATATGTCTCATAGGAGTACCAACAGGAGAAAATTAGAAAAAAGAAGAAACACTATTAAGAATCTAACACCTAGGTTGAAAACTGGCCTAATCAATTGCTATACAGCCTTGAGCAAAGAATAAACTCCCTTATAACCCAGTTCCCTTAGTAGTGAAAGAAGTCTGGAGTTCTTATGACAATCAAATGACATCACAGAGGTAACACCGAGCACATTGAAATGCACAATGCACGTGACTATCATCATTACTACTGAGAATGACCCTGTATTAGTAAGAATAAAACTACTGTTCAAAGAATCACAGTGGGTCCTCCACACAATCAGCAGAAGCAAATCCACAACTAGACATACGATAAACTGCAAATATATAACTAGACATACGGTAAACCGAAAATCCGTAACTAGACATACGATGAACTGCAAATCCATAACTAGACATACGGTAAACTACAAAATATCTGAGACAAAGCTAAAAAATCTTTAAAGCAATCACAGAGGTAAGGCGGGTTGTCTACAAAAGCAAGATAATCGGGCTTATAGCCAGGATCTCCTCAGTAACCTCAACTGAGGGCAGCTGAGAAAATGAAATGGCTTCAAAGGGCTGTGGGACAGTAACCATCAACCTCAAATTCAGAGAAACTACCATTTACAGCCAAGGGTAAAATATAGGTTATTTTCTAAAGTAAAAGATATATTTAGTACTGACAAGCCCTTACCTACATACCCACTGTAGGGCGTGCCTGGGGAAACTGAGGACTGGAGATGCAACTAACAGTAGAGTGTGCACTTAGCATGTTTGACCCCCCCGCCCCCGCCCACCCCGCGCCCAGAAATAAAGAAAAGAATTGATCCTGCAAGGCAGACAAAAAGGAGCAGTGGGAAGAGGCGGCTCAGGCTGGGGCAGGGTGGGAGAAAAGTGTATGATGGAAGAACCAGAGAGAATAGGATGGTCCAGACCGGGGGAGGCAAAAGGCAGCCAGGGAAAGCGGGGCTTTTTGTTGCTAGGGGGTTCATTGTGATCGAGAGAGGAGACTGAGTAAAGATGACACTATCATAGAGGAGAGAAGTGTACCGACCAAATGAGCTTATGGGGAGTTGGTTAGAATTTTGGTGATGGGACGTGTGGTGTCCCCTCTCAGGGGACTTAAAGGAACTGGCCAACATTTGGGGTCTTGATGTCATCTGTAATACAGGGATAGACTTAATGATTTATAATGTCTTTCCTGGGGCTAGTTTTCCAGGGTCAGAAGGGAAACCAAAGCTTGGGGTGAAAAGGGACTAGATGTGTGGGGACTTCCAAACTCCTGAAAGATGATCTTCGCCCATGAACCGAGGTTCCTACAGAAAGAGAGGTTGCTCTCCTGGTGTTCCCAGAATGCAGAATGGGCTGGAGCATGGAACAGTCATAAACAAAGGCTCAGACAGAGAGGAAGGACCAGGAAGCCACATCCTGCCTTCCAAACTGCTTTCCAAAGGCTCTGTGTTTGACAGAAACCCAAACATGTCTTGTCCCAGGCGCTTTGCCCTTTAATTTCCAAACTGGTGTGTATTTAATGGGAAACTTAATCCCCGTGGCTCTGAATCACGCACAACAGATTTCTTGGGAGCTTTTCCTGACCTTGGAGCAACTTGTCACAAGAAGCTCTTAAAATTGTTAAATTGAATTTGTTGTCCGTTCCTCTCCGTTTCTCCATCCAAGGTCTAAACTTTTGAATAGAGGCTAGGAACTCGGTGAAGGAGGGCCTCTCTCCACTTTTTTTTTTTACCAGGCATCCAAAGGGATCAGGCATGGTGCTATGGGCTTGGCTCTGTTGGAGAAAGTGTGGTTCTTCATCCTGGCTCTAGCAGGGCCTCAGTCCCACTCTCAGCACAATGGCTGCATTGGAAGCAGGGCTAGCAAACAAGCCTGCAGTTTCCAAATCCTCTTTCCTAAGGTGTCAAGAGATGTTCCACCCAACTTCCTTATACAGGAGCAGACCTCACAACAGAGGGCTGTGGTCCCATGCTCGCCTGCTAACCGGAGCGCAGCCCTAGAACAATGTCAGGAACAGAAATGCTTGTTCAGGCTGAACTGAACAGTACTTTCTTACAGCAGTTCTCCAGCTGGCTGAGAGAGAATAATTCTGGCTGGCCCTATTGCTTCAGTAATCTGTGGTCTAACCTTGCTTCCAGGAACCTCATCCAGTCTGGCTGGACTAGATGACATCGTCATTTCCTCACCCGTGGACCACTTCCCAGATGTAGAACCACTGGGAAAAATGTTGAGGCTATTTATTTCCTTAGATGTTGGTGTTGGTTCTGATATTTCCTTACCGACACATTATTATGAGAACGTCCCTTGAAGAAGTCATGTCTTCTTCCATATACCTGCATTCCAAATTTGATTTTTAAACATGTTTTGTAATGGGGCTGCAGAAGCCTGCTAGAAAGGGAGGGTTAAAACCTGTGACCTATGGAGTACCACAGGCACCAAAGGCAGCCTCTGAGTTGATGGGCTTTCTACTCTGCCTTTTCTCTTTCAGGGGTTAGAATGGCTCAGTTACTGCCTATATGGCATAACTTTAGAGTTGATCTTCCTCGACGCCCCCCACGTGACACTGGTATTCATTCTGTGGCTATTAGCGACTCTACCTGTGCTACTACTGTCACGGAGGGAAAGAGAGAGCTGGTTGGATACTGATGTACACTAAGTCCCAGACAAGGGATGTTAAGGAGCAGATGAGAGTCAAACAACACGGAGGACAACGGGTTTGGCAGGAAGCATTCAAGGATGGGGACCAAAGGACAGGGATAGAGTTCCAGCTCTGCCATTTTCCTTCCTATGCCTTAGTTTCTTCCTCTACAACTTGGGACATCTGTCTTCACACTACCACAGTGCTATGACTAAGCGGAAAAATGTGGGTGCATTTTCAGGAGCACCAGAGCTGGCCAGCTGCGGCCCATCGGATCTGGCTCCTCCTGGGGATGTATCCATTCCTCTGCCTGGGCTCTTGGCAAACGACTTGGGGAACCAGCTGCACGAAAGTAGTTGGTTGGTTGGTGACAGAATATTACCATGTAGTTTAGATGGACTTACATGATTCTGCCACAGCTTCCCTCGTACCAGGGTACATTACACACCCACCTCCTGGTGGTTTTCATGAAGGCTATTATACCTCAGGTGTGACCTTTACTGACTCCTAGAGAAAGAAGCTTGGCCACTTCAGTTTGGGGAACCTGGTCTCCAGCTACCTAGAAAATCTGTATACAATAGGGCCCTAATAACGTGCAAACATCACAGTAGGATGCTGATGGGCTATTATTAAGATTTTTTTTTTGCATTCTTTTGGTCTGTCAGGCTCTTGGGTCACCCTAATGGATAACTTTTTCTATTCGTTTCAGCAGATAGTCACTAAGACAGGCCTTGGAGCTCCCAGACCTGGTTTCAGAGCTCCTAGACCTCTGCAGGTGGCTATCGGAGCCCCAAGCTGCAGCAATGGGAGATTGGTTTTAGTTTTTGGCTTAGACTAGCAGACTGACTTTTGGGAAGGAGCCTAACTAATTCTGCTAACGGCAGCACCCCTGGAAAGAATAATGTTTGAGGACAGGGTACCAGAGCCCAAGGCACACATATGTTCTGCCACTAACACAGTGCAGCGCCAGCAAACAGAGCATATGGGAAGTAGAGGCAAGCGAGAGCCAGGCTTCTGGACTTCCTCAGGCCAGCCTTGCCAACCAGAATTATTCCTTGCTCTCATTCTCTCACAAAAAAGGTCCTGTGCATGATTGAGAGACTCGTCAGCCACAGGTGCTGGCAGACTCCCAAGGCTGGCCACGTTGGCTGTCTCTTCATCAGGGCTGTCTGCATAGCAGCTACTTTAAAACATTAAGAAAAGCCATGGACCTTCTTGGTGATTTCGTGGTGTATCATGGTTGTCTTTCTTTTCCCTTTCTTTTTCTCTTGGTATTTCAGGGCTGGAGTTATTTCTGTGGATGATGAATTTCTAGCCTCCACCCAGCACCACCATGCAGGTTCTAAGGGTCTCTAGCAATGGTGAAGCCCACCCAAACTAGGAGTGGGGATACCTACCTATGCCCCCTCATTTTGTGTGAAGAATAATCTTAAATTTGAATTCTATACCAATGTATCAAAATTAAACTTATTTTGCATCAATATACAAACTTCTATACCAATGAATTAAAAATAACCTTATTTGTGAGTAACGATTAAGGCCTTAAGTTGAGGAGTAGATTCAATAATCTACTTTTTGTCCTATCATCCATATATATTTCTATATCCCCCTTCTTTCTTTTCAATGCCTATCTCCATATCTACAAAAGAAAGATAAAGGAAAAGAGAGACATTCCTGAGTCCAACCTTGGGTTCTCTCTGAATAAGACCAATAATAACTTATAATCAACTCCCAATGAAAATAAGCATCTGTAGCCCAAGAAAGCAAACAAAACCCCCTCTTAGGGGAAATGGGGCATTGTTCTCTTAAGGTTTCTTCCAGCTGATTTGGGGCAAATAATACCTTTGTAGGGGCCCAAATAAAATAGGGGGAAATGGTTAAACAACCCAGGAATAGCATTTGTGGTCCAGTTTCTAAATGTTGAGAAATTCCAAGCTTAATAGGAGTCCTTTGTGGGACAGTGTGAAATGCTGGACCAATTGTGATCAGAAGCTTTTCTTTGAAGCTGATCTGTGAGTTGTCCTGTTTTGATGAGTAACAGCAACTGAAGTGCATGGGGCTGGAACATGAAGGATGCAGGATGTCAGTGTCCAGCACGCTGGGAGGAATGAATCATGTCAGGTCTCATCCAGCGTCAGTGTCCTGTTCTTTTTTGTTGTTGTTGTTGTTCTGAAAACATATTTCTCACAGCATTATACAGGCCTAAAATTATTAATGTATGATGTGTGCAGGATGGACAGAATAATTAAGGCTGGTTCTCTGCTCTTTGTATGAGCAGAAGAAAGACACTTGCAAATCTTCATTCATGCCATATGAAGAATGGCATCTAATAATAAGTCACAGAGATTCTGTGACCAACAAGAAGCCTTGTTTATGCATAGACATTCATGTCCCAGCCAGTCTCAGAGCTCTTCCCATGTAGTGGGATTAGCAATATAAATCACCTGCTTGTTCTGCAGTTTGAATTCTTTATATCCCAATTGTAGCCCCCTCCCTCATCACCTCCCTATCTTACCCTCCTTCCCTCATGCCCTCTCCCTCCCTCCCCTAGTCCTCAGAAAAGGGGATGCCTCCTACCCTAACATCTGACCTCAGCCTATCAAGTCTCATCTGTACTACCTGTGTCCTCTTCCTCTGTGGCCTGGCAAGGCCACCCTGCCAGCCACTGCACAAAATGTCCTCATTTCTTCCACAGACAGAATTCTGCCAAAAAATGGGCAAGATTGGATACAGGCAGAGTTTGGCTGTTGACTGCCAAGACAGGGTAAGCAAGTCCCCAACAGTTCCTGCCTCACAAATACGTTTGTCAGATATATTGGGCCAGAAGGCTGAAGATGATGCTCCAACATTACAGAAAGTTTTGGGTGACTCTTCAGGCAGCAAACTGTCTCTGTCATTTTTTTCATTTTAGAAGCTGCTAACCTGCACTTCCAGTTTTCTCAGGTAACTTAGTTTTATTCTTTCTCAAGTCTCTGATGGGGTTGAAGACCAGATAGTTTAGTCTTACAATTAAGCTTAGTTGTTTAGGGGTTAAGATTTTTTTTTAAGGTCTAGATAGATATCTTAAGTTGATAGAGATGAGATATGATAGGTATTGATTTACATTCAGAATTTTAGACTCACCAAGATAGGAAAGATATTTTCTTCAATATTGCCAAATACAAATAGGCAAAACACTATGAATGTAACATTTATATAATTCCTGATTGTTTTGTGGTTCTTCTTGCTATATGTAGTTTATTTTATTTATGTGTAATAATATAAATGTATATATTAAAAAAAGAAATAAAATAAAAAAAGAAAAAATTATTTTTTGATAGAAATTATTGTGGGGTATTTTATTGTTTAATATATATTACAGGGTCAGAGTCCTGGTTTCACGGAGCCATAACTTGTAAATGTTGAGTGACCTTGTCGGAGGGATATATTTTTATTGTGGTAAAAATGCATGCAGTATAAAATACACCATCTTAACCATCTAATTACACAGTTCAGTGGCATTAAGTACATAGGGTGGAGCCACCATCACCACCATCCATCTGTAGAACTCTTATATCTTGCAAGACCGAAACTCTGTTACCCATTAAACCATAACTCTCCGATTCTCACTCCTGTCAGTCTCTAGCAACTGCCCTTTCACTTTGTGTCTCCGCAGAACTTACTGCTCCACAACCAAATGGACTCCAGGAACATTTGTCTTTTTGTAATGGTCTTATTTCACTTCGCGTAATGCCCTCAGGGTCCATCCATGTGACAGCACATGTCACAATGTCCTTCCCTTTTCAGGGTCCATCCATGTGACAGCACATGTCACAATGTCCTTCCCTTTTTCAGGGTCCATCCATGTGACAGCACATGTCACAATGTCCTTCCCTTTTCAGGGTCCATCCATGTGACAGCACATGTCACAATGTCCTTCCCTTTTCAGGGTCCATCCATGTGACAGCACATGTCACAATGTCCTTCCCTTTTTCAGGGTCCATCCATGTGACAGCACATGTCACAATGTCCTTCCCTTTTCAGGCCTTTCTTGTTTACTGCATCTTGCTTAGCCATTTATATTTAGCAAATACTATGTTACTACATCTTTTTTTTTAAACTATCACTGCTGAGAATATAAGTGTATAGACACCATTTTGGAGATGCATACCCAGAAGTAGAACCACAGATTATAAAGTAAGTCTCTCTCTTTAAAACAAAACAAACGCCAAAACCCCACGACTTTTTACAGGCCAGCCATAATATTTTCCCATAGCAACCACTGGTACTGTTTTACAGTCCCACCAAAGAGTGGGATATTCTTACCAACTTGTTATTTCCGGGATGTTTGCTGGCTGGTTTGTGCTATTTGGCAGTTTTGTTTCTTTTGATAGCAGCCATCCTAATGGGGGGTGAGGCATTATCTCTCAGTGCCTTTGGTTTGCGGTGCCCTAAAGATTACTGTCAAGCATCTTAGCTCATTGTACCGGCTAATGGTATACCTTCTTTAGAATGACAGTGGAGCTTTGTTTTTGTTTTTGTTGTTGTTTTCTGACACGGGTTTCTTTGTGTTATCTTGCCTATCCGGGACTCACTTTGTAGACCAGGCTGGCCTTGAACTCACAGCAATCCACTTGCCTCTGCCTCCCAAGTGCTGGGATTAAAGGCGTGCGCCACCACACCCAGCTCTGACAGTAGAGCTTTGAAGGCTGAACAGAGCTTCCATGGGGAGGGATGGGAAGGAAATAAAGGAGAAAGACTATATTAACTAAAGCCCCAGGGACATGAAAATAAATGACTGCAATGAGACTGGGTTATGTATAGACTGAGGTCGGTCAGAGGGGTGTATACATATCATTAGAGTGGATGCTGGCTGACTTTTGATTCGCATCCGCTAGACATTAATAGCACTTATATGTTAGACGCAGGCTGGGGCGTGCCAGGAGTGCCAAGGTTCTCTCTGCTAGGACTCTGAGGGTCGGGTGTTTCACTTTGAATCGGGACAACATATACAAAACAAAACACCAAACTTTACTGTGCAGTCGGGAGACACTGACCAACAATTGCAGCTAACCTAAGGAAAAGAAGTTAAGCTGGGTCAGGTAATCTGCTAGAATAAAGATGCTTTAATGTTGTCTAGATTGCATGAGGCAGCACAAAATAGTAATAACAAAAGGTAATAACACTAGACTCGCCATAATGCTACCACATACAAGATATAATCATATCATCTTCATACATAACGTTTATGCTATTAAAGTTATTTGTGGTGTACCTACTACATGCCAGACTCTGCAAGAGGCCAGCACTGTTATCTCCTTCTACAAAGGAGAAGACATAGGCTTGGAGAACTGAGTTAATAGCAGGATTCAAGCCATGTCTTCTCTCTGTGCAAAGCTTATTTTGATTTGCCAATAATAGGACTATGAGAACTCTGCTTACTATGTTCTATGTTTGGGAGCTTAGGTTAGATTCAGTAGGCAATAGTTTTGTCTTTTTTTTTTTTTTTTTTTTTTTTTTTTTTTGAGACAGGGTCTCTCTGTGTAGCCTTGGCTGTCCTGGACTCACTTTGTAGACCAGGCTGGCCTCGAACTCACAGAGATCTGCCAGCCTCTGCCTCCCAAGTGCTAAGATTAAAGGCGTGGGCCACCACTATGCCCGGCAAGGCAATGGTTTTCAACAAAGGTTAATTTGCTATCAACTGCTTCCGGAAGTTTCTGGTCCACAATGTCAAGGAGCTGGAGTCCCCTTCCTCCCTTTTCTGTAGAAAACTAAATGATGCCTTACATTTATTTGGAGCAAAGGATCTTGGGGGAGCTGTAACTCTTTAGTCGTCATGAGGCAGAGCATATGTGATACGGAGCCACCCTTCTTCTCTCTCTACCATGGGTCACTGGGTTTCCCAGGATGCTTTGCTGTCTTCCAAAAGTCTAACAAGTCCTGATCCAGGCTCCCACTCCGATAACATCATCAGCTCTTAGCTTTGCTAATGGCTGTATTTCCCCTTAATGTCTCTGGGCAGCTTCATGAGTCCAGGTCAGACCATTATCTCAACTTCAAATGCCACGGAAAGGCCCGTAGATGAGCATCTTATAGATGGGGTCACTATAGCAGGGAAGATGCGGGGGTTTGCTTTGCACGTTTTTCTTTTTCTAGCCGGTGGTTGTCACGAACCACACGGGAGACTACAGGTCACGCTGAACCAGCAGGCTGAAAGCCCAAGCGTGTCTGTACTCAGTGGGCATTATTCGGAGAACTCGGGCTTCTGAAAACTCAGGCTGACCCGGTCGCTGAGTTATAACGATGCTGCATTTGAAAGAGCTGGCAAGAATTTAATCCTGACGGAAAGAGCACCGTGGCCAGATGTTTTGGCTCT
This sequence comes from Acomys russatus, assembly GCF_903995435.1. Lineage (NCBI taxonomy): Eukaryota > Metazoa > Chordata > Mammalia > Rodentia > Muridae > Acomys > Acomys russatus. The sequence goes on from NC_067163.1 coordinate 16,187,466, forward strand.
GCTGAGCCTGAAGAGGACAAAGTACGGCTGGAGCGGAGGCCGGCAATAGAGGTAGGGCTGGCTCAGCGACCAGTGGCTTGAAACCACAGATATCAATCCCTTCCCGTGGGTTTTGAGGCTCAGAAACTCAGGAATGGTTTTGCCAGGTAGTTCTGGCTCAGCGTCTTTAGTGAAGTTGCAGGCAAGCTCCTGACAAGGGATTCAGTCATAGGAAGGTTTGGCTCCACACCCACACTTCCCACAAGGCCAGTCAGCGGTAGGGAGTCTCAGTGCCTTTCTTTGTGGGTCTCTACGTGTGGCTGCTGTGTAAGACTGGCATGGTGGCTGGGTTGGCTGACTACTCCAGAGAGGGCTAGGAAAACAGATGAGAGTCCCAGATTAAAATAAAGCGACTGCTGTGAGAGTGAAACATGCATAGACTGTCGTTGGTTAGAAGATGGATACATGTCAACAGAGTGGGTGCCGGCTGATTCCACCTTATATGTTAGCACCTTACATGTTAGACGCAGGAGGTGTCAGTGTCCTTTGTAACGTAACCTCAGACATGGCAGTACCATGGTTTCTACTGTATTCGTTTGCTCATATCACCCAGTCCTTGCAGGATGTGAGAGCCACACAAGGGTGTGACTAGCAGGAAGTCGGGGGGGGGGGGTCATTGCACTGTCTTGAAGATGGCTGCCACACTATGGAAGTTCTGGTGGGCATGCCAGTCCACATATACCTGTTAAGTGTCCAGAAGAAAAGACAACTTGATCTGTTGACCTCTCTATATTTCCAAACTTAACCCAACATGAGAAACTGTATGCCTACAGTTTTGTCCTTTGGCTTCTAGAGGATTTGACAGCTTCAGTAGTATTGATGGACAATCTGCTCTACAACCCAGCACTGTGCCCGCTTTTCTAAAAATGTAGTTTATGTGCATTTGTGGGGTTTTTCTCAACTAGATATGTGAGAAGGGCGAGCAAGCACAATTTGAGACACATTGGTGGTTGTTTAACTGGCTGACTTACAGGCCTCCTCAAATCCTGCCTTTTGTTTTTCTTTAATGACGTTAAAAAATTTTTTTTTCTGGGCATTGTTGCTTTGTCTACATGTATGCCCGTATGAGGGTGTCAGGTCCCCTGGAGTTAGTGACAGTTGTGAGCTGCCACGTGGGTGCTGGGAATCAAAGCTGGGTCCTCTGGAAGAGTAGCCGGTGCTCTTAACTGCTGAGACATCTCTCCAGCCCCAAATTTTGCTTTTTACAGTCTAGAAATCTGGGGGTGTTTTTAAGGAAAAAATAAATAAATAAATAAACAAAACCTTGGCCAGGTCCATGGTTAGCCAAGTTCAGAGTAAAACTCCATAGGTGGCTGCATATTGCATCAGGAAGAATTTGGAAGCCCCCTACCACCGGTGGCTGGGGCTAATGATCAAGCCTTTCTGCCTAATAGCTCCTAAGGCTATGGGAGGCAGTGTTCCTGTGCACCCTGGGGTGAGAGTACGCAGTCGGCCAGGCAGGTACTCAGAAGGAAACGGTTCTGACAAGCAGAGCTTCCTTTTAAACCTCTCCACGATTTGAAAACTGGCTCTAAAATAGAAAGCACGTCTGCTCTATAAAAACAGGAGGGGAGGGGGCACTTGCCTTGCACAGTGTCACCAGCACACAGTGAGTTGCATGGGAAAAGTTCTGACTCTTCAGGACTAGATGATAGGAGAGTCGGCGATTTGGGATGCTGTATTCAGGCCAATGCAGGTGAAGCACTGTGGTGCCAATCAATTGTTCTGTGTAGCTGATATGACTAAAACCCAGCACCACTATCTCAGGTCAGAAACCCAGGGAGGAGAGGCCCCGCCCACCCTGACAGCTTTTCGGTGCTTTGGGTTTTCCTGCGCTAATAGGTCTCTACTAGGCATCTGATGATGTGAAATGACCTTCAGAAGCCAGTGCTTCTTGTCTTTTGAGGGAGTTGCCCTTGGTTCCTGTGTTGTGTGCACCTCAGCTTTTCCTATCTGGCAGTTCTGCATTTGTGGCAACTCCAGGGCCTCCGGGCTGCCTGTGAAAAATGCTTTGTTATATTACATTGCCCCCTGGCTCCAATGAATTGCTCCGTAAATCACACTATTGTTAAAATGTCCTAGGAAAACTAAACCACTTTCTGGGGCTCAGAGAACACAGGACATTAATCAGAGGCAACCATTACAGGGAGAATATTAGGAAAAGTAAAGAAATAAAAAACATGGTTTTGATGTGTGGAGCTTACTGAAGTGGGACTGGGGCCAGACCAGAATATCTTTCCTTGTTCATAAATACCTTGATACAGGAATCCATTTTCTCTGAAGGCTTTAAGCCCATTTTGTTTTATAACAAAACAATACTGAACACCTGCTGCATCTTAATGATCTCGCTCAGGCAGCACAGGGTGAGAGGATAGGGTAGGGGTGGGGGACACTCTGTAAATCAGGAATAACCTTTAATCATACTAGCTGGGACCCCAGGAGCCCTAGTGTGGGTGAGGGGTAGGGACACCTCACAGATGCCCGAGACGTGGTACCTGCCCTTGACTGTAGCACAGAAGCACTGCGGTTCGCTCCACTGGACTCTCAGGACAGACTTCAGAAAGCATCTAAGAACTGCTAATGGGGACTAGTTTTCAGGGCAGGAGGCTTTATTGGGGAGATGAAATGGAAAAAACACAAACAAAAGAGGAAGGGGACATGAGGGACAACTTCCACTATGTAGAACTTTACATTCTGAGAATTCAGTTGACAGCATTTTGTTCAAAAGGTGTTAGCCTTGTTCATCTTGTGCACAAGAGTTCATGAATTCATGCATGCATGTGTGTGTTGGGCACCTGAGTTCATGTATGCATGCGTGCATGCGTGTGTGAGTGGGGGCTGTAAATGGGTATGTGCCACTGTGGCCATGTGGAGGTTCTGACCTTTGGTCTTGGTCTTCATCCACCTTGTTAGAGACTCCTCTGCCTCGTGTTCACTGCTGTGTACACCAGGCTAGATGGCCTGTGAGCATGAGGGGATTCTTCCATCTTCGCCTCCCATCTCTACTGGGTTGCAGTGAGTTTCTAGATGTTTGCACTGCCGGCTTGGGTTGTGTGGCAAGCACTTTGTTCACTGAGCCACCTCGCCAGCCCTCTTTTGGCATTTCGGTGCTCTGATTTCTCATTAACAGAACTTGGTTTCTAATAAAATTTGACTTAAAAGTAGAACCTTGTGCCCTCCAGTGTCTTAACATCAAACAGTATGTGACAAGCTCAAAGCACTACTGTCCCTAAGCATGTATTAGAGACAGTCTCTAAGTCCCAGATGTCCAAAATGACACTTCCCCAGAGGGGAGACGGGCAGCTTTGCACAGATTAATTGCAAAGAAAACTCAGCAAACAAAGGTCAGTGTCTTTCTAGCCTCGCTATTTCTTCACTTGCCAGCCATACAAAGAAAGCAAAGGTTGCCTGAAAGACCACCAACCTTTTAATAATTTGGTCTATAAACCGGGTAGTGGTGGCGGACGCCTTTCATACCAGAATTTAAGAGGCAGAGGCAGGTGGATCTCTGAGTTTGAGGCCACATCATCTAGGACAGCCAAACCTACACAGAGAAACCATGTATTTAAAACCATATGTATGCATATACATATTAATATATACACCTATACACATATTATTGTTCTATAATAATCATGGTTAGACTGGATGACTCTGAGATCAGTAGGCCCAGGTGAGGATCATGGCTCTATGCTTCCTGAGGCAAGTGCATGGAATATTTACACCATAAGTTTTTTTAATATGTAAAAATAGAAATAATAGTAGCATTGGCCTCATGTGAATTTTATGAGAATAAACTGATAATTGGCAGAAGGGGGGGTCAGAACTCAGAACATTAATCAGTAATATTACTAATATGAGCAATATCACTAGTATGAAGACTATAATATATTCATAAATCATCTCCATATTATTTATATGTATATATATATATGCACACGTACACACCCTTTTTCAAAAGTGGTTGGGTGTGGTGGCACATGTCTTTAATCTTTTTCTTTCTTTTTTTCTTTTTTTTTTCCAAGACAGGGTCTCTCTGTGTTAGCCTTAGCTGTCCTGGACTCGCTTTGTAGACCAGGCTGGCCTCGAACTCACAGCAATACACCTGCCTTTGCCTCCTAAGTGCTGGGATTAAAGGCATGCGCCACCATACCTGGCTTTTTTTGTTTGTTTGTTTGTTTGTTTTTTGTTTTGTTTTGTTTTGTTTTTCAAGACAGGGTGTCTCCATGTAGCCCTGGCTGTCCAGGAACTCACTCTGTAGAGCAGCCTGGCCTTGAGCTCAGAGATAAGCCTCCGGAGTGCTGGGATGACAGGCATGCACCACCATGCCCAGTACTTGTCTTTTAATCTTAACACACAGGAGGCAGAGGCAGGCAGATTTTTGTGAGTTTGAGGCCAACTCCATCTACATAGCCAGTTCTAGGTCAGCAAGGACCATATAATAAAAGTCTATCTCGAAATAAGAACAAAACACACACACACACAAAAGCCCCACCACATTTTGCATATGGTTTTGATAATCTTCTTTAAACTGGCAATGTTTTATGAACATTTTACACATCATTAAGCTAAACACTAATTCCAGAGCAGCAGAAGCTGTCATTACATGAATGGACCCTAATGTAGTTAACCAGCCTCCCATTGTTAGACAAGTCAGTTGTTTTCAGTGCTTGATAGCATAAATGCCTTGTGAGGTACTACTGTGCTCTGGAAGCTTCCTGAACAAATAATTGGTTGTTGCCTTAGGAGAATTCCCAGGACTAGAACAACTGAAACAAAAGAAATGCAATTAAAATATTATAAGAAGAACAAATGCATTTACAGAGAATAGAGGAAAAGAAGCAAATACAATTCTGTTACACTAATGCAACTAATATAATTTGAGTGATTTAGACATTCCACTGTGTCCACTGTTACTTAGAAGAGATAGAAACCTCAAGCAAAAGACGGGCATATGTTTCTTATTTCTTTTCCCTTCTGAAACCCACTAAAATGACAATAAAGAACTAAAGAAGCATAAACTTGCAGTGCTAATGAGAAGAGGAGATGGCGGCAGGCAAAAGATGCAAGCGAAATTCTGAGAGCTGAGAAGCAAGCCAGCCGTGTGACAGCCGAGTGGATCAGAGGCAACAAAATCCCTGCGGTGGTGTGAAAAGCTTCAACTGAGTTTAAAAGCAGCAGTTGGACTCTCCAAACCCCTCTGTGGATCCGGGGCTCTGAAAGAAGACAATTGGCCCTCAGGAGAGGCTGAACGGCAGTACCTCAGTCAGGAGCGTGAGGTGCTGTGAGGGGTTGGATGAGGGAATCTCAAGACGACCATATTTAGGTGACAGGTGATGTATCATGGTCCTCAACCTTCTTCCTAAAGCCGCGACCCTTTAATATAGTTCCTTATGTTGGTGACCCGCAGCCATTAGACTATTCTGTTGCTATTTCATAACTATAATTGTGCTGCCATTATAAATCATAACTTAAATATCTGATATAAATATCTGATAGTCAGGATATCTGATATGTGACACACACCCCTAAAGGGGTTGCGACCCACAAGTTGAGAACTACTGATCTAATGGAAGTTGGCCTCAGCCCTATTCTTAGAATGCTGGCCTCCAGGCTCACATACCCTTTTCCAGCTGTTTCCATCCTTGCTCCCAGACAAGACTTTGGATGGCTCTTGTATGAGAAGCTAACGAATCCAGGACAGCTAATTAGGGAATGGACACCCTGGGGAAACATCCCCACAAAAACAATGGTGAAGTTCAGTAACGACAGATGGTCTCCACTCCACACAGAAAAAAGATGACCACTCAATGAACACATCAAAGGCTGGGCGTGGTGGCACAGGCCTTTTATGTCAGCACTTGGAGGCAGAGGCAGGGGAATCTCTGTGAGTCTGAGCACAGTCTTGTCTATATAGCTAATTCCAGGCCATACAGTGTCGTAACTAAGACCCACTCTGAAACAGCAATGAAGATCTATCAGAACAAATCAGAAAGTATTCAGAAAACAGCTATGAAAAGAAGAAGAAGAAGAAGAAAAAGAAAAAAAACTCCAAAAAAGAAATATTCTCTATATGGAACAAGAACAGATATGTTGGTTAGTTTGGTGGGTTTTTTTTTTGTTGTTGTTGTTGCTTGCTTGTTTGTTTGTTGTCAACTTTACATAAACCAGGGTTATAGGGTCATTAAGGAAGAGGGAACCTCTTCCTCGGATTGACCTGTAAGAAAGTTTGTGGGGCTTTACCTGATTACTGTGGGAGGGCACAGCTCACTACAGGCAGTGTCAGCCCTAGGCAGGTGGTCCTGGGTTCTAGAAGAAAGCAGGCTGAGCAAGCCATGGGGAGCAAGGAGTGGTCTTCCATGGCCTCTGCTTCCGTGCCTGCCTCCAGGCTCCTGCCTGGACTTCCCTCAGTGATGGGCTGTGACCTGAGAGTTGTGAGCTGAAATAACTGTCCCCCCAGGTTGCTTTAGATCATGATGTTTTTGTCCCAGCAATAGAAACTGTAACTAAGACAAGTATACAACAAAATGAGATGAAGGGAAAAATTGTAAATAAAAGTTACTCTGGGTAGTTAAATATACAAGAGAAAAAAAAAGCACCTAATTTTTTCTAAAGATAGATGTTAAACTTTCCCAGAGAAGTAAAAGCTACAGAAAGAGACTACAGGATTGTAGCTCATTGGTAAAGCAGTCAGTCTCCTATCACTCATAAGGCCTTACATTCAATTCCCAGTACTGCCAGGAAAAAGAATATATTTAGAGCTTGTAGAGGAGAGAAAAGTTTGAAAAAGATGTCAGAAAGAGAGAACCAAGAAAACAAATGGGAAGAAATCAGCAGGGGCTCCGGACAGAGTTCAGTGGTAGAGCACTTCCCAGCATGCACGAGGCCATAGTTTAATCCCCAGTCTGGGGGGAAAGAGTGTTTGATGGCTCAGATCTACAATCCCAGAACTTAGGAGGCAGAGAGAGAGAACTGCTATGAGTGTGAGGCCAGCCAAGGCTACACAGTGAGTACCGGCTTAGCCAAGGTTCTGTGATGAGACTCTGTCTTTAAAAAAAAAAAAAAAACCCACAAAGTAATAAGCCTTACTAAATAATATCAGGTCTGAAGCAAAATGATGCATAATACAGTATATGAGAAGAGGTGTATCCAGGGAAAGAGAGGTGGCTCAGAGGTTAAGAGCACTGCCTGCTCTTCCAAAGGTCCTGAGTTCAATTCCCAGCAACCACATGGTGGCTTATAACCATCTGTAATGAGATCTGGTGCCCTCTTCTGGCCTGCAGGTGTACATGCAGGAGGAACACTGTATAACTAATAAATAAATATTTAAAAAAGAAGAAGAGGTATAACTCAAAGACATCATTCTGTAATTTCTATTGCTAGAAGTTAAAAGATCTGGAAGTGTCTAAACAACAGGCTGTGGGTGCCATGGCCTGTGGCCAGGGATAGCTACAACATGAACCAACACAAAATTATAAACTCACTGTATTAATTACTTTTCTGTTACTGTGTTAAAATACCATAACCCTTATGGAAGAAAGGGTTTATTCTGTTCTGGCTTATGGTTCCTGAGAGTTAGAGTCCATTATGGAATGGGGGGCAGACAAAGCAACAAACAGGGAAAGCATGGCAGCAGGAGCAAGAAGCTGGCTTGAGATGTTTCCTTCACATGCAGGAAGCAGAGAATGGGAGGGAGGGAGGGGGAGAGAGAAAGAGAGAAAGGGGTAGAGTGGGAGGAAGGGGTAGAGTAGGAGGGAGAGAGGAAGAGAGGGAAGGAGGGAGAGGGACAGAGAGAAAGGGAGGAAGAGAGGGGGACGGGGGGGGGGGGAGAGAGAGGAAGGGAGGGGGAGAGAGAGAGGAGGGAGCTAGAGAGAAGGGGGGGGTCAGGATGTAAGGCAAGGTTTAAACCCTTGTAATCCCTCAGTTTGCCCCCAAGTGATACACTTCTTTCAGCAAGGATTTTACCTCCTATAAAGATTCCAAACAACACCATCAACTGGGGACTACATGGATAAATACATGAGCCTATGAGAGACATTTCTCAGTCAAGCCACCATATTTATTAAAATATTATAGAGGGTTTTTTTTTTTTAACAATTATTTTATATCTTAACTGCCTGGCCCTTCACAGTGAACTTTGTGTGCTGGATACTATTGCATCATAGTGTCAAAAAGTTGGACAAACTCAAGAGCTTCTAAGTAGAAATTTAAAGATAATCATTAATGTCTCTTATAAAATACTGAGACTCACAATGGCGAATAAAGATAATAGAAAATCTAAGAAAAACTATTGAACCAAGGGCACTCCTGAGCAGTTTCAGAAAGCAATCTAATTTCAGATTTTGTTTCTTTTCTCCAGAAGCTAGCAGCAGATACACTTTGCTTAAAAAAAAAAAAAAAAAAAAAAAAAAAAAAAAGTGAAAAAATTAACTGCTATAATTTAGGAACTACCAAATAATTTAGCGGCTGATGAAGATATATACTTTTTCTTCTTCCATGTAACTACTGCAAATATACAGCTCAAAAGTCAGGACAACTCTAGTCCTTCCCCCCCCCCCCCCCCCCCCCGATGATTTGGGAACCTGTTAAAAATGCAACTTTTCAGGACTTAGCAGAAGACCTAATGAGTCAGAACCTCAAGTGTGCTGTCATGGAGAGCCCGGATCTGTTTTAACAAGACGTCTCTGTGATTCTGACCCTCGCTAGAGTTTGAGAATGCCTGTCTCAGGGCAAATCATTTTCCGAATGATCAAAGTGGAACTGCAGATACTTCCATGTTCCAGCTCAGCAGAGGGAAAAAGTGTGGTGGGTTTTTATGGACCAGGTCAGGAAGCAGCCTCCGTTACTTCCACTTGCGCCCACTTGGCAAGAGCTGCTCGTGTGGTAACCCTAGTTTCAAGGGTGAGTTAGGAAACACAGCCTTTAGTTGGCAGCTACAGATAAGCTATCATCGTCTTATAGGAAAAAAGGGAAAGAATAGATTTAGGGGACTAGCCAGTAGTTTCCACCACATATATAATCTAGGCACCAGGGACTCCCAGACAGAGTAAGTAAGATAAATCTGTAGCTGATGCTGACAGATGTCCTATTCACAGAAGGTCTCATCCATCAGGCCACAGAACGACCAGTCCAGATGCAAACAGGGAAGCTGAAAAAACTCCACGAATAGTTGCCAAGGAAAAGAACAAAACCAAAAGAATACCTGTATTTGGATGCACTGCCAGATCTTCTGGGTAAATTCATGACAGGTAAACAAAATACAAACCCAGAAAAGTATTAATGTCAGGGACAACAAAAAGTTGAATGGGAAAGGAGACATAATTATAGGTTTCTATGTGGCTAGCCAGGGAATAATATTTTTATAGTCATGATGCAAATATTTAATATTGATTGAACCAAAAATGGCTCTGTAACTATTTGGGGAAGATGAGCCCTCTCAAAGTGCACACAAGCCAGCTTAGTGGTAACAATACACAATGTTTTTATAGTTCTTATTGCCTGTCAGTCATTATCTATGGTTACCACGCATTTAAGGTCATGTATGTCCAGGTGTGTGTGTGTGTGTGTGTGTGTGTGTGTGTGTGTGTGTGTGTGTGTCTGCGTGTGTACATGCATTGTCTTCATTTTTTTAAAGACAGGTCTCTCACTGGATTCATCAAGTAGGTTAAGCTGGCTGCTTAGCGAAAATCTCACAAGTTTTCACAAAGAAATGGAAACAAATGAGACTATTCTTGAAGAAATGAGATGCAGAAAGAAAAAGAGTGGGGAGGGAAAAGACTGGGTAAGACAGAGACATCTCTCTCAAATACTTGTCCTGGGCTTCCAAGCTAGGAAGAGCACAGTTGCTTCATCAAAGTCCTGAGGACAGAATACAGCGCAGCTACTGAGTGATGCTCTCTGTCTGTCTCTCTCTGTCTCTGTTCTATTTGTCTCTGTCTCTCTCTTTCTTCCTGGCTTTCCTTCATGGGGTCTCACTATGTAGCCCAGGCTTGTTTCAAGCTCATAATCCTCCTGCCTTGACCCCCCAATTGCTGGGATTACAGATGTATACCCCTATGTCTGACTTGCAGGGTGGTTTTGATCTGCATTTCTAACAGGAGACTCCTTCCTCAGTGACCAAGGCAGCTGTAAGAAAACTCTGGCTTTAGCACCAAAGGTAGACTGTGAGTTCTAGCCCTGCCTGGGCTCCAGAATAGACAGTCTCTCTCTCTCAAAAAAAAAAAAAAATCCAAACAAACAAAAACCCACAGAGCAGTAACAGCAGCCTAAGGTTGAAGAAGAGGCAAAGTCACACTAAGGTGCGTGACTTAAGCCCTACAGGTAAGGCTAGGCTCACTGAGTACTCAGAATTGTCCCTTGTGTGGCCTTGGGGCAAGGCACAGGCGTTCCCCGAGCCTTGGTTCTCTCTTCTGCAGACAACATCACAATACATACATATGAACAATGCACTATACTTCCCAGAGCTGTTTTTCATTTTCCATTTTCCTGAGGTAGCTTTTCAAAAATAAAATATACAGCAAAATTTTACAGTGTGCTTACGGCAGGACTCGAATTCTATTCTTATGCTTTAATTCACATATTTTGTAAATATTCATTCAATTGCTTGTCAGAGAACCCTATGAGGTTTAAAAAAAAAAAAGGATTCCTCCAATTTATAGTGGTGGAAACCAAGAAACACCCCCCACCTTCAGGCTTCTTAGCAGAGCCTAAGACGAAGTCTCTGAAGGCTACATTAGAAGCTATCTCAGATGTACAGTATCTGCTGTGGTTACAGGAGATGGCACAGCTGTACATAGCCATCCACGGGCTGGTGGTCCTGGGTTCTATGCAAGAGCAGGCTGAGCAGCTGTACATAGACAATAGATAATGCAGTGCCAGCTCTTCTCCCGCTGCTGTGGATCTCATTACTATCCCAGTTTGCTCTCTGTTGCTATAATAAACACCCTGACCAGAAGCAGCTTGTGGGAGAAAAGGGTATATTTCGCTTACTCTTTTAGATCACAACCCATCATTGAGGGGAATCAGGGCAGGAAGGCAAGGACCATGGAGGAAGGCAGTGTACTCTCTCTGGCTACATCCTAGACTCACCTGCCTAGAGACACTACTGCCACATCAATCACCAATCAAGACGGCCTCTCACAGACACAGGCCAATCGGATGAAGGCAGTGCTTCAGTTGCGGGTCCCTCTTCCCAGGTAAGCCTAAGTCGGTTCAAGTTGACAATAAAAACTAACCAGGTATGCTGGCTTGTTTGACATGAACTTTGATATGAGCTAGAGTCAGTCGAGAAGATGCCTCCACAGTATCCAGCTGTAGGGCATTTTTAAAATTAGTGATGGATAGGGGAGGGCCCAGCCACTGTGGGTGGGGCCATCCCTGGGCTGGTGGTCCTGGGTCCCATAAGAAAGCAAGCTGTGCCAGGCGTGGTGGCACACGCCTTTAATCCCATCACTTGGGAGGCAGAGGCAGGCGGATCGCTATGAGTTCGAGGCCAGCCTGGTCTACAAAGTGAGTCCAGGATGACCAAAAAAAGAAAGCAGGTGAGCAAACCATAATGAGCAAGCCAGTGAGCAGCACTCCTCCATGGCCTCTGCACCAGTTCCTGCCTCTGGATTCCTGCCCTGTTGGATTTCCTGTCCTGACTTCCTTTGATGATGAACTGTGACCTGGAAGTGTAAGCAGAAGAAATCCTTTCCTCCCCAAGTTGCTTTTTGTCATGATGTTTCATCACAGCAATAGTGACCTAAGGAAGACATCAGGACAGATACCTGGAGTCCAAGTTTCATCCATTGCCCTCTTGTTTTCAGAATATTTACTTTTCTAATCATTTTACCTTAAAAATATTAAGATAGGAGTAACGGCAGTCACTATGAGAACTTCTGTTTGTGAACTCATGGAAGAGAAAGGCCTTGGGTTGAATTTCCCAACTGAGCCAAGGAGATAAATAAAATGAAGAGACGGAGGGCAGGAGAACTCACTTAAGTAAACTGAGGCAGAAGGGCCCGTGAGGTGGCTAACACACTTCAAATTCCGTGCTTGTCCAAGGCCGCCTGCAGGGACTCCGGGCAATTTTTGCGTCCAAGGGGACCGCTCCATGTGACCCTCGCTCTTGGTGAGTCACTGAGGCCTAGTTGGGCCTACACTGGATGGTTTTAAACAGCATGGATGCCTTCCAGATGCTTCCCTCTAGCGCCTCCATTTCTCCTAAGGCTTTTATGCTGCTAGAAGATTGTCGGTTAGGCCTTAGCCTGCCCAAGGGTGGGAATCAGCAGCTATTGCCCACAGTTGCTAGCCTTACTCTGGTCTAGGTGAGGGAAGAGGTTTCCTGAAGGGAAGGACTCTTAGAGGAGGAGTGTGCTCTCAGAATCTTCTCAGAGGAAGGGTCTCCTCATGGGAGAGGTCTCCACAGGGGAGTAGTCTCCCCAGAGAAGGTCTCCCCAAGGGAGGGAATTTTTTCAGGGAGGGTCTCCGCAGAAGAAGGGTTTCTCCAGGGGCAGGGTCTCAGCTGATGCTGGTGGAGGCAGGGGTGGGGTGGGGTGTCTCATGCTAGGCAGCTCCCACAGGACAATACGAGCCTGTGCAGTGCAACCAACTTCCTGGAGGCCTTGAGAGGCCTCTGGGGGCCCTGTAAGAGAGAGCTCATCCATAGCCTTCCTGCCAGGGCTGGGGCTGCTTGGCCTGGCCCCCTAGAGGCGCTGGCCAGCATCCCTTCCTATATCCACATTGGTCATTCCCCTGCCCCCACTGCCCTTTAACGGGACCGCTGACAAGTTGAATACAGCGGGAATAACAGCCATTTGTTCTGGTTATCGCTGCCGGTATTGAAGCCAGATGTGTGCGTTGCTGACACTGACACGGTACATCTGGCTGGGTTTTTGGTTTCCATAGTGGAGTTTACCACATCCACCCCAGTCTGCTGGAAGACAGGAGGCAAACATCTGGAAGTCATTGCAGCTGTCACGCTTCAAGGGGATCTTGTACCACAGAGAAGAGAATTCAATACGTAACTGAGCAAAATTATCCAGCTCGTCTTGTCAGTCCAGATTTCAAACACATGCAGGAGAATGGCGACCGCGCTATGGCGTCAGCCCGCCTGGCCTGTGATGCTGGCGGACACCGAGAGCCTGAGCCGTGGCTCTTCTCCACCCAACCACCTCACCTTTCTCTGCTGAGCAACTCTCATCTTTGACACAGGACGTCATACTGTTTTGTAAATCCTGGGGGAGGCCTGTAAGGCCTTTTCTTGTTTTCCTTTTGGTGTCAGTTTGCTAAGGGTTTTAAATTAAACACTACATAGCGCCCAACTTCTGTTCATACCCTGTCCTATTCTTACAGTCTCCAATGGCCTAGTCCTTCCCTATATATTAAGTTTTACCTCATATTTCTTTCCTCAGGCACATATTAGTCTTTATCAAGACAAAAATAAATCATACTCCTGGCGGGGGTGGTGCACGCCTTTAATCCCAGCATCTGGGATGCAGAGGTAGGTGGATCGCTGTGAGTTCGAGGCCAGCCTGGTCTACAAAGTGAGTCCAAGACAGCCAAGGCTACACAGAGAAACCCTGTCTCGAAAAACCAAACCAAAACCAAAAATCATACGAATTCTTATTCTGACTCCCCACATCTTTCCTCCTGTTTGCCATCTTCTGTCTCCTTCATGTCAACTCGTTTTTTTTTTTTTTTTTTTTTTTTGGTTTCTTTTTTTGTTTGTTTGTTTATTGTTTTTTTTTGTTTTGTTTTGTTGTTTTGTCCCTTCGTGGTCTACCTCGGGCTAATATTTATCCGTGAAGCCCCTCTTGGCCTCACAGGCCTCTGCAGATCTTTCTTTTGTGTGTTTCCTGAATTAAGCATATGTTTATGGAGAGGAAATACTGTTTAGCACTGCCTGTCTCCTCCAGTAGCCTGTGTCCTGTGCTGAGTGTAGTAACTTCTCCACAAACCCTTGGTGACTACAAGCATGAACTACTGTTTCTTCTTAAAATCACTCCTTTTCCACTACATGATTTTCTTGTTACCTACTTTACCTTTTATGACAAGACTCATTCTGTATGTATGGATGCAGAGCTTGTCGCCAGCTTTTAGAAATACAGCTTCAAACTCCTCAGTAAACTAAAAAAATAGATACTTTAATTCTATCATTTGAAGGTTATTACTTGTAAGTTCTTCCCATTGTAATATAATCACATTTTAAAAATTAAAACTATTGCATTGGGGCTGGGGAGGCAGTTCATTCGCTGAGGGCACTTGTTACTCTTACAGAGGACCCAGGTTCTAGCACTTACGTGGTGGCTCACAACTATCTGTAACTCCATTTTCAGGAGGTTCTCCTGACCTCTGCAGGCACCAGGCACGACCTAGTGTACAAGCATACGTGTAGGCAAAACACCCATACACATAAAATAAATAAATTGTAAAATATAATATGCTTATTTATGGGGTGTGGAGGCTGGAGGCAGGCGCTCAGGTTGTCAGGCTTGGCAGCGAGCAGCTTTAGCCATGGAGCCACCTTCTCTAGCCCTGTAATAAGACTTTTTAAAAGTATTCCTTTTGAATGTGTGTGTTTTCCTTGCCTTCCCGCCCCCTCCGTGTGTGTGTGTGTGTGTGTGTGTGTGTGTGTGTGTGTGTGTGTGTGTGTGTGCACTGCCTGCATGCCTGGTGCCTGCAAAGACCAGAAAAGGCTGCCAGATCCTTTGGAGCTGAAGTTACAGACAGTTCTAAGCCATGTTGCGGGTGCTAAGAACTGAATCCTTGTCCTCTTCAAGGGCAGCAAGTGTCCTTAACTGCTGAGCTGTGTTTCCAGCCCCTGCAATAATAGATTTTTTTTTTTTTTTTGAGACAGGGTTTCTCTGTGTAGGCTTGGCTCTCCTAGACTTACTTCATAGACAAGGCTGGCCTCCAACTCACAGCAATCCACCGGCCTCTGCCTCCCGAGTGCTGGGATTAAAGGCATATGCCACCATGGCCCAGCGCAATAATAGATTTTTAAGGTAAAGCAGGTTTCCTATATGTAACCTGCACAATAGCAAACCATCAACATTTCAGTGTGACATCTACCCTTAGTTGAGAAGCTGTTTGGTATGAATGGTTGTAGGGGCGGGGGCGGGGGGGATGTGATAGAAAGTCATTTTTTCTTTTTTTCAGGGTTGTAGCCACTAGTAACTTGTCCACCATCCAGTAAATAATGCCACATCCATGCGCATGCAAGCGTCCTTAATTAAACTCAGTGAGTTATTTAATGACAGCAACAACAAAAGACACGACTCAAACTGGAACAAGCCTCTCTGTTGTCGTGAACATCTGGAGGCTTCGCTGAGAAGAGGTGGGTTTCCATCAGGCCAGCTTCTCGACCGGCTCTGGGATTAGCAGGCGGCCATCTCCATCAAAATCTGTGTAGGCAGCTCCAAAGCAGCACAGACACATAAACGAAGGAGCAAGTAGCAGGGTGTGGTAGCTCATGTCTTAATACCAGCACTCTGGAGGCAGAGGCAGGTGGATCTCTGGGAGCCCCAGGACAGCCATTGCTGTTATACAGACACCTTTGAAGTAGAATTTTCTGGTTTTTTTTTTTTTTTTTTTTTTTTTTTTTTTTTTAAGACTCAGTATATGGTGTGGTGTTTTGCTGAAAGGTGTCTTGTGAGAGGTCATGTGATGTTTTTCTAGAAGAAGGGGCTTGTGATATTTTGCTGGGAGCAGATACGTGAGGGCAAGTGATGGTGGGAAGGAGTATTAAAAAAAAACACAAACAGACAGTGAGACAAAGCTTTTGGCATAGTCTACATTCTTGTGCAATATTCTGTTGGTCTTTGATGCTCTTTGTTTCTCAGAGAGAAACGTTCCAGAGAACTTCTTATGGTTCTCCGGCTGGTTCCAGCCACTTCCAGAGACTCATGCCAATTTGGTGGAGCCTTGGGGCTTCTGCTAGATCGTGTCACCTCTATGGATTTGTGTGCTCTTTGGTGCTGGCTATTGGACTAGACTGCTAATATCCTGACAATACAGAGTGAAATTGGCCCAAGAAACTATACCTAAACAGGTCCATAAACTCTTTTTCGTATTAGTATTCTTTCTCCCCTTCCCCTGGTAGGTGGGTTAGAAGTGGGGTTGAAGTGTTCAAGAACCCTAAATAATGTAGGTTTTGGAAAATCTAAACCTACAAGCCCTGTCTTAAATTTGAAAAAAAAAGGGGGGGGGGGGGTGGGGGTGGGGGCAAGTGTAAGTGGTGGGACTTTGCTCCAAAGCATGCCCAGCATTTTCAGAATGAGGAAGAGGCACAGTAGCAAGCATTGGCAGAGTCTGCATCTGATCACTTAGAGACCCCCATGGTTTCCTCCTTCCTTTTTACATTGATAATGATGTTCAGTCCCCTGCTCTCACCTTGCTATGTGGTATAATTCATTTAGAGACCACCATGGAACAAATCGGCAAATCATTGCTGATTAAATCCCAGATCCCACCCGAGTCTGTCCAAGTTCATGGGGACTCTAAGATCCCGTCACTAAAAGTCGACGCCAGGCATTACATTCCTGAAACCCTGAAATCCTTCCATGCCGTTGCCTCAGATGGAAGAAGCTGTTTCCTTTCCTCCTAAAAAGGAAAGGAAATTACAATAGGAAGGCTGCAGATTAATGACCTAGAAATCTCTTCTCAAATGGAAATGAGACTTAATTAAACCCCATTAAATCATAACTCCTGGCTTTTGTTCTTTGGCCTCTCAGTACTGAGTTCAGGCTGAATTACTTCTGTCTCTGGGGATATTGAATTGAGTCTATAAGCTCCCGGGAACACCTGCTCATCCCTACCGGTATTTTTTTTTTTCTTTCTTTCTTTTCTCGTTTTTTGTTTTTCTTCAGCCAGTCCCCCTCCTGTAGGGGATACCTTCAAAACATCCTAACTAGTCTTGTTAGACCCCTTTAAGAGAGAGGTTGGTCATTTCCAGTTTGTTCTGGTTTATGATCAGCTTGACAACTTGACTACTTAAGAGCCAGAATTATATCATCCTTTCATTAAAAGCTAATAAAAAAAAAAAGGCTATTAATGCACCCCCATTAGTTGGCTGGAGATGAGAGGTTGTGTACTCATTGGTCGTGCTGGGGACACTCCAGCCACAGTCCACTCCTCACCGTCAAGCACTTTGAGAGGTCTCCAAAGAGGCCCCCCTTCCACAAAGTGTCGCCCTGCTTTTTTAATTCTGTTGTTCATTTTCCTGAAGACCAAGTTTTCCATTATTTAGCAGCTGTCATTTTTAAAGACCCCAGGAGAGGACTGTGTGTAGCCCAGCCCCTGGAATGACACAAACCAGCTCCTTCTCTCTCAAACCAGAGTATCCTGCTTGCTTCATAGGGCACTTTTTATCCACAGACACTTTAGGAAAATCGCTTCTGCACGCAGCCCAGCTAAGTGATAACTAAGAGACGTGCATCTTGCACTAGGAAAATCTAGTTAAGTCAAAGGACAAGATCTGCCTGAAGGATGGAATCTTTGACTGTATTAATAGGGTCGAATTACCCAAGACGCAATAGTCAAGCTTGTGTGTATCTTCTGTCCCCACATGCTCAGATTCAAAGGATGACAGAGGGACCATGTGCTCCTTTGGGTGTCACCCACTTGTGTAAAACATCATGTAGCGCAGTGATTCTCAGCCTTCCTAATGCTGAGACCCCCTTATATAGTTCCTCATTTTATAATGACCCACAACCATAAAATTGTATTCATTGCTACTTCGTAACTGTAATTTTGCTAGTTATGAAACTGTAATGTAAATAAGCTGTGTTTCCCAAGGGTCTTAGGTGATCCCTGTGAAAGTGTCCTTAGACTCCCCCACCCCAGAGTCATGACCCACAGGTTGAGAACTGCTGACCTAAAGCGTAAGAACAAGTATACAACAGATTTAGTCTACTGCTCACTTTATTGTCATTATGATAAGGTGCCTTCAGGAAAGGCACACACAGTTGCAGCCATAATTGTACAGACCTATAGTTCTAACACTTAGGAAGCTGAAGTGGGCATACCACCACTTTGAGACCAGCCTGAGCTATGTAGTGAGTTCCAGGCCTGCCTGAGCTATAGAGCCGATCCTGTCTCCATATATATAAATTATAGTTTAAATTGAGCTATCTTATCATGGCGACAATGCCTCCTCCAGCCACCATAGGTTACCAAACAAAAAGGCCAGTGCCAGGCATGGGTTATCTCTTTTTGAGTTCCTGGTCAACGGGTTCCCATAGATCCATAGATCACCCCTGAGCATCACAAGCTATTGCCATTGTTCTTGCTGATCCTGCAGAGACTGATGGCAAGACGATATCGCTAAAGACCTCACACGCCTGAGTCATAGGACACGGAGAGGTCAAGCTGGTACCTACCTGGAAGCGTCATCTCTCCTGGCTAGCTTTCACAGCACCCGAAGGTGCTCTGCATGCTACAGGACGAAAAAAAATAATCAACAATTTGACCCAGCTGTGACTCATGAGAGCTCTAATAACAACTAGCTTAGCAAGATGGGGGCAATATGGAATTCACACCTGGTACTATTAACTGTGCCAAAGCCCCAGCTAGCTAGCTAAGTCATAGATCCTAGGGCAGAATCCAATACTATTATTCTGCTACATGGACATGGTAATATAATGCCAACTTAGCTATTTTCCTTGGAACCCACTGATTAGTACATCCCTCAAGGCTCATCAGAGAAGCTTCTTCTTTCTGTAGAGGATGTTTAACACAGAGATGCATAACTAAGAGGCTGTGGCGTATTCACCTCTAACTTGACATCTATATCACACATCCTACTGTGAGACTCAGGAATCACTGTGGAACAAACAGGAAGATGGAAAGATTGTAAAGGCAAGATGTCGTGGGATTCTGCAGCGAAACGGTATTACCCGGATGTGACCGCATCACTGCACACATGAGAGGCCCCCGTGGCTGTGACTGCTTGCTTAAGACCTGTACAAGATCAAACCAGAGCCAGCATGGATCGGGAGAGCCTGATGAAGTTTCCTCTCTGGCTAAGGTGCTATTGGTCATTGATAGATACTGCGGGAGGGAGAGTCGGTTGGCGTTCGTTTGTTTGTTTTGTTTTGTTTTTGTTGGTTTTTTGAGACAGGTCTCTCTGTGTAGCCTTGGCTGTCCTAGATTCACTTTGTAGACCAGGCTGGCCTTGAACTCATACTGATCTGCCTGCCTCTGTCTCCCCAGTGCTGGGATTAAAGGTGTGTACAACCACACCTAGCTGGCTTTTATTTTTTGTTTGGGTTGTTTGCTTGTTTGCTTTTTAGGGGTGTGGCCCCTGAAAGGCTACCCTGCTCCAGGAGTTTGTTTTACACACCAAAAGCAGAAGTTTGGGAGAAATACTGACAGGGTGGGTAGGAGAGAAATTAGAAGGCAGAAAAAGAGATGAACTTGATCAAAATCCATTTATATACACATAGGAAATTCTTAAGTAATAAAAGACTATCACACACACACACACACACACACACACACACAGCTTAGAAAGCATTGTGGAATAAGGGGCAGAAAGAAGAGAAGAGCCAGAAGATGGGGAGATGTACAGCAAAAAGACATCCTTTGGGCATGACATAGATGAAGCACAGGCGAAGTCATTACAGCTGCACAAGACCTGTACAAGATTGGGCCCATCAGCATTTCAACAGGCAGGAGGGAGGGGACTACGAGGCCCCACCTCTCCCAGAGGTACTATTGGCAATTAACACTTACTAGGGAAGGAAGGTCCTCTTCTTCCATGGCGTAGCCACAGATATGCTGCTCTTGTTCCATTGACTAACCTTCCACCCACACTTGGGCAAGAACTAACTAAACTCAGTGGGCCACACACAGAAGACGTGAGGACAGAAGGAGGGTTTACCGACAAGTGTGACAGCTGTAGAGGAAAGCGGATGAGGGGGGGAGTGGGGTGAAAATGATCAAAATGCACTGTATAAAAGTATGAAACTGTCTGTTAAAACACAGAAGAGAGGCGCTAGGGAGAGGGCTCACTTGGTAAAGCGTAAGGACCGGAGTCCAACGCCCAGAACCCACATAAAAGAGCTGAGCATGGTGGCATGCACTTGTAATCCCAGCTCTGGGAAGACAGAGACAGGCAGATCCGTGAGGCTCACGGACTGGCCAGCTTCACCCAATCAGTAAGCCCCAGGCCAATAGAGAGTCCTTTTCTTAAAGATACAATGTGGATAGTGCCTGAAGAATGAATGACACCTGAGGCTGATGTCTGGCCTTCACACGAGCGCACACACACACACACACACACACACACACACACACACACACACACACACACACACACAGTTGGTTGGTACAGATCAGAATCCATCTCTTTCAATGCAGTCCATATGAGGGAATCAGAAGAAATTGCTGGGTGGTTTAGGTATTAGAATACTCTTCTTTTGGCAATTTAGTAACAAAATTAGCCTCCATTTGTGTATTTATTTAGGTGGTATTGCTGCTTGAATAAGATGTCCAACATGTTCTTGGCCATTTGAGTACTTGATCCCAGTTGGGGATGGTGTTTGGGAAGGTGTAGGAGGCGCGGAGGAAGTATATCACTGGGGCAGGCTTTGAGTACTTAGAGAAAGACTTCCTCTCCTCTTCGCTTTCTGTTTGTGGTTTGAGATAGGAGTCCTTAACAGCTACTCTGGCCACTATGTGTGCCCCAGTGCCATGCCTGCCCACGGTGATGGTGGCTCCTTCTAGACCCATAGGACCCAAATTAACTCTTCCATCTTTAACGCGCCTTGGCCGTGGTGTTTTATCAAAGCAATAGAAAAATAACTAATACAAGAGGCTAGGAATAAAGGCTCATGTGAGGGAATCCATACTTCTTGGTAAAAAAAAAAAAAAAAAGAAAAAAAAAAAAAAAAAAAAAAAGGTAGACATTGGCAGGGAAGTCCCAGAATTGAGGACAGTGCAGTCTGACAGAAAGGCATTTGGAGAAGAGGGAAACCTAAGGAAGAGAACCTAAATGCAAAGAGTCCCTGGTTTGACTCTGTTGCTGAGCCCGAGCCTTTTAAGGATATTCCCATGGTGCATAGAGGCCAGCAGCCTGACTCCGGATGAGCAGCATCCCCGTGGTTCCACAGGCCATGGGACACATGCTCAGTGTCTCTCTGCAGCAGCTCTTCCTGGGAGGAAAGCCTCACCTTAATATGTATGGCAGAAATTCTGAAAAGGGAAACATGGTATGTTCTCTTTTACCCAGTCACACACCTTGTGAGATGGTAGCGCATCATAATGACAATACCTGGCGGAGCAAAAACCACTCACTTGATAACCAAGAAGCGAAAGAGAGAACAAGGAAGGGACTAGAATCCCATAGTCAACCTTCGAGGAAATGCCCCCTTGACCGGAAGACCTCCAACTAAGTCCCACCCCTTAAAGGTTCTATCATATCCTAATATTACCACCCAGGGACCAATCATCTAATGTATGGGCCTTTGAGGGACATTTAGGATTCGAACCGTGTCACCTTGCATTCAAGGCAACTCATCTTGAGCTCTTAAATTCCTTCCCTCTTTGTTCCTCTCATCTTCTACGTTGCCTCCAGAACGCCACTTTACAAAGCGTTTTCTACGAGGCAGCCTCCTCATACGCAGGCTTTGCCTACGCCAAGGTCTGTACTCCTGTCTGCTTCCATCTTAAAGCTATGTAGGGTAGACGGCAGAATCCCCGCTGCCACCTGACCAACGTGTCACCCTTGGAAACCTAATTCATCTTGCTCATGACTCTCCTGACCTCTCTCATGAGGTCGGGCCTCTGCCTTCTAGTCCCGCTATCTCCAAATCCTGCTTAGACACATACTGTGCCCGATTTGATAAGCCCCATATCTGTTCGCCCTTTCAGGTGATGAATCTTCCTTGGATTAATCCTGATTTTTTTTTCCCCCTGCCTTCCTTTCGGCTTCAATTTATCCTTTGTATGGATGACAAATGACCTAGGCATGTTTTCTTTTTCTCCTTAGCCTTGCCTTCAGCAGACAAAGTTTCCCCAGAAATTGAGCACGGATTGTTCGCCTCCATCCTTCACTTTGCCTCCGCTAAGCACCCTCTAAATCAGACCCGAGGCTCCAGAGGGAGCAATATCCTCTCCTTCGCAGCTGGTCTGAGTTCTGTCGTCTGGGAGACTGGGCTTAGAACAGCTTGAAGTTAGAAGTGAGGCGAATGAAGCCTTAAATCTCCAGCACTTAACAGCTCCGCTGCAGCCTCAGAGGTAACCGCACTCCAGCTCCCCTCGGCTCGCTTGCTTCCTCTCAAGCTCTCTGTATCTATGCGATCTGCTCACAGAGCCTGACTCCTGACTCCAGGCTCTGTCTGCACTGGCGTGGTAGTACTGACAGAGGGACGGTTGGGGAAGAAAAAAATTAATAGAACCAACCCATAAAAATAACAGGCTCTCTGAAGTGCACATGAAGAAATAATTAAACAGATTAGAGCTGGGAGGAGGAAGAGGGGGTGGGGGAATGGCAGGGCTGTGGCTGCTGCCTCTGCTTTTCCTTCCAAGGGGGCCTGTTAACTTAGTTGGGGGTGGGGGGACCTTGGTGCTTTTTTCTTCGTCTTAGAGGTGGAGGGTGGTACCTTGCATTTCTTTGTGTCCCCTAAGGGATCCTCAACTGGTGCCCCACTCTCATGAGAAAAGGAACTTGATTTTTTTGGGGGGGGGGATGTCAGGGTGGACTATGAAATGCCAGGTATGGGCGTTGGAGCGCTCACACTCTGGCGGATGATGGTCTGGGTGGGTTTCAAACTTCAGAAATGAGGGAGCTCTTCCTGCTGCTCAGGAGAACCACTGCCCCCAGCGCTTGTGATGCTTAGGCCAAAACACAGCCTTCCACATTCCTTCCTTCCCTCCTCGGTCCACCGGAGACGCTTTTGCTATGGTGGTGGGAGAGGAAAGAGAGCTGGCATTTAGGGATAATTTAAAGATTAAAAAAAAAAAAAAAAATCTGGGTCAGCAAGCTTCCAGTGAGAGCTGAGAACTGAGGGCTTGGCTGGCTCCCCACTTTTCGCTGCCCATGCCATTCCTCTGAGCTTCAGCGGAAGTTCCTCCTTCGGACAGTGCTGAGTGCTGCCACTTTCCACCAATGCACTGTCAGTTCTATTTCCCAATTCCTAACAATGTAAGTGTAAGTGTTAGAAGGGGAAGTTCAGATGCAGGTGATTTGCCCAGGAAGGTAGATGTGGGAAAACACCTCAGAGCAGTGGCCAGCTTTGAAGACACAGAGCATGGGGACAGATAGACTGCCTTCACTATACCAACTCCCTCCCCATTTTATACAGCCAAAGCATGGTCCCTGGACATGGGTGGACATGGGTATGCTTACCTCTACTTTCATCTCTCTCAGTAATGCTTTATAATTTTATTTATTTAGTGGGAGGGCCTATGGAGGTCAGACAACAATTTGTAGGAGTCAGTTCTCTCCTACCATATGGGTCCTAGGAATTTAACTCAGGTCATCAGACTTGGCAGTAGGTGCCTTTTATCCGCTGAGCCATCTTTGCTGATGCTTATTCCTATGTACACATCGTTCTGTCTAAGTTAGGGTCACTATAGCTGTGATGAAACACCATGACCAAGAGCAAATTGGGGAGGAAAAGGTTTCCTTGACTCACGGTTGCATTTAACAGTTCATCATTAAAACAACGAAGGCAGGAACTCAAGCAGGGCAGGAACCTGGGGGCAGGAGCTGATGCAGAGGCCATGGGGGAGGGGTGCTGGCTTGCTTCCCATGGCTTGCTCATCATGGCTTGCTCAGCCTGATTTCTTATAGAACCCAGGACCACCAGGCCAGGGATGACACCACTCACATCAATCACTAATTAAGAAAATGCCCAATAGGCTTGCTCACAGCCTGGTCTTATGGAGGCATTTTCTCAGCTGAGGTCCCCTCCTCTCTGATGACTCTAACATGTGTCAAGTTGACATTAAACTAGCCAACACATTTTGTTAAGACTTTTTCCCTAAATATTGTGTGTGTGTGAGAGAGAGAGAGAGAAAGAGAGATAGACAGACAGACAGACAGAGACAGAGACAGAGAGAATATTCAAGGTTTGCATATGTGAGATGAGCCTTCTAACAGTAAGCCACATCCCCAGCTCTTGAATTTTGATTTTTCTTAGGGCCTTATTAATACCAGCGCAGTTTCCTTTCTAAATTGGTTTGGCGTAAGCAAGCGTTCTGTGCATAGGTTCTTGCAAGAGGAAACATAGCAAGCATCCTGAAGACAGTGTTTGCATTGGTGACTAGTGAACAGCAGCACCACACCAGTGTCAGCTGCAGTCATCTAATGAGAATCTGTGATTTCCAGAGTAAATCTTAGTTCCCTTTGTATCTTATATTTGGGGTCATAGAGGTTTTGGAAAGCAGAGATTTCATATTCATCTTTTACTTAATTTTTTTTTCTGTGACATGGAGAACATTAGCTATTCCTATATTATATGTGAAAGAAAGCATTTAACAAAATTATGGGGATAATTGGCTGCAAATATATAAAAACTTATGTGTTTCCTATGGTGTGGGAAGTAATTGCATTGAGTGGCTCAGTACAGCATGCAGCTTGACAATAAAAAATAAAATGGTTGCTAGGATAGTAGACTAGCATTTTCAACAAAAGTTGGCAGACTTAAAAAAAAAAAAAAAGAAATTTGATTTTTTCCTCCCTTGTACTATTATCAATGGTACAATTGTTTCTTTTTAAATGCCAGGGGTCAAGTCCAGGGACTGGTGCATGCTGGGTAAGCACTCAGTCATTGAGCTATATCTTCAGCCCTACATATGAGTTTGCTAAATTTTTGCTAGAAAAGCAGAAACACATCTGATTTGCACATGTTATATTGTGCATCTACATCTACATATATATCTTATACTTATTGACCTCGTCACATTCACTCACATGTTAATTTTGAGTTTGTCTGAGGCATCTCTCAGATTTCCCATTTAACACATGAATACAAGTTTCATTTCTTTCTCTATAATTCTATTTTTTTAAATTTCTCTCTCTCTCTCTCTCTCTCTCTCTCTCTCTCTCTCTCTCTCTCTCTCTCTCAAGGCAGGGTTTCTCTGTGTAGCCTTGGCTATCCTAGTCTCACTTTGTAGACCAGGATGGCCTTGAACTCACAGCAATCTGCCTGCCTCCGCCTCTTGAGTGCTGGGATTAAAGATGTGCACCACCACGCCCAGCTTAACATCTCTTAATGTCCTTTGAAATGGACAATTAAAAGAATTGCCTGTCAAATGCATAATATTGATGCATAGTTCCAGATTTGTTGAGCTGATAAATAAATGAACATATAAATGATTTATCCCTAGACCAAAAAAAAAATCAGTATATAATTCATTTATTTTTATGAGTGCCTAAGCTTATGTACAGATGGGCTGAAATAAAATAAGAGGAAAAGAACACAAAGAGGGGATCAAAAGCAGAGAGAGGCAGCTGAGAATGTAGCTCTGTTGGTACAGTGCTTGCCTAGCAGGTGCGAAGGCCTGGTTTCCTCTCCAGTGCCACAGAAACTGGGTGTGGCAGCAGCACACTCTCCTAACTCTGGCCCTCAAGAGCAATAAGGAGCTCAAGGTCATCTTAAACTATATACTGAGTTGGAGGCCAGCCTGGGATACACGAGATTGTATCGCAGAAAACAAAAGAGACATGGAAGCCCATATTGTTTGCTTAGTGACCTACATATCCACAGTAATATCAGTGAACCTCATACTCAATGCCAGGCTCCGCTCTTCCCTGGCCTCTATGCCTCTCATGAAGTTTACATGTTACCAAGAAAAACTGAATAAATTTATTTTCCAATGTGTCTTTGAAAGAAAGGAAAGCTGTTGATCTTAAACTGTTTGGTTATCTTGGGACCCAGTGAGATAGTGACCATGACTTTCAGGAGCATCCGAAACCACTCTGGCTTGTACAGTTTTGAGATTCTACCTCTTGAGGGTAGATCTGGAGACCAGGGCTCAGGGCTTCCCTATTCAGAGCCAACCTTTAATGCCCTGTCAATAAAGTCTGTCGGAGAAACCCTGGAGACCCCTGGAACAGAGAGTGTCTTCAAAACTGAACTTCTACCCATCCTGGTGGACCACCTGCCACCTGAGACTCACCAGCCTTAGAGGCTGAGATGGCACAGGCCAGCTGACCTATACAGTCCCCCGCAAAATGTCCTCACTTCTGTTACAAGGACCTAGGGAAGCACAGAGGAGCTAAGACCTGGTCGGCATGGCTTTAGGGGACCCTCCCTCCGCCCCGCCTCCCTTTACCATTCACTTTATATATAAGACGCTTGCAGCCACAAAAGCTCATGAAGTTATAACAATCCGGAGATTAACAGTGTAACACTACAGATGGGGACACTGGGACTCAGAAAGGCCCACTGGCTTTCCTGAGATCATATTTGTAGAAAGGCGAGACTGGAGTTAAAGCTAAATCTTCCAGAAGAAATCTGGCCCTGAAGGCCAATGGTTCTTTAGCATGGGGAGGTGGGATGGGTGGGTTGATCAAAAGATAAGCCAGGCAGACGTGTTCCCAATGGCAGGACTTCCAGTCCCTGATGAAGATCACCCTCCTGCTGTAAGGAACACTTTTCTTAGGCGCTTGGTTTTGTCCAAGAGGACAGACTCAGGGCTTGCAGCCAGGGCTCCTCTACTTCTATCCCTACTTTGTCCTGGGTAGCTGGAAGCTAAAAGTGTGAAAACTGGAAGCATTTCAAGGCTGCCTGGGTGCCTGTTGTCCCCCCCCCCCCCCCCAGTGAATGACTGTCTCCTTGTTTCTGAGGCTGGACAAGCAGCCAGCTGCTAGGCAAGCCAATCTGTAGGCACCCCCTTCCCAACTGGCGGCGGCAGAACATGGGCGCCCCTTGCCCAGGGTGCTCGGCCGTCTGTCTGCACAGAAGCATCCGGCTTGAGTTAATGAGTTGTTGGCATGGTTGGGCAATTATTTCAGATCATTAATATCTACCAAAACTTGCTTTTATAGCCATGGCCTAAAATCAAATCCTCCATCAAAAAGCCACGGCACTCTGCCTAAGGACTCTCACACCCCTGCCCTTCCTCAAGCTCTGGGTCCAAGGTCAGAATGTGTTTAACTCAGAGAAGCCATGGACACAAGCTATAATGAGGGCACTAGGAGCCCCCATCTTCCTGCCCAGGAAGTACCAGCTATTCTGGACCACTGGGCTTTCCTCTGGGCCTGGAGTATGCTGATTATAGAGTGAACAGGACTTGTCCTCTGAGCCCTAAGGCCTTCAAGAAGGCCACATTCTAGAGCAATGGTTTTCAACCTGTGGGTCTTAAACCCCTTGGGGGGGGGGGGTCACATATCAGATGTCCCGCATATCAGATATTCACCACAGTAGCAAAATTACAGTTATGAAGTAGCAATGAGATAATTTTATGCTTGGGGGTCACCACAACATGAGGAGCTGTATTAAAGGGTCACAGCATTAGGAAGGTTGAGAACCGCTGTTCTGGGAGCCGAGCTACATACAGATCCTGACCCAGCCTAGCTCCTTCCAGCACCATATTCTGTTCTAGTCTCCCTGTTCCTCCATGTTAATATCATGGTGGTCTTGTTAGGGTTTCTATGCTGCAACAAAACACCATGACCAAAAGGCGAATTGCGAAGGAAAAGGTTGTTTATTCAGCTTACACTTCCACATTGCTGTTTGTCACCAAAGGAAGTTAGGACAGGAAGTCAAGCAGGGCAGGAACCTGGAGGCAGGAGCTGATGCAGAGGCCATGGAGGGGTGCTGCTTACTGGCTTGCTCCCCATGGCTTGCTCAGCCTGCTTTCTTAACCCAGGACCACCAGCCCAGGGGAGGTACTACCACAGTGGGCTGGGCCCCTCCCACACTGATCGCTAATTGAGAAAACGCCTTACAGCTGGATCTCATGGAGGCATTTCCTCAACTGAGGCTCCTTCCTCTCTGAAGACTCTAGCTTGTGTCAAGTTGACACAAAACCAGCCAGTACACAGCCCTTTCCCCAGCCACAAGCTGCTCGAGACAGAGAATCTGCAAAGTCCTTAGACACTTATAATAATGAGTGGTGTTGTCACATTTGCACCCCCATTTGTCCCTCTTATCCTCTTCTCACCCCTATTGATCCTCATTCTTTTCCCACCTAGATTCCCCTTTCACTTTCATGTCTTTTTAAAAGATGTATTTATTTATAATGTATACAATGTAAACACCTGCACGACAGAAGAGGGCACCAGATCCCATGCTAGATGGCTGTGAGCCACCATCTGGTTGCTGGGAATTGAACTCAGGACCTCTGGAAGAGCAGACAGTGCTCTTAATCTCTGAGCCATCTCTCCAGCCCCCACTTTCATGTCTTTATTGTGTCAACCAATGAGTTTAATTAGGGTTGTTTCCAGGAGCAATTGGGTGAGGGGGTCATTTATAGGAACGTGGGCAACTAACAGTGGTTCTACTACCGAAGAAAATGGCAAAGCTCTTCTCTAGAAAGAAACATGACTTGGTAGAGTAGGCAAAAAACAAAAACAAACAAACAAACAAAAAAGACCCACATCTGCACAATGGCTTCTTTTCACAGCTGTCCAAGGTAAGCACTCTGACGTGCGGTTGTTATGACTACATGGAACACGTGTGGACACAGCGTATGAAGGCAGAACATTGGGAGCAGAGAAAAGTCTGCCCATTCTAGCTTCCGATTTGGAGCTGGACCACCACTCTCCAAGGCCCAGGCTCTGCCCCATGTGGCTCCTCCTAACTTGCCATTCTGTGCAGAATTGGGGTCAGAGTTCACGAGATGGAGAAAGTCCCTTCTGCTTCCCAGGAGAAGTCTTCATGCCTCCTCCCTTTAGAGGGGAGCAGCCACATAGCTGCGGCGTCTTACTGAAAACAACCATGGCGTACCTCCAAATGGCTCCAGTGCTGCACCAGTGAGATACCCACAAGCCTCTCCGGCCATTATCTTAGTCCAATTTCTGTTGCTATTACAGATTGGGCTAATTAATTTTTGGTGTTTCAGGACAGCTTTTTTTCCTTTTTTACATCTTTTAACTTGTTCATTTTACATCCCAATTGTAGCCCCCTCCCTCACTGCCTCCTGATCCCACCCTCACTCCCTTTTCCCCCTCCTCCCTCCCCTAGTCCTCAGAAAGGGGAGCCCTCCTTCCCTAGCATCTGACCTCAGCCTATCAAGTCTCATCTGGACTGCCTGTATCCTCTTCCTCTGTGGTCTGGCAAGGCTGCCCCATGGAGGGGGGGGGGAGTGATCAACATGTGGGGGCCAGAGTCCATGTCAGAAGTAGTCCCTATTCCCTATATTGTGGGACCCCCCAAGGAGACTGTGATGCCTCTCTACTCTAGGTCTTCATCATGCATGGTCCAAGACAGGGTTTCTTTGTGTAGCCTTGGCTGTCCTGGAACTAGGTCGGTAGACCAGGCTGGCCTCAAACTCACAGAGACCTCATTGCCTCTGCCTCCTGAGTGCTGGGATTAAAGGCATGCGCCACCACCTTGCTTGGTATATTTATTTTTTAATTAATATTTAGCAACTATGCGTAGAATTTGGGAAATAAAAAACGTAGCATAGACTCACCAGAACATAAAGGTGTGCACCACAAAATGAGACAGAGCAAGGACACGGGTGCCATCTCCCTTTTTCCTAAAGGTCTAATGCCATTACAGTGGCCTACCCTCATGACTTCATCTAATCCTGATTACCTCTGAATGGTCCTTGGAGGCTAAGCTTCCAGCATGTGAACTTTTTTATTTTAAAAGTTAATATTTATTTATTGGGTGGGTGGGACAGTGGGTGCAGGGCCCCCTGTGGAGTTGAGGTGACAACTCGCAGAACTATTTCTCGTCTTCTACAACATGGGGTTTGGGATTGAACTCAGAGATCATCAGGCTTGACAATGGGCATCTTTACCCACTGAGCCTCTATTCATTTTTTGTTTTTGTTTTTTTGTTTTTTAAGATTTATTTATTATGTATACAGTGTTCTGCCTGCATATAACACCTGCAGGCCAGAAGAGAGCACCAGATTTCACTGTAGATGGTTGTGAGCCATCATGTAGTTGCAGGGAATTGAACTCAGGACCTTTAGAAGAACAGTCAGTGCTCTTAACCTCTGAGCCATCTTTCCAGCCCCCTTGTTTTGTTTTCAAGCCCTGGCTGTCCTGGACTTGCTTTGTACACCAGGCTGGCCTCGAACTCACAGAGGCCTGCCTCTGCCTCCCAAGTGCTGGGATTAAAGGCGTGTGCCACCACTGCCCGGCTATTCTTCATGTTTTTTAATGATCTATCTACAAGGAGGGAGGTGAATGTGCACATGAGTGCAAGGGCCAACAGAGGCCAGAAGAGGGTATCAGATCCTCTAGTGCTGGAATTATAGTCCGGGTGAGCAGCCCAATGTGGTTGCTGGGAACCAAACTCCAGTCTTCTTCAGGGACAGCAAGTGTTCTTTACTATGAAGCCATCTTTCCAGCCCATTTCTTATTTATTTTTTTTAGTATTTATCATTTTGTTGGAAAAGGGTGGGGCAAAACCTGTGCCACCATGTGCATTGTGGCTGTCAGAGGTTTGCAGGACTCTTGTTTTCTTCTGTCCTGTGAATTCCCAGAATTCAACTCAGATGCCAAAGCAGTGGAGAGTTCTAGCGCAGCAGCCAAGCAAGGCTCCCAGAAATAGTCTCCACTTCTTGCTGATCTTGTGCAGGCAAGAGCTCTGTGTGTGTGTGTGCACGCGCGCCCACACACACACACACACACACACACACACACACACACACACACACACACACACACTGCCAGGCCTTGAGGGTATGTTCACACCAGACTTGGCTTTAGTGTCTCAGTTGACGAGTTGGAAGTGGTGGTCCAAGGCAGTAATCCCAGCGCTGAGGAAATAGAGGCCGGAGGATCAGGAGTAAGTTCAAGGCCAGCTGAGCTTCGTGGAAAACTTGTCTCAAAAACAAAGACTTGAGGAGGAGGGGGTTCAGGTTAGAGGAGGAGTTAGCTTCATGCGCAGAACTGTTCATCCCAGGCAGCTTTTATTTCTCTGCCTGCTGAGCATGGCTTCTTGTCAAGTCCTTCACAGCAGCAATCAGCATCTTGAGTGAGGACTGGGAGGAGCCACGGTCCCAAAGGCTTCCTTATCAATCACTTTTGGTCTCTGGGACTCTGAGCCTGCAGCCCCTTTGTAAAAAATATCGACCTTAATCCTCAGTAAGGACACTGTGCATTTAGCAGGTGTTTAGCACAAGCCCTCAGTGCCCAAGGTGATGACGGTGAAGAGGAAGAGAGGATAAGGAGGAAGAGGAAGTGACAAGTCTGATTCCTCCCTCTGGCAGCTTTCAGCCTGGAGGAACCATAAGACAGCATCCGTTCAAGGTGAGAAAAGCATCAATAAAGCTCTACAGGGGCTGGAGAAGGATGAGAGAAATTGAGCGTGTAGCAGAATGTGTGGGCAGGAGTAGGAAGTGCCGCATCGAAGAAAGGCCTTCCTGGTAGATGAGTCTGTAAGCAAAGGTCTAAACACAGGAAGTCGGCTTCCATGGTAAACATGAACATCTTTAAAAGTAAGTAAGACACAAGGGCTCTAACAAGGAGCTGCTAAAAAAATAAAAAATAAAATAAAATAAAATAAAATACAAGAGAAAAAGTTGAAAATTAAGATTGAAAATAAGAGCCGAGCATGGTCAGCCAGGGTAACAGAGAAACCCTGTCTCGAAAAACTTAAAAAGATTGAAAATAAAAAATAGGCCCCCAGGGAACTCCAAAGGAGGAGATCATGTGGTATGGGTGTGTCTGGGGTGGATGGGAGGGAGGGGTGCAGCAAAGGCTGGTGACAAGGAGCTGCTGGTGGCAAAGAGTAGACTGGGAGCCTGTGGTGCCTGGAGTCCAGGTTACAGAATGTTTTTCCGAGGTGAGCCGTGTCTGCAGGTAGCTCTTGAAAACATCATAGTTCTGTGCTCACAAGAATGTCTTAGAAAGAAAAATACCAGTCCAAGAGGAAAGACTGCGAGAGAGGTCTGTCTGTGAACAGGCCTTAGCCTCGGCCCCCCCGCCCCTCCCCCCCGCAAGTGCTGGGATCACAGGCTGGTCCCACCAGGCCCAGCTCTCATGGTTTTTGAGCACAGACCTCCAAAGCCCTTTTTCCTTCTTACAAAACGGAAGTCCTGATCTCGTTCCCCTTCTCCCCATGCCTCTGTCCATTCCCTTTTTCTACTTCCTGTTTCTGTAACTTTGACGACATCGGTTATGTCACATAAGTGGACCAGAATCTGTCTTTTGTGTCTGGAGTCTTCACTCAGCATACTGGTCCCTAGGTTCACACAGACAGTAGCACGTGACACTATATGTATGTGTCACATTTCTTATATTAACATTTATCTGTTGACGGCCACCCGGGGTTCTGTGTCTTAGCTACGGTGGATAGCGCTGCCATGATTAAGGGTGTGCAAATATGTCTTTGTGACATTGCTCTAGATCTCTGATGTGCCTATTCCCAGAAATAAAGTTTCTAGGCCCTGTGGTGGAGCTCTGCACCACACGGACCTCCATATTGCTAGGCCTCACCTGCCATCATGCCTTGAGAAGTATTGCTGATGACTTTGGCATCTCCAGCCCAGACCTGCCACTTGAGTTGCTAATTTGTGTATCCGTCTGATATATATATATATCACTCTGATAACCAGAAATCATCTAGACCTGGATATTTCCCAAACTGAACTTGAAGTTTCTACCCCTAACTTCATCTTCTCTCTGCCCTCTCCGTCCATCCCCCACCCTGCTCCACTGAAACAACAGTGTCATGGCCGAGTCCCTCTTCCTCTCACACTTCAAGCCAGCCTGTCAGGAAGTCTTGTTGGTTGTTTGAAAACATGTTCTGCTCCTGACCACCTCCGCTGCGCATCCCTTTCCTCTGCATTCTGGGTGTCATCTCTTACCTGGATCGCCACAGCGACTGCCGGACCCCATGCTTGCTCTATCCTCATGACCAAGCTATTGCTAAAAAAAATGTTCTCGAAGGTTGCTAACTCAGATTGAGTCCTTCCTCTCCTTTAACTCCGCCATCAAATCCCTCTCACTCCTACCAGGGAAATGCCACAGAAGCATAATAAACAACAAAACCCTACCCCCAACGGCGTCTCCCACAGTCAACGTGATCTCACCGCTAACTAGTCCTCCTGTGTACCAGGGAGCTAGGACCACATAACAATTATTCCAAAACTTGGCGCATGAGATAATAAACATGAATTCTTCCAACAGTGTCCAGGCAGGAGGTGGGAGTGGTCTGCGGGGTTCTCTGCCTCAGCCTTTCACAGGCTATAATCAAAGTATGGGTAGCGACCATGGTCACCTCAGCTACCTCACCCAGCGGTGAATCTCCTCTCAGTTAACAGTGTAGTTGGCATGGTTCAGCTCTGGGGCTTGCAGACTGAGAGCCTCTGTTGTTTACCAGAAAGGGACTCCAGAGCTCCCTGGCTTCCTGGTAATATGGGTCTCTCCATGGGGTGGCACATCATAAGAGTGGGCTAGTGAGTGAGAGAAAAGAGAAAGAGGATGGATGGAAGCAGCCCGGGGCTTTTGGAAACAGTGCCTGTAATATCTGCCATATTCTACTAGTTGAAAGCACATCACACTTGAAGGCAGTGATAAACATGGACTCTAAGGAGACAGGGATCATGGGAGCCACACTGAGCTTGTCTCTCATACCTACTTAAGTGCATGGGACTCTGTTCCTTGACCTACCAGGCTCCTATACTGCTCTGCCCCAGGGCCTTAGCTGAAGCAGGATGGGGCCTGGGGCGCTCAGCCTGAAGCAGCACTCTCCCATATGGCTTGTTCACCTCCTTTTGGTCTTTGTTCACAGGACCCCTTTGGGTAAGGATTTATCTAATTAGTGTATTTTAAATCTCAGTGGTCCTGTGTCCCTTTCTTCTCCTTCCTTTTCTCTTTCTCTCTGTAACACAATCAACTTCTAATGTCACATTGTTTACATACCTTTTCCCATTAGAGCACTGGCTCAGGAGGGGGTTTTCATCAAATTGTTTCACTGTTGTAGCCCTAATACCCAGAACAAACTCTGGCATATTGTAGATGCTCAACAAATCCTGTAAGCCAGCAATTTTCAGTGTCTATGTGTTTGTGTATGTGTTGGCAATGTGTGTGTGTGTGTGTGTGTGTGTGTGTGTGTGTGTGTGTGTGTGGGTGCATGTGCATACATATGTGCATGTTGCAGATCACTGGCTTACAAAATATACACATACAGAGGGACAGGGGTTTGGGGACTAAATACAGGGCAGATAGGAATGTGGCCATTAGAACTTGCAATAGGACCCTAAAGTCTTGTTCACATGCCATCTTACCCTCTTTCTGAAGGGATACCCAGAGCATTATGAATAGTTCTGGCTAAGATGAGGGGAAATAGTTCCTTGTGTGTCCTTCGGGCTCTACAGGAAACTTTTGAGCACTGGTACACTGAGCACAGAAAGGGACTGGCAGCTCTATCCCTATCCCTTCCACTACAGTGTGGGCACTGCATGTGTTAAACCAGTCCTCTCCCGTTCAAAAGCTCCTGAGAGAATACTTGCATGCTCGCATAGGCGCGTGCGCGCGCGCGCGCGCGCACACACACACACACACACACACACACACACACACCTCGTCCTAAGAGCCACTCTTGCAAAAGACTTGAGATCACATCATGCACTCTGTGCCCTGAGGTTTTCATTCTTCAAGTTGGTCAACACTTAGCCCTTGCTAGGCAGTTCCGGGCACTCACTGGACATAGGAAAAGCAGCATGATTATCCCCCTAACAGCACACGAGGTACGGAGACATTAACTGAAGTACTGGGTTGTTCCTCTCGACATTCCATCTGAACTGGGCAGCTCAGTGCTTCCCAAAGCCACCGGTTTTCCCAGATATCCTGCCAAAGACTCCAATGGCTGAGTTCTTCTTTGTATGAAGTGGAGTCTGTTTTCTCACAGCTTCCGCCTTCGGTCTTAATTTTATCCTCTGGCTCCATACCGAATAAATCTACCGCTTTCCCAAATGACAGCCTTTTAAGTATTTGAAAACAGTAATCAAGTCCTACAGAGAGCTCTCTATAGACTTGTGGCTGCCTTTAGGGGGGGGTGGAGTCACAGTTGGCAGTGGCCCTAAGCTGCTAGGGATGTGCAAACTAGGCTAGCCCCAGTGAAGGTCCCCAAGCACAGGCAGGCATTTTCAAGGATTCCTGAGACACCCCCCCCCCCGCAGTGTTCCCAGTGGCTATACTGAAGCTCCCTGAGATTCCCAGTGACTCCCAGAGGACCCCTGAGACTCCCAGTAGCTGCCTGAGGACCCCTGAGATTCCCAATGGCTCCTGGAGGACTCCCAACACTTCCAGGGCACACTGAGGATCCTGGAGGCTCCTGTCCAGGGGCACATTGAGTATCCTGGAGGCTCCCAGTAGCTTCCAAGGACCCCAAAGCTTCCCAGTCACTCCCCAGAAATCCCCGAGATTACCAGTAGCTCCCTGAGGATCCAGTGACTCCCCGCCTGGCTCCCAGGGGACACTCCCTGAGGCCGGAAGGCTGTGGGACTCCCTGGATGCCAAGGACCAGCCGCAGCCAGGAGAAGGGCTTCGTGGAGCCAGCTGGGGCTCTGTGTGTTCTTTGTTTCAACCAAATGCAGTTCTCCAAGTACCTGCTTGTCTGACGCAATCAGCCCTGCGTAAGTCTCCCCCGACAAGGGGCCAGTTTTCTGCTTTTTCCTTTTTGCACAGCCCGAGCCCAGGCTCCTTCTTCTGGCCGGCCCAGCAGGTCTTGAATTCATTAAAGTTCCATTTGGCCAAGCTTCTCTCCAGCGCTCCTGCCAACGCTGTGGGCTGCTGGGCACAGGCCTGGAGACCCAGATTGCAGCAGGAGAGAAGGGTCATGGGGTGCCCAGGAAAGAGGAGGGGGGCTGGAAGCAACACAACCCTAGTTATTTGCTGGCTGGCCACAGAAAGGATAGATCAAACCTGCTCCCCCCCCCCCGCCCTCCCCACCCCTACCCCACCACATACACACAAATCATTTTTCAGAAAACAGTCTAGGATATGGGAACAACACGTGGGCTCAGCCTGGAATAACTGTACAAGGAAGCTTGTTCTCAAACAAATATTTTGATCCCTGGCTTCAGGAGAGAGGAAAGGGAATTAAAGGCCTATTTTCAAGTGCTAGAAAATTTTCTGTACTTTCCCTCTATGCACTCGTTTCCATATAAAATGTAAAGAAGTTTGCAGGCGGCGGGGGGTGGGGCAGTGGGGGGGTTGGAGGGGGACCAGAACACCACTCTTTGGCTTCCTATCCATCTCCTACACGCTACACTCCTCACCCCAATTTGCTGCCTGGCTCAGATCCACCCTATGCTACTGCTACCATGCCCAGTAGTACAGGAATACAAATCACCACTCGTGCTTTTTCAGGCTGCCTTCTGCCCCTCTGCTACGCAGAATGACAGCATGTTCATGCTTGGGGACATCTGGGGTGCTTAATGGGGACAGAGGTCTGTCTTTAAAGGTCATCACAAACGCCACCCTCGCTGCGGACGGGACTCTGTATTCAGCATCCGAGTGGCTAACTCGGGCTTCCTGATTCAGTTTATCCAGCCCTGATTTTCAAGGGCTGTTCAAGGTT
Organism: Acomys russatus; assembly: GCF_903995435.1. Classification (NCBI taxonomy): domain Eukaryota; kingdom Metazoa; phylum Chordata; class Mammalia; order Rodentia; family Muridae; genus Acomys; species Acomys russatus. The sequence continues at coordinate 16,224,149 of NC_067163.1, forward strand.
AGGGGATTCTGCCCTGGGATAGCAACACTCTGAAGACTGAGGTAGGAGGACCATACATGTTCCATCCATCCTGGGCTACATAAGGAGACCTGGTCTAAAAGTAGAGAAAGTGGGAGGCAGGGGGGAAATGACATAACTTTCTAATGGGTCCCCTTTTGGCTCCTATATAGCAATCTTATTCAAACCAAGTACCTTAACTGTCTTGAGCTTGTGCTAGCAAAATCTGTCCTTAGGAACAGATTCCTTTACAACCATTTACCTTTAAAAATAAATTTAAGATGGGCAGTGGTGAAGTACACCTTTTGGTCTTCCCCATAACAGGATTAAGGGGGCTAACCTCTCCTGGGCTCCTGACTTCTAGGAGAAATGCTTACAAGGTCCACACATTCTCGTCACGGCCCTCTGAGAAAACTTTATAGGTAGCTTCATCACCGGTGTCCACCCTTGCGGGTCATCCTGGACCCCATCCAAGAAACCACTTAGAAAGAAAGAAAGAGCAGGGCATGCTGGCACACGCCTTTAATCCAAGCACTCCAGAGGCAAAGGCAGATGGATTGCTGTGAGTTCAAGGCCAACCTGGTCTACAAAGTGAGTCCAGGACAGCCAAGGCTACACAGAGAAACCCTGTCTCAAGAAGAAGAAGAAGAAGAAGAAGAAGAAGAAGAAGAAGAAGAAGAAGAAGAAGAAGAAGAAGAAGAAAGGAAGGAAAGAAAACCTCATCTCAGAAAAACAAAACAAATAAAACCAACCAAACAAACTTTTATCTTGAGGTCTAGAAAGATAGCTCAGCAGTTAACGGTACACACTGTTTTTCCAGATGAACCAAGTTGTAACTCTAGTTCCACGGGCTTCCTCCATGGACTTTTGTACTCACATGTGTGTGCGTGCACACACACACACACACACACACACACACACACACACACACACAGAGTTAAAGGTAATAATAAATATATTTTCTTAAAAAGCTTATATCTTCAAGCCAGGTGTGGGGGCACATGCCTTTAGACCTAGTCCTTGGGAGGCAGAAACAGGTGAATTCCTGAGTTTGAGGCCAGCCTGGTCAACAAAGCAAGTTCCAGGACAGCCGGGGATACATAGAGAAGCCCTGTCTTGTGGGGGCCAGGGTTGGAGGGGGGTTTGGAGGGGGGATTTAATCTTCCAAATTTGGAGAAGGGTGAGGAAGCTACCATTAGCAAACAAGAGCCCTTATGTCATTTTTCGCAAGTCCCTCAGGTCAGTGCGAGAGTGCTCATTCCAAGCGGACTGGCCTGGAAATACTCCTGGCCAGGCAGGTGTCCTGGCTCCATGGTCATGGAATTCTCTCTGAAAAGCAGAGCATCCTGGGGTTCCAACTGGTGCTGGGAAAAAGAAGCCTTGCCCCTTCACAGGATCAAACCCACAGCTTTGGGCTTTGATGTGCACCTCTGTTGTTATCAGTGCTATCACCGTCAAGTGATATTTTTTTGACATGAATGTCTCTGGGATGGGCTGATTAAGCTGGATCATGCTACATTAGTGTGTAGAAAGCTTTGTCTTCACTAGACACTCTGGCACTTGGGGTCCACTGGCCTCTCTTCACTGAGAGCCCTAGTCTACGGAGAAAGACAAGCAAGCTTCTCTTCCCCAGCCCTAGGCAGAGGTGTTTGCAGACCCAGACTAGATTTGATTGGTGGTCTCTCCCCCAGAGCTAATGAGCTAGGGACTAGTCCTTCCCTTTAAAGGACCCGTTATTAGCCTAGGATGTCGTGGCACACGCCTGTGATCCCAGCTCTCAGGGAGGCAGAGGCAGCTGGAGGCAGGTGGATCTCAGTGAGTTCAAGGCCAGCCTGGTCTACAAAGTGAGTCCCGGACAGCCCAGGCAACATAGAGAAACCTTGGCTCAAAAATCCAAAAATACAAACAAATAACAAAAACAAAACAAAAGAACCCACTGTCTTTGAAACCTGCACAGTCTCACCTGGGGTAACACAAACCTCTAGCCAGCAGCACTTCCCAGCAGGGCTGGGAATCCTAGTATGTCCCAGGCAAATTAAAGATGGAGTCAGCACCCCCCACACCCCACCTCCCCACCCCCATACTGCTCACCCAGCCTGGGCCTCTTCGCTGAAGCAGAGCACTTTAGCTTGGTACCCCATAGCTGGCATGTGATGGGGCTATCAGTGCCACCTCAGACCCTGTGCTAAGCGCTGTGCCTGTTGGAGCGCCTTCACTTGCCTCGCAAACTTTGTTTTAAAGACCTAGAAACAGACATTCTGCAGTTAAAGCAAGAGCCCAGAGTTGACAGATCCAAGACTCCACCGTAGGTCTCGCGGACTTCCAAGACCGCCCGTTTCATTGTGTGGCACACGGGCTTCGTCTCTATTAAACTCTGGAAGAGGCCTTGATCTACATGCGCATGTGATCCGTGCGCTTAAGGCCAAGTAGACATCAGTCTGTGCCTAAAATACATCCCGCTAGCGGGCCAAAGAGCATGTAAGGGAGTAAGGAAAAGATGTACTCTCGCTTGGAGCACCGCACTGCGCCTCGCCACACAGCGTTTGGAGGAAAGAGTCTGAACACTTGAGTACTGCATTATCCAATGTAGACTGTCCAGGTGAGTGAGAAGGGCACTCTTGTGGACCCTTGGAAGCTGAGTGTGAGGCAATCAGGCACTGAGGAAGAAGCAGGAAAGTATCTGCCGAAGGGCATGCATAGGCAAAAGTAAGTAAAAACACAAATCAAATCTGCATAGCGCTTCAAATCTCAGGCTTAGGGTTCAGAGGGCGCTGGGGACAGTGTGGCTCGGCTTTTCTTCTTCACTTTGCAGACAAAAACAGAGGTCTAAGGAAATAAAGTTGCAATGGATAAGCTGCTTAGCCTCCCTGGCTTAGTGGCTATTTGTCTCCATGGAACTGGGATTGCTTTGTGGACAAGATCGCAGTTAACCTAATAACATCCTTGGGAACCAGCCAGGAGACAGAGATGGTGACAGGAGCAGGCCTTTGTGTTATAGGTACTTGGAAAAGGACCAGGTTCTTCCAGTTCACTTTTGTGACTCTCTCTCCAGCTGTGGTGCAAAAAACTGAGAGAGGGAACGCCATAGGAAGTGCAGGACACGAGAGAGACTGTGTAGCCTTTGCCTGGGCCTCCGGCATCAGCCATGCTCGCTGTCCAATTGTTTGACATGCTGCAACCAAGCATAGCTCTGAGCCACGAATTCACCCATTTTAATGTGATATTTGATGAATTTTCTGTTAGCATACAGGCTCCTATAAACATGACATTTCTCCATTATCATAATTTTTTATACGAATGGCACTATAGACACCACTCCTACACACCACACACACGCACACACACCCCCCTGCCCTAGGCAGACAGCATTTTTCTCTCACTTTTCTATATAAATGGAAACAGGCAGCATGGAATTTTTTTTACTTCTTTTTTTTTTTTTTTTTTTTTTTTTTTTGGTATTTCAAGACAGGGTTTCTCTGTGTAGCCTTGACTGTCCTGGACTCACTTTGTAGACCAGGTTGGCCTTGAACTCACAGGGATCCACCTGCCTCTGCCTCCCAAGGGCTGGGATTAAAGGCGTGTGCCACCACTGTCCAGCTTTACTTCTTCATTTCATAGGCTGTCTGACATCTCTCAGTCCTTTGTGTTGCTGAGCAGCGCCTGGATGTGCACTGTCTATCCAGTCAGCAGTTTACTGCACTCACCTTGGCCTCTTCCTAGCTTTGAGGTATTTTGAATACAGCTTTCATGAACACTGTGCTTGTCCTTAGCTGTCTCCTTACAGTGGGTGAATGCTCAGAGTGGCGTTCCACACGTTTACTTTTGTAAAACTGCCAGAGTTTTCCCAAGTCAATGAATTTGTGCTTCTTCCAGGAAGCTCTGGTTGTTCTACCATCTCACTAACACTTATTTGTGTGTGTGTGTGTGTGTGTGTGTGTGTGTGTGCGCGCGCGCGCGCGCGCGCGCAGGGAGGTGCATTGATTACTGTTTTGCTTTGTTTGTAGGTCTGGCTGGCCTAGAACTCTTAATCCTCTGACCTTTGTCTCTCTCAGATCACAGTTTTATCTTTTGAAGCTTACTAAGTTACTTAGGCTGGACTTGAACTTGTGGTTCTCCTGCCTTAAGCCTCAGAGTAACTGGGATTATAGACCTGACACACCAGAGCCAGCTCTTATTCTTTAATTGGGTCGTTTCCTTGTCAACAAGTTGAGTTCCTTATATGTTTTGGATATTAAGCTTTTATCAGGGGAATGTTTGGCAAATGTTGACTTTTTAACACATCTATTTATTATCATTTTTAGTGGTTTTCCTGAAAAAGTGTACTAGATATCTTTACCTTTTTATTTCTTTATTTTGAAACAGTCTTTTTTTTTTTTTGCCTCCTGAGTGCTGGGAGTAAAGGTATGCGCCACCATGCCTGGCTTGAAACAGAGTCTTACGCAGCCAAGGCTGACCTCAAACCTACGTACAACCGTGTAGCATGTGCTCTAGAATGACCTTGGTTTTCTGATCCTCCCGCCTCCATCTCAGATGCTGGGATTAAAGTCATGTGCTGTCACACTAGTTGTCTGCAATGCTGGGGTTACTGCTCCATGCAGAGCCAACAAAGCTGCAGCCCAGCTCTCTGGTCTTAGTGTTTTACAGTATGTGTCAGGCAGATGCTATGATAGTTCATGTGGGTTATGGAAACCTTGCATCTACATAGCTCCACATATATCGAGGTATGGGAAGAGGGAGTCCTTCTGGCCTAGGATAGTTTTGGATATGTACACAACAAGGCAAACTGTCCTGTAACCTTTCAGGAAAAAAAGCAAAACAGAAAACAAAAACCCTATTTACCATCTTATACCTATGCATAACTGGGTTTGCATGTGATTAAAAGCAGGTGCATTTTGGGAAAGGACACACAGTGACCGAAGGCTTCCACGATCCAAGCCTACCAACATAAACAGTGAAAGAGAACCCAGATACATGTGGAAAACATTTTAATAAAAACTGTCCACATGAAATGAACATTTCTGATAGTTAAAGGCAGAAGAGATTTAACCTATTGTTCAGAGTGGGACGTATACATAGCTGGATGAAGGTGGAGGGTCATGGGTTTTCAGACGCCTTGTTAGGAGAGGAGTGTGTCTCTACCCCAAGCCAAGCAGCGTCCTAGAGTGCTAAGCCATTCCTTATGCTTGTCTGCCTTGAACTCACGTGACTGTGGAAGCTGAGAGGCATGACCATCTGCCACCTACAAGCTGCACACCCAGAGGTCAGGGGTGTTGCTCTAAGTCTTGAGGGCAGAAACCTCAGAGGCAGTGGGGTGGATTTTGTTTGAGATCTGGGGCCTGGAGACAAGTAGTGCCTGAGCAGAGGAGAACACCCCCGCCCTAGCAGTCATATGACAAACAAGCTTCTGAGTTTTGCCCTGCTCAGGCACTCTGTGTGTTGAATGACTCCACCCACACTGGGGAGAAAACCCTCTCCTTGACCCACTCCACTAATTCAAAAGTTCATTTCTTAGAAGCACATCACAGCTCTAGCTAGAACTAATGTTTTCCTAACTCTCTGGTCATCACCTGGCTCAGTAAAACTGACATATAAAAATCAACCACCACTCTACACTTAATTGGGATTGTGAGCGGTGCTTGATAAACATACTATTTACAAAGGTTAAACAAGATTTTTTTTTTTTAGAGTAAGGATAAGGAGATTTGGGGATAACAAAAATAAGACGCCATTTTGACTCCTGGGTCTTAATGGGCAAAGGGAAGGAAGGTCTCATCTGGACAAAAAAAGCTGGAGACTGGAACATGCAGCCACCCAAAGGGGTAAAGGGGAGGGCTGGAGCCTGTGACCCCCTGACATTACCAAAACGATTGAGCAGAGAGCCCCCAGAAGGCCTGCCCTTCTCCCTCTCTTCTCTCACTTCCTGCTGATGCCATCTTCAGACCCAAGTCAGAGCAAGAGCACCAGGGAGTCTGCAGTGGTCTACTTTCTGGTGTGCAAATCCCAGAGACAAAAGCCTGAACTTGCCCTCCTGACCTTCCAGAACAAGCAGAACAGACGTCCGTCCTTTGGTTCCTCACAAGATCCTCTTTCCTTCTCCATCTCTCGTGCCCTCTGTGGATACTTCCCCAGACATTTAGCCCCCCTGTTGTCAGCTCAAGTCCAAATCCCAGGCAGAATGCTGTCCCTCACATATGTTCCCAAACTCCCGGTACTGCTCTCTTATATCATCCTCGAAAGTAAGCCATCAAGTCACATGTCAGAGCAAGCACTTCTGCCTTCTCCAACAGCTGGAGGCTCAAGCAGGGAGGAGCAGCATTGTCTGAGGCACAGGTCAGTCTCAGTGCCAGGCCAGGCTCTTGACCCAGGTAGTACTCAGTGAGCATGTGTATCTTGACTGACCGGTCTGTTGTCTTTTGTCTTCTAGCACAGAGTCTACTGTGTAATTGGTATTCGATCTAATCAGAAGCATTAATATGTAAATAAAAATATATTTTAAACTTCTACCATATTTTCAAGTACCAAGCCCTATTTAACTTGGTGCCCACTGTGAAAAGTCCCCCTTCAGATGGGCATGACAGTCACACCTGCAATCCCACCCCTCCGGAGGCTGAGATGGGAGGATCAAAAGTTGGGGGACAAAATGAGCTGCATAGTGAGTCCTTAAGCCAGCCTAGACTCCATCATAAAAATCTGTCTCGGAAACTAGGGGTTAAGAAGGTGGCTCTGTGATACAGTACTTACCTAGCACATGCAGGGACCTGTCTAATCCTTAGCTCCCCTCCTTAGCCACTGTGGTTGTTAGACTAGCAATGGTCTCTACAGACTTATTTGAATGCTTGGTCCATAGGGTGTGGCACTATTAGGAGGCGTGGCCTTGCTGAAGAAGCGTGTCACTGAGGGCGGGGCTTTGAGGTCTCAGATGCTCAAGCCAGGCCCGATGATGTGGCATTCATTTCCTGCTGATCCAGATGTAGAACTCTCAGCTCCTTCTCCAGCACCACGTCTGCCATGTTTTCCACCATGATAATGCACTACACCTCTGAAACTGTAAACCAGCCCCAATGAAATGTTTTCCTTTATTGGAGTTACCATGGGCATGGTGTCTCTGCACAGCAACAGAAACCCTAAGATGCAGAAGTGTCCGTGGCACTATGCTTACCTACTAGGTTCTGTATCGCACAAAGATGGGTTCTCTTTCCTTCCAGCCCTTGGCGAGTCTTTTTTCCTTAAAAATCATAGTGGTGTCTGCTTTACTAAGTACATGCTGTTCAGGAAGACGCTCCCCCAAGTCATAATGACCCAACATATATTTCATTTGCTTGTGATTTTATGAGCTAGGCAGGGTTGGGTTGACAGGGCTGTTGTTCTTACTGAGGCGCAATCACAGAGTTGTAGCTAACTGGCAGTTCGCTGGAGGCAGCCAAGCATAGGTGATTTGCCCAGCTCTGTGCTGTCTCCTCTGTGGCTAATTCAGGCTCCTTCATGTGACTTCAAAGTAGTTGTAGAGATGCAATAAGCTAAATCACCACCGCGCTTCTGATTACCCCATGTTGGCTACTACCACTTTGGCCAAAGCAAGTTAAAAGGCCAAGTGCAGAATTGCAGATAAGGCAGATTCTAAAGGAATCATTCACTGGGACCAGACTGCAACAGTTTACCCTACCTGTTCACCTCAAAGTCCCGAGGATAGGACAAGACGGTACGTACCCACCATGATGACAAGCTATCAATTTCTCAGCCGGGCATGGTGGCACACACTTTTAATCCTAGCACTCGGGAGGCAGAGGCAGACAGATCTCTATGAGTTTGAGATCAGCCTGGTCTACAGAGAAAGTTCCAGGACAGCCAAGGCTACACAGACAAACCTTGTCTCAAAAACAAACAAACAAAAGAGTTATTAATTTCTTAGTATATAGGACCTTTTCTTCTTTGCAGCTCAGCTCCACTCCTCTGAGAGGGACTCTCAGCTTTTACTGTTTATTCTGGCAGGGAGGGGCCTAGTCAATCTAGTTGGCTTCAGGGACTTCCTGAGCTATTTTGAGTTGTTTACCTTCCTGCTTAAGGAACTTCCTTGTAGGATGGAATGTTTCAATTTCAGCGGAAACTGTTTATATAACTAACATACATGCACACACACACTTAGGTACTTGCATCATGTGTATTAGCATACAGGAACATACATATGCAAATGACATGTTGAAGTTATGGTTCCCCCATACCTTAGAATCAGGATCTTAAAAAAAAAAAAAAAAAGTGCTATTGCAGATATAACTTGATGGATTAATATGCATGTGATCATACTGTGGTAAGATGGGTCTTTAACTCAGTATGGCTGGTGTCATCATATGAAGATGACATGACTCAGTAAATGGAGAACACCACTAAAAATAGAGACGGAGACTGAGTGCTGCCACAACTCAAGGAGCATACTGGGCTACCAGAAGATGGGAGCCCATGGAGGGCATTCTCCTTCAAACCACCAAACGAGTCTAGCCTAGAGATGGGTGCAGTGGCACACATCTGCAATTTCCAGAGTTTTTTTTTTTTTTAAGATTTTATTTTATTTTATTGGTATATACATTTATATTATTACATGTAAGTAGAAAAGTTACATACAGCAAGAAGAACCATGAAACAATTATGGATCATATGAACGTTACATTCACGGTGTGTTGGCTAATTGCATTTGGCAACCTTGTAGAAAATATCTTTCCTATCTTGGTGAGTCTAAAATTCTGAATGAGAATCCATATCTATCAAATCTCATCTCTGTCAACTCAAAACATCTACCTAGATCTAAAAACATCTTAACCCCTAAATATCTAAGGTTAATTGTAAGACTAAACTATCTGGTCCTCGAACTCATCAAAGACTTGAAAAAGAATGAAACTTAATTACTTGAGTGAACAGGAAGTATAGTTTAGCAGCTTCCAAAATGAGAAAAGGGGTGTGGGGCGGGGGGCGGAGGGGGAGACAGTTTGCCGCCTGAACAGTTTTCCAAAACTCTGTATAACATTGGAGTCTCATCTTCAGCCTTCTGGCCTAATATAGCTGACAGACATATTAGTGAGACAGGATGTAATTCCAGTTTTTGAGAGGTAGAAGCTAGAAGGTCACGAGTTCAAAGCCAGCCTGAGCTGCACTGCAAGTCCTTGTCTTAACCTTCCCCTACATAAGCAAAACAAAACAGTCTAGATTACTTTTACCTTGAGTTCCTTTTCTGCTTTAGTCACAAGGCTACTGGCAGTGATTTTACATGATCTTATAGGCAAACATTTAAATGGTAATGCGCATCGTTAATCATGATAATATTAAGTGTACAGTAAGTGAAACTGGTTTTCTGCCAATGTAGTATAATATGAAAACATGCAGCATTTCAAGAAGGGTAGACTGAAATAGAACTATGGGTAAATAATAGAACAGTTGGCTTATGTAGATGGAAAAAGCTGTGAACGTGGTATGTAAAAGACTGACATTTGCGTAAACACTGAACTATATATTCTATAAAAAAAAAAAATCTTCTGAATCAGAAATACTAGAATTAAGGCTACAGGAAGATGCCCACTAGAACGTATACTGTGAGGCTCCACAGGAGGGTCAGGAGGCAGTTGATGGAGACATAAGAGAGGGTACACCAACTCTGCATAGCCCAGGAGGGGAGTGTCCTCTGATTCAGCAGGTGCCGGCTCTGCGCCATCCACAAAGCCTTACCTATCAGCACGGAGCCATCGTGTCCTCAGCCCTATTGCCACAACTTGGTAAACTTCCATGGTGAAAGAGTCAGGTCTTAAAACACAAGCCACGTCCCCTGCTCAAGAAGCAAGTGGGAATGGCTGCAGCAGGGAGCAGGAGAATCCTACTGGACCTGGGATCTGTGCTGTGCTCCTGTTTTTATGCTGGGGTAGAACAGGAGGTCACCCTTGGCCATCAGTGGCTGGTGGGTGGATGCAGGAAAGCGAGGGAGCATAAAGATTCTTGAGTTGTAGTCTCATTCTAACCCCTTAGTGCTGGAGGATGCCGGGGGGGGCGGGGGGTCATCTCTGAGGCTTGCATTGGATGTCTGCCTGTTCCTATGGAAACAACTGCTTTGGTGAGATGGTCCTTCCATTGTGGAATGGCTCTTAGTGTTATAAATGCTCCTCTGTGTAATGAGCTGCAATCTTCCTATTGGAACTTAGGGTCTTTGACCCTCATGCCATCAACTGCTCTGGCACCTGCTTCTGGAGAGGGCAAGTGTGAAGACGCATTTGTCACAAGGAAGAGCTGAACTCAAGACGGCTAGACCATCATCCAGTGCAGGAACTTCCCACTGATCTGTGCTGTTTCATATTGCAACTGACCTCTCAGACCCGAAGAAACCGAAAGCCTACCACCCCTTCCTTCCCCTAGTGCAGGCATCTCTTCCATAGCATGTGTGCAGGTCAGCTTTCCGTGACTGTAACAAATGCCTGAGATAAATCAAGTTACTAAGAGAAAAGGCTTATTTTGACTCACAATGATGGAGGCTGCCGTTCATAATTAGGCAGACATGTTGTGTACTTTAGGACCTTCTGTGGAGTACAGAGATTCCATTACAGAGGGAGCCTATGGCAGGGCTCCCTTTGTGGCCAGGAAGTACAGTGTCCCACAGGCAAACCCTTCTGAGGGCATGACTCCATCAGGTCCCACTCCTTATAGTTCCTGTCATCTCAGTAACACCAGTCTGTAGACTATACCTTTAATACAAGCGTCTTTGAGTGATTTTGAAGGTCGAAGTGTAGCATCATGTTTAACACGTGACTATGTTTGTCACTTTTCCCTGTGGCTGCATGGATGACTACAAATCTGGCCCAACATTACGTCTTGAGCACAAGCACCATAGATGCCAATACTGAGTCACGCAGAGTCAAAAGGTTGGACATGCTTGGCTGTGCTCATCTCTCCACTCCTCAATAATTCTAGGGTAGAGCCTGGTTGTCAAACACACCTGTGTGGCTTCCGTCCCATTGTCAGCCCTGGCTTTCTGAGCTCTGATTTACCTGCCAACCAATGCCTGTCATTCTGCGTCCAGTGGCTCTGGAGGAGAAGCCCTTCTTGTCCTGCCAATAGGCAAACAAATCTTTCTTATCTCTTGGCTAAACAGTGCCAGTTTCCTCTGCTGTTCCCGAAGGCCTGGCCTCTAAATCACCACTAGCCACTGCTGTGGCCTTCTAATGCAGTTTCATGCTGTTCATGGACCATCTGCACAGCAGTCCAGAAGCACTTCTCTTGAGCAGCATTCACCCTTGAAGCACCCACGAGACACGCAAGACTTTTGGTAAACTTGAGCTTAACTAAACTCCTTTTATGAACTTCAGGGTTGTTGTTGTTGTTTTTTAATCCCTTTTATCTATATAATGGGTAATTTGTTTGTTATTTGTTTTGAGAAAGAGTTTCTCTATGTAGCCCTGGCTACCCTGGAACTTACTATATCCCTCAGAATGGACTCAAACTCAGATCTGTCTGCTTCTGTCTCCCGAATGCTGAGATTAAAGGTGTTTACCACCATGCCTGGACACAGTGGATAATTATGGTTATGTGTTTATTTGAGACAGGGTTTCTCTGTGTATCCAGAGTGGAGCTTGTTCTGAAGACCAGACTGATCTCTAAATCAGAGAAATCCACCTGCCTCTGCCTCCCAAGTGCTAGGATTAAAGGCGTGCATCACCACGATTGGCTGCAGCGGATAATTTTAAGCTAATATTTTTAAACTCTCAGATGTTGTTGTGGCTTGTCTGCTCACCTCCGTCAGGCCTTCCCTGAGTATCTTTTGAAAAGATCTTCTGGACAAGCCCACCAGAAACCTTTGCCTGTGTGTCTTCTCTAGAATTCCCCAGTCTCTTCTCGGCCTGTTGCTCTTTATGGCAGTTAAGCCCTATTTAAGATGCCATCTATCATTTTATTTATTTATCCTTTTTAAATGCTGCCTCCCCCAACTAGGAGAGGAACTTTCATCAGTTTATGTACGTGTGGGCACACATGCACACTCGCACTCACACACTCATACACGCATGCAACGCACGCACATATAGTAAGTACTGGGTGAATAGTTGTTGGAACAGTAAGCGATAAAACATAAGCATACTATTTAACTTGCCATGACCATAGCAAAAACCACAGACCAGGGTGTTTAAGCAGCAGAGACATATTTTCTTACAATCCTAGAAGCTAGAAAGTACAAGATCTGAGTCTGGCAGGGTCTGGCACTTAGTTGGGGCTTCCTTCCTGGCTCACAAATAGCTGTCTTCTCACTGTGCGCAGGAGGTGTTTACTTAACAAGTGTGCTCAGAGAGAGGAAGGCAAAGAAGAGTTCCCCATAAATTCACTAGTCCTACTAGAGCTGATTCTAGAAACTTTATCTCAGAGCCTGGCGGGCACAGTGGTGCATGCCTATAATCCCAGCACTCAGGAGGCAGAGGAAGGCAGATCTCTGTGAGTTCGAGGTCAGCCTGCTCCAGTCAAAGGCTGCACAGAGGAAGCCTGTCTCAAAAAAACCAAAAACCAAACCAAAACATTTTATCTCCAATTACAGCTCCACGGGTGTGCATTAGTCAGTTTTCTGCTACTGTGACAAACAAACAAAACAAAAAACAAAACAAAACAAACAAACAAAAAAAAACAAACCTGGGACGACCAACTTATATAGGGCAAAAAAAAAAAAAAAAAAAAAAAAAAAAAAAAATGGCTCTAATGGATATATAGTCCCTCAGTCTGATACTGTGGGCCTGTAGTGGCATTGTGACAGTCATATGTGCTGAAGGAGGAATGTTTAATTCAGAGTAGCCAAGAAACAGAGAAGGGAGTCAAAACCCAAACTGTAGTAGAAAGCCAGCACTTCAGCTATGTGTTTGGGAGGGACCCAATTCCACCAAGCAATAGGTGAGAACCTGGGGAGCAATGACTCAACCCATTTGTGTAGATGAGAAAAGTATGGCCCCGGTGCTGAGGCTCACCTCCAAGAGAGCCTCACGTCAGGGCTCCCAACCACACATTAGGGCCAGACTCCACAGAGTCTAGGACACATCCGTCCCCAGTTCTCCTTTCTGCTGGGTCTCACCTCCAAGGGTCAGGACCAAAGACTCTCCTTCCAACGAGCCCACTTGTCTAGCAGACCCTGGGGAGCAGGCGTAGTAGCCAGCCTTCAGCTGTCATCTTTGCAGAGATCTGTCTTTGACCTGTCGACCCAAGGTTATCTAACATGCAGCCAGGCTGCAGTGACAACAGGCTGGTAGGTCAGGCTGACTTTTCACACAGCATTAGAGGAAAATTAAGTGCTAACAATGTGTGTGGGATGGACTCCAAGGTGACGAGAATTCTAAGAAGGAAGTTGTGGGATTCAAGTCATGTCTAGAAGGGTGTGTGGGCCCTTAGACAAGCAGAGGGGGAGGAGAAAGGCATTGTGGGTAATGATACGGGATCGGGGTGGTAACAGTACCCAAGTACATTACCGGGACAGTGACAGGAGGCCAGCATTCATGCAGAGGATGAGCAAAGCTACAGTGTGAGGTGGAGGGTAAAATGCTCCCTTCTGTCTTCTATCCCCTGCCCCCCCACCCTCCCTCCCCCTCCCCCAGTGGATGCTATGGCTTAGACGCAAAGGGCCAGCACCTCCATAGTTTCCAGCTATCTTCCTGAGAGTGTCTGCTAGCAGCAGACCTTTGATTTTCCAGACGGAGCAAACAGCTTCTTAGCTTTTCTCGCTGTCTTTCCTTCCAGGCTCTCCAGCATCAGTGGCCAGTTCTGAGACAAAAGAGCCCCCCGCTTACTGCCTTGAGCTGGATCCAAGTTTCCTGGGCTCAGGAGGTTCAGCACACGCATGTTGTTGGGGAGAGCTGCCAGCAAGCAGGTCTTTCTCCTTCAGCCTGACAAGAAGCAGGCAGGTCCCAGGCAGCTGCGTTTGAGTCACGCAAAAGGCCAAGTCAACCCTCCTTCCTGCCAAGGCCAAAGCCACGTTCTCAGTGATTGGGGTGTGTGGGTGTCTTCTGGACTCAGGGTAAGTCCAGCAGCGGCACAAGCCAACGCTCATGCAGAGCCACAGGAGCCAGACAGTTTCCATTCCTAGGGAAGCACCGGAGGAGGCGGAGGCGGCAGCACCCTTGGATCTCCACCCACTGGGCCTCAAAACCCTACTGAGCACTTGGCAACTGAATGGGACTCAGGGAAAAACACGACAACAGGCACCTAGGCTGAACTGGGGTAGGGGAGTCGGTGACAAGGACAGGAGACCCTATGGAGTCTCTGAGCACTGTAGTAATAACACACTTATTGACAGAAGAACTTCAGGCTGTAGGAGTACCCCACCCCCGCCACTACGACCCTCAGCTACTGTGCACACTTTGGCAACAGGATGCTGAGGCCAAATTCAAATGGACACTGTTTAAAGAAGCTAATACTGGGCTGAGGCTATAGGTCAGCTGGAAGCATGCTTGCCTAGTGTGCACGAAACTCCAGGTTTGACCCCCCAGCACTGCACGCACCAGGCATGGTAGTTCATGCCTATAATCTCAGCAGGTGGAGGCAGGAGCCACAGAAGTCTAAAATTATCTTCAGCTAAGTAGTGAGTTTAAGGCTAGCCCAAGACACATGAGACCCTACCCCTAAAAAAAAAGGTTAAAAGTAAATAAATAAATAAATAAATAAAGAGGATGGTAAGTACCACCCTCTGCGCAGTCCAGAGAGAGAAAGTGGAGAGAGCTCTTATTCGGGGCAACATGAATTTGGGATCCCAGGATGTCTATTGTGCAGATAACGTTCCCATGTCCTTTGATATGTATGGCACAGCTATTTCCCATTCCTTTGGGCTTCTCTTTGCCCACGGACATCCTACTCACCCCTCAGGAATATCTGGGAAGTGTTCCATCCTTATCCATGTCCTAGAGGCAGGGATCCTGAAGTTTGCCACATATGGCAGCTAGGTACCATTGACTTGAACCCCCACTGTGATGCATCCTACCCGCTCCAAAAACAACTTGACTTGCTGGGTTGTTGGGAGGAGCATATGGAATATAAGAAAATGGTACAGACAGATCCCCTGGTGGGATCCGAGACCATCAAAAGCATTTTTCTAACAGCTGGATCAAAGCTGACATATCCTAAAGACCAGTAGGGGGCCTAGACTTCTACAGCACCCCACCTCCCCTGTGGAGACAAGCAGGGGATCCCCATTTGCTGCAGGTGTCATTAAAGGGAATGGTGGGACCTCAGGAGGCAGGGTCTACAGCTAAGCAGCTGGGAAGTGAGCGAGACCCAGGAGTTCCCCTTTAATTAGAATTCCTGCCTAGGATGAAGGGTTGAGGCTGCCAGCCCAGGTCTTGAGCCATTGGTCATGGCCCATAAAGGCCACACATGCGTCACATGCAGCAGAGCTTGCTTTCCAGTGGTAGAGTCTCGTAAGCCTCTGTGGTCCCCATCTACAGCCTTGGATGCCCCAGGACTCCACCAAAAGCTCCTCTCAACAGCCTACCCTGCAGTGACACCCAATGAGGCTCTAGGCACAGTGTCCATTTGTGGGCTCTCCTCTCCCCATACCCCCTGCCTCCCTTTGATCCCAGCTACAGGACCAGCATCCAAACATCCAAGTGTCCACTGATGACTGTAGAAGGACCAACCTGTAGGGCCCATCGTTGGCAAAGATTTGCATCAACCTAAGGTTTTTTAAGACTGTGAAGCACATCTGGGATGTGACGTGCAGTGATGGCGTCGGTGGTAGCTGCCGCTGGCGGCTGTGCTGCCATGATGTTCATCTGCTGCAGCCTCCAGCAGGGAGCAAGGACAGACGAGGCTCCAGCAGCTTGGGCATCGCAGAAGCTGTGCCCCCACATGAAAAACTGCTTCCCTGTCTGCTGATCTATGGTGGGACTCAGAAGCCACCAAATATTTTTCTTGCCTTAGACATCTAGAATTCCCCTGAGACCCTGCCTCTTCTTTCAGTTCAATATTCTGGGTTTGTTTTTGTATTTTGTTGTTGCTGTTGTTGTTTTGGTTTGGTTTGATTTGATTTGGTTTGGTGGTGGGTTTTTTTTGTTTGTTTGTTTATTTCATTTTGGTTTGGTTTGGTTTGGTTTTTTGAGACAGGGGTTTCCCTGTGTCACAGCCCTGGCTGTCCAGGACTCTTTGTAGACCAGGCTGGCCTTGAACTCACAGAGACCCACCTGCCTCTGCCTCTCTTGAGTGCTAGTAGATTAAAGACTTGTGCCACTATACCAGCTTAGTTTTTGTTTTGTTTTTAACAACGTTTTATTAAGTAGCTCTGGCTGTCCTGGAACTCACTATGTAGACCAGGCTAGTTTTGAACGCACAGAGATCCACCTGCCTCTGTCTCCCAAGTTCTGAGACTAAAGGCGTGAACCACTACTGCACCCAGCCAGTTTATATTGTATCCTGCTGATATGTTTTCCCAGTGAGGTTTGCTTTTAGAGACTAGCATTCATTTGCATGTTAGTATGAACAAAGGATGGAAGAGCAGATCAATTTAGACACAGAATATAGGAATTTAAGATACTAGAGTTCTGTGGAAGGTAGTAGATGACAAAAACCAAACAAAACAAAAAACCCAAAAACCAAAAAAACTCCAAAACAAACAAACAAACCCAAACAAACAAACAACTCAACTAAGCTCTGAACTCGGCCAAAGGCAAAGTCATTTAAGCCAAAGTCAAAGGCAGTTCTGGGGTGTGTTGTTGGGACCATGTTGTTTCAGGCTCTGTACCCTACCACTGTCCCTTAGTAGCTACCACCTAACTTGGTTATATAACTATCTCTTCTGCCATAAAACAAGAAAATTCTCAGCACCTCCTCCCCAGGCCCTTGTAAAAATTAAGTTTCAGCTAGCCTGGATGGACGCAGGGCATCTTGAGGATGGAGTGTGATTAAGAAGCCTGGCAGAGTTGCTATTCTAGGGGGGACTCCTTTGAGAGATACCTCTTCATGGAAAGCAATCATCGTTTTGGGCCCCTCCTCCAGAGGGCTCCTGTAGTTTTCTGGGCAGGGTGAGTGCAAAGAAATCCTCAGCGCCCTCCCTCCATTGCTCGGCCTGCTGAAAGCCACTACATATGATTACCAGCTTTCTGTTTCCCATTTAAATGAGGAGCCCCTGCTAATAAATCAACTCACAAGCACCACAAGCAGGTCCTAAGCCCTCTCACTTTTCCTTCAGGCTTCTTGTTTGAGGTACCTAATTAACTAATAGCTAAGACTGGGGACTTGTATATCTCCTGGGAGGCTCCTCTTCAAATCCCTTCTCCCAGAGGGCTCTCCTGGCTTCTCACTGATAGAATCTCACAGGACAGTCTGGTCTGGCTAGAAAAGGGTCAAGCCATTAGACTGTGGGAATAGGGGCCGCTATGCTAATGGAAGTGGGTGATAAATAAACCTATCCAATTTAACTAACACAACCCATCATCCCTAGGCCCTCACGGCCTCCAATCAGGTCTAATTTTAATGATGCAGCTATTAGGAAAGATCGCCATACCCTGTCACCATAGGAGGGAAGGTCTCTGTTGGTTCCTGCTCCCCACATGCATAGTTTCAAACTATGTATCTATCCTTCAAGAGGCAGCCTCAACTCATTCATCTCTCATGTGTCCCACAAAACCACCCACTGAACACATGCCGCGTGCCAGGGGCAGAGCTAGAGAAGAGGGTCATTGTGTGCAAAGGCGGGGGGGGGGGGGGGGGGAAGGGGAAGGGTACAGATGATCTGTTTAGACTACAATTTTTTTAATTACTATTTTTTATTTCTTTAAAATATTTTCAAATGAAGAGTGTATATGTGTGCATGCACGAGTGTGTGTGTGTATGTGTGTGTGAATGCACTTGCACGGGCACACACATACATTCCACAGTATCTGCATTATTTGGTACTTTGGAGACGGCAGGTTAGAATTGCACCGTAAGCTTCATGCAGACTGATTTGCTCCTCCCTCCTTAGCATCCAGGCTACAGTCATGCCAGCATGCCCATGCTCGGGTTAACTAGGCCACAGCTTTTTACTGCAGGTTCCACACCCTTATATGAATGTAGAATTTAGCGGGGGAGGGAATGTCAACAGTAAAAGGTGTCTGAGGCATGCAAACAGAAACAAAAGTGAATTCGAAACCACTGTGTTGCTCAGTGGTAGAGTGTTAAGACAATTGCGCAAGAAACGCAGCCTTGGGCACTCAAGAGGTCTGGAAACTTGCACACATGTGTTCACGCCTGTTCCTGCTTGTGGGTCGGCCATGATCTGCTACCTTAAGCCCCTGCTGCCTTGACTGCCCAGTCACGATGCACGGACCCTATGGTGAGCTACAACACATCCGCTCTCCTTCAGGTTGCTTTTGTCAGAGTACATATCACAGTAGGAAAAGAAACTAAGACAAAATCACAAGTGAGCTTTTTCAAAAGATAAAGGAGCCTTTCCACGAAGCTGAGAGCCACAGCTCTCCTAGGAGTAAGGAAGCAAGCCTCTCACTCAGTTTAGGATTGATGTTTTCAAACGTGAGCGGAAGTGATGGCAGGCAGTGGTGGCGCACACCTTTAATCCCAGCGTTTAGGAGGCAGAGGCAGGCGGATCTCTGAATTTGAGGCTGGTGCATCTACACCAGTTCCAGGACAGCCAGGGCTACAT
Organism: Acomys russatus; assembly: GCF_903995435.1. Classification (NCBI taxonomy): domain Eukaryota; kingdom Metazoa; phylum Chordata; class Mammalia; order Rodentia; family Muridae; genus Acomys; species Acomys russatus. The sequence goes on from NC_067163.1 coordinate 16,242,771, forward strand.
AGAAAAACCGATGTCTCACAAAAACAAAGCACCACCACCAACAACAACAATGTGAGCACTGAGTCCTAAGTGCTGGGATGAGATTGTACAAGTGACTTAAAGCGGACAGGACTGCTCAGCCCCTGTCCCAGGAGTCATTAAGGGATGAGCTCCCCAGCAGAACAGAAAGGCCATGCAGTGTAAATAAAAGCAGCTCGGGACAGGAAAAACTCAGGCTATTTCAAGATCACACTCCTACGAGTTGAGACCCCTCCATCTACAGTCACAGTGAGTTCCTCTGAACCTGATTTGTAAACGTCTCACATGCATGCCACAGCCTCCAAACGGGCCGTTCCCATCAGCGAGTGTTTGGGAGTCGGATTCCAGGTGATGTGGCCAGGTGAGACCAGGTCCTCATGCTCAGCTCTCCAAAGCCAGACGCTGAGTGACACGGGCAGGAGTGCAAGCGGGTCTTTGTCAGCATCATCTCCAGAGGACCAATACCCCTCCCTTCAGACTGCAAGTGTCAAAAATCAATGCGATTTCTACAAAGAGACAAAGCTGGTGGATGGCTGTCAGGCTAGCCAGAGGCAGCTCAAGCAAGCGTTTCCCAAGAGCAATCTCCGGTAACACAGACCAGTGCTCTGCACTTGGCTTCTGGCCTTCTCATGGCGCTAGAGCAGTGCCTCTCAATCTGGGGGTCAAACAACCCTATAACAGGGGTCGCCTAAGACCACTGGCAGACACAGACATTTACACTGTGATTCATAACAGTAGCAAAACTACAGTTATGAAGTAGTAACGAAAATAGTTTTACGGTTGCGGGGGGTGAAGGGTCAGCACACCACGAGGAGCTGTATCAAAGGGTCGCAGCGTTAGGAAGGTTGAGAGCCACCAGTCTAGTAGGAGTATAGGATGCATTCTGACAGAAGCTGGACCACTGAGATGGTTAGGAAGAAAGAGTAGACGTTTGCACTTTACTCATAGTCAACAATAGCGTAAAGTAAAATTGGCTGGAATACAGTCTCATGGTTCCATTAGTAAGGCACACAGTTAGGCACAGTTTGGAATGTGAAGTAGGGCAGGGCCTATTTAACTGTACCTGAGATGTTGGCTTTGGGCAGTCCTGGGGATCCGACTGTATTTTACTAAAACGCATCTGGTTATAGATTTTATCTATTCTGCTTGCATGTCACCTTAACTCTTGAAAGTTACCAGCCTTTGTTGCTCCCTTTGAATACTGCCCTCCCACGACCTTTCCATTTCTTTGAGTAACTTCTATTTCAGTCTATCTCCCATGTCTTTAAACATCTCTTAAATACTTTATATACTTTTTTAATCCTTTGCAATGAATTCTGACCACCTTCCAGCTTATTATCCGATGTTTTATATGAATACATTGTTTGCATGAAACTATTATATTTTTTAAAGATTTATTTATTTATTATGTATACAATGTTCTGTCTGCACATACAGTCACAGACCAGAGAGGGCACCAGATCTCATTATAGATGGTTATGAGCCACCAAGTGGTTGCTGGGAATTGAACTCAGGACCTTTCAAACAGCAGTCAGTGCTCTTAACCTCTGAGCCATCTCTCCAGCCCTTGAAACTATTATGTTTTAATTTTAGTGCTTATGTTTTTATGTCACGTGGCTGCCGTTTTCCATCATTCTCTCCCTTTTTAATTAACTTTTTAAATTACACTTAGGCATTTAGACTTTTGAGCATATCTTTTTAAATTTTAAATTGTATTATTAGTGTTTGAGGGGAGAGGAGGAAAGGAAGGAGAAAGAGAAAGGGGGAGGGGTCTCTGTACAGGTCACCTCACAGGTCAGAAGACAGCTTTGCAGAATGGATTCTCTCTTTCCACCTGTACATGGGTTTCAAGGACTGAACTTGGTTCACCAAGCTCATTCAACAGACATTTTTACCTAGTGACCCATCTGTCTGGCCCTGAGCACCTTCTTAAGAACCCCCCTTCCTGAGGTTCAGTCACATTCTCTGGCATGTATTTATGAAGGGTTGTTTCCTGGTGGTTCTCTAGGTTTGAGGCCGTGTTAAATGGCCTTCACCTTTTAAGGTGGAATCAAGAAGGTCTGGCCTTCCAAAGGGGCTTCTGTATCTCCACCAGTCCCCCAAGGCTGCAGGAGCATCAGCCATGTTCCAATTCAATGTTAACATCTTAGTCTGGGGGAGCCTTGGGCCACCCGAATGGTACAAAATAGAACCAATCTCAGGCCAACTTATAGGGCTATTTTTTTTCCCACCTAGACCCAAGTCAAAACAGACAGGTTTCTCTGCTGGCTCCTTCTGCTCAAGTCGCTATTTCATTACTTAACTAATATGTAGTCCAGAAATTATTCTAGCTTCATACAAGAACCTGACTTCCAACCTCCCAACCCTTGTGGTCATCGTGAGTGATCACGAGCCGTCCCACTGCCAGGGCAGCCTCAGTCTCTGATTGTGCGTTTGCTAGTCTGGTTTTCAGCTCACTCTCCAGTTTTGTCCCTGGGGATTTACTTTACTGTTTTGTAAGCTGCATTTACAGTGATATTTAATGTAATATCCAGAATTTCTAGGTGGTTTACAGCCCAAGACAAAACAAAACAAAAACCAGGGGGAAAAAAAAACCCTTTCAGATTATACTTGACAATATTGACAAATTAACCTGATCCTGTCCATAGATGCTGCTTCTCCTATTCTGTTTCTTTTGGCTTTTGTAAGACAGGGTTTCCTTGTGTAGCCTTGGCTGTCCTGGATTCAATTTGTAGAACAGGCTGGCCTCAAAGTCACAGAGATTTGCTTGCCTCTGCGTCCCTGACTGCTGGGATTACAGGCATGCTCCACCTCGCCCAGTTTAGTCTGTTTATTATTCAGACCCTTCATAAGCACATTAATGCACGTCTATACCTGACTGAACCACCTCATCCTGAAGAAAGGGCTCTTCATCCTAAGATTCCCACAAGCCATTGGAAGACAAGGAGTTGGGCACTTTTGAGTCAGGTCCAATCACATGCTGTGGTGGGAGGAGGGTTCTAGCGTGTATAACACTGTGTCCTAATGTTGTCTCAAGCAGGAAGTTTTCTGCTATGGTCTGGACCTGTCCCTCAAACATTCATGTGTTAAAGGCTTAGACTCTAAGGTGGTAGTTTGTTTTGCTTTTGTTTTGTTTTGTGGTGTTGAAACCATTGGGAGGTAGGGCCTAAAGGGAAGTCTTGAGGTTATTGGGTGTGTACTCTCTTGAGGGGAACTCCATCCCCACCCCCATCCCCCTTTTGATGCTGTGAGTACCTCTCCTCCATCATGTGTGCCTATCGTGATGACTGCATCCTCAGGGGCCTGAAACTGTGCTAAAGTTGATCACTGACTAGAACCTCCAGACCTGAGCCCAAACAAACCTTTTCTCTTCATAAGTTGGGTGTCTCTGGCATTTTGTTATAGCAGTAAGGGGGGAAAGCTGCCTATTTCCTTAGAAAGCCTTACAAACAAACAGGGCGCTGGCAGATGCATTTTCAACAGTGCCTTCACCCAGCTCCCCTGGAACAAGATATTGTCCTGAATGAAACAGCTATTACCCACGAAAAAGAGCAAACAGCTAGCTAGACAGCCCAGGGCCAGCTGTGAGGGCTAATGTAGGGTTCAGTCTGAAAGACAGCTCTAATGAGCTACTGGCTAACATTTTTGTCAAGCTCTTAGACATAGAGATCAAAGCGAGGTTACAAACTTGATGCCTGACACAAAGCTGAAAGGGACAGAGAACACAGTCCAGAAATGAGGCTCAAATGGTTTCAGCTAATTAGCATAAATAAGATTAAATTTAATCGGGATTAGGCAAAGCCCTGTAGTTAGGTCCAAAACACCAATTGTAAAGAACAAGATTGCCATACCCAGGCTTGGGAACCATTCATAGGCCACGGACATGAGCTGGGGAGAGTGATCATAACTTAGTGTGGCCCTGATTAGCCCTGCTCCTCCGAAGTCCTTCCAGCACAAGAATTCCCCAGAGGCCACCCATCCCCCATAGACTCAGAGTCTTAAAGCCCTTGTTTCTTCTTTGTCAGTCTCACACTAGGCTCTGTTTCTTTTCCCTGCTTAATCTTAGGCCTTCTGTTTGAATCACAGGATTTTGGCTTTGGAACAGATTTTGGAATCTGTCTTCCTTTTCTTTTATCTTTGTACTTGTGTGTGTGTGTGTGTGTGTGTGTGTGTGTGTAAGGGGGGATGGAGCGAGGGAGGGAGAGAGAGAGAGAGAAAGGGGGAGAGAGAGAGAGAAAAAAAGGAGAGAAAGAGGGAGAGAGAGTGAGGAGAGAGAAAGGTAGAGAGAGAGAAAGGGGGAGAGAGAGAGAAGGAGAGAGAGAGAGAGAGCGCACCTGTGCACAGAGACAGACTCTCATTATGCAGCCTGGCTGGGCTGGCCTGGAGCTTGCTATGTAGAGTGTCTGTCTGTGTGTGTGTGTGTGTGTGTGTGTGTGTATGTGTGTGTGTGTTTGTGTTTGTGTGTATGTGTGTCCGTGTGTGTGTGTGTGTCCGTGTGCCTGTGTGTGTGTCTGTGTGTGTGTGTGGGTCTGTGTGTCCATAGGCATGGATGGGCCATGCACACTGTAGCAGTCACATGACAATGTTCAGGAGTCAGTGCTCTCCCTTCATCTTGTTGAGGCAGGGTCTCTCTTGTTGTGCGTGGGGGGGTCTGAATACTCCAAACAGATGGCCTCTAAGCTTCCGGGCAATTCTGCTGTCTCCACTTCACATCTTGCTTTAAGAGTGTGGACACAAGCTACAGATTGTATCTTTTTGTGGGATCCAGGGATTGATCTCAGGTTGTCAGGCCTTCAACACAAATACTAGCCCCTCCTAGTTGCAGGTTCTACATCTCTAAGAACTACTGCATGCTGGGAAACTTGCAAGAATGGCGGCTACATTTCTCCTAGAAACCAGGCCATGGGAATCAGGGGAGTACTGTCAAATGATAGAAGGAGCAGAAGGTCCTGTGTCACTCCAGCAAATCTATTAGAATGACAGGGGCGTGCTGAAAAGCTCTATGTCAACCTGACACAAGCTAGAGTCGTCTGAAAGGAGAAGACCCTCAACTGAGAAAACGCCTCCATAAGATCTGGCTGTTGGGTATTTTCTTAACTAGTGATTGATGGGAGGAGGGTGCATCCATCGTGAGTGGTACCATCCCTGGACTGGAGGTCCTGGGTTCTATAGGAAAGCACACTTGCCAAACCATGTGGAGCAAGGCAGTAAGCAGCACTCCTCCATGGCTTCTGCATCAGCTCCTGCCTCCAGGTTCCTGCCATGTTTGAGTTCCTGTCCTGACTTCTTCCTTCAATGATGAACAGTAATGATGACATGTGAGGCAAATAAACCCCTTTTCTCACCAAGTTGCTTTGGTCCTGCTGTCTCATCACAGCAACAGTATCCCTAACTAGGACTAGGAGTAGTTGGTTGACTATCAACTTGACGCAAACTAGAAACATTTAAGAAGAGGGACCCTCAATTAAGAAAATACCACCTTTGGCCTTTAGGCAAGTCTGTGGGGGCATTGTCTTGATTAATGATTGATATGGAAGGGTCCAGCCTACTGTGGTTGGTACCAACTCTGGGCAGGTGGTCCTGGGTTATATAAAGAAGCAAGCTGAATAACTGGAAAGATAGATCAGCAGTAAAGAGCACTGGCTCTTCTTTCAGAAGACCTGAATTTGATTCCCAACAACCATGTGGCAGCTCAAAACCATCTGTAACTCTAGTTCCAGGGGATCTGATACCCTCTTCTGGCCTCTGTGGGTGCCAGGCTGCATGCTACACACAGACACATATGCAGGCAAAATGCCTATATGTAAAATAATAAATAAATCTTTTTTTTTTTTTTAAAAAGAAAGAAAGCAAGCAAGCTGAGCATGCCAGTCGGTCTTCCATGGTGTCTGTTTCGGTTCCTGCTCTAACTTCCCTTACTGAAGGATGAGATGTGCTAGTTGCAAGGTGAAATAAACCCTTTCCTCCCTCAAGTTGTTTTTGGTCAGTGTTTTAGTAGAGCAATAGACAGCCAAACTAAGACAAGGGAAGAGAGTGGAAAGACAGGAAGGGATGTCTGTTCAACAGAAGCCACTTTTTCAGCTACTCGCTGAGTCCATACTGTATGCAAGGTAATATAGATGTACTTGGCCCATCTGAGAAAGGACTGTCCAACAAATTGAATGCACTCCATCTAGCTACAGTGTTGATGGGTCCCTGAACTCTTCTTGAGAGTGCAGCAAAGGAGGCTGCTACACTCATTAGTGGAGAGGACAAAGCTGTCCTATGGAAGATTCTGGTTCTGTAATATCATGTCTAAGCCAGGCGAGCTGTCTTGGAAAGGGATGAACACTAATCCTCTGGAAGGCAGAAGAGGTGACAGACCATGCGTTGACCTTCCAAAGGGATCAGGATGACCTCCCAAAAAACATCTGCGATACTTCTCAACCTGTCTGCTTTGCTTCTGGCTCATTAAGCTGGCCCAGCCTTAGCCGAGGCCGCACCTGCAAGAGATAAAGACTAGCCGAAACCAGCAATGGTGTTGACAGCAATTCCCCAGAATCTTTGTCTTCTGACTTGGCTCCAGGTTCTTCCTCCTGGCTTCTGGCTCTGTCGTCACCTCAGTTATTTGAACCTTGGCTTTGCTAATCCAATAGGCCAGGGAGGTTTCCAAACCTCGGGGAGGGTTAGAGTCACCTAGAAGACTTCCTAAGCCACCCTCGTTGGTCCCTGGTTCAAGAGTTTTTAATTAAGTTTATCTGGGATTAGCCCAAGAATTTGCATATCTGACTCCTTTCCTGATGATTCTATTGATGTTGGTGATGATGGCTTGAGGACCTAGAATCACTGTGGCACATAGCTCTGCCCTCAGCATAGCCCTCCAGGCAAGCTCATCACTACAAAATTTCACCTTCATCTCTTAGCTAGCAACCTCTGGCATCTTTGGAAGTTTGCAAGAAATGAAGGCCTAAAGTTTCCCAGCATTTTATTCCTGGAAGCCAGGGCTTCTTGGTTTATTAAAATGCAAGTGCCTCAGGAGATACTGTGACATGGCTTTATAGGATATTTAATCTGAAAATCTTCTGGAGGGTGTGTACCTTTGTGAGGAATCAACAGGCTTTAAAAAAAAAAACAAACAAACAAACAAACAGAAAACCCTTGAATTCTGTCTGATTCCCCAACCACATAAATCCCATGACCTTATAGCTATCAGATGTCCAAAAGTAAACAGTGCTAGCCACATATTAATTACTGTCATGTAACTCTTAGTGCCAGGCTCTTTCAGAAACTTACACAAAGAGAGGGAGACCCACATGCACGTATGAGCGGGGCAAATGGGATGGGTGTGGCTAAGGTTCTCTGGCTTTGAGGAAAGACAGAGACAGAGAAACAGAGACAGAGACATACAGAGAGAGAATCTTGGGATGAGGGGAGACTGGAGGAGAAGGGAGGAAGAAGGCTGCACCATAGGTTGGACAGAAGAGAAGCACATGGCCGGCATGGATGGAGATTTGTCCCAGATGATAATTAGCAAGTACTTGGGATTATGGATGGAAGCTAGCTTGATAGAAATCATGAAAAGCATCCCATACCTGCCCCACTATGGAAAGTAGTTTAGGGGATTAATATCTGCCCTGCCCCAGGTCAACTAAGGCTATTTTAAAACATAACAGGTGTCTGTGTTTCACTGATTGTTAGTGGGTTAGAAAATACTGACAAAATAATAATTATAGGCCTGATAATAGCCATCATTAGGCCATACTGAGAAATTAACCACAACATGACTTTCGGGGCCTTGTTTAGGTTCGTTTTCTGTTGTTGTGATAAAATACTCTGACCAAAAGAGCTGCGTGGGAAAGAGAGGCCTTGTTTTAATTCACAATTCTGGGTTATGATCCATTATAGCAGGGAAGTCAGAGCAGTAAGAACTTAAAGCAGGTAGACGTGTCCACAGTTAGGAGCAGAGAGAAGGAACACAAGCTTACTTATTCCTCAGTCAGTCCCACATAGCTCAGGACCCAAGCCCAGGGAATGGTGCTACCCACAGTGGATTGGGTCTTCATGTCAACTAATGTAATCAAGATAATACCCCCCCCACACACACACACAGACAGGCCAACCTTATGAGGGTAACCCCTCACTGAGAGTCTCTTCTCAGCTGACTCTAGACTGTGTCAAGTTGATAGCTAAAAACCATCAAAGGCCATGTCTGACTTTAGCAACTTAGTACACACAGTCCCCAGAGGCTTTCCTCAAGGTCCCATGACTTTGATATTGAGTGATTTTATTGAGCAAGGAGACACATTTAAATGATACAGGGCTTCACGATGGGGAAATTCACGGGATGGTTAATCATAGGATTTACTGAATTGCCTGAGAACTCAGCAGCCCAGCCCTTTGAAGACCAGGACGAATGCTTTGCTTGCCCATCATCTGTGAAAGCTGTTTGCAGAGAACAGTGACAATCCACTGCTGAGGCCCCCACATCAGGCTGATGGCCCCGCCTATGTGAGAGGCCTCGCTATGGACGAGGCTACACATCCTGTCAAAGGCTCCTATTCAGCCTGCCCCTCTTTGGACCTTCTCACTTCTAAGTCCCAGCTGAGTCTCTCCAGCTACATTCATTGCTGCCCCTAAACTGAAAATCCAGAATGTTCTAGCCCGTTGAACACAATGACCTGACAAGCTGACCTGACAGTTTGCTCCTGAGATCCTTTGCCTCCCACTCAGGAGCACATCAACAATGAATTGCAGCAACTTCCATGTCTACCCGTGAATGCCTTGGCCTGCCTTTGCCCACGGGACACTTCTGAGTTTTCTGTCTGGTCTTTCATTGAGTCTGTATTCATACTAACTATCTGCTTCCAGGCCAAAATCTACTTACAAGACCACCATGATCATGATGCTATTCTGTTCGGCCTTCATTCAACTACTGAGCCAATGGTTAATTTTTCCTCAGGACTTTTGTAAAACACAGAGACGGTTGGCCAATTCAATGTCATTAGCCTTGTTGACCTGAGATTCAAACTCAAGTTGGAATGCTGTAACCTTTGCATGTGTGCATGTTCATGTATGTTCATGCATAGCTATGTGGAGTGCATGCACACATGAAGGTCAAAAGTCAACATCAGGTATCTTTGTTAAGCATTTTCCACTTTCCTTTTAAAAAAGAGTTTACTTATTCTTAATTATGTGTATGTGTGAGACGGTTGTGTGTGTGTGTGTGTGTGAGAGAGAGAGAGAGAGAGAGAGAGAAAGAGAGAGAGAATGTGCATATGAGTGCAGCTGCCTGAGGAAACCCCTGGATCTGGAGTTAACAGGCAGTTGTAAGCCACCTGATGTGGCATCTGGGAACCAAATTTGGACTTTCTTCAAGAGCAGCCTGCCTCCCCAGTACTGAGATTATAGGTTTATAGTGTTGTGCCTGGCTTGTTTGGTTTTGTTTTCAAGACAGGGTTTCTCTGTGCAGCCCTGGCTGTACTTGAACTCACTCTGTAGACCAGGTTGGCCTGGAACTCAGAGATCCATCTGCCTCTGCCTCCCAAGTGCTGGGATTAAAGGTTTGTGCCACTACACTCAGCTGTTTTTGTTTTATTTTTATGCCCGGCTTTTTTTTTTTTTTTTTTTTTTTTAACATGGTTGCTGATGATCAAAGTCGGTTGCTCATATTTGTATGACAAGTACTTCATTGACTGAGCCATCTCCCCAATTCCCAGAATGTTATATCCTTATTTGCTGATTTGGGTGTTGCTACATCAAATAATCTGATTAAATAAGAGTTATATCAACAAATACAAGTATTCAACTGGCCTAGCTCCTCATGGGCCTGTTTCATGGCTAGGGATGGCAGATACCAGATTAAGAATCATTGTTGAGCTGGGCATGGTAGTACATGCCATTAATCCCAGCACCTGGGAAACAGAGGGAGGTAGAGCTCTGAGTTCAAGGCCAGCATGGTCTACCTAGAGAGTTCCAGGACAGCCAGAGTTTCACAGTAAGATTCTGTTTCAACAAAATAAAAGAAAATAGATTATATATAATGTAATATATTATAATATAATATATAACATAATATATAAGGGAGGGAAGGAAGGAGGGAGGGAGGGAGGGAAGGATGAAGAGAGAGAGAAGGAGAAAGAAGGAAAGAGGAAGAGAGGGAGAGGGAGAGAGAGTCATCAACTACTCTTTAGGCTGATGGTGCAGATGGGAGAGAAGTGTGGCAAACAGGCAGGATGCAGGTGATGAAGGTATCATGACACACACACACTCCCCACCTCCCACACACACACCATAACTTTTCCAAAGACACTTTCCTAAAAGCAGGGGGAGAGTTAGGAGACCTAAGCCTTGACCCAGGCTAGAGTGTAAAAAAGAAACTCACCAGAGATGCCACTCTCTCACCCCCTGCATCTCTTCCTGCCTAGATACAGAATAAATGCCTCCTGGAAGCCAGGCGTGGTGGCACACACCTGTAATCTCAGCACTCGGAAGACAGAAGCAGGCAAATTGCTGTGAGTTCTAGGCCAGCCTGGTCTACAAAGAGAGTCTAGGATAGCCAAGGCCACACAGGGAAATCCTGTCCCAAAAAACAAAAATACATACATACATACATACATACATACATCCTGGATACATGCAGAACGCATCTAAGGTACTCAGGCAAAGGTGGGGTACCATCATGGAAGCTTTACAAATAGTTAACACTGAGTAAACCCTGGCCTATAGATGAAAAGAGAGGAAAAGTCTCATCGAAACACACTTGTCTGTACACATGCACACACCTCTATGCAGACCAGGGAGCCAGCACAGGGTATCTTCCTCCATCGTTCTCCACCTCATTTCCCCCATAATTATTTATTGCTTATGTTTGGGAGTGAGGCATGGCATGCCCTTGATTGTCTATGAGAATCTTAGCACAGCTTCCCAGGAGTCAGTTGACTCCCTATTGTATGGGTTCTGGGGGTCAGAGCCAGGTGGTTGGTTTGGTTGGGCTTGGCCACAAGCACCTCTACTTGCCCATCCTCTACCATGTTTTTGAGACAGGGGTTCTCACCAAACCTGAGCATCTAGCTTGTCTTTGTCATCCAGCCTCAAGTACTGGGGGTTATTGCACCCATATCCCCGGTTTTGTTTGGTTTGGTTTGGTTTGGTTTTTTGAGACAGCTTCTCTGTGTAGCTTTAAATATCCTGGGACTCCCTTTGTAGACCAGGTTGGCTTCAAACTCACAGAGAGATCTGCCTGCCTCTGCCTCCCAGAGTGCTGGGATTATAGGCATGCGCCACTACACCCAGCTCATAGTCCCAGCTTTTATGTGCTGGGGACCCAAACTCAGTTCCTCATGGTTTTACGGCAAACACTTTACCAACCAAGCCACCTTCCCAGTCTATACATTATTAATAATAATTATTATTGATTAGATATCATATCACATTTTATAATAGTATGATTTTATTATGATGTAATAATATAATTTATTATATAAAATAAGTGTTATTATTGTTGTCAGAAGCATCCACAGGAACATTCTAGTCAATGAGGAAGTCAGTGCTGACTGCCAGGTGGATTTAAAGTGGCTCCAGGAAAACCTCTGTGCAAATGTTCCTTTTCAAGTTTAGTTTCAAAGACAACTTAAAGGGAAAAGAGAATGTCTACAGTAGCAAAATGGCAGTCGCTTGCACCTGGGCAACCAGGTTTTATTCCAGAACTGGGAGTATTTGTGCACAGATGGAGAGTTTGAGTGTGCTGCAGGAGCCACAAACCCTAGAAGGGATATGGCTGGAAACCAGGGTAAGAATTTGTCTACCAAGGTCACACACAGACACACTCCTGCCAGGTGTGACTCCACCAGCCCCCTTTCCTGAAGAGAGGTGAGATCATTCCATGGAAATGAGGCGTTTCCTCAAAGCCTCTAACATGACAACGGCCATGTTGACTGAACACCTGCTCAATGTACACAGCCTGTCTGGCACCATGGGGGAGAGTGAAGGCAAGATAACAGGCTCTGGTTCTGCCAACAAGTGGGAGCCTGGCCCTTCAGGAAAGGCTTTGTGCTGTGCGAAGAGATTGGGTCTGTCAGAGTATGAGGGAGGAGAGACAGACAGAGACAGACAGACAGACAGACAGACACAGAGAAAGAGAGAAAGAAACAGAGAGACATAGAGACAGACAGACAGAAACAGAGGAGAGAGAGAGAGAGAGAGAGAGAGAGAGCGCTTCATCTGGACCTCCCATCTTTTCTCCTATGGTTTCCTATAGTCTTCTCCAAGAAGTTTGAAGGAATTTAGCTAAAGTGTTCCTATTCCATTTGGGGTTTCCTGACTTCTCATCCTGTCTGGTCACTTTTACCATCTCTTCCTTTTCTCTCCACAGGGAGGAGGGGAAAACCTCATGGCCTGAAGACAGAAGAGGTCAGTAGATCTGTTCCGGGATTCTCTCACAGGCAGCTGAATTCTTGGGCAGGAAGGGTTCCTGCACAGCTGCATCAGGGCCCTGTGTGAGAAGGCAGCTCAGACAGGACAGGACCATAGGACAGGGCCATCCAACCCCGTCCTCCAGATACTCAGGGATAAAGGACCACACAAAGGTTAGTTATCAATCAGATGGTCCATACCAATAGGATCAGCCACCTCTCACTAGCACAACGGTGGCCACTAAGCAACCTGGATGTTCTGGAAAGGTCTCCATTTAGAATTTCATGTTGACTCCATAACACAAACAAATGCCCTCAAAATTATTACATTTTCCGTGTTCAGCTCATTTCAAAGATTCCCCCTCCCACTTGGAAGTAGTTCAAAAACATTTATATACCCAAGTCTCTCAGCAGGTTGGGGATCATGGTAGGTAGAGACTGACTGGAAGGTAAGTGTCCCCAGTCTCCATATCACCATGCTCTCCTGCTGTAGCTTTCCCTTCCCCGGTGAGCCCCGGTGTGCCCCTCCCCTGTACTGCTCGCTGGTGAAACCCTTCCCTTTAGACCCCGTGTGTGTACACCATGCCAAGTGACTGAGGAGGACTTAGGGAGACAGATGAAATTCTAATAAGGAATTAGGGGGCAAAGTAATGTGTAAGGAAACTGCACACCACACTGCAGTCACTGCCACTGCCACCCCTGCTGCCACCATTACAGCCACAACCACCTGCTGTGTTGTGGCCTGTTCTTATGAGGATTAACTACAAGAGGATTAACAAAAGAGGGACCACCTACTCACACTGGGAGTGCCATCATCCCCTAGGCTGGGGGGAAGGGGCAGACAGAATAAAGAAGGCAAGGAGAAAGCCCACTAGGGAAGGCACCGTGTTCTGTGCTTCCCAGCCACCATGACTTGAGCTGCTCTGCTCTACTGTTCCCTCCGCACCACAAGAGACTGAAACACCTAAGAGAATGAACCAAAACAGACCTTTCTCTTTGAGTCGGTTATGCCATCTGTTTGCCACAGCCACACAAAGGCTAACTAACACAAGCCTCCATCTCTGAATGAGATGAGGGGAAGAACAGTGGTCATGGTTACCAGAAAGGAAGGCATCCACGGGGTCCAAAAGGCCCTCAGAGAGGGTCAAGACAGATAGTCTGCCAAGGACTGCATATATTTCTGGAGGAAGGGTCACACACACACACACACACACACAGACTCATGCATGTGTGCATACACACCGGCACGTGTGCATGCACCTGCACACACATTTATAATGACATTAAGAGAGAAAAGAGGCAAGTTGTGGTCTGGTCCCTCCAGAGAGCCAGACCAGGCGTGGTGGTGCACACCTTTAATCCCAGTACTCAGGAGGCAGAGACAGGCGGATCTCTGTGAGTATGAGGCCAGCCTGGTCTACAAAGTGAGTCTAGAACAGCCAAGGCTACACAGAGAAACCCTGTCTTGGAAAACCAAAATAAATAAATAAAATAAAGCCAGAGAGTCATTGGGAAGCAGTGACAGGAGACTTTAGATGAACTGACCCAAAGCCGAGCAGAGAGCACAGGGAAAGACGAGGAAGCAGTGAATCTAAGACTTAGAGAGCAAAGCAGGAGCTGAGCGAGTGGGAAGGGATGGAGGTGGCTCGCTGCCTGGATTTCAAGAAGGACCACTGCTGAGAATCACATGCCAAGAAAAGGAGTGCCTAGCTGTCATGTAAGTCGCAGGTGTGAAAATTGGAGTAGGATCATAGGGCCACCATTGCACTCAAAACCTCTTAAGCTAGGTTCTAGACTCAGCACCTCCAAGGTGCCTCACAACCTGTAACTCCAGCTTCAGGGGATCCCATGCCCTCATCTGGCCTCTGAGGGCACCAGATATGCCGTGGTGCATACCAGGTAAAAACACCCACATGCATAAAATAATAAAAATATGTTTGATCCTTTAAGCTACCCACAAAATAGAGATCACTAGGTTTAGCTGATGCCCATGACCTTCTAGGGCATTATTGTGTGTGACCGCCCCACCCTAACCCCCTTCAAAACATACATGGCATGGATATGCTCATTAGAAAACAAACAAACAAACAAACAAGAATCAGGGCAACCTGAAGAAACCAAAGTGTCACCCACCATTTCTCCCTCTCCCGGGGCTGCCAGCGTGGGCAAAAGAACCAGCAGAAAGGCCTCGGTTCTCACTCTCAGCTACACAAGGAAATCTCCAGTACGACCCGAAGCTCACAGGAGCCCGCCCTTGTTCTACTTAGGAGTCAGTGGATCTCTACAGTACAGCCAGGACATCTGCAGTGTGAAAACCTCAGCGCCGCACAGGGCAACGGATTTCAGCCGTGAGCTACCCTTGAGCTCCTTAGAGATAAAGGGCCAAGCCGTCCTTTGGTTTTGGATTCCTAGTGACTCTCAGGGGTTCAAACAAAGACCTTTCCTACCCTGGCCTAATGACCCCTCTGGGCCTTCTAGATGTTTATCCAGTGCCTCCTGATTGCTGGGTACACAGTTGCTAGGATGGGGAGAAGCCTTCCAGACAGTGGTCCCAGACAGCTTGGTTCTGGAGACACAAACAAACAGAAAATAGTCACTCTGCCTTTCAACCTGTTCAGCACTGGGGAGGTGGTAGGGTGGGGATCAGGGGAGAATTTCAAACAAGGGCAATATTTACTAGGCTTTTCTAACCATGCTAGGATAGTTATTACTGCAAATAGCCGTTCTGGCTGCTGCCAGTGTGTAATTTCAGCCTCTGAAAGAGCATGCTCTCAGAACTCCTGCTAGCTCACTTTGTTCGCGCAGTGAGGAAAATCCGGGCCGGTTCTCACTCCCCACCCCCAAGTGGCTGGTGCCCTAGAGAGCTTCAAAACCAAGCTGCAGACTTTTAACAGCAAGAACTCTCCAGGACATAGGTCAAGCGTTTGTTGTTGTTGTTGTTGTTGTTGTTGTTGTTGTTGTTGGTTGTTTGTTTCTGTCCTTTGCATCCCTTCTCCTGAAAGTGCTGTATCTCCAGACAGTTTCCTTGAAGTACCACTGAAACTTGGGCCTCAGGTCGGCCTGACCTGCTACTCAGCTTTCTAGGAACAAAATGCTTAAGATATTCAACTTTCTTTCTTTCTTTCTTTCTTTTTTTTGTTTTTTTTTTTTTGTTTTTTTTCGAGGCAGGGTTTCTTTTGTGTAGCCTTGGCTGTCCTGGACTCCCTTTGTAGACCAGGCTGGCCTCGAACTCACAGCGATCCACCTGCCTCTGCCTCCCAAGTGCTGGGATTAAAGGCATGTGTGCCAGCATGCCCAGCTTCAACTTTCTTAATGACATTTTTATCTTGGCTCACAGTTTTGGAAGTTCCAGTCCCTCCTGCTTCGGGCTTTTGACACGTCGGTGTGTGATGGTGGGGAGTGTGGGTCATTCCATCACTATAGTACAGAAAGGAGAGAAGGGGCTGGGATCCCAGTATCCCCCTGTGAGGGTGAGAAGATGAATGGTCCCCGTGGGCTCATATATTTGAATGCTTGGTTCTCAGTTGGCGGGATTGTTTGGAAAGGCTTAGGAGCTGTGGCCTTGTGGGAGGAAGTGTGTCACTGGAGGCAGGCTCCGGGGTTTTCAAAAGCACACACCATTCCCAGTGAGCATGGTGGCACATGCCTGTAACCCTAGCCAGCACTTAAGAGGTGGATGAAAGTGTATCAGGAGTTCAAAGCTACCCTCCACTAAGAAGCAAGTTTGAGATCAGGCCAGGGTATATGAGAGTCTGTCTCAAGAGAGCAGATGCTCACCCACCCAATAACTTAAGAGCTTCCACTCGGTCCCACCACTTCCACTATCTTCCAGTGGTGCCAAACTATAGAAGAGACCAAGCCAGTTTATCTATGAGTCTATTGGATGGCTTTCAAGCCAGTTTATCTATGAATCTATTGGATGGCTTTCTAGCTCAGCAACAAGAACAGAACTGTCACCCAAGCCTGGGGTGTAGGCCTAAGGTAGCAGACACCTTTTCTCTGAGACACTCCCTCTGCCTTTACCCCTTGGACATAAGTGGAACATCCCTATGAGGTCCTCAGGAAGAAGAGCTGTATACCAATATATGTGTATATAAGAAACACACATCAGAGCTGGGCGTGGTGGCACACGCCTTTAATCCCAGCACTCGGGAGGCAGAGGCCGGTGGATCGCTGTGAGTTTGAGGCCAGCCTGGTCTACAAAGTGAGTCCAGGACAGCCAAGGCTACACAGAGAAACCCTGTCTCGAAAAAAAAAAAAAAAAAAGAAGCACACATCAGTATGTATACATAAGATGCATACACACAAGTGTGTATGTATGTAGGAAGTACACACCAATATGTACATGTGCAAATAAAGTTGTATATAGAAGAACGCTCATCAAGACATACTGTGTAAGAACCAGTTGGGTTTTCAAACCCAATTAAGAGTTCACCAAACCCAGGGAGGAGGAGAACATCAGGCATACTGGATCACCACTCCATCTCCAGGAGATCTCAGCTTGTCCCTAACCTTTTGTTGCTGTAATCCATTATGGACACAGCTCCTTTGGGGAAGGTGGGGCCCAGCCACAAAGCTATCTTGGGTAAACATTTCTGCGAGGGCAGGTCAGCCCTGGACAACACATCTGACCAGCTTCTGCATTTGCCATGTTATTTGGTCACCACCACCACCACCCACCCCACACACACACACACACAACCAATAATAATAGGTAACTCTGAGACAACAGCTTCTAACCCAAGGGATTCACATCCCTGTCTCTTTCGAATCCTCAAACCTCTAATGGCCTCAGTGGGGTGACTAAAACTCTGAAACAAAAGCAATTTTAATTCAATATCACTTCAAAAGAAATTAATGCAAGCCTAGAGTACTTAGTGAGGGCCAAGAGGGAGGAAAGATGTCACAAAATTGACAAATTTCATATAATGCATTCATTATGAACACCCACTGCCTGCCAAGTGCTGCAGCTATATTCGGGAATAAGACCGGGGGGGGGGGGGGGGGGGGCAGGGGGCAGTGCTTCGGTGTCTTGGTGTCATTTAACAGACAGATGATTGTAATGTAATAGTGTGTATTAACAGCAGTGACAGGGGCAACAAGGCAGGCCACATGGGGCATTAATATTGCCTAAGGATGTCAGGAAAAGATTTGAGAAAGACAACCAGAACTCATCAAGTCTGCAAACAGTTAAGAAAGGTGGTGCCCTGGCCATTTCCTGTTGCCAAGGCAGAGTACCTGAGATGAAGCTGAAGCAGGAACATACTAAGTCCCAGGCCAGCCTGGCTGCTTAGTACATTCCTGGGCTAGCCTGGACTATGTGGCAAGACCCCATGTTTAAAAAACAAACAAACATTATTCTGGGCATGGTGGCGCACGCCTTTAATCTCAACACTAGGAAGGCAGAGGCAGGTGGATCTCTGCGAGTTCCAGGCCAGCCTGGTCTACAGGGTGAGTCCAGGACAGGCAAGGCTTACATATAGAAACCCTGTCTCGGAAAACAAACAACAAAACCACCATAACTTTTGATGGGGACAAACCACAGTCAAGCCAGAACAAAATGAACAAACAAGACTACAAAGCAGGTTGTGAGGAGGGACACTTTCAAGAATCAATTTTCTAAGTCTGAGCCCTTAACCTGGATGCTTTACCTGGGCTAGGAGGCATCCTTCCCAGCATCACCTACTGAAATGTCTTCTTTGTCCTACTCAGGGTCTGTGTGCATATGTCTGATAATACAAATCTCGGCATGTGGCCGAGGAAGTCTCATATGTCATCCTCTGTGTGTTGCTAAAAATAACTTACCCATCTGCTGCCTGCCATCTCACCTGCCCAGGCAGACGTCACCTAGGTAGGCCTTGCCAGCAAACATGAGTTGGCACAGGTGGACTCTGATGGCTCAACAGATTGACTCTTTCCCAAGCGTGTGGGCAACGGGCACCCTGCCACCCAGAAACGGCTCAGATACTTACTTATTCAAGACAAGCAGAGATTTCCTGACCAAGCCGCTGCTCCCCACAGACTGTGTTGTGTCTGGCGAAAAAGATGACTGAGGCGCTCACACCAGCACAGTTAGAGGGTGAAATGTCAGATACCACATTAAACTGACAAGAAGCCCACAGCCACATCTGCCTATGGGTATGTGCACACGCCACATCTGCCTATGCGTATGTGCACATGCCCTCCATCCACCTTCGTTAGGGCTGCTCACCCTCCTCTAGCACAGGCTTGAGAGGCCATTTTCCCAAGCTGTTGCCTTTGCTCCTCCAATGGAAAGTTGTCAAAAGGAAAAAAAGAAGAAGAAGAAGAAGAAGAAGAAAAAAGAAAAGAAAGGCTTATACATGGATGGTTGCAGAACAGGCAGCGGATGTCTATGTTCTCTCTGGAAAGATGCTCTCACATACAGCACATAGGAGAAAGGAGTATGTAACAAGTGAAGATCTGTGTGCAACGGGGATGGGGAGATGGCTCAGTGCTTGTGAGTGCTGGCTGCTCTTCCAGAGGACCTGGGTTTGATTCCCAGTTCACACAGGGTGGCTCACAACCATCTGTAACTCCAGTTCCAGAGGATCTGACGCCATAAATGGACGCCACAGGCACTATATGCATAGTGCACAGGCACACATGGAGACATAGCACCCGTGCACACAAAAACAAATACATGAAAGAAAGTCTGTGGGAAGCCCTTCTAACCTTAAAAATGGGAAAATAATAAACTCATGGCCCCTATTTCACACAAAATGAGAGGCCCTCAGAGTTGAGTTCTTCCCATGAAGGAACTTAGTGTCGTCAGCCTTCAATTTTGCCCCCTTACTTTCTTGTCTCTAATGCCCAAAGCCCTGTTGCCTTGACATCGTCTCAGCAAGGCCTCAACCGAATGCGTCTATCAGGCACCTATATTCCTTTGTCTATTTCCGGTCCACCCTCCCGTTCTCCTCCAAGCTGAGGCAGCAGCGAGTCCTCTCAGCCCCTGCACCCTCGCAAACCATGAGTTTGGACCCCCATTTGTCCACCTTTAAGTGCTTTGCATTTTAGAAATGCTCAATTTGGGTCATCTCCACCAACACCACTTTCCAAGTCTTCCCTCTAAACCCTATAACAAAGCCCCCGTCAAGAACACAGGAGTTTCATTCTTGCCTTTCGCAACTGAAGGCTGAGGAGATCAGAGAGCACAAGAAAACACACAGAGAGAAAGAGGCCACAAAAGTGGGCACTCCTCAGGACATCCATAGGAGAGAGGCTGCTTCTGCGGGAAGCCCCTTAAACTTTATCATTGCTTTGGCCTTTCCCTTAAGCCTCAGTTTCCTCATCTGTACAGTGGACACAATAACACTAGCTGGAACATTACTAAATGGGCTAGTCTTCCTGTAAACAAAGTGCTTTGTGTATCGTCTACTGTAATCATTCCTCTTGCTTGTGTTTCTTTGTTTTCCCACTGAAAGAAGTTAGGGCTTCACAATTAAGTAATCTACCAAAAGCCACATAGTCTGTCAACCCTGGCCTCTGCTTTCAGTCACCACAGAGCACTACCTCACACTGACCTCACACATTTCAGTTCTCCCCAGCACCACAGCCTGGCCTCAAAAAGCACAGCCCTAACTCCTCCCATCCCACCAAGCCCTTTCCCTACCTCCACCCTTGCTTTCCTAATGGGCAGGCTAGTTGCTAACCTAACTTGGGAATTGCCAGCAGCTGCCCAAACCCTAAATCGAGGTGGTTCAGGGTGTCTGAGAGCAACTGCCTTCTCTTTCCTGCACAGATGTCCTCAGCTCTGTGAGACACATACCAAGTGCTCAATTAAACATCTACTTGTTGATATGTGGCCTGAAGGCCTCTGAAACTGTTCCCAGAGGAGGACCAAACAGAGTGGAGCCCACCTCAGGATCCAATAAACCCCCAGCTTACTGTGGGCCCTGCTCTATTCAAGTATGTTCCTGGCAGATGTAGTCACTGAACCCTACCTTGAATCTTGGGTCCTGTTCAACTCCAGCTTTGAAAGAGCCCCTCTTCCCGCTCCTGAAGCCCAGCAGTCAGAGGGCGCTAGAGTGAAGAGCAATATAAACCACCCTCAGAACAGCTGTGTGAATTTTACGCACTTGGCTTTGATCACAGGTGAGGGCCTTGACAGAAACCATCCTAAAGTAACTCATAGTGCATGCAATCATTTTCTTACAACGGCTATTGATTGTAATTGTGCCAACGACCAGGACAGCTTCTCTCCTTCGGTGCCTTTTCATCACATTATTTACTCTTAAGTCAGCTGCTTTTCAAGCCACTTGCTGATTATGTTTCCTTGGTGGTGGGGAGGGGCTCAAAAATTCTTTCTAAATTTGAAATATATCTTTCTTATAGTAAGCAATAAATCCATAAGATGTAAAAATATTATACACTACCGTCTGCTCATAATTTTTCCCACCGGGGTGCCTGCCACTGTGACAAAGTGGCTCACGTCTGAGTTTTGGTACATATATAAATGTGAGTATAATCAGCAGCTAGGTCATCCTGTTTTCTCCTTTGACATTCAGAGAGCAATCAGCGGCAGCCACACATACAGATGTGGTCACAGTTCTTAATAACTGCTTAGTATTCCACTTTAAAACCACCATCGCCAACAGATTCGTAAGCTGTTTTCATGTCTGATTATTTCCCAGTAATGGAAAGCCTGGTTGAAGGAGTTGTCTCTTTCACATGTTGATGTCCATACTGAGGTCCCTTCTAGAAAGAAGGCCTGTTGGGTCCTATGTAAAGATGGGTCTTTTCAAGCATCACAGGTGACAGGAGCAAGGTTGTAAGTAGCAAAAAACTCCAATGGTCTCTGTACATTCCCCCACTCCCTCCCCTCCCCCACAGAACAGCACCTCTCACACCTTGGGCCTTATGCCAGCCAGAGCCGAGGCAACTTCTCAAATTATGACATTAAATTTCTCAAGTTCCAGGGGTTTCCCCCTTTTGATCTCTAATGGTTTCTTTGTTATCGTCAAACTAAGATATTGACATCTAAAAGTAAAGGAGAAAGTGCACAGTGGGACTGGAGAGGTGTTTGCCACGTAAACTGAGGACCTGCATTTCACCCCCACTATTCACTAAGAACTAGGTGTGATGTCACACGGACAGTCTGGCCAGTCCCAGGCCAATGAAAGACTGTCTCAGAAACACATGGTAGTCAGTGCTTGATGACCAACACCCAAGGCTGACCTCAAGCTCCCGCATACATGCACACACACAAACACACCAAAAGACGGCACATGGCATAGGTAGGCATAAAGATATTATATTTCATGCTGGGCAGTGGTGGCACATGCCTTTAATCCCAGCACTCGGGAGGCAGAGGCAGGTGGATCGCTGTGAGTTCGAGGCCAGCCTGGTCTACAAAGCAAGTCCAGGACAGTCAAGGCTACACAGAGAAACCCTGTGTCAAAACAAAAACAAAAACAAAAACACACAAAAAGATGTAATATTTCAATTCTAACATGAAACTGACAAGCTAGGGCCATTGCTCAGTGGCAGAATGTTTCCCAGGCATAACAGGCCCTGTGTTCAGTCTCCAGCACTGGAAACAATAACAACAAAAATCCGGGATTGAGGGCGAAAACTCAGTCTGACTGAGTAGAACAAGCAAAAGCAAAAGGAGTATTTCACCAAATCCCACAGTCCCAGCGGGCCTTGCGCTTACCTCCGCTTCCAGAAGGCTCACCTCTGAACCCGGCTCCGCAAAGATCCTCCTTTTCCGTTCTGTGGTTTCAGTTTTGAGGTAGAGTTTAATTGCCTTGAACTATCAGTCCTCCTACCTCAGCTTCCCAAATGCTTGGATTACAGGTGCACACACACACACACACACGCGCGCGCGGGTGCACACACACTCGCGCGTGCACACACACGCACCCCATAAAATAGAAATGTTTTTTAGGGTGTGGTTCCTGATGGGCACACACTCCAGTGGGTAGCTTTACATCCATGAGAACATGGGCAATACAGATTGGACTCAGTGAGAAAGAGGGGGAAAAAGACATAAGAAGGGGGAGAATGCGTAGGAATAGGTCTGGAAGGAGTTAGCGGGTAAGTGGGCTGAGTATGATCAAAACACAGTGAATGTACTTATGAAAAATATTAAACATTACTAAAAAGTATTTTTTAAAAAATAGAATGCTTAGGAACTGGAGAGATAGCTCAGCACTTGCTGCTCGTGCAAAACATCCAGCTGAGCACACACATCAGGTGGCTCACAACCACCTGTAACTCCAGCACCCAGAACCCAACGCCTTCTTCTGGGCTTTAAGCACCCACATGTGAACACACACACACACACACACACACACACACACACATTAAAAAATTGCTTCTTAAAGTCAGGTGCTTGACTGGGCAGACGCAGGAGGATCTCTGTGAGTTCAAGGCCAGCTCAGTCTGCATAGCAGGTCAAACGGCCTTGCTTAGAAACGTGGCCTTCCTGCAGCCTTCCCTTACTGACCATTTACTATTGGCTTGGCACTGCACTAGTGGAATACGGGCAATCTGCACAACGCTGTGAGGTAGCTCTTCCTATCTCACTGTTAGAACAATGAAATTCAGAAAGGTGAAATTCCCCCAAACCACACACCTGTCAAAAGCCAGATCACCGGAAGCATCCAGACACTAACACTTACCCGCTCACTCCCTACCTTGCCTTGCTCGCCATTCTCCATTCTCCCAACAATCCAACTCCTTTGAGACCCAGTCACAGGTCTCCTCTCCTCAACAGCACTCAGAATCAGTCTTATTTCCTCACTCTGAGTCTTCCTGTCTGAACGCTATAGAGCCTGGTGGCTGTGCCGCAGCCTGACTTCGAGTTTTCAGGTGCATTCCCAAGTCACCAGCCTTTCTTTAACACCTTTCTAGAGCCAGACCCCACCCAAATCCCTCTCAACCCCCCACTGCCAGGTAACAAACTCACTGCTCCAGCCCCCAAGGGAGTAAAGCCAGGCACATCTAACTGTGAGTTCAATCAGGCCAGGAACCTGGAGGCCCCTGCATCCTCCACTGTGCTGCAGCCAGCATTTCTGGATTCCTAAGTGACTCGGTGGAGGACTGCTTTCTCCCTTCAAGTCAGCTATGGGGTTTCACTGTCATCCCTGTCACCTGCCAGTCTGGAAACCCATTTCTTCCCGCTTCCTCGCCAGGAGTCTCCTCTAGCCATACCCTCCATCTCTGTGTCCTCCCTCAGCAGGAGGACGTGCTGCCCAGCAGGTGCCTTACGACAAGCCCATGAAACCCACTCCTGCTTTCTGCAGGGCTCCCAGGGCTACAGTGTTTGTCTTCCTTACAGCAGTTAGACAGATGTCCGGCATCTAACTCTGCAAGCAGAAAGCTGGAAAGCAATGCTACCTGGCTCCCTAGGACATGGGAACAAGAGCACACAGTCACACTAGGGTTTGGGCAGAGGTTAATGTAAAACCAACACCTCTCCTTCAGCTTGTTGCTCTGTCAAACCACGTGCAAACTCATGCACGCATGCATGCACACCATATACACACACAATATGTACATACCACGTGTGCACATACAATACACATACACTACACCACATACCGTATATACACACACAATGCACACACACAATATACACAAATGCCACACCACACACCTTACTTGTTCTTCAGACAGAAGAAAGGAAAGCACAGGAAATTGTTTTATATGGGAGTAACTAGACTTGGTGACCCCAAGCCCTCCAGGTGCAATTTCAGAGCCTTGGGCAGGACTAACTCTAAACACACACACACACACACACACACACACACACACACACACACACCTGTCATTAGGGCCTAAAAAGTCTCATTCTGAGTCTTCCTTTGTGAAACAAGTATCAGGCAGACAAAATTAGTTTTGTACGTTCTTCCATCACTATTCTATTCATTTGGTCACAAGAAAGTACACATTTCTATTTGGCACTGGCCAGCGTAAATTACCTAGCGGGTCCTATGGGTCACAAAGAAGTAGGATCATGGGAGCCAGGATAAAAACAGACTGGGATTCCCGTTGGGAAGGAGGAACACGGTGGGCTGGTAAGGGCCGTTGGGACCCTACAAGGATACTTGGACCCATGCACAGAAGAGGACAAAACCAGCAGCAGCTCAGGGGACCATCAGAGACTGAGCCAAACTACATCCTGGTCTTCCCTTATTGACCCTTTCCATATCAATAAAGTGATGGAAATTTATATGTGAGCACTTTCAGGCCCACTGTGTCCCATAGAGGCTCCTCCCTTTACTCGCACGGTTCCTACCATCCCCTGTGCCCTGGCCTTGGCCTCTGGCTACAAATCTTTCCACAGTTGCTGAAGTCTGAACAAGAGTGACTCACAGGAAATTGGAACTGGGAGGCCCAGGTTACCAGGCCGAGCCCCTCCAAAGGGTATTCACTAGAGAGTACAACAAACTCAGTGGTGTCCTCATTCTCAGCTGAGACCATCTTCCTCCTGAGGAAATACCAGCCCTTCTGCAGAGACGGCCTGAAGTAAGGCCATCCTCGCTACAGAACCATAGCCTCACGCCCTCTGTATCCCAGTGTCAAACCTAAGGCAAAGTAAGTCAGGGATGGAGAGAGGGAGGCCCAGACACAACCATTCAGTACAGCCTCTAGGGAACCCTCCTGTCAGGACACAGCCCGCCAGATCCACCAGTAATATTTAATTGTTTAAGGGTCTTTTGGCTTTGAGAAGTGCTGACAATGTTCAGAGATCCTTAGGAATCTAGGAACTTAAAAAAAAAGGTGGGTGTTTGTATAACGAGGGAGGGAAGGAGAGAGGGAGGGAGGGAGGGGCCAGGGAATGCAGAAGTGACCATTGCTACATAGGGTCCTTGAGCAGGACACAGGAGCAGCCAGTCAGCCAGTCTGGGCAGTCGCAGAGGCTGTATTTTGGGGCTCCAGAGCTGACAGCAGGCACCCAAAGCGATCTTGAGCCACTATTTGTGGAGTTCTGCTTCCTCTGTGCTCCTTCCCCTCATGGCCCCTAGCTGCCTTGAGCCCTGTATCCTTCTAACTTCCCATGCAAAGAGCATCTCTTCCTGTCCTGGAGAAAGGGAATGAAGCATATCCCCCAGTGGTGGGAGTATGTAATGGTCCCGTTGCACAGTCAGGGTCCTGCTGTCCAGCTCTCTATCTCTGCTGATGTCAGCCCTGCCAGAGCCTCTGTGTCTCCTGAGGCTGCACTGAAACACTCTGCTGCAGGTGGGACGTCTTGGGCCCTTGATGGAAAGCCAGTCTCTACGGCCTGAACAGGATATCATTAGAGCAGCCACTAGAGAAAGATTAGACATCACAATGAGTTCCCACCGTGTGCTCACAGCCAGCAGTTTCCATCATATTTTAGAATTTACAGCTCAGTGCAGCTCCGTCTCACCAGCTTTGGCTGCCCAGGTCCAGCTGCCCAGGACCAGCAGCATCAGGCTCCTCCTACTTCTATCTCGCCTTTGTAACTAGACTGGTGGGTGCATACTGTGTGTGTTTCTCCAGGTCTGCATAAGAGTGACATGGCACTCCTGCAATGGAGTGGTACACATAGGCTCATGAGGGCAGTGACTCCCAGTGCATAGGGGCAGGTACGTGGATAAAGGAGAGAAGCAGAGAGGACAGCTAGACCTCACCTACCCGCAGAATCTCCCTGCATGGTCTGTAACAGCCTAAAAGTTGTACTACATTTGCCCCAAAGCAAAAAGCCGCAGCATTTTGTTAGGAACTCTGGGGACCAAAGTAGCCTCAAGTGCCCAAGAATTCCTGGGCAGACAGTAACGAGAGTGAAACACCCCAGTTCCTTCTCGTGCCTGATACTGCTGCCAGGAGCTGACTCTCAGGCTCCTCCACAGCCCACTTCATCTGCCTCACCTGAACGGAAGGTTACTTCCTAAGGATTGCCTTTGGCGATGACTGCAAACACAGGCAAACAGCTCAGAATCCCCTTAGCTGCCTCACAATGTCCCTCAAACGGAGGGAGCTAATCCCAGAGAGCCAGGAGAAAAGGCTACAGAGAGTGGGCTGTGATGGTAAGGGTCCATTTTATTTACCCACCTGAATGAGCACCTACTGAGAATGTGTTACGGGCCAAGGACTGGTGCTGAAGATCGAGGTAACAGAAGTAAAGGGCACAAGCGTCCTTGCTCACCTTGCAAAAACAACACAATGTGATAGGACTGATGGGTATGCCTGTAGACAGAAGTGGGGAGCCCTAAAACAGGAGCTTTCCTGGAGAAAGAAAGAGGCAAGCACCAAGAAAGCAGAAGATACCCAGGCAAAGTTCTAGAGACCTAGAACCTTCCAGAAGAGCAGACGACCTGAACAGCCATAATCTAGAAGTTGGCCTTTAGGACAGAGAGGAATCACTTGGGCAGAGCCCAAGTGGTCACTGTTGTAACAAAGAAGAAGAGGAGGAGGAGGAGGAAGAAGAGGAGGAAGATGATGAAGAAGAGGAGGAGAAAGAAGAGGAAGAAGAGGAGGAGGAGAAGGAGGAGGAAGAAGAAGAAGAAGAAGAAGAAGAAGAAGAAGAAGAAGAAGAAGAAGAAGAAGAAGAAAGCTGACCTCAATGAGGAGACTGCATTGGAAGGTATAAGGGATGATGGACAACTGAGTCAACACATAGAAGGCAAAGGGGCAGATTAGATGGGGTGAAGGAGAACCAACAGGTTCGAGTATCTACCTGGATATGGGATATGCAAGTAGTCTGATGATGCTCAGCTTCTAGCTCCAACAGCAGGAAGTACAAAAGTACAGAGTATAGGACAAGAAGCAGATTGGTGGAGAGTGAGTTAAAAAGTCAGCTTAGGGATGAGGATGCAGAGCAGTGGAGAAGTGCTTGAGTAGCAAGGCCCTGGTTCAAGGCCCAGCCCTGCAAACAACAACAGTGATCTGTGATGTTGGAGGTGAGAGCTGGGGGATGCAACCACGAAGGTGAGAGAGTTCAAGGTCATTCACAGCTACATAGCCAAGTCTGAGGGCAGCCTGGGCTACCTCAGACCCCCATATCAAACAAGCCTAAGATCAATGGAGTACTTGCTGAATTTGTGGGACAATTGCGATTACAGATTTTGGGATTCCTGCCTTGATCTTGGGGGGGACGGGATAACAGATTTAAATATAACAGCAAAGTGAATAGATAAATGAGGGGCTCCAGCTTGTAAATGATAACAGAGGGATAAGTTGCAGAGCAGAGCGGGACATGACAGCTCTCCTGCGATCCAAGCACCTCTGGAGTTTTTTGAGAGAGCATCCTGGTTTATACAGGAAGTTTCAGTCTTGTTATGATTACATAGTGAAGACCTGTTTTGAATTTAAGAAAAAGAAAAGAAAAAAGTTATTTAAAGACACATATGAAGCCAGGCATGGTGGCACACACCTTTGATCCTAGCACTCAGGGAGGCAGAGGCAAGCGGATCTTCATGAATTCGAGGTCAGCCTGGTCTACAAAGCAAGTCCAGGACCAAGGCTACACAGAGAAAACCCTGTCTTGAAAATAAAAATAAAAATAAAAATAAAGGCATATGTGACTGGAAATATGGGCTAGAGTTGGTTATAGGTTCAGTCCTATCCACCTGCTCTGCTAGTGATATCAGGACCCAGTTTCTTTCTAACTGAGCTGTGGGTCTAACTTCTACAGGACCAGCTCCATCTTGAAGCTGGCTGCCAAACTCCCAGGTTTGCTACTTTCCCTCCAACCCAGAGGAAAACCATTCTACCCGGAGATCTCCCAGAGGTGGAGGAAACTTCTTACCCAGAAATGGCCAATGAACAAACGATGGCTTCCCCTCCAGCCAGGGGGCTCGGATTTGCTTCCACCCCCAGCCTGGAATCCCTTTCTATGACTGTGCTTGGCTTAGGGCAAAGCAGCTTCCTCAAACACAGCTGGTTTTCCATAAAGCACATAAGCAGAGGAGGAGACTCCTGATAGGAAAAACAGTCTAGTTAACATATTATCAAAAGATAGAGTGCATAGGGAGGACAGAATCACAGTCAGTCTCACAAAGAACCATGAAGAAGGTGGAAGGATGCCCAAACTAGAGGCCAAAGGTCGGTCGCTCTGAATTCATGTTTGAGACGTAGAGGCTGGAGTTCTCTTAGGAAATTCTTCCTGGAAATTATAATCCCTGGGTGGGTTTTTTGTTATTTTTAAGGTGTATTTTTATGTTACGTGAATGAGTGTTTGCTTGCATGTACATATATGTCTGTGTGTCATATGTATGCATGGTGCCTGCAGAGGCCAGAAAAGGGCATCAAGACCACTAGAACTGGAGTTACTGACAGTTGTGAGCCACCGTGTGAGTGTTGGGAACCAAGCTTGGGTCCTATGGAAGAGCTACAGGTGTTCTTAACTGCTGAGCTGTCCCTCCAGAAAAGCTACACAACCCAGTGAGGCTGTGTCTCATTTTGTGTTGAGATAAGGTCTTACAACGTAACCCTGGCTAGCAGTCTCCATGAAGACCAAGCTGGCCTTGAACTCACAAAGGTGGCCTGCCTCTGCCTCCAGAGAGCTGCATAGCCTAGGCCTGCCACCTGCAGGCTCCCAGCTGCTGCCTATGCTGCTTGTCCCACTGGCACCTGGAGATTGGGTTGAGCCTGGTGAGCCTCTGGTGGCCTCCATGGAGGGTAGGGAGGTGTGCAGCAGCCAGGAGTCCACATGGAACCTGCATCCGGAAGCTCTGCCTAGCTGCAGCATCACCCTGACTCAGGACAACACCAGGATGTCTGAGATGAGTCTAGGCAATGGTCCAGAACTTAAGATGCTGCAGAGACCAGCAACCTTAAACCAGACCAACTGCCCATCGCAATAAATGTCTGCATGCAAAGCTGTGTGGGCAAAACAAAACAGACAAACAAACATTAAAAAAAAAAAGTGCTGGGCAACACACTGCAGTATCCAATGTCACTACAACAAATGAATATCCGATGGGGAGATGGGATAGATGGAGGATTGACAGATGAGTGAGCCATCATGCTGCTTGGGACCACATTGATCTTAGTGGCCTGTGCTGCTATCTGGGGCCATGGCGATGTTCAGGTCTATGTTGCTGCCAAGGACCACATCTGGGTCCTACTGTGGCCAGCGTCTAGGTTGATGTCCATGCCCAGGTCACCACTGAAGGCCATGTGCTGTAGCCTGAACCCATGTTGATGGCTGTGAGCTGAGCTGTCCACCGCCAAAGGCTGTGATGATGTCCATGGCCTGTGCAGCAGCAGAAGGCCATGTTAAGGGTCGTGGTATGTACTGCCACGGGAGGCCATGCTGAGGTCAGTGGCACATGCTGATGCCAGGGGCCATGTGGATGTCTGGGTGGTCCCAGAAGAGATAATGTGAGAGGCCAAAGTTGTTTAAAGTTTTAATTACTGTGCCCAAGAGATCCAGAAAACAAAAAATGCCTCTAACCTATAAGCCGCTTGCCCAAGGACAGATACTTGCTGAGATGCTGGAAGCATCCTTGTTCATGTAAGGCAACAAGACACATGTTTTCATTTCCCTAAGCAAGCTTGGTTGACCCAACTGCATGGGATATAATTGATCACATGAAGGGAGGTACGTAGGCAGGAAGTATGTCAGGATTTGTGCTTGCCTTCATTAAACGAAGGTAGGAAGTACAGAGCCTTGTGGGTTTGCCTTTATAAGCCAGTGTAGCACATGGTCATTTCCTGGGAACCCCAGATGAACCTAGCCAGAGCCTACCATCCTGGATAGTATTTAATTAAAGCTTGCTTCAAATTTGGCCCAAAATTGTAGTAGTGATCTTATTCTCGCCCAGTGGGTAATGGCCAGAGGTGGGGTAGAAAGGCTAGGGTAAGAGATGAGAGATGATGAGATAGCAGGGCCAGAAATGAGTGACGTAGGGATACGGCCCTGTAGACACTAAATCAGGCCGGATCCCCTCAGTAGCCATCACGGGTGAAGGTTTTCAACAACGACCCTGCCATCTGACATGGAGACACCTCACAGCACTGTCCCAGTCAAGAAAACGAGCTATTAGTTGTGTGAGGAAATTGCATATACACGTGTGGGAAAGACTGTAGGCTCCAGCTGTCTCTGCAGGTGGGGAAAGGGGAGCTCAGAGAGGAAGGAACTGAAGGGGAGGGATGCCTCCCCCCTCCCCTCCCCGCCCCAATGAAATGGGGCTTTGCTGTTTGTAAAAACACACATGACCAAGAATGCAACCCAAAGGATTAGCCAAGGGGAACAGGATCCTCGGTCTTCCTTTAAGGGGGGGAGGGCGGGAATCCACAGCGGATAGTAATTTTTCTTCTTGAAAGTGAACTGTCTGTAGTATATGCTCCAAGAACTTGAACCCCACATGTCCCTATTGCTTCTAGTCTTTGGCCTTAGTGAATGGGAGACACTGAAATCCTTTCTGCAGGCCAGACCAAGTTGTACTCTTGGCTGCGTTTCCTTGGCCCGGGGGGGGGGGGGGGGGGGGGGGGGGGGGGAGGGTTAGGGGGGATGGGGGTTGGGATGGAGGGTGTGTGGTGATCTACTCTTCTAGTGAAGAAGAATGGGGTAAGAGATTGATGGAGAAGAGAACGCACCTGGGGAGGAGGCAGGAAGAAGAAATGGCTTTTCCTAAGGCACCTGGAATAATGTTAGGAAAGGGAGTGGCCAGACAGCTAATGATCTGCAGCCTTCCACCTTGCCCCTGGTCCTCAGGCCAGATATATGGGCTCTGGCCTGACTCTAGAGGAAGAGAAGAAGAGGTAAGGAGGCAGCATGCTTCTAAGACTTGCTCAGTCAAAAATGAGGGACTTGGAGAACTCAAGCCACACCTTGCCTGGGTCTATATACGTAGGGGACCTCTCTAGGAGACCTCCCACACTCCAACCCTAAAGTCCAAAGTCAGAGGACTTGAGACTGAGTGGCAAATACTTGATGCTCGAGGCTTTGGCCTTGCTCTCTGACATGGAAGCCAGCAAGCTCAGCAGTTTCTGGACTCAGAAAATACTCAAGGAGATCTCAGCACCAGACCTCTCTACCCAATCACCAGAAGGCCACAAGGTCAAAAGCAGCATTTGCTCCTTCCTCCCCGCCCCCCCCCCCCCACCTCACTAAGCACTAAGAATAACCTCCTGCTGGGGATGAGGGAGGATAAAAAAAGATTTAATTACAGTTTCCCTTTCTGACCTTGATCCTCCACCCCCAGGAGCGCCATCTTTGGTGTCAACGAGAGGACACGGGTCTGGCTGAAACCACGGGTCAAGCAACACAACAGAGGACACTCTTGGGACTGGAGAGTGGCCCCCACTGCCGGACTCATCCAGTCTCAGGGCAGTCCCGCTGGTAAAACCAGGAACACCCATCTTGGGCTACCTTGTGTAGGCAAGGAGCAGGATGTCTGTAAAGTTTTAAAAAATAGGGGAGGTCTTTCTCCCAGATGGTTTCCAAGCCAGAACCTCCATTTCTCAAATATCACCTACACCAAGTACCACTGTACCTAGGCCTGTTGTGTTGTGGCTGTTGGCCTGGACTCTTTTATGCTTATTATTTTTTTCACCTCCAATTCCAAAGGCATCACATAGGCACTCATATGTGACCCATCCTTCACTGTGGATAAACACCACAATTTCCTAGGTCACTCACCACTCTCTGGCACAAATACCCACTCTCTCAGGCCTGCTTCCCAGAGGCTATATAAACCTCCAAAGTCACTTACTGGACTTGTAGTGGGACTAACACACCCTTAGCTTACCTCTTAAACTATAAGCGAGTGAAGAGCCAACTCCCAAGAGACCCCTTGTACGTGGCCATCTGATGTCTCGGGAAAATAAAACAAAAATGGAGGTGGGGGTGGCGGGTCTATAGAGCCATGAGAAAAACTCTCCTCTGGGCTTGAGAACTCACCCACTGGGATTCTGATAACTGCCTTTGTTGTCTAAGAATTTGAGTTTGGAATCCCTGCAGGAGATGGGAGGGGTGAGCGAGATGAAGAAGAAAAGAAAAGCTTTTAGACAAGGGCCATGCGTGCCAAGAACACCTCCGGAGGCTCACAAGCGCTCACAAGACCATCAAAGAGAAGCCAGTGCCAATATCTCTGTTTGTTGACTCATTGAAATATTCCATCTCCGGGTTACTGCCATTGAAAACATCTCCATCTGGAATCTTCTCTGCACTGAGTACACAATTGCTTCATTCATCTCTTTAGAGGAAGCTGTCACCAAGTCTGTGCTGCCTCCACCAGTGACCGGGCAAGATGACAACAAGCCTTGCCCACTGAGATACCAAGGCTGAAGTTCTCTCGTGTTCGGAAAGCCCTGGGTGTCTCTTCCACACTGTGGGCTGTACCCTTCTCTTTCTCACGGCCCTACCCCCATGCACCTCACTCTCAACAGGAAATCAAGCAGGAAGGAAGAAAAGTGGGATTCTCCCTCCTGATGGAGGTTTAGGGGCATTCACACCACACGCACCCCATGCCTATGAAAAAGAAGGTAAATTTTGTAATGTGCCTTCTGTGTTGAGTACAATCTTTACAACCTGACACTGGCCTTTTGTGGAAGAAAACAAAAATTGCCAAAGGTCACAGTGGCAAAGGAGAAACTTGAACCCAAGAAGCTCCCACCGGTTGAATGTGGGCCAACAACCAAGGTCCTGAGTTCGGTCATGTGTCTCTATTCTGGGTGAACTAACTACAGTTTCCCTATAATCCAGAGAGGTATGAGACAGGAAGTCATGCCCTGCGTGGAACTGTGATACACAAGTGTCAAAGGGCTGTGAGCTCCAGAGGACAGGGTTGTATCTCCAGCACCCACATGAGTGGCCAAGGCACGACCTGCCTTCGCTTGATGTTGGGGTGGAATGAAGGATAAGTGGCCATCCCACACAAAACAAGGGGAGTTTCTGGTGGTCCAGACGGTCAGGAAGGAGGGTTGGGAACAGGGAAGCAAGCCATCACGTGGCACACCGACAAAGCACACATTTTGGGAATGGGAACCAAGCAAAGGACCTCCAAGCTTAGCTCCATCAGCCACAACCATTCCCATCCTAGGGGAACACCACCGCTCCTGATGATGACACTACAGAGCTGGGCTTGGCTGATCTGAGAAACAGAATCCAGGCAGAGGTTGGTTAGTGACTGAGAGAGAAATAAAACAGATTTTGTGTTGCAGAAGTTAGCATTCCTATTTGTTTCTTTTAAGGACTGCAGGGCCAGAGACTTAACTGGTTTCTTGCAGTTCCTACTGCGCTGGGTGGGGTGCCTGACCAGCAGTTGACAGATATGAGGGAATGAAGGAGGAAAGAGGAGCACAGAGGAAGGTCAGAAAGGCCTTGCTGGCCACCAAGACTTATGAGCAACACACACACACACACACACATACACACACACACACACACACACACACACACACACACACACACACACATACACTGGGGTACCGACACATCTGGGGGCAGGCATAGGGCAGCAGTTCAGACAAGAAGGTGCCACTCCAAAGCCACTTCTGGGCTCCTGAGCAACCTCCAGCCCAGGCAGGAAGCAAGCCTGCACCACGAAACTGCAGAGTCAATCAGCCTCACACAGAAACACAGCACAGACTGTAAATCAGGGATAGGAAGAAAAGGTGTCTCACATCTTTCCTGTCCGGCCAGACAGAGACATGCACTGCCAGGGTCCCAGACTTGGAAAAACCAAGTACGACTTCGGATGGGTTCTTTAGAGGCAGGGACTAGGGTGGTACTGAGCTGGGGACCCACTCTCCTGGCCACCCCCCTCCCAGCAGGCGCCTTAGTGGTGGATCTCTAGGGCCAGGCTGGCCAAGGCTGGTACTCAATAGCTGTGGCTTCAGGCACTGCCTAGGAGGCTGCGCATGGGGAATTTTCCACTGCCAAGTTCCATTCAGCTCACTCCACCGCCTTGACTGTTTACAGAGAGCAAGAAGGTGCAGCCATCCAACCCCCGTCCCCACCCCCCACCCCTGGGCGGGCACAGTCTCCGGTAACACCCGAGGTCTTGTGTGTCCTGGGTTTGACTGCTGCACCTGAGTGCACGGTGCGCGGGTGCGCGGGAGGTGTACCAGTGGAGGAACAGGGACCTGGGTGGAGCAGAGAGGACAGGAAGCCACTGTGTGGCAGTCCTGCCTCCCCTCCCTCTCTCCCTCCTTCCCTCAGATGCTCCCTTAACTGACTGAGAGATGCCCCGCGTGGGTGAGAGCTCCCTTTCCTAGAGCTGAGCTTCTCTCCCCTCCCCGGAACCGCCCCCGCTCTGCAGCGCTGCCATGCCCTCTGGGTAGTGTTTGCATTCCAGGCTGGGGATCCGGTGGTGGGAAGCAGGTAGGAAACCATGTTTCTAGGGGGTTACATGAAATATATATATATATATATTTAGTGCTTACAGAAAGCCAAATATTGGGTTAGAAGCCAGAATGGAGGGGGGTGGGGCAAAGCAAACAGCAGTGGAAAGAAATTCCTACTAAACAAGTTTTCTATTCATTTCTTCCCATCCCAGGTGCAGAGCCTGCAGGAAGAACTGCGACCAACTGTGGGACTTTAAGACCCCAAGCTCAGATTCTACAACGCCCATGGGAGCAAGAGGTGTACAACCCTCCCTCCCCCCCAAAATGTGTCAATATCTGGTTGGCCATTAGCACCCCAAAGGTCATTAAGGCGGCTCAAAAAACCCCTCTGGGAATGGGGAGGAAGAATAAAGTAAACTAAACTGTTCCTGGTTTGACCCTAAATGAGTAACACAACCTCTCCAGGCCTCCTCGGTGGGATATAGGATGGGATTATGATTCCATGGGTCATAGCAACCAGTTCTCCTTCAGCCTAAAGCAAGCAGTAATGACAGCAGTGCCTATCTGTGTACTTCTGCTTGCCGCCCCCCCAACTTCTGGGATCTAAGCTAGAAACCTCCAACTCCAGCTATGTGCTTCTAGAACCTTCTCAGATCATTTCTAAGATAACAGTTGGCCTGAGGGACAGCAACACCGGCCTGGCTAACTGGAAAGCTGTCAGTTTCCGTAACAGGAAGAAGCCAGTGAGTAGGTAAAGAGGGCGGGAGGGGGGCCACCAAAAGAAACCTCTTCAGCTTCCTAGACACCAGTGATCTGAAGAGGTGATTGGGAGAGATTGTGTCTCCGTTAGAAGCAGAAGTTGCATGCCAGGGTAGCAAAGGACTGGATTTGGACCATCCAAAAGAAAGACTGTCTCCCCTTTGCATCTCCACACCTCTCGCCCCCCCCCCCCCACCTTTCCTTGAGTGTCCTCCCCAGGCAGCAAACGTCAACCCGAGGAAACCTGGAGCCTGCAGTCTTGTATGGTGATGAGTTCCAACTCGGAAGAGCCCAGGCCCAGAGGCAGTCCTGTCTACTATTCAACTCCCTGGCCACCCCTGTCTCTCCAGGCATCAGCTCCCTGGACTGGGATTCACACGTGTGTTATCTTTTGGGTACTTATGGGACCAGAATCTTGAGGAAGAACCTGCAGAGCTTGCAGCGACAAAATTGCCAAATAAGATGAATGCTCACACACTTCCTCCTGCATTTCTTTAAGCTCCATGGGTTGTCTTACCTTCCATCAGATTTTCAGAAACTAAAAATTGTCCCTATGTGTTTCTTATAAGTCCCCTCCTATCTCCTGGAACTGCCTCTCCAGTCTTACCATCACCTTGTGGACCCTAGGCATGCCTCAGGAGAATTACAGAGACCTCTCACCAGCTGGTAACCCTAGTAATCTTTAATCCCTCCCTTTCTGGGCTAGTCAGAGCACCATTTCTAAAGTGTGTCTGTCCAAAGGCATCTCCCTCACTTACATGCAGTTTTGTACTAACCGTCTGCCTGCCTGAAGGACAGAAATCTGAGCTCAGTCTGGATCGCACAAAAAGCTTTCCGTACTTGAAATGGACTTATCTTCTCCCATCTCCCTAGCAGTGGCATTTCATAAAAAGGCTGCTAGGGTTCCAGGCAAGATGGAATGGCGACTTCTCTATTCCAGCCACAGGGGTGAATACCAACGCGTGTTGGGCCAAAGAAGGTGGACTTCCTATGAGGCAGAGGAGGGCTGAGCCTGAGACCACTGTAGAGCTATGACAAAGGGCTGCTGGGCTCTGGGCTCCCAAGGATTGTTAGAAAGGCCAGGCATGGAGTTACGTTTAAAAGGACAGTGACTGGGTAGACACCAGGAGCCTACTAGAGATGACAATATTCAATTTCTTTTCCTTTTGTTTTTCAAAATAGGCTTTCTCTGTGTAGCCCTGACTGTCCCAAAATTCACTCTGTGCACCAGGCTGGCCTTAAGCACAGAGATCCACAGGCCTCTGCTTCCCGAGTGCTGGGATTAAAGGCTTGTACCACTACCACCTGGCTAATGTTCACTTTCTTATTGAGCTGGGGTTTTATTTGGTTGGTTGGTTTTGTTTTGTTTTTGTTTTTGTTTTTGTTTTGAGACAGGGTTTCTCTAAGTAGCCTTGGTTGTCCTGGACTCCCTTTGTAGACCAGGCTGGCCTCAAACTCACAGCAATCCGACAGCCTCTGCCTCCCGAGTGCTGGGATTAAAGCATGTGCCGCCATGCCCGGCCATGATCACTTTCTTACTCTGAGTTGATTGATGTCTCTCCAAAGAGCTCTAGCCCCTGTCCATTTCACAGGAGCATTCACTCTGGGGAAGTGTCTAGGTATTCATTTATGAGTCGTGTACAAATTTTAATATGAACATTTACTCTTCAAAACTAAACAAAAAGAGTTTTCCTGGGAGACAGGAGGCTGGAGGAAGATGCTGTTTTGAGATTCTGTGGGCTGGGTAGGATGAGCTAAGAGGGTAAGAAGAACACAGCCTCACAAGGAGGAAGCCACCCACCAGCTCTGCTTCCAGACAGGCATTGGTCTAGCACAGGAGACAGAGCCATGAAACAATATAGGACTTTTTTTTTTTTCTGGAATGAGGGGTTAGGAGACCTTCCAAATAGAAGCAACCACAAAACTACTAACTGCATCCTCAAGAAAAAGACCCAACCATCCCCCAACACACACACACACACACACACGTGTGTGTGTGTGTTGGGGAGAACTGCCTTTCAAAATGGGTCTACAAATCAATATTCCAAAAGTCATACAATGAAGAAATGTATTCGCTTGAAGACAAGCTTTTTTGTTAGGGGCTGGTAAAATCCAACCACAGGGACTCATTCTAGTTGACAGTGGCTTACAGAGGAGGGTAGAAAGGGCCTTCACACACATTTCCTTCTACATTGTGCCAAGAAATTGGAAAGGCAGAATAGCTACTAAAAACATGGAAGAAATAGTAAGTGGAAACAAGTCGAAATGGAGCATGTGAAAAGTTTAAAGTCAGGGGCAGGGTACCTGCAAAAAAATAACCCATTGGAAATCTGACCTATAAAAATAATCAGCAATTTTCTTAAAGGTCAAATTCAAGTTAAACTCTAGACTATATGTAGTCAGAAAGAAAAGAAATGATGAAAACTACAAATTGGAAGACAGCAAGGAAAATTTCACCCAAAATACAGTAACTGCGCACAAAGAAGTAAAGAGGGAAGAATGAGAAAGACAAGTTATGATATCAAGTGGATTGAAAGATTTGAATCCCTCCCACCAAAAAGAAAAAAGAAAAAAAAGAAAAAGACTTAGTAGCTGGCAGTGGGGGCCCACACCATTAGTCCCAGCACTCAGGAGGCAGAGGCAGGCAAATCTCTGTGAGTTCGAGGCCAGCCTGATCTACATAACGAGTTCCAGAACAGCCAAGGCTACTCAGAGAAACCTTGTCTCAAAAAGCAAACAAACAAACAAACAAACAAACAAAAAGGTGTGTGTGTGTTGGGGGGGGGGAATGATTCAAATCCAAGGAAGAATCTAGAATGAGAG
The DNA here is from genome assembly GCF_903995435.1 of Acomys russatus. Lineage (NCBI taxonomy): Eukaryota > Metazoa > Chordata > Mammalia > Rodentia > Muridae > Acomys > Acomys russatus. Next base: position 16,280,987 of record NC_067163.1, read on the forward strand.
ACAGGTGAGAATGACCATAAGGTTGTTTTTTAATAAACTTTTTTTTTTTTCTATCACTCTGTTTCCTTTTAGGTCCTTAACTGTTTTACTTTTGTGTACCGATTTAGGTGGGGAACTGGAGACCAGACCCACTGACCTCTCACAGCAAGCAGACATGGCTTATGGGGAGTCTGGCTCGATTCCACTCCACAGCCAGCCATCCACCATAGGGCTGCACAGGAGGTATCTGCAGAGATTTCCTGTTTCACTGGTAATCTTGATGATAACAGCAACTTCCTTATTCCCTGGACCACAAGGACAGTGTAATCTGAAAGTTAGGTTCTCCTACTCAATGTTCCTTCTTTGTTTTTCTTAGCATCTGCTATTGTGACTGTATGAGGGTGAGGTGTATTACCAGAACTCATGAGACCCTATCTTAAGGTAGAAAAGCAGAAACCAGCACCTGAGGCTATCCTCAGACCCCAACACAGCCCATGTTGGCACTAACACACCACACACACACACACACACACACACACAGACAGACACACACACACACACCAAGGACGCTTTTTCTAAATGTGTCTCCCAAGAATTCTTGTATTGGAAACTTCATCCAGATATTTGGAGGTTAAGGATCATCAGCCTTTGAGCTCTGAGGGAGATGAGGTCATGAAGGTAAGGCCGGGGGAGGGCATAGGTACCTTTATAATGTTATGACCTGAGCAGGCACACTTCCTTAGTCTCCCCCATGTGACACCCTGGGCAGGCAGAGTTATAATGAAGCAAAGAAGCCCTCATCTCTACACATGCTTAAGAAGCTGAGACTATCCAGATGGTGGCTCACACCTTTAATCCCAGCACTCAGAGGCAGGTAGATCTCTGTGAGTTTGATGCCAGCCTGGTCTACATCATAACTTCCAAGCCAGGGCTTCATAGAGAAACCCTGTCTCAAGAAGGAGGAGGAGGAGGAGGAGAAAGCAACAGCAACAGTAGCTTAGACTAGGAAGTTTAGGCTGGTGTGTGTCTCAACAGTAGAACACTTGTCTGTTAAGTCCCTGGTTCGATACCCACCAGTATCATGAGAGGTGAGAGGCACGTGCTTCAAGAACTGTGAACTAAATAAATCTTTATAATTTGTAAATTATATTATATCATATATTGTGTTATAGTGCATTAAGGCCAGGTGAAATGGCTCAGTAGGTGGGGACACCTGCCATCAAGCTTGATGACCCATGTTTGATCCCAAGGAGCCACATGGTGGAAGGAGAGAACTCATTCTGCAAATTGTCCTCTAACTTTCTTATGTACACTGTGGCATACATGCACATGTACACACATGGGCGCACACAGACCTGCATAAACATGCTAATACAAAATATAAATTAATTTAAAAACAAAAAGTTGGGGTCTGGAGAGACGATTCAGTGGTTAAGGGCACTGACTGCTCTTCCAGAGGACCCAAGTTCAAATCCCAGCACCCATATGGCAGCTTACATCTGTCTGTAACTCCAAGATCTGACATTCTCACATAGACATACATGCATGGTAAACATCAATGCACATAAAATAAAGGTAAATAAAAAATTTTAAAACCCCAAAATTTTAAAAGGTACATTGAAATAGCACCTTACTCCCCATATTAAATATGGTCTCTAGATTTGTCTCTGTTGCTGACTGATAAGCATATAAGGGCTTTATTTGAATGTACAATCATTTTGTAAAAAGGAATTGTAAAATGATAGAAAGAATATAGAGAACCTGTACAACTAGTCCGAGATATTCAATATTCAAATAACATTTTAGAGAGAAAACTAAGGAAAGGAACTCATTAAAGAAATAACCCAAGAAAGCTTCTCATAACTAAGAGCATCTATGTGTGGAGGTTGCACATAGTGCATAGCAAAGGAAGATACAGACCCCACTATAATGCAGATTTTGCCCCCCCTCCCCCTTTGGTTTTTCAAGACAGTGTTTCTACGTGTAGCCTTGGCTGTCCTAGACTCGCTTTGTAGACCAGGCTGGCCCGGAACTCACAGCGATCCGCCTGCCTCTGCCTCTTGAGTGCTGGGATTACAGGCATGCACCACCACACCCAGCTCAAAATGTTTTATCTAAATATTGTCTCTAGGGAAGCTACTGCAGGGTGTGACACAAAAATAAAGAAGCTAAGGCCAGAAAGAGGAAACCAAAAGATACATAATGCTGACTGGAAAAGAGGAGATAGAGAGATAATGAGACAATGGCTGCGCAGGAGAAGGAACCGGATCGGAAAAGCTCCTGGAAGGACGGAGTCGGAGTAGAGAAAAGCAAGCAAAGGAAGGGAAAGCGATGGGAGTGTCGCATGTGAGTTTGAGGCACAGAAAAGGAAGGCATCCACCTAAAGATGTCTAGGTAGCAGCAGTTCTAGCAGGAGCATAAGCAGGCGTGCCAGCAGGAAGTTTCCAGTATGAAGAACAGCAAAAGAACAGCTGACAGAGTGGAAAAGGGTTGGAAAAGTTGCTTCTGAGAAGAGAAATGGGAGTAGGCTACTGTTTTTGTTGCATTTGGGGGGTCTTACACAATGTAACCATGTTAACTATATGTATGTGAATTGGAAACAAAAATAAAACTTAAGCTAGGCAGGCACTGTGCTGTGCACTCCTAATTCCAGGACTCATAGGACTGGAGGCTGGAAGATCCGCAAGATTGAAGAGAGCCTGAGCTACACAGCAAAACATCTGTCTAAATAAACAAACAAACCAACCAAAAAGCCAATGAGATGGCTCAGCAGGTATTCCTGCCACACTGTATGACCCGAGTTCTACCCTCAGGTCCTATATGGTGCAAGGAGAGAACTGACTTTCCAAAGCTGTGTTTTCACTTATTTAATTGTAAGTAGCAGAGTGCAGTGACACAGGCCTTTATGTCCCAGCAGCTAGGAGGCAGAGCATGGCAGAGCTCTGTGAGCTCAATGCTCACATAGTTCTACTTAGTTCTCAACCTGTGGGGGTTGAACGACCCTTTCACAGGAATTGTCTAAGGCCACCAGAAAACACAGACATTTACATCATGATTCGTACAGTTCTAAAGTAGCAACAAAAATAATTGTATGGTTGGGAGGTCATCACAAAATGAGTGTGGCAGCATTAGGAGGGTTGAGAGCCAATGACAGAGGTTCGGGACAGCCAGGGCTACATAATGACACCTTGCTTCAAAAACAAACAAACAAACAAATAAAGCCAGGAAAATGCTGGGGTTTTTTTTTTCTAAGAGGAAATTAATAAACTGGACATGTGTCCAGCAAGTAACTGGCCAATAAAAAAAGAGAATTCAACCACCATTAGGGAACAAAACTATAGTCTCTACTTCTAAGAGTTTAAAATACTGTCTACAGCTTGTTCACTCAAAAATTCAGATGAAGCTGGGCGTGGTGGTGCACGCCTTTAATCCCAGCACTCAGGACACAGAGGCAGGCAGATCTCTGTGAGTTCAAGGCCAGTCTGGTCTATAAAGTGAGTCCACCAACAGCCAGGGCTATTATACAGAGAAATCCTGTCTTGAAAAACCAAAAACAAACAAATAAACAAACAAGCAAAGCAAAACAAAAACAAAGCTCAGATGAAACAGCTCTCTAGATAGCAATAAACTACCAAAAATGACATAAAAATAGACAAACTGAGGCCAGATGGTGGTGGTTCACACCTTTAATCCCAGCGCTTGGAAGGCAGAGGCAGGCGGATTTCTGTGAGTTTGAGGCCAAGCTACAAAGAGAGTTCCAGGACAGCAGGGACTACACAGAGAAACCCTGCCTCAAAACACACACACACACACACACACACACACACACACACACAACACACACACACACACACACACACACACACACACACACACACACACACACACACACACACACACACACACACACACACACACACACACACACACACACACACACACACACACACACACACACACACACGAAGCCAAACTGAACCAATGGTTATTCAAGTTCTGCATTGCTAATCAAGGTATCTGTTCCAGGTGGTTTTAGGAACTTTTTTCTTAAACATTCAAAGTATAAATAAACACAGTCTTAAACCAATGTTTTCAGTTCCTGTCTTGGCTGTTCTCCTAAACACTCTTTCTGGTAAGATTTTTCTGGGCGACACAGGAAGCTCAGCCACAGCCTCCATTTTCCAGCTATGACAAAAGTCCTCTTCAACCCCGTGAGGAGATCTATCTGCCCCATGGCTTTCTGAGTGTTAGGACAGTGTTCTAGCACTGTGCCACAAGCTCAGCCTCTGTGTGACATTTTGCCTTTCGTTAGGAGCAGCAGTTCTATGTTCTGTGTCTCCATCACTCACTCTTTCCCAGTACTGGGCTTAAAAGACAACAGAAATTTGTTCTCAGCTCTCTGAGGCCAGAGGTCCAGATGAAGGTGATGTAGAACTGATTCCCCTGAGAGCTATAGCAGAAACCTATTCCAGCTGGCTGGCTCTGCCAATGCCACTCCTTGGACCCCCTCTGCTTTATTTTGTTTTGTTTTGTTTTGTTTCTCTCTGTAACCGCCCTGGCTGTCTAGGACTCACTCTAGACCAGGCTGGCCCCAAACTCACAGAGATCCGCCTGCCTCTGCAAGGATTAAAGCCTGTGCACTACCACGCCCAGTTCTCTCATTCTGTTTTAAATACATATGGCATCTCCTGAAGATGCGCCTTAGTCTAGATTTTCCCACCTTTTTTAATAATTCTTTTTTTCTGTGTGTATGTGCACATGAATGTATATTCTGTGAGTGTATACAAGTTTGTGTGTGTGTGTGTGTGTATGAGAGAGAGAGAGAGAGAGAGAGAGAGAGAGAGAGAGAGAGAGAGAGAAGCCCAGATGTCTCCCTTACTCCAGTGTGTGTATAGGTGAGCATGTATACACACACACGCAGGAAAAATTAAAAAGACAGGAAAATCTGGACATCTGGGTCTCTCAATCAAGCCCAGAGCTCTGTGCTCCTCTCACATACTCTCACATGTGGCTACTCCAGCCATGTCAGGGATGTCCTCTCTATGTCCTCTGCCTCTGTGGCTAGAGTTACAAGTATCTAAGGATACAAACCCGTGTTTTCATGTGGCAAGTGCTTAACCACAAAGCCATCTCACTAGCCCCCAAATGCCCAGCATATCAGTTAAAACAAGCTAGGGGCCAACCTGTTCCAGCATCGCCTCATCTAATTAATTACATCCAAGCCTGATTTTAAGTAGGTCACATTATGACATAGTGTGAGTTTGAAGTTCAACGTTATGAAGGGAGATGGGCACAAGACTTTTTGGATTCCCAGAACCCACATGGAGGAAGGGGAGAACCAGCTTCTGAAAGCTGTTCTCTAATCTCCACATGTGTACTATAGTGTGAGCTCGAGCACATGTGTAGCTGCACACACACACACACACACACACACACACACACACCTCCCCCCAAGACAGTGTTTCTCTGTGTAACAGCCCTGGCTGTCCTGGACTCCCTTTGTAGACCAGGTTGGCCTCAAACTCAGAGATCAGCCTGCCTCTGCATCCTGAGTGCTGGAATTAAAGCTATGTGCCACTACGTCAACCTCATGCTCACACAATTTTTAAGTGTGGAAAAAGTAAATTGATTCCAAAGGAAATTGCTTGCTCTGGGCCTCCAAAGAACAACAGGAATCCTAGATCGTTCATTTTGGAACTGACAGACACACTTCCGTTGTATTCGCACTTTTCTTTCATTTTCTTGTTGTCATAGGAGCTTAGCGTTATGCCGCTACCTAACTCACATTTTGATTATTTGCGTTTGTCTCAAGAGTTTATTGTTCAGTCGGCCAGGTGGAGGGATGTGTGCCAGTTCTCCCTTGGGAAGCTGAGGAGGAAAGATCAACAAGTTCCATGTCATCCTTGGCCACATAGCTAGCCTGGGTAACAGAAGACACCTCAGGCCCTGGGTCCAATTCCCAGCCTGCCCTCTCTCCTAAAAAAGGAATTAGGAAATATTTGAAACTAATTAAAAATACAACACATCAAAATTTATGGCTTATGGCTAAACCACCGCTTAGGAAGATATGTGCTCTGAAGTGCTTGAGACTATTCTGAACTCCGACTTCAAGAAAAAGAGCAAAGTAACCCCAAAACAATCAGTAGGGAAAAAATAAAGATAGGAAACCAGAGGATTAAAAGCAAGAACAGCCAGGCTATGGTGGCGCATGCCTTTAATTCCAGCACTTGGGAGGCAGAAGCACGTGGATCTCTGTGAGTTTGAGGCCAGCCTGGTCTACAGATTGAGTTCCAGGACAGCCAAGGCTACACAGAGAAACCCTGTCTTGAAAAACAAACAAACAAAAATAAAGGTAAGAACAGAAAGAATCCATGAGACTAAAAGCTTTTAAAAATTATAATGAAACTGATAAACCTAAGCAGAGAGGGACGAAACGGACACAAATCACCAACATCTAGAGAGAGATGGGACATCACTACAGACCCCACAGGTACTTAAAACAAACTCAGGGGCTGGAGAGATGGCTCAGTGGTTAAGAGCACCACCTGCTCTTCCAGAGGTCCTGAGTTCAATTCCCAGCAACCACATGGTGGCTCATAGCCATCTATGGTGTGATCTGATGCCCTTTTCTGCAGATAAAGCACTCATATACAATGAATAAATAAATAAAACAAAAACAAACTCGGCAGTGACAGTACGATAGTCTCAACTCCTTAGATGAGGTAGGAAAATCACACCCTCAGAAGGAACCAACAGACAAAAGAGGGGCAAGGGGATAGTGCACAAATTTATTTAAGTAAGTCTGGTAGTTTGAGTAAAATGAATGTGTGTGTGTGTGTGTGTTAGGAGGTGTGGCTTTCCTTGAAAGCCACAAAACTTTACAACTGAAATAGCTTCCCATTTATTCAAGAAATGAAATCACGGTTTAGCTTCTTAGGGTTACATAATTACTCTTCATTCTAACTGTTGTGGTTATACAGCCCACACCTGTGCAGAAACTCTGGCCCGTACCAAAGAAGTCAATTTTATTTCCCTGTCTTTCATATTCTTCTATGTCTTTTAGAGGCAGCACCTTGTCCTGTAACCTAGATTCGTATCAAACTCAGCATCCTCCTGCCTCTGCTTCCCAAGCATCAGGATTACAGGCCCATGCAACTTAACCTGGTTCTTCATACACAACGCCCACATTAAACCCAGGCCCAGCAGCACAATCCCAGAGCTTGCAAGGTGAAGGTGGGAGAACCCCAGGACTTGCTTCCAAGTCAATAGAGCTGAACCAGTGTCTTAGGGTTTTGACTGATGTGAAGAGACACCAAGACCTCAGCACCTCTTACAAAGGAAAACATTTCATTGAGGCTGGCTTAGAGTTTGAAAGGTTTAGCACATTTTCATCACGGCAGGCAGCACAGTGGCACACAGACAGACATGGTGCTGGAGAAGGAGCTGAGAGTTCTACAGGGGACTGCGTGTTACACTGGGCATAGCTTGAACGTAGACCTCAAAGGCCCGCTCCACAGTGACACACTTCCTCCAGCAAAGCCACACCTCCTAATAGTGCTAGTCCCTATGGACCAAGCATTCAAGCACACGAGTCTATTGGGTGGGTGGGGGCGGGGGTCATACCTATTCAAACCACCACAGCCAGTGATCTCCAAGTTTTGGAGAATCTGTCTTAGAAAACTAACATAGGGGTTGGAGAGATGGCTCAGTGGTGAAGAGCATCGGCTGCTCTTCCAGAAGATCTGGGTACAATTCCCAGCACCCAGTTGGCAGCTCACAACTGTCTGTAACTCCAGTTCCAAGGGATCTGGCACCCTCACACAGACACACACGTAGGCAAAATACCAAGGCACATTACAAAACCCTAAGGTGAAGAGCAACTGAGGAAGACACCCTACATTCCCATGAAAAGCCAAGCAATAAGTCGGTGCCACAGTTGATAGCTGAGTGTCTCCCCCTTTGCCCCCGCTGCCCGCAAGATGCCCATGTTAATGGCTTGATCTCCAGAGTGGCACTGTGAAAGCTGGAGGGAACTTTAAGAGGACCTGGTGGGAGTGGCTAGAGGGGTCACTTTGAGCATTTGCTCTTAAGGGATGGAGGACTCCTTGGCCTCTGCCTCTTTCTCACAACCTGCCCATGAAGTAAACAGCTTTGCTCCTCCTCACCACAGAACGAAAAGCACCAGCCCCCCCCTCCACACACACACCATGGACTGAAACTGCTGAATCTGTAGCCCAGATAAACTTTTTGCTTTGTAAGTTTATCTTGAGTATTTGTTGCAGTCCTACAAAGCTAATAAAGCACTCAAGATTATAAGGAAAGGAGTGGACAGAGGATACAAGCAAAAATTACAGTACAAGGCCGGGCATTTAAGAGTACTTGCTGTGCAGTCCTGAGGACCAGAGTTTAAATCCCCACACCCACACATCAACTCAGCTCTGAGGCAGACAGAGAGAGACATAGAGATTGCTGTGGCCTGCTAGCTTCTCCTCTAGCTGAGGAAATGTGAGTTTAGGGAGAGATTCTGCCTCAAAGTAATAGATGGAGGTGATAGAGAGCCAGGCACCAGCACTCTGCACACACTCACGCATACACACACACACACACACACACACACACACACACACACACACACACACAGAGGCATAAAGATGTAAACAAATAAATATTTTATTTTATTTTATTTACCTTTTGGGGGTTTTGTTTGTTTGTTTTTGTTGGGTTTTTGTTTTTGTTTTTTTGAAACGGGGTTTCTCTGTGTATCCTTGGCTGTCCTAGAACTCACTCTGTAGACCTGGCTGGTCTTGAACTCACAGCCTGCCTCTGCCTCCCAAGTGCTAGGATTAAAGACATGTGTCACCATGGCCAGTTTATAAATCTTTTTTAAAAAACTACAATATGGTTCAATTTATTACAATAACAGCAAAAAAATAGAAAACTAAACTTTGATAATGAAAAGTACTAGCAAGTGCCTATAATTCTGGCGTTTGCAAGTTACAGTCAAGATTAGGACCTTAAAGACAGCCTTAGGTACACAGCAAATTCCAAGTCAGTAATGGAGGGCTACATGAGACCTTATCTCAAACACACACACACACACCTAAAGACCCTTTTACAAAGTTAACTGTTACCTGTAATGGCAAACATTGTTAAAGCCAGTGTTTAATCAGACATGGTGGTACATGCATTTAATCCCAGAACTTGGGAGGCAGCTGGTCTACAGAGATAGTTCCAGGACTGCCAGGGATACATAGAGAAACCCTGTCTCAAAAAAAATCTAAAAAATAAATTAAGAAGTAAAAAGTTAGTGTTATGGTAAACATTGGTTGTTCATTTAACAAGATCTAGGATCACCCACCAGCAAGGGTTGAGGCACAGCTATGGGAGATTATCCAGATTACCTTAGTCTCTGAGCTCATTTATGGCGGATTATCTGCTCGGAGCAATCTAGGAGGAAATCCACCTTAATTTTGGTGACATCATTTCATTGACTGGGGTCCTAGACTGCATAAAAAGGAGACAGCAAACTGACCGGTGGCACTCACGACCCTGCTTCCCAACTGTAGGTGCAAGGAGCCAGCTGACTCCAGCCCCTGCCTTCATGGCTTCCCCTCCTACAGTCTGCAGCCCCTGGAGCTGTAAGCCAAAGCTTTTTCTCCATTCATTTGCCTTTTGTGCTGTATTTGACAACATCCACAATAGTAGTATTACAGCGAATGGATTAAGTATGCTATCTATTCAAAAGAATGTCATATACTATCATAAATCACACATACTTTCTATATAGATGTGTATGTACACTTTGTACATATATACACACTTTATATATATGTATACATACATACTATATATTTATATATACAAACATAAATATATACTTTATATATATTTATGTGTGTATACATACTTTATATTTACATATACACATATAAATATACACCTTATATATTTATATATTGTATATAAAGTGTGTATGTGTATGTTATATGTACACACTTTATATATTTAAATAATATGTATATAAAGTGTATATGTATATAATATATAAGGAGTGGGGGGGCCTGGATGGCCTGAAACTTGCTACATAGACCAGGTTGGCCTCAAACTCACACCTAACAGAGGTCTGCCTATCTATGTCTACCAAGTTCTGAAATTAAAAACATGTACCACCATGTCTGATTTTTTGTTGTGTTTTGTTTTTTGTTTTTTGTTTTTCAAGACAAGGTTTCTCTGTGTAGATGTGGCTATCCTGGACTTGCTTTGTAGATCAGGCTGGCCTTGAACTCACAGTGGATCTGCCTGCCTCTGCCTCTGGAGTGCTGGGATTAAAGGCATGTGCCACCACACCTGGCTCCATGCCTGATATACATATACATATACATATATACATATATATTTGTATAGCATTTATTTAACATGTGTGTGTATGTATGTGTGTGTACATATGCATGGCATACATATGGAAGTCAGAGGACAACTTGCTGGAGTCTGTTCTCTCATGCCACCATAGGAGTCCCATGGTTGAATTCAGGTCATCTGGCTTGACAGCACAGGCCACAGTCCATGACAGAAAGACACAGCAATGGGTAGCTCCACCATGGCAGGACCATGCAGCTGAGGCCCCTCACCTCCTCACATCCCAGGAGATCCACTAAATCTTTTTCTTTTTTTGGCAGGGGGTGGGGGTGGGGTGGAGGGTGGGAGGGTAGGGGGTAGGGGAAGGGGTGGGGGTAGGGGGGAGGGGTGGGGGACGGGTGGGGGAGGGTAAATCAAGACAGGGTCTCTTTATAGTTCTTACTGTCCTGCAAATCAATCTATAGACCAGGCTGACCTTGAACTCCCAGAGATCTGCCTATCTCTGCCTTTGCCAGATTACTAAGTGTTCCTTTTGCTTGTTTTTCTTTTGTTTTGTTTTTTGTTTGGTTTCTTTTGTTTTATTTGTTTGTTTTTAAAGATGGAGTTTCTTCATGTAGCCCTGGCTGTCCTGGAACTCCCTTTGTAGATCAGGCCAGCCACTACCTCACAGAGATCTGCCTGACTCTGCCTTCCAAGTTCTGGGATTAAAGGTGTGTGCCTCACTACTAAGTATTTGTGGATCCAATCAACTTAACAATAAAAATGCACTCTCGTGGGACAGGGGAGATGGCTCGGTGAATAAAGTGTTTGTTATGAAAACACGAAGACCTGAATTTTATCCTAGTATCCAGGTAAAGAAGCTGGGCAGAGTGATCTGTGCCTGTTATCTCAGAGACTGAAGAACAGAGACAGGCTTTCTGGGCCTGGTGCTCTAGATGAATCTGTGAGCCACAGGTTCAGTGAGAGATCCTGCCTGAAAATTAATATGGAGAGAGATGGAAATCATCCAACATCCACCTTTGGTCTCTACACACAGTCATGGCACACACATACACATGAACATATGTGAATGAACTATCACAAGTACATCTTTTGTTAATTTGACACTTGAGCGCATTACTTTGAATCATAATATTCCACCTTGATCCCACAGCCTTATGGCCATCCCATAATGTAAAATACACTAATTTCAACTTTGAAAGTGACCGGTGAGTAAGAGCACTGGCTGCTCTTCTAGAGGACCCAGGCTTGATCTCCAGTGTCCAAAGAAATCATCTGCAATTCCAGTTCCAGGAGATCCAGTGCCCACTTCCAGCATCTAGTGGGGACCAGGGATTTATGTAGTACATAGACACATATGCAGGCAAAACATTCACACACATAAAATTAAGTTTTAAAGAAAGTTGCCGGTCCTGATTATTCACACCATTCAAAAGTCCAAAGACTATTCTGAGACTAGAACACAAGACCAGAAGCTGGCAAGGAAAATCAAACAGCTAAGCTCCACACCAGCACCTGTGACCCTTGATGGCATCATCTGGGTACGGACAACCTTGGATAGCTCCACTCTTCCAGTTGGCCCATCTGCAGCACACACAGCGTCTCCCTGTGGTGACTCAGCTCTCTGCCTACAACTTTGATGGATATCTCACCACCCTAGCATTGCCAACACCCTGGGCTATGCACAGCTTCATAGCCCATTCGGGGGCTCCATTTTGGGAATCCATCCTCCTTAGGCACTGGTGTCTAAGTTATGGCTACTACTGCTGTGATGAAACACCATGACCAAAGCAACTTGGGGAGGAAAGGGTTTATTTGGATTACATATCCACAGCATTGTTCATCATCAAAGAAAGTTGGGACAGGAACTCAAGCAGGGCAGGAACCTGAAGGCAGGAGCTGATGCAGAGACCACAGAGGAGTGCTTCTTACTGGCTTTCTCTTGATAGCTTGGTTAGCCTGCTTTGTTATAGAACCCAAGACCACCAGCCTGGGGATAGCACAGACCACAATGGGCTGGCCTTTCCCCCATTAATTACTAATTTAAAAAATGCCATATAGCTGGGTCTTATGGAGGCTTTTTTTTTTTTTTTTTTTTTTTTTTTTTTTTTTTTTTGGTTTTTCGAGACAGGGTTTCTCTGTGTAGCGTTGGCCGTCCTAGACTTACTCTGTAGACCAGGCTGGCCTCGAACTCACAGCAATCCACCCGCCTCTGCCTTCCGAGTGCTGGGATTACAGGCGTGCGCCACCACGCCCGGCTGGAGGCATTTTTTTTTTTCAATTGAGGCTCTCCCTCCTTTCAGATAACTCTAGCTTGTGTCCAGTTGACATAAAACTAGCCAGAACAATTGACCCCTCAACAATTGAACACACAAGCATATCACTGTTAAGCCATAATCTTTTCTTTCTTGTTCAATCCCAAGATCACACATTAACAGCAACATCATAATATAAAACATTTTACAAACTTTAAAAGTCCCACAGTTGAGACTGGAGAGATGGCTCAGAGGTTAAGAGTGCTGCTTGTTTTTCCAAAGGTTCTGAGTTCAATTCCCAGCAACCACATGGTGACTTACAACCATCTGTAGGCAGAATACTGTATACATAATAAATTATTTTTTTTTTAAAAAAGTCCCACAGTCACTGGGCATTGTGGCACATGCCTTTAATCCCAGCACTTGGGAGGCAGAGGCAGGCAAATCGCTGTGAGTTTGAAGAGCACTAGCTGCTCTTCCAGAGAGTTCCGGGTTCAATTCCCAGCAACCACATGGCAGCTCACTACTGTCTAACTCCAGTTCCAGGGGGTCCCACACCCTCACACAGACATACCTGTGAACAAAACACCAATGTAAATAAAAATATTTTTTTTAATTTAGTCTCTCAACTGTGGGCTCCTGTAAAATCAGAAATAAGTTAAATGCTTTCTTGCTTCAAGAGGGAAGAAGCAGGGAACAGACACAATCTGAACAAAACAAAACCAAATTCGAAATGTGTAAATAACTCAATGCCCAATATCTGGGATTCACTCACGATTTCCTGGACTCCTCCAAAGGGTCACAGCTCAGGCTCTGCCCTCTTAAGCACGCGGATTGTCTCTTAGGCTCAGGCCAGCTCCAGTCCATGGCTGTTGCTCTTCTTTGTGGTCGTCCCACAATACTCACATCTCCAAAATGCTGGGGTCTTCTGCTGCAACTGGGCTTTCTCCAATAGTCTCTCCTGGGCTCCCTTCAGGGACTCCAGCCCTGCTACACAGTGCCAAGCCTCAGCTGCTCCATGACCCCTTCATGCCTTCAAAGCCAGTACCACCTGGGTGAATCTTACACTACCAGTTCAGCTCCAAACAGGGGTACCACCTTGGCCACTTCTAGAACACAGGTTCTGTGTGCTGACCCAGAGGAAACATTTCCCAGAAGATTCACCTCAGTGACAATGCCGTGCTCTCTCTCTCTTCTTCTTCTTCTTCTTCTTTTCTTTCTTTCTTTTTTTTTTTTTTTTTTTTTTTTGAGACAGGGTTTCTCTGTGTAGCCTTTTCTGTCCTGGACTCACTTTGTAGACCAGGTTGGCCTCGAACTCATAGCAATCTGCCTGCCTCTGCCGTCCAAGTGCTGGGATTAAGCGGGTCTCTTCTTAATCACAGCTGATTGATTCTTCAGCCCCAGCCAGGCCTCCATCATCTGCACCGCTCTCAACATTCTCATCTTCCAAGCTCCCACAGAACAGCTCTCTGAGCTCTCAATACTCAATGGCTTTTCTAGCCCAAAGTTCCAAAGTCCTCCCACAATCCTCCCCAAAACAACATCATCAGGTCAGTCACAGCAATACCCCACTGGCCTGGCACCAACTTTTGTCCTACTTAGGGTTTCTATTGCTGTAATGAAACACCGTGACCAAAGCAACTTGGGGAGGAAAGGTTTGTTTGGCTTACACTTCCAAGTAACAGTCCATCGCCGAGGAAAGCCAGGTAGGAACCTGGAGGCAGGAGCTGATACAGAGGCCATGGAGGAGTGCTCACTCCTCATGGCTTGCTCAGCCTGTTTTCTTATAAAACCTAGGACCATCAGCCCAGGGATGGCACCACCCACAACGGGCTGAGACCTCCCCCAGCAATTGCTAATTAAGAAAATGCCTTACAGCTGGATATTATGAAGGTGTTTTTCTCAAATGAAGTTCTCTCCTTTCAGAAGACTCTAGCTATGTCACGTTGACGTAAGACTAGTCAGGATGCCTGGTCTGAGAAACTTTCTGCGTGAAAGTCACCATGACACCTTCATTCTGGGATCTAACACATCTACAAAAAAACTAGAAACAGGTGGATGATGCCAAGTTCTGCTGCCGGCTTCAGATGCAGCCTGTCCTACTTGGACCACAGCTGCAGCACCCTCCAGGCTGAACCTAGAAAAACACTTCTCCAGGCACAGGTATGGAACAGGGAACACCACCTGTGGTAGCAGGCTCAGTTCAGCCTCCTCGTTTCAATGAATTTACATTTTTATAAGCTGGAGCTTTGAAAGGATTGTCCCAGTACAAAGTGAAGGGTTCTCTTTGCTGACCTTTGCAGCCACCTTTGCACCAGTTCTGCCTACCTTATTCAAAATCGTAACTGTATTTACATTTCTTCTCCTCTACATTGCACATTTATCATATCTTCCTTTTATTTTTCATTATGAATTTGAGTAAATACAGTAAGTGATAACCATTCCACCATCTGAATGCTATTCTGTCTTTAAGGCACCATCAAACAAGCTGGGTGTGGTGGCACATGCCTGTAATCCCAGCACTTGGGAGGCAGAGGCAGGCGGTTCTCTGTAAATTCAGGACCAGCCTGGTCTACAAAGCGAGTCCAGGACAAGCCAGGGTTATTGTACAGAGAAAACCCTGCCTTGAAAAACAAAAAACAAAACAATAACAACAACAACAAAAAAGATACCACCAAACAAATTAACCAATCATTTCTGAACCTAGCCTCTCCCAGTTTCTCAGGATATAGAAAGAATGGAACCAGATTGTTTTGGTTAGGTTAGGGCTTCTAATGTCATGATAAAACAGCACCACAAAAAACAATGTGGGGAGGAAAGGGTTATTTCAGCTTACAACTCTTGGGTCACATTGGCATCACTGAGGGATGCCAGGGCAGGAACTCAGGGCAGGAACCTGGAGGCAGAAACTGAAGCAGAGGCAACGGAGGAGGGTTGCTGCTTCCTGGCTTGCTCAGTCCGCTTTCTTATACACCTGTCCATGGGCACCCCCATCCACAGTGATCTGGGCCCTCCTATATTATTCATTCATCATGAAAATCGTCTACAGAATTGCCCACATAACAATCTTAAGGAGATATTTTTTCTTTTCTTTTTTTCTTGGGGGGGAGGGGTTAGATTTATTTTCTATGTATGAGTATTTTGCCGACGTGCAAATATGTACACCTCCTGAAAGCCTGGTGCCCTCAGAGGTTAGATCCCCTGGCACCAGAGTTACAGATGGTTGTGAGCCACTGTGTGGGTGCTGAGAACCAAACCCAGGTCCTCTGCAAGAGCAGAAAGTGCTCTAAACCACTGACCCATCTCTCCAGTTCCTTGGGGTAGGGGGCGTTTCTCAATTGACAGACTTCCCAAATGGTTCTAGCTTATGTTGAGTTGACATAAAATAACCAACACCCAGCTCCTTTACCAGGATGTGACCTAAATAGCTTCTAGCTCATTTCCTAACCGAGTCTTTATCCTCCTTCGACATCTCACGAGCCAAGCCACGCAGTCTGCATTACCGCAGGCACCATGGTTTTCTAGCTCCAACCAGGATGCCCCCTTGAGCTCTTCTTCCAGGGACTATCGATCCCCCAACCCCAAAGTCTTCCATATCTCCTCACAACCACTTCCAAAGGCCCTAGAGCTGCATAGATCTATCACACAATGACCTCGCTTCTCAGCACCAGTTTTCTGTATTGGTCACTTTCTTGTTGGTGTGACCAAACGCCCGGAGAAGGAGCTCCTATGGGCTAGGGGCATAGCTCAGTGGGAGGCTCTTGCCTGATCTGCACAGGTCCCTTCCTGAAGAAGAGCTTTGACTCATAATTAAGGGATATTGTCTGTCACCATGGAGAAGACAGCAGCAGGAAGATGTATGCATGTCGGAGGAGCAGGAAGCCGAGGAAGGGAGACGCTGGCTCTCATTTGCCTTTTTCCTATTTCCCATGAGGAGGGGCCAGCCCCATTCAAGGCAGGCCTCCTTCCTTAGTCCTCTCAGAAAACGCCCTCACATACAAAGGTGCCTCATTAATGCCACAGGTGTTTCTCAATGCAATCAAACTGAGGTTGGTATTAGCCATCCCAAGTACTATTAAAAAAAAAAAAAACATCCCAAGGAGGCATAAACACAAACTCAGCACAGCCACTACCTCGGAGAAAGAAGAGCTATTCTGGATGGAGTGCACAGAGGGTCTCCAGTTGTATCTGTAATTCTTCTTCTCCCTCCCCTCCCCTGCCTCTTGCTTTGTTTGGTGACAAGAGCTCACTTTGTAGACCAAGTCAGCTTTAAATTTGATATGTAGCCCAAGCAGGCCTCGAACTCATGATGATCCTCCTGCCTCAGCCTCCCCCAGTTCTAGGATTCTAGGTGTATACCTCCATACACAGCTGATTTTGCCTTTTTTCCTTCACTTCTTTCTTCCTTTCATTTATTTATTCATTCATTTCATTTATTATTTGTCCCAGGGGAATCCCAGGACTCTCTGCTGCCTGTCAGTCTAGCAAAGAAAAGGAACTCTGGACAAACCAGTGAGCAGCCCATCTGAGAGGCAAAGTGGAATGCAATCAAGGAAGATGCCCCCCTCCCTTTCCCCCCTCCCTTGCCCCCCTCCCTTCTCCCCCTCCCTTCCCCCCCTTCCCACCCACATCCATCTCTGGCCTCCATGTGCTCACACACACACAGCCTGAACACCGTGCATATGCCTGTGCACTACACCAACACATACAGGTTTTTAATACTTATTTTTATCAATGTGTATGTGTTTGTGTCTCTGTGTGGATATGTGCATATGAGTGTAGGTACCCTTGAAGGGTGTGTCATTTAGTTCAGAGTTCTAAAAGTCCTGGTACAGTTTCCGGTGACCCCATTGGTTTGCACCTATGGCAGCAGCAGGAGGGGCATCATGCCGGGAGCCCATCATGGAGGGAGTGTATGACAAAGCAAGCTGGTGCACAGCAAGCCAGGAAGCAAAGACCAACACTGTACGAGGGTTCAGAGCCCCACTCACCTGAGGACAGCCGATTAGGTCCCATGTCCTAAGCATTCTGTTTTCCAGTAGTATCATTCTGGGGCCCAACCCTTTGAGACATGGCCTTTGGAGCACCGTCCAAGCCATTAAAAACCATTCCTTATGGTTATTTTTGTGAGGACTAGATGAATCAAAGTGTAAGGTGCTAGCCTACTACGGCAGTGCATACCTGTAATCTCAGCACTCAGGAGACTGAGGCAAGAGAATTGTGAGTCATAGTCCAGCTGTGATTCATAGCAAGATGCTGTCACAACACCCTCTCAAACCTACTAGCCCTCACCCCCGACACACACACACACACACACACACACACACACACACGATGAAGCTGACTCAATGCCAGGAGCAAATGCATTAGTTTATTACTATTGTCCTACATCCACTAAACTCAGCTGTGGTCTCATCAGAGTCCTCCCCAACGGTCAAAGCTCTCATCCATCTACCAAGCCCAGGCAGGGAAAACTGGCATCCAGCGTGGCTGACCTGTTGGTCACTCTTGTTATAGAATATGATGATGTGTCAAGGGGGTACCATGGCGGGCCCCTGCCAAGGCATGCTCCTGAGGAATCACACCTCGCACACAGCAACAGATCTGGTATAAGGAGGTTTATTGGGGGAAAGGGGGAAGGGTGAGGATCTGAGAAAGGATAGAAGCAGCAAGCAAGCCATGTAGACAGACAGACAGACTAAAGCCATGATGGCAGAGAAGGACAGAAAGAGGGAGGAGGCAGGAAAAGGAAATGCAGGAGCAGAGCGAGTGAGAACTAGTGTGGCTGGAGGTCCTTTTATCCGCATTACACCTGGCGATGGCGGCAGGTGACTGGTGAGCATTTGCTAGGTCCTCGAGGGCAGGCCAGCAGAATGGCCAGTACATTGACAACTCTCTTAACAGTTAACTCTCTTACCTGTTTTCTTGTTTACCCTTGTATCCCAGATGATGACTAACAATTGCGGAATGTCAGAATCCGTTGAGATAGCTAGAAGAGCAAACAGGAGAATGAAAAAGATGAACTACCCACTTGTCCCAGTAAACCCTTCCCTAGACCCTGAACGCAACAGACTGGTTGGCCAGTGTTCCTCTCACCATAGAAGAAACACGTGACAGAGTCAAGACTCTGAACAGCTATTCTTCTTTGCTCACCTGGAGGAAGCAAGCTTAAAACAGCATCTCTGATGGCGAATTTCACCGTGCCCTTCCTACAGTGAGCTCAAGGAGGCCCCACCCACCTAATGAGAAAGGGCCGATGGCTGGGGCTTTTGGGGAGGAAGTAGTGAGGATTCTCAGGAAAAATTGTGTGTGAGGCGTTTGGAAACACACACACACACACACAACTCATATTTTGAATGAGTGAAAGAATGTTTTTAATTTACTGAAGAAGCTAGCTTGTTTAAATCCTATTGTGACTTATTTCTTAAGACTGGAATAAGGAATTCTTTTGTTAAGTAAATATCCAGGCCCTCCCGTGCCAAAAGCTTTTGAAATCTCTGCGGTAATTATGCTGATGTTTTCTATGTTTATATGTTAAATGCCTTGAGCTTAATTGTTAATGGGTAAATGAGAAGCCACTAAGGCCTTGCCAAAAGAGGCCCAATAGATGAGGGTGGAGAACAATGGCTCTGCAGGACCCCCTAGAGACACACTCAGGCAGTGAGGGGGCTCTCACAGCCTAGGCTCTGCTTCCAGAGAACACTGTCCTGGGGGAAAAAAGCAAGGAGGAGACTGACCCGGGGTGGGGACAAAGTCCACGTTAGTGGAAGACCTGGATCATGCAGACCTGTGGCCCGTTTCATGCCTCCACAGCTCATGAGTCACCACTTCCTGCTAGTCTGGGAGGATAGGGGGGCTGACAACTGGAGGAAAAGGCTTTGTGGGCACTCACCAGTGGGCCCAGGACTGGGTACAGGCCAAGTCTAACCACCCAAGGGCATGCTGGGACTTTGTATTTGACTTTCACACTCACAACTGGAGGATGTACTATGTCACCTTAGGTGGATCGTCTGACCTTATTCCTCAGGGTCTTTGGCTGCAACACCAGGTTAAGAATGCCAGGTGGGCCCAGCGGTGGTGGTGGTGCATGCCTTTAATCCCAGTACTTGGGAGGCAGAGGCAGGCAGATCGCTGTGAGTTCGAGGCCAGCCTCAGCTACAAAGCAAGTCCAGGAGAGTCAAGGCTACACAGAGAGACCCTGTCTCAAAAACAAAAAAGAATGCCAGGTGGGACATACCTTAATCCCAGCACTTGGGAGACAGAGACAGGTGGGTCTCTAAGTTTGAAGCAAGCCTGGTCTACATAGTAAATTCAAGGACAGCTAGAACTACACTGAGAAACCCTGTCTTAAAGAGCATACACACACACATATGCACAAGCACACACACACACACACACAAAAGAATGCCTACATTATATAGGGTTTTATGAAATTTAAGTAAAGCAATGTTGTAAAGCTATCATACAGCCGAATTAAATAAACATCGTGTTAAATCTCCACATGCCAAGTTTATCTGGAACAGAGGTACAGTAACCTGCCTGAGTTCCATCCCCAGCACAGCAGAGAGCAACAACAGAAAAAAAAAACTATCTTAGCGCTGTGGATCTGGCCAGTTCTGTCTATCTGGTATGCATGGGCTGGGAGTTGGCCTTCCTCCACATCCACATCTTTAAGTAGAGTAGCTTTTTGGACTTGTGGATAAACTGCACACTTCCACTGAGCCTTGTCTTTCAATGTCAAAGAGGCAAGGAGCTTCTCCACTTCAGGGACTGGGAGCCCCAGGGTGTTGATGGAAGCAGGGTGGGGCTTGCTGAGTCTGCCAAGCTATGTCCAAGGTGTTCTCAACTATTCTAGCCAAAGCAACCTTGAACCCAAGTCAGCAGCCAATCAATCGAAGCAAAGCCTCGAGTGGAAATCACCAGTGTGTTGGCTGAGGACATGAAAGGAACTTTGCTAAGACAAGATGGTTCCTTCTCCATTCTAGCCCTGCAGTGTGGATCGAAAGTAACCAAACACAATGTTCTCTGCTGCAGGATGTTTGATCCCCCTGTGAACCAGGAGATTGTGAACTGGAAAAACCTGTTTCTAGTTGTGGTATGGCTCAGCCCTAGCACAATTTTTGTTGTTGTTGTTGTTGTTTGTTGTCTTGTTTTGTTTTTTGAGACAGGGTTTCTCTGTTTAGCCTTGGCTGTTCTGGACTCACTCTGTAGACCAGTCTGGCTTTGATCTCACAGCTATCTGCCTGCCTCTACCTCCCAAGTGCTGGGATTAAAGGAATGCACCACCACGCTCAGCATTTTGTTTGTTTTTTCAAAACAAGATTTCTCTGTGTAGCCTTGGCTGCCCTGGAACTCACTCTGTAGACCATGCTGGCCTTGAAATCACAGAGATCTGCCTGTCTCTTCCTCTGCACTTGCCTGGCAATCCAATCCAAGAGCTTTCTGTAAACAGGATTAAATAAAGTTAACCTTAGGTCAAGAGGTGGAGTGAGCAACCAGTTGACAGGAACTGAACATGGGAGGAAAAACAGAAAAATGAAAGGAAGTCTGGAAGATGGATAGAGAGACGCACAGGAAGTAGAAAGAAAGGAAGGACATTCAGTTAAGGGTATTTAAGACAGCATGGAAAAGGAGAAGGGGCTTTTTTTTTCTAGCATGTCAGCTGAGTAGGAAGGTCAGCTGGGTGCTTTCTCTGCCTTTCTGAGCTAGCAGGTTTTCACCCCAGCAACTGGCTCTTGACTCTTTATTGGTAAAATCGAATATTTGAGATTTTGTTTAAAAACAACAGTTCTCCAACAAGTAGAAAGAAAAAAAGTGTGACCAAGACCTACCAAGGTCAAAATTCCATAGCTGAAAGGGACATTTCAACCCTGAGCTGCTTACAGCTCGTATGAGCATGCATGCCTGTGTTTCTGGGCATAAAACATCACGGGGCAGGTATAAGAGAAGGGTAGACCCCCACGGAGCATCTTGATTGGATAGCCCATTCCTGCTATCCCACTAAGTGGACAGCACTTAGCCTAATGGCATGTGGGCTGGAGAAGGAGGTCAGCAGGACTAGGACTCTGTTGCTGTAGTCACGGGGAACCTATAGGAAGCACTCCCGCCTTCCCAAGCATAGGCAGCATGTGTCCTTAGCATTCTCCCCTGCTTTTTCTTGGGTATCTCTTTGTGTCCCAAGGCCAGGTCTTACCTGCTCCTGTAACTACATCGTCAGAAGGGACAGAAAGGGGTCCTGATGGGCATTGGACAACCAAAGGGACCAGGCTCAAGTAGGCTAATTGTTCAGTGGGGCTACAGGACTATAAAGTTGAGATGAACTAAGAAGAAAAACAGGTCCTTCATAGCAATAGGACTTTCTTACCATCAAATATGAACTATAGTCGGGCAGTGGTGGTGCACACCTTCAATCCCAGCACTTTGGGAGGCAGAGGCAGGTGGAGCTCTATGAGTTTGAGGCCAGCCTGGTCTAAAAGTGAGTTCCAGGACAGCCAGGGCTACACAGAGAAACTGTGCCGCCCCCCCCCCCCCCCCCCCCGCCCCAAGAACAACAACACGTGCCAGCAAAGGAATGCTGGGTGTTTAGAATCCTATCTTCTGCATGCTTCTGTGTAAGCCTGGAGGCCACTCTGTGGTAGCTCCGTGCAGGGGCTGAGCCTCATAGCCTGTCCATCACACAGAGACATATGATATCCTTCCTTCTCTCATCTTCAGAAAGAGCTGGTCTTACCCAGAACCAAGACAGCATCCAAGAAGCCCGACCCTTGCATTTGTCTGGACTGCTGGGAATGGGGGGTGGGGCAGGGGCAGAGACCTGATGACCACTGTCCATCCAGGTACCTACACTCTCCATCTGGGACCCACCCTCATCTTGTGAAAGGTACCACTCAAATGGCATGAGTAGTAGCGACTCTCCATCAAGGGCTCTGGAAAGCCAGGCAGAGGTATCCAGGCCAGGGAGGGATAAGACCCTTTGTGGAGAAGACCCATCATGCAGGGCTAAGTAGTTTCTTAGAAACAAAATCCCCTCTGGCTGGCCAGGGACTGTGGGATTGCTCACTGAGCTCCAAAACCAGCCAGGGAGAGGAACAAGGTAAGGAAAGGGTTGAGCCATAAACACAAGACAAAGAACAGGCAGTTCCAAGGAGCCAAGAATGCAAATCATTTGCAGGCCTCCTCTCGGTGAGATGCTCAACCCAGGACCCCGTGGGAGTGTGGGGGTGCCTGCCACCCCTGCAGAGGTTTTCTGTTCACATCAGCTGCAGTGAGCTCAAGCCTGCCTATGAGGGTCCCTGCTGAGTCACCCCGTGTGTGTACTGATGGATCAGCGGTGAGTCACGGAGTGTGTGTCAGCATCTGCCGGTGTATGTGTCTGCTCCAGTGCTAAAGTCTCTAAGGTCTGCCTGTGGGAGAGTGACAGTGTACTGTGAATGAGAGCCAGCGAGCCAGGCAGAGTGGAACGCAGGGGGAGAGGCCGTGTTTAAAGGGCATCACACTTCATTCATGCTGTATATCACACACCACATTTCTGAACAGAGTCCAGCAGGAGCCATCTGTCCCTTCTTCCTGCTGAACACTCCCCCACTTCCCCAACCACCACAGAGCAGCAGTGCTGAATTCTTCAGGCAGCAGAAGACAACTCCAGGAATCCTACAATCAGACCCCTGCAGAAGAGGCCATAAGCAAATGCCACCCCTGCAGCCCAAGGAGAGCGAGGTGCAGTGTCTGTGAGCATACAGTGAGTCCTCTCTCCCTTCCCAGCAGGGATAGAATGACATTATTTCTTTCAACCAAAATGCACCCAGAAGGTCCTGTCTTAAAGCTGGAATGGCTGAATAACCTAACCGGCAAAGCTGTGCCAGACAGCCCTGGAAGGAGACTCATTTGACTTCTGCCCTTGGCATCCCTGCTCTTCTTGCCCTACCCAGCTCAGAAGTCTCTTGCAGCCTCAGCCTGGCCCTTTAGCAGCCCTGACCTGTAGGGAGGGATTCAGAAGTTACTTCTAAGATGTCACAGAAGTCTCACCTCACGGGGCATTGCTGATGCTTCCTTCCCTCAGCCACGGTCTTGGTGGCCATTTCACAGCTCAATGTCCATGAAAAATCGTGGCGTTGACTTTAGCGGTTTGGAAAGAACAGCTGAAGGGGCGGGGGGGGGGGGGGGAGGCGCGCTGTTACCTCTTTTGTTTGTTTGGTTGGTTGGTTTTTGGTTTTTGGTTTTTTTGTTTGTTTGTTTGTTTTGAGACAGGGTTTCTCAGTGTAGCCTTGGCTGTCCTGGACTGGCATTGTAAAGCAGGCTGACCTCGAATTCACAGGGATCCACCTGCCTCTGCCTCCTGAGTGCTGGGATTAAAGGTGTGTGCCACCACCACCCGGCTATAACCCTGTTAACTCTTAAGATCAGGTTTGAGATGGTGTCTATGGGTTTCGGTCTCCTGACCCATTCATTCTCAGACCGCTCAGAGCTGACCCAGACTTCAAAGAGAAGCTTCTAGAACTGGGTTGATTATTGTTCTTTCATAACAACTAACTAGGGACCATATCCACAGCACTGCCGAGGCGGTCAATAGTCTCACACCCTTTGCTGCATCCCCCAGAGAGCAGAGATTTATTATCTCATTTATCGAAGGACTTCAAAGGCCCTCACACCTTGTCAGGGATGATGGAAACCACTGAGCCGCTCAGGGCATCAAGGCAGAGGAAAGAGAAAGGACAGAACAATGATTGTCACATCAGGTCTGGAGCTAGGCTCCTCTCATATCTCAGTCAATTCCGTATTCAGTAGAGCTCTGTTAAGAATATGCCCTAGACAGGGTAGGTCAGGAGGATGTCATGTACACCTGGCAGACACAGGAGATGCTGGCATTGGAACGGTCACTTGGGTACAGCATATGAACCAAGAGAGTAGAGCTATCAAGGGTTTCCTTGAACATAAATATGTGTACAAAGTTGTTTATTTTAGTGGTACATGCACTAAGTATCAAAAAAAAAAAAAGTTACAAACTCATTGATTACTTAGGGAAATACTATCGTATGCCCACAAAGAGAAGACAGTATCTGTAGACAGTGACCCCAAAATGATAATTAGTTTTTAAAAAAAACTAAGCAGTGGGTGTGATGGCACACACCTTTATTCCCAGCACTCAGAAGGCAGAGGCAGACAGAACATATTTTTTATAATATGTGCCACATAACAGATATGATATGGAGACGTTTACTATGTGAGCACGGGAGAGAAGGAAGAGGGGAGGGGTACCCCAGAAAGAGGCAGGGAGAGAGAGAGGGAGAGGGAGGGAGAGAGAGAGAGGAAGGAAGGAAGAGGTAAGAGATAAGAAGAGAGAAGACGAAAGAAAGAGGGGGAGGGGGAGAAGTGAGAGAGCGCTGGGTGAGTTTGTCTTTTTATATAGCTCTGGGTAGGGCCCCTGGCAGGTAGGCAGACTGGGACAGAATCCTAACACTCTGTGAGACTCTTTAAAAAAAAAAAATCAGAACATAAAATATAATAGTATTTTGTCTTAAAAAATTAAAGGGTGAGCTGGGCGTGGTGGCACATTACTTTAATCCCAGCTCTGAGGAGGCAGGCGGATCGCTGTGAGTTTGAGGCCAGCCTGGTCTACAAAGCGAGTCCAGGACAGCCAGGGCTACACAGAGAAACCCTGTCTCAGAAAAAAAAAATTAAAAGGTGTAACTTATATCACCTATATTTTAAAATCTGGAAAAACATGTGCGTGGAAAAGTGTGGAAGGAAACGCATGAATTTAGTTACATTGCTTACTGCAAAAAGTAGAGTTGAACTAGAAAACAACAACAACTTTTTTTCCCCCCAAGACAGGGTTTCTCTGTGTAGCCTTGACTGTCCTGGACTCGATTTGTGGACCAGGCTGGCCTCAAACTCACGGCGATCCACCTGCCTCTGCCTCCCAAGTGCTGGGATTAAAGGCGTGTGCCGCCACCACCCAGCAACAACAACTTTTTTACTCATTTATGTTGACCGATAAGAACGATTTTTTTTTTCTCTATAGTTTTTTGAACAGGGTTTCTCTGCATAGCCTTGGCTGTCCTGGACTCACTTTGTAGACTAGGCTGGTCTTGAACTTACAGAGATCCACCTGCCTCTGCCTCCCAGAGTGCTGGGATTACAGGACTGCACCATGGAGCCTGGCTGTCAAGCATGATTTTTTTTTCTTTTTTTACAAATCTAATAAAGTTAAAATGTATTACAAAAATAAAGAGGAAGAAAACAAAAACTAAGCTCCTAGATTCTTCCTGGCTGCCCTCGACACAGGCACTTGCTCCCATGGGAAGTGCCGGCAGTGACATTTGGAGAATTGGCAGCCGTCACCAGAGAGAACACGGCACATTTGGCCTCTGCTGCAGCATCCGGAACAAAACAAGGATGAGGGCTGTCAGCTCAAAGATGAACACTGATTTGCATAAATATGTGACATAAAGTTATTCAGTGAGTGAGATATCTCACTCATACAGATGAAGTTAATGAAAACAAAGTGCAGACGTCTGGCAACTGGGTCCCCACTGGTGCTTATCCAGGATGCTGGAAGTTCAAAGACACTCAGACCCTAAGTCACCCAGTGAGTCAGAGATGGGTGAGCTGCACAGGGTGAGTGCCTACACTAATCCCACTGAGTCTTACAACTACCTTACAAGCTAAGAGGAAGAATACACACATTTACACACACATACACACATAAAATCACACACACATGCACATACACAAACACACAAACATACACACAAACACACACACACACATACACACACACACACCAAGACAAAAACTGAATGAAACCAGGCAAGCGTTGGTAGAGTAGGTAAAGCCCCGAGGACAAGCAGCCAGGGAGGGCAGTAGTATTGTCACGATTAGCCATGAGGCTGGCGGCCTCTAGGCCCTGCCTGAGCATATTATCTAACCCTTGAGGCCCTGAAGCCCTGGGAAGTGGGGACTAAAACGGAAAAGAAGTGGGTTTAATCATGACCCTTCATTGCAAATGACTGAAGCCTGAATCAAACCGGCAAAAAGAAGAGTGACTTATTTAGCTCTCAAAACTAAAAATTCTGGCTCAGGGAGGGTAAGGCCAATGTCAACCAAGACTCACCCTAACTCCATGCTACCTTTGTCTTGACTTCCATTCTCCTGGCAGGATCACTGAGCAGGGCGGCAAAACATGCACTGATAAGTCCGTGTTATTCCCTGTAAGTAGCTACTCCAGTGAAAGAGGAAGGGGGGAGCACTTTTCAATTCCTTCCTTTTTTCCTAGCTTTATCTCTTCATTGCTAAACAGCAGGCATGTCTACCACACACGGTTTATGCAGAACTAAGAATGAAACCCAGGTCTCCCAGCAAACTGGGCAAGCCCTCTACCAACTGAGTTCTGCCTTCAGCCCAGGAAAACTCTTTTTCCAACACTATGATGAGTCTCAGGCTCAGGTCATATGCCTGTTTCTGAATTATCCTACTGATCTCTGTGGTTAGATTGGGCCAGTTCCTTCCAGATCACATGCTACATTAGTCAGCTTTCCATATCTCTACAAAATACCTGAGGTTAAATACTTAATAAGGAAGAAAAATTCTTTTTGGCCTCATTTTGGAGGTTCTATTCCAAGATTAGCCTCTGGGGGCTGGGGCAGTGACAGAGGACAACAGGGGGCTGTGATGATGGGACACGGCGCCTTACAACCCCATCAGTTAGAGAGCCGAAGAAACTGAATGGACAAGAGTTCCTGGTGGTCCTACCTCTCAAAGGTCCCACTTGGGGACCGAGGTTACACAGGGCCTTGAGGAACACACAACATAAGCTTTAGAACATGGGCTGGAAATGGGGGTGAATGTCTCTTCCAAACTGGGAAGCAAAGTACCAAGGGAAGAAAGGAAGGGTAAGTAGACGGCAGACACCTACCACAGTGCCACAGAGAAACATGGAGACCCGCCAACTAACTGTGCACTATGAGAAACAATCACATCTGCCAGTAGGTAGCAACCACGAGTCCTTTGGAAACTGTGCCACAGGATAGAAGTTTTGAATATTCCTAGGAATCTTTCCCCAATGGCAAAAAGCAAGGATCCAAGGGAGAAACACAAGAACTCTGAGAATTCTGGCAGAAAACACAGGGAACCATGCATTCCTGAGCCCTGAATAACCTATAGGGAGTACCACTTGCCTAAAGTGCTGAGATGATGGGAGGGTGTTGATGGGCAGCTGGAAAAGCCTTTTTGGTTGGTTGGTTGGTTGGCTGGTTGGTTGGGTTTTTTGTTTTGTTTTGTTGGTTTTTCGAGACAGGGTTTCTCTGTGTAGCCTTGGCAGTCCTGGACTCACTTTGTAGACCAAGCTGGCCTCAAACTCACAGCGATCCACCTACCTCCAGAGTGATGGGATTAAAGGCCTGTACCACCATGCCCTGCAGGCATGGTACTTTTTAAATTCATTTTTATTTTGGTTTCTTATATCCTTTTCTCCCTTCTCCAACACAATCCTTTGCAAAATCCCAACACCGGTAGGAGAGACAGAAGGTTAGTGGCTGCTTCCTGCTGTTTAGGGTTGTCAGGCTCCTTGAGACAAGTCCAATCTCCATCATCAGGGTATTCAGCCGGCACAGCAAACACAGCAGTGGCAGACTTCTCTTCCTCTTCCAATCCATCTCCTCCAAGCATTTTTTCTTGCAACCCTCCTCTCTCTGTCTCTCTATCTCTCTGTGTCTCTGTCTCTGTCTCTGTCTCTCTCTCTCTCTCTCTCTCTCTCTCTGGGATCTCATAGTTTTTCCAACTGGCAAAGACCACACCTCCACACAAGGCTGTTTCCTGTTGACAAAGATCATGCGCCCTCTCAGGAGGCAGAGTTATCAGCTGTGGACAAACTGGAGTAGTCCCCATATCCCACAGCTGGGATTAAAACAAAAACATGTATATACATCATAAGTGAGTTTTTAAAGAACCCAAAACTTCCACAACAATGCCCACCTTGGAAAAAACTTGGGCAGACCTACGGACCAAGAGTCTGTTACCCGGATACCAGAAAAAAAAAAATCATTGTTTGGATAAACACTCACCCCCAAATACATGAACATGTGAATAAACAGGCTAAAAAGTAATGCCACACCCAGCAGCCAACTCTGTGACGGGTTCAGAAATAAAGGATAAAGCTGGCTGTGGCGGTACACACCTTTAATTCCAGCAGACAGAGGCAAGTGGAGATCTGTGTGAGTTCGAGGCCCAGCTGGTCTACAAAGCAAGTCCAGGACAGCGAAGGCTACACAGAGAAACCTTGTCTCAAACAAACAAAAAAAGAGGATAAAAAAAAAGTAAAAGAAAGAGAAATATAGGACTGGGGGTAGGGGGCAGTGAGTTGGCCCCAAAACCTGTCTGCTATGCAGCAGCGTGGGCAATGGAGAGGTCTCTCCACCCCACCACACCCCACTCCACCCCACCCCACCCCGCCCCACCTCGCCCCATACCCTCATCCCTTGCCATCTCAGGCAAATGAGAGAGCTGGCTCCTACAGATCCAAAACAATAAAATCTCCATGACACAGGGCAACACAGGATATCTGAGTGAAGTCTCACTGAGGATCCCACATTGACGGAGTAGGGGAAGCCAGAAGCTTCAAACCAGACCAACAAGTCACTGCAGTGAGCATTTGCAAGCAAAGAAATATGGACAAAAGGCTATACTGTGGGACACACTGTGTCACACTACAGCTTCCACTGTTGTGGGGGAGGTTGAAAGGGTGGAGGGTGGGCATGAGGGGAGGGGGAGATGAGTGGGACTGGGGTACATGATGTGAAATTCACAAAGAACCCTGTCCCAAAAAACCAAAACCAAAACAATCAGAAATGGGACAATCTACTTCTAATGCAGAGCTCCGAGGTAGGAAGACACGCCTTTCATGCAGGTCTTTTGAACCAGGAAAACGCAGCTCCCATCCAGCCCACGTCTTCTGCTGGAAGCCTATGTAGGGACATGGAAGAAGGACACTTTTTGTCTTTGCCTGCTTGCCCACCCCTCACTGGCAAGTTCACTTCTTCACTGCCGTTAGAGTCGACTTCTTCAGGATTCCAGCAGTCGCTGAAGACAGGCTGGTACCCAGCCTCATGAACTGGGCAACTACCGGATCCTTGGACCTTTTGTTTGTAGCCAGCCATTCCCGTGCTCAGACACAATATAAATGAATGTAAAAAGGCAAAATACAAAACAAAACAAAAACATGCAATGGTGATGCACACCTTTAATTCTAGCACTTGGGAGACAGAGGCAGGTGGATTTGAGTTTGAGGCCAGCCTGGTCTACAGCCAGGATGACACAGAGAAACCATGTCTTGAAAAACCAACCAACCAAATAAACAAAGAACAGCAAAAACAAAACAAAACAAAAGAACTGAAATTGGAGTGGTAGAGACACACATCTTTAATCCCAACACTTGGGAGGCAGAGGCAGGCAGATGTCTGAGTTTGAGGCCAGCTTGGTCTAGTAAGTTCTAAGAGCTAGGGATACATTGAGAGATTCTCTCTCTCTCTCTCTCTCTCTCTCTCTCTCTCTCTCTCTCTCTCTCTCTCTCTCTCTCTCTCTCTCTCACCCCCCCTCTCTGTATGTGTGTGTGTGTGTGTGTGTGTGTGTGTGTGTGTGTGTACAGCCTACTATAACTCTGTCACATGGTTACTAGTACTAACTCTTACTCAGGTCTACAATGAAAATAACGAATGGGTTAAAAATATGAAATGAACAGTTAGAGGCAGAAACAGAGCACTAGGAAATTAAATGTTTGAGCCAAGGCTTTTGCTAAAAGAAATAAAGGAAAAGCATGATTTGAAAGGGAATAAAAGTGCCTTCAAGGCAAGACTCCACCCAGTTTAGCCTGCAACTTGTAAAAAAAAAAAAACCAAATGCCTAAGGAATTCTCCACTCCTAAAAATTTTCAACAAAGGAAAGCTTACACAAATGTAATGCAAGGAGGAGGCCAAATCCCATCCCAAGGGGACAGACCAGCAGCTTCAGCCACAGGGTTCTGGCTTCAGAGTGATGAAGGATACAGGAGGAAAAGGGTTGTGGGGTCTTTTTTTTTTTTTTTTTTTTTTAATGTTTTTGGTTTTTTGAGACAGGGTTTTTCTGTGTAGCCTTGGCTGTCCTGGACTTGCTTTGTAGACCAGGCTGGCTCAGATAACAACTTTTTAAAAAATATTATTTAGGCTGAGCGTGGTGGCACACGCCTTTAACCCCAGCACTAAGGAGGCAGAAGCAGACAGATCGCTGTGAGTTCAAGCTCAGTCTGGTCTCCAAAGTGAGTCCAGGACAGCCAAGGCTACAGAGAAAAACCCTGTCTTGAAAAACCATGAAAAAAAATATATATATATTATTTACTGAAAATAATTTTTTCTGCTGGTCTTTATAGCACACACTTTAAATCCCAGCACTGAGGAAGGAGGGGCTAATGAATTTCTGAGTTTGAGGCCAGCCTGGTCTACAGAGTCCAGGATAGCCAAGACTACACAGAGACCCTGTCTCGAGAAAAAAAAAAAAAAAAAAGAAGAAGAAGGCAAAGAAAGAAAGAGAGACAGAGAAGGAAGGAAAGAGAGAAAGAAGGGGTGAGGGAGAGAGAGAGAAAATAATTTTTCCCATACAATATATTCTGATCAGTTTCTCCTCCCAGATCCTCCCAACTCTATGCTCCTTTTCTCTTTCTCTTTCTTTTTTCTTTTCTTTTTTTGTTTTTTGTTTTGCTTTGTTTGGTTTTGTTTTTTTTGAGACAGGGTTTTTCTGTGTAGTCTTGGCTTGTAGATAAGGCTGGCCTCAAACTCACAGAGATCCGCCTGCTTTTGCCTCCCTTAATTCTGGAATTATAAACGGGCACCACCACACCCAGCCTTTCCCTCTTTCTTAAGAAAATAAACAAATAGGCAAACAGAACAAACAAACCAGAATTTAAAAAGAAAAATAAAATACACATAAAAATGAAAGCCATAAAAACATAAAATCAGAAACCGTGATATACAAGCAAAAGACCAATAAGACAGTCCAGTGGTGGTGGTGCACACCTTTAATCCAGCACTCAGACAGCAGAGACAGGTGGATCTCTATGAGTTCCAGAACAACACAGAGAAACTCTCTCTCAAAATAAATAAATAAATAAATAAAGCGAAAAGAAAGATAAGTTGCCATGACCAAGGCAACTTATAAAAGAAAGCATTCATTTTCAGTTTTTTGTTCCAGAGAGCTAGAACCTGTAACTGTTACAGTAGGGACCATGGCAGTAGGCAGACATGGTGCTGCAGGAGCAGCTGAGAGCTAAGATTCTGATCCACAGGCTAGAGGTAGAGAAAGCAAACTGGGAATGGCATGGTCTTTTGAAACCTCAAAGCCCGTCCCCAGTGACACACTTCCTCCAACAAGGCCACGCCTCCTCCAACAAGGCCACACCTCCCAATCCTTCCTAAATAGTTCTACCAACAGGACAACAAGGGGTTTTTTTGTTTTTGTTTTTTTCTTTTTGGTTTTTCGAGACAAGGTTTCTCTGTGTAGCCTTGGCTGTCCTAGACTCACTTTGTAGACCAGGCTGGCCTCAAACTCATAGCAATCTGCCTGCCTCTGCCTCCCTAGTGCTGGGATTACAGGCTCTAAGTATTTTTTTAAAGATGGTTATGAGTCACCATGTGGTTGCTGGGAATTGAACTCAGGACCCCTGGAAGAGCAGCAAGTGCTCTTACCCACTGAGCCATTTTTCTAGCCCCTAAGGAGCAAATATTTAAATATATGAGCCCATAAGAGTGGTTCTCTTTCAAACACCACAGTAAAGGGAAAGTTCTTCCTTTTGGTCAAATGTCAACTTGTACATAATAAACAAGTTGGAAAACCATCAGTATTAAAGCGAGTGTGTCTAAATTCTAGCACTTTAAGCACAGCAGGATATTTTATGAACATTTTATAAAGAGGGGCTCAAAGGCTCCCAACACAAAATAAGCATAAGAGATTCTTACAGGATTATCTTGATTTGATCAACACATATTAGATAAGTAGACTATCTTGCCTACCTCAGATATATATATATATACACACACACAATTATTACATGTTAATAAAATTTTAAATAATAGGCAGGACATGGTGGTGCACACCTTTGATCCCAGCATGCATCAGGGAACATTCATCACAAACAAATCTCAGTGAGTTCGAGGCCAGCCTGGTCTACAAAGTGAAGCCATCTCAAAAAAAAAAAAAAAAAATTAATGAAAAAATATTTAACCCAGAGGCAGAGGCAGATGGAAGGTGGATCTCTGTGAGTTCGAGGCCAGCCTGGTCTACAACATGAGTCCAAGACAGCCAATGCTACACAGAGAAACCCTGACTCAAAACAAACAAACAAAACAAAACAAAAAGAAAGAAAAAGAAAAAATATATTATACGTGCACACATTGTACACCATAAATTCATACTATTAAAATTATATATACATAATATGTACTTATCCTCATTAGGCCCTGTCTCTGCCCGAGTGCTGATATTAAATTATATACTACCATGTCCAGCAAATAATAATTTTAAGCATCTATTTTACAAAGCTTAAATTTAAAAAGAGGGATATTTATAAAGATAATTTGGACCTGATGATCATAAAACATTTTTTAAAAGCCAAAACTGAGGAAACTTCTCTTAATAGTTGGCCTAAACTACTTTTATAATGTCAAGAACTAGTCTGAGCTACTTTATGAAACAAAAGAGAGTCAAGGGCACATGAAACACAAAGAAAACCTGAGACAGATTCAGTCTCAACGCAGAACAAAGCGGGCTGGAGGGCGGCTCAGCAGTAGAGTGCTTATCAAGTGCGTTCAAGGCCCTGAGTTCCATCAGCAACTCTGCAAAAAAATTAAAAACTATGACAGTAAAGAGACAATGACAATTATATGTAGTGTGTGGTCCTGTGTCGCATCCTGAACAAAGGAAAAAAAAATGAGTTACCGAGGACATCGTTGGGAATAATGGGTAGAGCAGAACTGAGGGCGACATGTGCAGCAGCAGAAACCTGGCAAGAGCCTGAGGCCTGTGTGCGCCAAGCTCCAGCTCAGAAGCAAACGCCGCAGCCTGAGGACATGGCATCCTGCCCTCCAATGCTGCAGAGCCAGAGACCTCCGTTTCCTGCCTCTCTCTCTCTCTCTCTCTGAGATCTGATGCCCTCATTGGAATGGTCTTCTGGTCATGCCTGTCACAGCGATCCCGCAGCCTGTTGTGCCAACTATTGTCTTAGTTACTTTTCTATTGTTGTGAAAGGACACCACACTCCAGGCAACTTATAAAAGAAAGCATTTGACTGGGAGCCTGGCTGCAGTCTCAGAGGGAGAGCCCGTGACGACTATGATGGAGAGAACGGCAACAGGCAGGCAGGTGCGGTGCTGGAGCAGAAGCTGAGAGAGAGAGACACACACACAGACAGACACACAGAGACAGAGACAGACAGACACACAGAGAGACAGAGACAGACAGACACACAGACACACAGACAGAGACAGACGGAAAGACAGACAGACAGACAGACACACAGACAGACAGACAGAGGGTGAGTGTCTGGGCCTGGCCTTGGCTTTTGAAACTTGAAAGCCCATCTCCAATGGAATACCTCCTTCAACAAGGACAAACCTCCTAATTCTTTCAAAAATAGTTCCACCAAGTAGGGTCCAAGTATTCAAATATGAGCCTATGACGTCTATGCTCATTCAAAACACCACACACACACACACACACACACACACACACACACCATAAAGTTCTAAGTCCTTGATTTCTTTCTTTCTTTCTTTCTTTCTTTCTTTCTTTCTTTCTTTCTTTCTTTCTTTCTCATTTTTTCAAGACAGTTTCTCTGTGTAGTCTTTCCTGTCCTGGACTCACTCTGTAGACCAGGCTGGCCTCGAACTCACAGCGATCTGCCTGCCTCTGCCTGAGTGCTGGGATTAAAGGCGTGTGCCACCACCATACTTGACCTAAGTCTTCTCTAAGACTCACTCTCTTTTTCTTTTTTTTTTGTTTTGTTTTTTTGTTTTGTTTTGTTTTTCGAGACGGGGTTTCTCTGTGTAGCCTTGGCCATCCTGGACTCACTTTGTAGACCAGGCTGGCCTCGAACTCACAGCGATCCGCCTGCCTCTGCCTCCCGAGTGCTGGGATTAAAGGCGTGTGCCACCACACCCGGCTAAGACTCACTCTCTTAACTATAAAGTGCCCCTATAAAGTTGAAAAAGGAATTACAATGGCACAGAGTAAAGGAAAGAATGGGGCCCATGGCAAAAGAAGATTGGACCAAAGCGAGACTGAAGCTCTTTCTTTGCAAGGCAAACGCCACCCCCTAAAGCTCCAAGTCCAGTACCCGGGGCTATCATGGCATTCTCTGGGCTCCAACTGCTTTGGGTAGCGCTTCTCTTGGGCAGGATCCTCTCTGTACTTGCAGCTTTCCTTGATGAAAACCTCATGTGTTCTAGAGTCTCCAGCATCCTGGGCTTTTCCTTGCAATCTAGGCTTAACCTACACAAATTTACATAAAGCCCACTCAGGAGCTCCCCGTTCTCAAAGAATATGACCCTGTTACACATTGCCTGGCCTCAGTGGCTTTCCAGAGCCTGGTATAAAAACAAAACAAAACAAAACAAACAAACGAAAGAGAAACCTCCCTGGCCATGGAACTCTTGCACTTAGCACGCCTATGATATGAGCAGCGTACGGATGATGCCAAGTTCTGCTGCCAGCTCCAGGTGCAGCCTAGTCATCTGGGACCACAGCAGCAGCCTCTGTGTGCCTTGAAGATGCACCTAGGAAAACATACCCCCACCCCCACCCCTTAGGTAGTCTGTTCAAGTAGGATGCCCCAAAAGCCTTCGCTCAGTCACTGTCTTTACAAATGAGACTGCCCTGTTGTGACCTAAACTTTCCTGTAGGTGAAGACTTCCCCTCACTTTTTCTATTGTCCCACTGTAAAGGGTTTCTCCTTTTATTTTAATAATCCCCAGCCACTCTATCACCTTTCGGCCTGACGTGTCCCCCCTCCCCCCACCCCCCGGCCTCTTTTTCTTGCTAAACTACATTGTTCACATTGCCCTGCTTTGAATTCTTTTTTTTTTTTTTTTAAGATTTATTTATTTATATACATGAGTGTTCCATTTGTATGTATGATGGAAGAGGGCATTGGATCTCATTATAGATGGTTATGAGCTACCATGTGGGTGCTGGGAATTAAACTCGGGTCCTCTGGAAGAGCAGAGAGTGCTCTTAACCGCTGAGCCATCTCTCCAGCTCCCTGCTTTGAATTCTTACTATAAACTTCTATAAGCTCAGTGAGCCATAATTGTGAGGCCGCCTCTGTGCTATGCCATCTTAGATGGTCTTCCATTAAATAAATAAGTGCCTGTTTTGGTCACTGTTCTATTGGTGTGAAGAGACACCAGGACCAAGGCAACTCTCCTAAAAGAAAGCATTGAATTGGGGCTTGCTTGTTTAGTTTCAGAGGTTTAGTCCGTTATTATAGTGGGGAGCATATTAGGATACGGGCACACAGGGTACCAGAGAATTTAGCAGAGAGCTCTACATCCAGATCTGCAAGCAGCAGGAGAAGAGATACTGGGCCTAGCTTGGGCTTTGGAAACTTCAAAGCCCACTGCCGGTGACACACTTCTTACTCCAACAAGGCCACACCTCCTAAGCCTTTACAAGTAGTGCCATTCCCTCCTGACTAAACATTCAAATATATGACCCTCTGTCGACCATTATTATTATTATTGTTGTTGTTTTATTATTTTTATATATATTTGGGGGGGGGGGTTGAGACAGGGTTTCTCTGTGTAGCTTTGGCTGTCCTGGACTTGCTTTGTAGACCAGGCAAGCCTTGAACTCACAGTGATCCACCTGCCTCTGCCTCCCGAGTGCTGGGTTTAAAGGCATATGCCACCATGCCTGGCGTTCTGCCATTCTTATCCAAACCACCACTTTTTAACTCCCTTATTCGTATAAAAGAATGTAGCTTATTTCTTAGCCTTTGTCCATTTGGGGTTTTGTTGTCCTAGTTGTTTTTCATTTTGTTGCCAGGTTGTAATACAAATGGCCTCCAGTGCAAATCCCAAGAGTCCTTGTTCCACTCTGAAACCTCCAGAGTCCATTTCCTCATTCCTGTTGGCATTTTGGCCTTCCACATTCCCACCAGGATGGCCCATCAAGCCAGGTACTTACAGCACTATAGGGATTCTCTTGCCTACAGCTGCAACCCCCTCCACATCACTCCCACAAAACAGTTCCAAAGACAGTTGAAGAGCCATAACAGCTGTGTGTAGTGTGTGGTGTGTGTGTGTGTGTGTGTGTGTGTGTGTGTGTGTGTTGTTTTGAATGAGAACAGACACATAGGTTCATATTTGAATACTTGGTCCCCACTTGGTAGGACTGATTAGGAGGTGTGGCTTTGTTGAAGAAGATATGTCACTGGAGGTGGGCTTTCAGGTTTCAAAAGCCAAGGCCAGGCCCAGGCTCAGTCTCGCATTCTCTCTCTCTCTCTCTCTCTCTCTCTCTCTCTCTCTCTCTCTCTCTCTGCCAAGTGCTTGTGCATCAGATGTAAGCTCTCAGCTACTGCTCCAGCACCATGTCTGCCTGCCTGTCCCCGTTCTCAAGACTATCTGTGGTTGCCTCGGTAACAAGGGGCAGGAAAAGGATGTTGCAAGCCTGGCACCCCTTCTGACATCCCACCCAGAGGGCACTGCAGCCTGGCACTAGTTGTTATGTCCCTTTAAATTATGCTTTTAAAAGTATGCATGGTATTCTTTTTCCCTAGACTAGAACAGCTTTTGAAGTCAAAAACTAAAAGTCACGGCAGGGGAGGGGACAGGCTGAGAGCTGTGACAATGGTTAGGAGCACTTGTTGCTCTTACAAAGCCACATGGCGGCTCACAACCCTCTCTGTAATTCTAGTCCCTGATCTGGTGTCCTCTTCTGACATCTGTAGGCACTAGGCACACAAGTGGTGCACATACATACATGCAGGCAAAACATTCATATGCATAAATTCATAAAATAGATACTTTGGGTTTTGCTTGGTTGGTTGGTTGGTTTTGGTTTTTTGAGACAGGGTTTATCTTGTAAACCAGGCTGGGCCTCAAACTCACAGAGATCCGCCTGCCTCTGCCTCCTGAGGCTGGGATTAAAGGGCTGTGTCACAACCACGCCTGGTATGATCATTTGTTTTTTAATTTAAAAGCAAGTATGGTGGCACATGTCTTTAATCTCAGCACTTGGGAGGCAGAGGCAGGCAGATCTCTGAGTCTGAGGCCAGCCTGGTCTATAGAGAAAGTCCCAGGACAGGCAGGACTGCACAGAGAAACCCTGTCTCAAAAACAAAAGCAAGCAAGCAAACAAAATTAAACCACAATCACCACCAAGAATTTTTTTTCTTCTTTTTTTTAACTTGGAAATCTAGTGTCTGGGATCCAGGTTTGGGGGAGGGGACGTAATTGTTGGGTTCCTCGAAGCCCGTAAGTAGCCCGTGCCCAGCCCCTGTACCATCTGTTGGGCAGGCAGCATTTCTCAAAGGTTGAGGTCATCCCTCCCCTAGGAATTCTACCTGAGCAGGAGAACCACTCCGATGACCCAGCAGATCAAAGATAAAGCCCTAAGTGTTTACAGTATCAGCTTTCCCTCCCTGGGGGAAGACAGTATCTCTCCATGGCTGTGCAGGCTTTGTGAACAACTGGCCCTGTTGGCACCTTGAGGCCCAGGAACCCAGCTGCTGCCCCAGCCCAAGCCTGGAGGGAGCAAGGCTGTGGACAGGAGGCCCATCCTGAGAACAAAACTATCTGTGTATCTTCACAGGACACCAGCCGCGCCCTCACACCTGCTAGGTGGAGCCCGCTCCACTCAGGTAGCATCTTTGTCCACCTAACTCAGCCCCAGGCACATGAGAGAACCTCATTTAAGGCTTGTGGCCATTAAAAGTGCAGGTTTGGGAGGTGCAGGTGGAACCTGTCTCACCATTTGGATAACAACTGGGGACCTGGGGTAGGGCTCAGTGGTAGATCTCAAACCCCAGTTTTTATCCCAAGCACTGAAAATCAAGTCAAATCAAGTCAAAATAGCAGGACATGGTGGCCCACCCCTTTATCCCAGCACTCAGAGGGAGAGTCAGGCAGATCACTGTGAGTTCAAGGCCAGAGAAACAGGGAAAGCCTGTCTTGAAAAATCAAAAACAAAACAAAACAAAACAAACAAACAACAACAACAAAAAGCAGACAATAAAAACAAGTAGTAGTCAAGTCTGTTCCCCATTGTTCCCCATGCCTGAGGTTGCGGGTAGGGGCAGAATATGGGTAGGGTTGAGGCTTGGAGCTCAGCTTCTGCCACTCTGCCCAAGTGTGATGACTGCATGACTTTATTCATTATCAGCATAATAAGGCTGTAACGGCTCCCATTTCAGGGATCAGTAGGAGGAATAAATGAAATAAGTTTTTTTAAAATCACATGGTATGGAGTGTGTCATGAATTTTAGCCAACCCCTACTACACGGAAGAAGCTGAGTTCATAGAGGCCAAGCTAAAATGGAAGGAGCAGCGGTTCCTGGAACCCCAGCACTTGGGAAGCTGGGGAACACAGCTTGAGCCTAGAAGTTTGAGATCAGTATGGGTACCATAGCCAGACACTGTGTGTGTGTATGGTGATGTACACTTCTACCCCCAGCATTTTGGAGGCAGAGACTGGAGGATTGATGTGAGATCGATATCAGCGTGGTCTACGTGGTCTATGTACGGGGCAAACCCAGGCTACATAGTGAGACCCTGTCTCAAACCAACAACAACAAAGGAGCTCATGGTGGGATAACTGAAAAGAACGCCATGAAAGGAAATGACAAGGGCAAAAGATTAATCTGTGAGTGTGTGTACACTCCACTACTTCATGTGCCTGCTGCCTGGCCAGTCTCTGGTCCTTTACTAGAATTAACACATTCTCCCTCCCTCCCTCCCTCCCTCCCTCCCTCCCTCCCTCCCTCCCTCTCTCCCTCCCTCATGCATTCTACCTCTCAGCTACACTCTCCAGCCTTCCTTTTATGGCCTTGACCCCCTCCTAACCGCCTGTCCTGTCCCCACACCCGCATCTGCTGCTCTTGCCCTGGCTGTTCTTTCTGCTTAGGCTAGTGGGTCCTACTAAATACCATCCTCAGCACTTCCTGAGAACTTACTAGAAATGCAAGGGATGTCAGGACCTGTTCCCCCTGTGTTTCTTCAGACTGCTGTTTCCTCAGGGAGGAATTCATTTTCCCTCCTTTCAGAATAATCTCAAACATGTGAGACAACCTGTGTTCTCTTTCCTTTATTATTTAGTTTGGAAGAAATTAGATGCACCTGTAAGAGGCTAGTTTGATTTTTCCAGACAGGGTTTCTCTGTGTAGCCTTGGCTGTCCTGGACTTGCTTTGTAGACCAGGCTGGCCTTGAACTCACAGCAATCCACTTGCCTCTCCTTCCCCGGGTGCTGGAATTAAAGGTGTGATTCACCACACCAGGGTTAAGAGGCCAGTTTGAAACATCCTCCCTTAGTCAGGCGGTGGTGGCGCCCACCATTAATCCCAGCACTTGGGAGGCAGAGGCAGGTGGATCTCTGTGAGTTCAAGGCCAGCCTGGTCTACAAAGCAAGTCCAGAACAGCCAGGGTTATTATACAGAGAAACCCTGTCTCAAAAAAACATATAGAAAGAAAGAAAGAAAGAAAGAAAGAAAGAAGGAAAGAAACATCCGCCCTCTAAGAACAAGTTCTAGATGAAGGCAGAAGATCTAGAGGGTGGTATGGGCCCTGAAGCCATTTCAGAAACAGAAAACAGGAATGCCAGAGGCCCTGAGCAGGTGAACTGGCTTAAGCAGAGATAAGTAAGTTAGCACCTACTTGAAGAGTAGAAATGTAAAAAAAAAAAAAAAAAAAAAAAAAAAAAAAAGCCAGAGTACACGCTAATCTCAATAGCAGTTAAATACAGATTTAAACTTAAGCTTGATTATAAGCAAACTAGCCCCAGGAGGAAGGACCAAAGAAACTCTAGAAAGATGTACCTGAGACATTTGTGGGGGGTTGCTTGCATCTGTGTTTCTTGTAGAAATGAGGACTGATCAGGCCTTACTCATGTCAGGCAAGTACTCGATCTCTGGGCTTTATCTCTAGTCCTTTTGGTTTTTATATCTTGAAATGGGGTCTTGTTAAGTTGGCCAGGCAAGCTTTGAACCTTCAACCCTCTTGCCTCAGCCAGGCACAGGGCACCAGGCCCATCTGGAAATTCCCTGCTTAAGCCATCTCATGTTTTACAGAAATACCAAAGTTCTCCAATTGTGGCTGCTGTTTAAATGCCTCTTTGTGAGTGCACAGCCCCTGAGTCTGTATCCCCAGGCACATCCTGCTACATCCACTTTGATAAGCAGTAGCTTGCTTCCAGGAATGGGGAAGGCTCCACAGGTGCTCTCCTCCATCCGGGAGAATGAAACAAGGTCACTGACCAGAAAAGCGTATGGGCTGCTTGGACACGCAGCAGGCTGAGGCCTCTACCTCCAGCCCACGTCTAAAGGATTAATGCAATTGTGAAGAGCCAAGAAGCCATAAATAGAACAAAGGGAGGAAAAGAAAAATCAATAGCAATAAAGAGAAAGCGCCTTGTGGCGGTGATGTCAGAATTCGGCGAGGTGAGGCTGGAGTCGCTGAGCCCCTTTTTCTCCAGCCACACCACAGGCCTTGCACCGAGCATGAGCTGGGGTGGACTGTTCCCCCCAAAACACTTTAAGGCAGGTCCTAGTCTCCACCCTCTACTTGCGGGGAATGGAGGGTTAGACAGATTATATAACAAGCACATGAGGGCATTACAAAGAAAAACAGTGAGATTTGAGCTCAGGGTCCCAAACCCTTCCTAAGTTCCCATCCAAAAGGGTGCTCCCTGAAGAGGAGCTCAAGTGGAATTTGGAGCAGAGAGGACCACTCTACCTGTGCTCATGAAAACTAATTCCCCAGGACTGACTCACCTGGGAAACAGCCCCTGGGGAAACTTGACTCCCTTCTCTCCTGACCCAGCGCAGACTGATGCCTATCTGCGCAGTTGCTGTGGCCTCCACAGAGCCTTGGAAAAGGCCCACCGCTCTCCTTGGGATTTGGGTATGCGGAGCTAGCAAGGGTGACACTCCCACAATGCAGAAAAATGACAGCTTTGGGGGCTCCCAGTACTGAAACCTGTACTTTTCCTGATGAGCTCTCCCCAGGGGAGGTCGGGACTCCCCTTACTGCTCATGAGCTCTCCCCAGGGGAGGTCGGGACTCCCCTTACTGCTCCATACCCTGAGCCCCTGGGACCTGGGATCGCCCTTTCCCTCCCTTTCACTATGAAGCAGGTTTTTCATTGGAGACCATATGAGAACTTCTCGATAAATCAAAGTGGTTTCCCCAGCAACAGCGGGAGAAGCAGGTTTACTTATGCCAGGTAAATAATGCATGAGCCAAAGCTGAGAAATACAGCAACCAAGTTCATGTTACTAGCAGAATCACTGAACTGCCCAGCTGTGCTTCTGAGCTGGAGTCTCAGGGGGTTAGGTTGCAACTCCGTGCTGGCCCCTCCTTTCTAAAGGAATCCTGTCTGCATTCAGGGGTTTTGCTCACACTTGGTTTTTGTTGTTTTTTTGTTTTGTTTTGTTTTGTTTTGAGCCTCCTCTTTTTCTCCTTCCTCCTCCTCTTTCCCCCTTCTCTTCCTCCTCCTGCTCTTCCTCCCCCCATCCTCTCCTCTTTTTCCTCTTCCTCCTCCTCTCTTCTTCTTTCTCCTTTCCTGATCTTTCTGTGCTATTATTATCTGTCCCATAAATCAAGCCATCCCTGCTATGAAGCCCAAGGGTCTAGGCACCCATCCATATGGCTTCTCCCAGCCTTTACAATCAGTGTGATGAAAGGCCAGTTTTTTGTTTGTTTGCTTGCTTGCTTGCTTGCTTGCTTGCTTGCTTGCTTTGTAAAGTCAGGGGATGAAGCAGAGACTCATACCAGCTGGCTTCATAGTCTTCCAGAAAACGGTTCACTTCCAAATCCATTAGGTATGTATACCTGACAGGCTAGTCAGGTCCCTAAGCTCCCTGGCAAGAC
Source organism: Acomys russatus (assembly GCF_903995435.1). NCBI lineage: Eukaryota > Metazoa > Chordata > Mammalia > Rodentia > Muridae > Acomys > Acomys russatus. The sequence continues at coordinate 16,323,678 of NC_067163.1, forward strand.
AGGCCTTGCCAAAAAGAAATGTAAACTGAACCAAATTGTGAAAGAACAACTTGAGATAAAGCCTGGGAGCTCCTCCCTCACCCCTGGGAAAACTGATACAGAATCAACATCTCCAGTGCCTCCCAGGTGCTGTTTCACTTGCTCTGATTTGCACTTAAAACTATGAGGTCCTTTTCCTTTTGGTTGTATAAATAGTAGATTATAGTATAATACAGAAAGACCTTTTCAAATGACACAGCCCCAATTTGACACACTCTTCCCCTGCCCCACCCCAAAGAGAATCATTCATTTCAGTTACTAAAAATCAATACAAAGCAAAATTGTGAGACAGGAATTGGGAGAAAAAAAAAAGCCTGGCAGTAGCACAAACCTTTAATCCCAGCATTCGGGGAGGCAGAGGCAGGCTGATTGCTGTGCGTTCGAGGCCAGCCTGGTCTACAAAGTGAGTCTAGGACAGCCCAAAGCTGCACAGAGAAACCCTGTCTAGAAAAACAAAACGAAACCTCCCACAAAACAACAAAACAATAGCAACAACAAAACCTGGAAGTTTGAATCAATCTCCTTCCTCTCTCTCTCTCTCTCTCTCTCTCTCTCTCTCTCCCTCTGTATGTGTGTGTGGAGTGTGTGTATGTGTTTGTGTGAAGATTTAGTCCCTATCCTCAAAAACCTTGCAACCTTTTAGATTGTCCCATGAGAGTCACAATGCCCCAACAGTCACAAAGGCCCACAATGCCCTTCTCTTCAAAGGAATCTTTCCTGGGTCTTCAAGAGTCTTTGTTGTTTTGTTTTGTTTTGTTTTGTTTTGTTTTAGAGCCAGGTCTCCAAAGTTGAGTGAGATTAAATCCTTCAGTGTTTTAGCCTCCAAGTCTCAGCAGGTGCAAAGAGAGTAGCTGGGCTCTGTTTACCCAGCATCTCTCACTGCCTTGTACCCAGTAGATACCATTGAGATGAGAAATAACAGAGGAGAACATCAAACGCCATGGAAAAAGTTAAGAAGTGGAGCCAGGCACCATAATGCGTGCCTGCAATCCAGCTCTCAGGTGGCTGAGGCAGGAGAATCAAAATTCAAGGTTTCCCTAGGCTACATAGTAAGACTCTGTCTCAGCAGGGCATGGTGGTGCACGCCTTTAATCCCAGCACTTGGGAGGCAGACGCAGGCGGATCACTGTGAGTTTGAGGCCAGGCTGGTCTACAAAGCAAGTCCAGGACAGCCAAGGTTACACAGAGAGACCCTGTTTCGAAAAAAAACAAAAAACAAAAAAAGACTCTGTCTCTAAGAGAAATCGAGGAGGAGAGAAAAGAGAGGAAAGGAAGAGAGGGGAGAGAGTTAGAGGGGAGGGGAGGGGAGGAGCGGAAAGGAGAGGGAAGGGAGGGGAGAAGAGGAGGGGAGAGGAGAGGAGGGGAGTGGAAGGGAGGAGAGAGGAGGGGAGTGGAGGAGGGGAGGGGAGAGGATGGGAGGAGAGGAGAGGAGGGGAAGGGAGGGGAGGGGAGAGGAGGGGAGTGGAGGAAAGGAGGGGTAGGGAAGAGAGGGGAGAGGAGGGGCGAAGAGAGGAGGGGAGGGGAGGGGAGAGGAGAAGGAAAAAGGGTAGTGTTAGGTCACTGTTACCCTTTGTTATGGGGCTCCTGATACAGTCCTGGTATTGTAAGATGGCCTGACAGCAGACCACGTACAGAATGTCAGAGTGTTAGCGGACAAAGATCTATGCAAATGCCCCTTGGAAAAGCCTCCCCACTGCCCAAGTGGAAAGGAATAAGTCACACTGACAACTGAATGATCCATGACTGCAGAGTGAGGCAAGTCTACATGAGGATCAGAGCAACCTAGTTAGTCTGTGAAAATTATTGTGCTTCTGCGTTAAAACCTGAACACTGAACAGCCAAATCTGCTAGGAAAACTTTAGGGAGGGGAGTCCACAGCAAATGCAAACAGTGGACAAGCCTTCTTGACCCTGGGGCCAGAGAGATGGCTCAGTGGATAAGGCAGTTTGCTATATGCGCCTGACAACTTGAGTTCAATACCTGGAACCTACACAAAGATGGAAGGAGAGAACCGACTCCATAAAGTTGTCTTCTGACCTCTACATGTTCACCACGGCATGTGGGCATTAACACACACACACACACACACACACACACACACACACACACACACACACACCATATACCCAATAATAGTAAATAAATAATTTTTTTAAAAAGGTCTTGAAGCTAGGCATATTGGCGCACATCTTTGGTCCCAGCACTTGGGAGGCAGAGGCAGGCAGATCTCTGTAAGTTCAAGGCCAGCCTGGTCTACAAAGAGAATTCCAGGACAGGCAGGGCTGTTATACAGAGAATCCCTGTCTTGAACCTGCCCCCCGCCAAACAACAACAACAAAAACATCTTGAAGCAGCTTAGATACAATCATGGGTAAGAAAATATTTAGCCTGTGATATAAGAAAGTGCTTGGTCAAGTTTGAACATTCTTTTGGTTGTGTCAGAAGCGTCTGTTCACTGCTACACATTTTAACTGACTTCTCTTGTGTTTTTCCTTTTTGGTTGTTGTTTATTTCGAGACAGGGTTCCTCTGTGTAACAATCCCTAGCTGGACTCACTTTGTAGATCAAGCTGGCCTTGAGCTCACAGAGATCCACCTGCCTCTGCCTTTCAAATTCTGGGATTAAAATCATGCGCCACCACACCCTGCTTAACTGACTGTTTGTTTGTTTTTCAGGCCAGGATTTCTCTGTGTAGCCTTGGCCATCCTGGACTCGCTTTGTAGACCAGGCTGACCTCGAACTGGAAGAGATCCACCTGCCTCTGCCTCTTGGAGTGCAAGGATTAAAGGCGTGTGCCACCACACCTGGTTTAACTGACTTTTTATAAGATGCCTAGCTTCAAGATGAAGACTGAGTAGGGTAACCCCAGCACTCTGGGAGGCAGAGGCAGGTGGATCTCTGTGAGTTCGAGTCCAGGACGGCCAAGGCTAACACGGAGAAGCCCTGTCTCAGGAGAGAGAGAGAGAGAGAGAGAGAGAGAGAGAGAGAGAGAGAGAGAGAGAGAGAGAGAGAGAGAGAGAGAGACACGGAGAGAGAGAGAGAAACTAGCAGAAGAACAGCTCACTAACCACAGAACTGAGATGTAATCAGAGGCCGGCCACCCTGTCTGCTAAGGATCATGCAAACAGGTACACAATGATTATAGAGCAGTTGTCAGCCCTCAAATGTGGGCTGGCAAATGCATTGGTGTAATTCCATAGTATATACTGAAGAAAGCTTTGGGCAAGAGCCACCACAGAATGTCCTGGGATTGAGCTATGACTGTAGATCAGCCAATCCTGTAGAACTGAGCAAATGGTCTGTTGGAAAAGAATAATTACTGTTGAGGTTATTGACAGAGTCACCAACATCACCCCACCTATTTTAAAAATCACAAAATAGTCAGCGTGGTAGAGCCCAGCTATTCCGGCACTCAGGAGGCTGAGCCAGGAGGATTGCTGTGACTTCAAGGCCAACCTGGGCTGTATTGTAGCTAGACTTTGTCTCAAAGAACAAATCATCCTAGCTGGGGATGTAGCTCAGTTGGTCAAGCGCTTGCTTAGCTTCTAGAAGCCCTGGGTTAGCCTGGGGTAATGTCGATGGGAAGCAAAGAGGATCAAGAGTTCAAGGTCATCCTGGGTCACAAGAGACTATCTCAAAATAGAGATAACTACAAAGAACCAGGAAGCAGTGTCCAGCCCCGGCAGGAAAGTGCTAGAACAACTGTGAAACCTGAGGAAGACTTGGGTTAAAAGCCCCTGGCCTTTCTAGATGCTTGAGATTTCAAAATTCTCAAGATACATCTCTCAGGCTTTGGGACCCAGTGTGCTCTGGCATTAGGCTGGGTGTGTAGTAAACAGTGTGTGACATTTTACCTATCAGTGTGACATCCTGCCCCAGAGACACATTGTTATCACACTGCAGGACTGTCATAATAAGCCACAGGCACGCAATGATGTTATGATTTAGACCTGCCTGGTACACTTAGAACTATCAGAGCACTACAGGAATCATGATTAGCTTCCTTAACTCAGTGAGCACAAGACCAGACCCCTAACACCTCCCTAAAGGAAAAAAAAAAAAGAACGAAAAACAAACACATTTGCACCTTTTATTGAATTTACATACTTTCCATTTTGCCTCCCTAAGAAAATGATGAGACTTGGAGAAGTTGTTGTTGTTGTTGTTGTTTTGTTTTGTTTTTTCAAGACAGGGTTTCTCTGTATAGCTTTGGCTGTCCTGGACTCACAGCAACCTGCCTGCCTCTGCCTCCTGAGTGCTGGGATTAAAGGTGTGCACCACCACACCTGGCTGGAGAAGTATTTTTTAAGGAAACTGGCCAAGTTGGTCGAGGTGGCTACTTTTAATCCCAGCACTCAGGAAGTAGTGGATCTCTAAGTTCGAGGCCAGCCTGGTTTACAGAGTGAATTCCAAAACAGCCAAGGCTCTACAGAGAAACCCTGCCTCAAACAAAGCAAGACAAGACAAACACACAAAAGAAAGAAAGAAAGAAAGAAAGAAAACTGAAATACAGCTGGACATTCTAATACCTGATGTTGTTTGGTACTGTCAGTTGAGTCTCTGCCTGACTCACCAACCCCTGTGGTCACACTGGGGCATCCATCTCTACAGATTAAGATGCCCTCCACACGTGTACCAGCTTGCCCTGATGCTTCCCTGATCACTGAGAGGAAAACGGAAGAACCCTAATGAGCTAGACAATTCACTTCCACTAAGGTCATATAAAACAGGCAATCACGAACACGGTGTCAAATGCCAGTAATCCTAGCACTTGAGAGGCCGGGGCAAGAGGGTGACTGAGAGTCGGAGGCTAGCCTGAGCTATGTATACCATCAGGCAGCTATATGAAGCTGAGAACTGAGAAACTAAACCCTCCCCAAACCCTGCCTTGCCACATCACCGAGGGTCACATCACCTGACCACGGCGTCCAAGGAACTGTTGTTGATGTCTGGGAGCACCAATCTAGCTTCAAGAAGGCCTCATAGAGCCGCGACAGTTGTTTGGGGCCTTGAGTCAGGGCCCTGGGATGACAGAACACGAGAAAGAGGCCAGCAGCCAGCAGAAGAGAACCAAGTGGGACTTGGGTAGGGCACACAAAGGGGCTTGATCCTGGAGCAAAGACTTTAAAAAAGCCCCTACAAGCAAATCTTCATCATCCCACTTAAGACCCAGGGAAACATGGGGGTGGGGGACCGGCGGGGGGGGGGCGGGGCGGGGTAATGCAGCTCAGTCTAGAACGGCTACTTAGCACCTGCAAAGTCTTGGGTTCCATCTCCAGTACTGCAAGGTGGAAAAAATAAAATATAAGAGTCCTGAACAACCTCTGGGCCAACAAGGGGTGTGGCCCCGTAGCCTACGCCTCTGGTGGGGGAGGGGCTCTCCTCCAGTAGGTCCTCAGCCAGCCGCAACACATTCTACCTCCTCCCCACGCCTAGCTTAGCTTGTCTTCCAGCTTTTCCAGAATTCTTTTCTGCTCTTAAAATAGCAAGAACTTCAATTTGGCTGTACTGACCACTGCCCAGGCTCCTCCCGCGCTTCCCCCGCGCCCCCCCCCCCACGACTTCTCTGTCCAGAAGGGAAACCAAGCGACAGCCAGCTGAGGCCCCATTTGGCCAGCTCCAACTCTTACTGCCACCAACCTGGCTGACTGCAAAGGAAGCCTGGGGAATGGCGGGAAGAGAAGGGAAGAATGGAAGATTGAATCCTGGGTTCCATCCTATCTTCCCTCTGCCCTGTACATCTTTAACTACATTCCCAGGGCCAGCCACACCTCCTGGGGGAGGGGGGGGCGGTTGGGTCCAGAGAGACCTTCCTTGGTTTTTATAGCACTTCGAAGTTCGCAGGTTTTTCTCCAACTCACAGAGGCTCTGCAGAGCAGGTGATGGTATTTCCTTCCCAGGTCTGAAACCTGAAGCAAAGAATGGTTAGGTACATTGGCAAGACAGTGGCTGGCCTAGGGAAAGAAGTGCTGGACGGAGCTTGGTCACATGTCCCAGCTCTCTGGGATAAACACTTTGTAACATAACAGTACTATCTACTTTGTATCTCTCCACAGTAGGGTCCCCACAGGCCAGGAGAAGCCTGTGTCCTTTTCAGGCCCCATTTAAATCCTGAGCTACAAGAAGATGATGGATGTTAATGACATCTGGTCTTTGTTCTTTTTTGTGACAAGCCTAGGAACACCAAACATGCCCAAAGCCACTAGAGTCAAACCTGGGGCTCCTGAGAGGGCATGAAGCCCTGTCCACTAGTCTTGCCTCTCAGCCCAGACATCTCCCCTCTCATGGTTCCCTCTGACAGAGGCTTGAGTTGTACTTCAGGGCCCCTGAGACCTCAGCTACCTAATGGGATGCAAATTGGAATCTGCTTCCATAAAGATGTATTATGCATGGAGACTCTATTCGATTCTCTTGAAGGCTCCTCATCCATCACCTTGGCAGGGCCTGCTCAACCTCAGGCTTGTGTCAGCAGTTTCTTGCCATTTGGTGTCTGCTGCCAAATTTATCTCCTCTGGCTGTGGGGTCTAGGAGACTCCAAATGTTTGAAGCATGGTAGGCCCTGCCCTTAGTAGGAAAGGACTGGCCCAAGATGAGGAAGACAAATGCTCTTCCTCATAGACCTGTCATCTCTGGGAGGAGCTAGAGTGACCTGACCTCTTGGTAATACGTCTGAGTGCCCACCGTGGAGGACTCGCTGAGTGCCCACTGTGGAGGACTCGCTGAGGGCCCACTGTGGAGGACCGCTGGTGGTGAGAGGGATAAATTTAGACAGGAGAGAGGTGTGAAGGCTCCCCACCTCCACCCCAGGCTATAGTCTGAGAGGGCCAGGATCCAGTCCTGACTCTTCACCCAAAATAGGCTGGAGAACTTTTTCCTCTCCTACATACACCCCTGCACACACTCATGTTCTGGCACAGCCACACACACACACACACACACAAGCAGCCATGACACTATTGCTCCACACAGACTCAGCTTTTACTCACATACACTTACCAGACACCTACATCTACACTCATGCACTCACACACACACTCACACACAAACACACACACACACACACATTCAACACAGCAATGTACATAAGACACAGGGAGGTACACAGAGCTCACATACACACGCATACACACCGACATCCATTATGATCTACGCACGATATACAACTCCATATCACACCCACGCACATTCACAAAGGCTCATGTCCCAGTGTCACCTCACAGGCCACAGACATGAACTCTATTCATCTGGGAAAGGCTGGGGCTGTACGTAATCTTCCAGAGTCGCTAGGATACGGGCTGTGTGGGCGTTTGGATCTGTGATAGACAAGTCTCCAAGCTGCACGGGAACAGCACTGATTGAGGAGGTAGGAGTTGTGCCCCCTTCTAAAGAATTTTCCCATCAATGGGAAGGGGGTTGGGCAAGAAAGGGTGAGAAACTCAACAGGAAGATTAGTCAGGTGTTGGGAGACATGACAAAAATGAGAGACTTCTTGCCTTTGAAGACCAAGGAGCCATATCCGTCACCACTGTTGACAAGGTATACATACCCTAAAGCTAGGACTGAGCCAGGGCAGGGGAGGGAGGGGGATGGAAGAGGGTGAGGGGGAGCACGGGGAGGGGAAGGGGTGGAGGGGAGGGGCAAAGATCCAGGTGTGTTTGCTGTGAAAAACCCAAGCCAATGTAGAACAACAACCCAGGTCACTATAGTATACCAGACAAGGCTTTCAAACTGACACACCAGCCTGGCAGTGAAAAGGACAAAGCCACAGGGGCTACAGTGACCAGGGACCCAGGAGGAGAGAGCATGTAAGTGGACAGAGCTGGGATTAAAGAGTAAGGCTCTGGGAAGCAGGAAGAGCCTGCCTTCAAGACCTGGGTCTTTGAGGACCTGGCCCCTGAGACGCACTGAATGAGGAACCTGGTGTGCAACTCACACTTGCCTCCTCTGAAGGGGGAGAAAAGATCCGGAGCTTTCCTTCAGCAACATTTGCAGATCGTGTCTCCAGGGTAGCCACCATGATGCCCCCCTCCCTAGAGTTCAGCATGTTTGTTACCTAGTAAGACCTTAGTGTCTTTTGAAGACTTATCTGTTTGTGTGTATGGATGTTTTGTCTGTATTTACATCTTGCACACCAGAATAGGGTATCAGATCCTATGGGACTAGAGTTATAGACAGTTGGGAGCCACCATGGGGGTGGTGGGAACCAAACTCAGGACCTCTGCAAGAGTGCCCGGTGCTCTTAACTGCTGGGCCATCTCTCCAGCCCAAGACCTTAGTTTCTTGTGACCTCAGACTTAGATAAAGATGGCAGAGTATGTTTTCATGAGAACTCTCTGACAAAGAGCGGAATCCTTGTACACCAGGGTAAGTCCTGTATGCTCAGAATTACTAGCAAGTCATGTGAGATGAACGCCACTCCATAACAGAGGACTGGAGGGGTTCCGAGGGGGGAATCAGATGCACTGAGCAATAGACTCAGGGAGGAGCTGGGATGCGGATAATTTTGAAAAATAACAGTCACTTTTCAGACATCTTTGTTCCTTGTGCTTAGTGTAGAATCAGGCCTTAGTTTCCAACCAACTTATTATCTCGTCCCTTCAGCTAAACAACCCACTTTCTTCTGTGTTCACCCTGGGAAAAGTGGAGTCTATGTCCAGCCCACTCCTCACCTTGTGAGCCTGTCATTTCTAAAACCCTGGGTGTTGGAAAGCACCCAGTCCTCTGCCTCCCACCTGACTCTGCAGGCCAGAATGCGGTATCCAAGTCTCGGAACCAAAGGTCTCCGAGATGTGACTCAATGTCGTCATCATCGCCCCACCCCCACCCCAGGTCAGGGCTAGAGATGGTAAGAGGTGGGGCAAAGTCCTAAAGATTCAGTGCTTTCTGCTTGTCATAGCCCACACAGGATGCTAAGGTGGGGAACCCTTTAGTCCAAGGGCAGCTTGGGCTACACTGTGGGACCCCCCCACCTCAGAACACCAGCACCAGCAGAACCCAAATGGAAGGCAAGTTTGTTTCTACATAGCCTGGCAGTAGATTACCCTCTCACACACTACAGTCCCCTCAGCCACGTGGACAGGTCGTCATCAACATGACAGGTCGTGGTGATGATGGCTCCTTGCTTTTTTTTCCCCCTTTCTTTTTTTTTTTTTTTTTTTTTTTTTGTTTTGTTTTGTTTTGTTTTTTTGAGACTGGGTTTCTCTGTGTAGTCTTGGCTGTCCTGGACTCACTTTGTAGACCAGGCTGGCCTCAAACTCACAGCCATTAGCCAGCCTCTGCCTCCCGAGCGCTGGGATTAAAGGTGTGCACCACCACACCCGGCTTTTCCCCCTTTCTTTAGGCAGGGTCTCAGTCTTTCTCACTACACAGCCCAGGCTGGTCTTGAACTCATGGCAGTCTTTCTGCCTCAGCTAGGATCACAGGTACGTGCCACCATGCCTGGCTATTTCTAAACATATGAACAAATGTGTGTGTGTATGTGTGTGTGTGTGTGTGCACAAGTACACAAACAAATACACTCGGAGTCTTAGAGGTGGGTGCTGGGCATTTTCTCCAATCGCCTTTTTTTTCAATACTTGTTCTGTTTGTTTGTTTGTTTGTTTGTTTTTATGACTATAAGTGTTTTTGCCTATAACCCCAGCACTTGGGTGGCAGAGGCAGGGGGATCTCTGTGAGTTCAAGGCCAGCCAGGTTTACAAAGTGAGTCCAGGATATCCAGTACTATAAGAGAAACCCTGTCTCAAAAAAAAAAAAGAAAGTGTTTTTGTCTGTCTGTCTATACACCACTTGTGTGCATAGTGCCTGTGGAGGTCAGAAGTGTGTCAGATCCCCTGGAGCTGGATTTACAGATGGCTGTGAGCTACCATGTGGGTGCTAAGAACAGAACCCAGGTCCGCAGCAAGAGCAGCAAGTACTCCCAACCACTGAGCCATCTCTCCAGCCTCTTTGTGTTTTTCAAACAGGGGTGCTCACTGAACCTGGATCTATTAGTTGGCTAGACTGGCCAGTGAGCCCTCTGGATCTGCCTGTCTCCAGCACCACACCCCGATATTGGATGGAGTTACAGAGGGACCACCACATTCAGCTTTATGTCGATGCTGGGGATCCAAACTCAGCTATTCAACCTGCACGGCAAGCACATTACTATCAAACCGTTTTTCCAGGCCTGGTAAAATAAAACTGTTTATTTTGAAAAAAGTTCTGTGTGGGGACTATGGAGATGGCTCAACAGGGGCTTGTTGAACAAACATGAGGGCTACGGTTTCGGTCCTACTTAACAAGCCAGGTATCCTGAGAACACCTGTAACTCCAGTTCCCACGGATTCAACACCCTCTTCTGGCCTTCCAGAGTTCAATTGCACAGGAGCATTCACACACCTAAATACACACACACACACACACACACACACACACACACACACACACACACACACATAAATATAATATCTGTGTGTTCAAAACAGAAAATCAGTCCGGCAAAGCTGGCTACCACAGATGTTAATAGCAGGCTCCCAGCCTACTGGCCACCCTGCTTTGCACACAGCTGCTCCACACATGACGTCTTCTTATGCTTTTCTTGGTTCTAACAGTTTAGCCAACGTTTCTTATTTTTGACAACCCTAGCAGTTTTGGTTTGGTTTGATTTTTTTGGTTTTTTTTTTTTTTTTGAGACTGGGTCCCTTGTTTCATGAGCTGGTCTTAAACTCCTGACTCCTGACTGTTGGGATTTCAGGTTGGTAAGATCTGCGGAGGTTGAAAGCCCTCGATTTCTCATATTTAGTTATATTTCCATAAAAGCTATCCATATCCTCCTGTATTCTTTAAATCATTTATAGATGGCTTATAACACCCAATCTAATGTAAACGTCATGTAAACCATTGTCATATTATATGGTTTAAGGAATGCTGAAAAGGAGCAACTCAGGACTGGTTGAATTGAGGTTCTGGAATCCCAGATACAGAAGGCCAACTGTCTCGTAGCACATCACAGCTGGGATTTGCTTTTCTATCTGCTTTTGATTTCAAGTCTGGTGGAACCATAGTGGAGCCCATAGAGCTGAGACTACTTCTGTCATGGGCTAAGGGAGAGAGGGAATCAATCACTCCCTCTCCTTCCCTCCTGTATCGGGAACAGCTGAGCAACCATGGCTGGTGAAGCTGCCTCGAGTGAGCCTGCCATCTACTTGGAAGACAAGCCCTAGCATCCTGGCTCTGCCTGGCTAGGATGATGTTTCTCCTAGCTGTGCCTCTTCTTTGGGAGTCACCCTCCAGTAAGGCAGAGTCCAAGCAGTGGAGAGCCTTGGCTGGAGACCAGATATTCCAGATCGTTAGTCTCTGCTCACATCTTTCCAGAGCCAATCCAAGAGCCGGCTGGTCCCTCGCAGCCAAGTTCAGCAGCCCATGGGGACCAATGAGCCGATGGATGCTGGGGCCTTTGAGAAGTTGCCTTGACAACCTGTTCTCTCAGGTATGGGAGAAAACGGAGGGCACTTATGTGGGGACAGGATTCTGGGATGCTGAGCTGCCTCTAGGCGTGTTGGTATCTTTATGTTCCCCTGTGCCCTCCCATTATACAATTTCCTAGGCTCAATCCTCAAGGACCAATCTCTCCTTCCAAAACTCAGGGCTAATGTGGGGGAGGCAGCGCTGGATACTGAACTGTGTGGGCTGGACAGAGCTGGCAGCAAACTCAGCATGCTAAATGCAGTGGACCATTCAAGATGTCTAGACAGGAAGCCGGGCTGGGAGAAAAGCAAAGACACTCCCCTCACACTAGAGCTCAAGGGGCCTATGTCACTACCCCCAAGAGCCCAGAGGATCAGCCCTTTGGGTTCCAGCCTTTTGGGTTCCGAGTGCCAATTTACAGCACATTTTCATGGGATTATAGGGTGTATCCTGACTGGCCTGAGTGCAAGTGGGAATGTGCCCAGTGTGGCAGACATGCCAGTTGTAGGGTTGGATGAAAGTGGCCCAGAATGACCTTAAGCCTAGGAGAATAAAACTAGCCTGAGCAGAAACAAGAAACAACCAACCAATCTTTTTTACTGGTGGGTGCCTGATATTAATCCCAGCCCTTGGGAGGCAGAGGTTAGTAGATCTCTTTGGACTCAATGTTAGCCTGCTCTACATAGTAAGTTCTAGACCAGAGTGAGGGCTACATAGAAAGACCCTGTCTAAAAAAACAAAAACAAACAAATAAAAACAACCAGCATCGGAGGTCTCAGAAACTGGAACTGGTACTGGGCATGCTCAGAATGTCTCTCTTTTTTTTTAATTTAATTAATTTATTCAGATTACATCTCAATTATTATCCCATCCTTTGTATCCTCCCATTCCTCCCTCCCTCATGCTTTCACTCTTTTCCCCTCCCCTATGTCTGTGACCAAGGGGGACCTCTTCCCCCACTATATGCTCATAGGCTATCAAGTCTCATCTTGGTAACCGGCTTATCCTTCCTCTGAATGCCACCAGGCCTCCCCACTAAGGGGAAGTGGTCAAATATGGGGCACCAGAGTTCATGTCAGAGTCAGTCCCTGATCTCCACTCAACTGTGGAGAATGTCCTGTCCATTGGCTAGATCAGAGTAGGGGTTCGATGTTTACTGCACGTATTATCCTTGGTTGGTGCAGTAGTTTGAGCAGAACCCCTGGGCCCAGATCCACCCATCATGATGTTCTTCTTGTAGGTTTCTAGGACCCTCTGGATCCTTCTATTTCCCCATTATCCCATACTTCTCTCACCTAGAGTCCCAATAGGATGTCCTCACATCTATCCCAATCTCCTGGTAAGTGAAAACTTTTATGGGACATGCCTCTTGGGCTAGTGTCCAATTATAAGTGAGTATATACCATGTGAGTCTTTCTGCTTCTGGGTTAACTCACTCAGTATGATCATTTCTAGTTCCATCCATTTGCTATTCCACTCCTTGGAATATACCCAGAAGATGCCCCACCACACAACAAGGACCTATGCTTAACCATGTTCATAGCAGCCTTATTCATAATAACCAGAACCTGGAAACAGCCTAACTGTCCCTCAGTTGAAGAATGGATAAAGAAATTGTGGTACATTTACACTATGGAATACTACTCAGCTATTAAAAACAAGGAAACCCCAAAATCCAACATCCAACCCGGAGTGGGTACGGAGAGGGGAGCCCGAAGGATAACTTGAGATAGCACCCTAAGCACCCTGTGTCGGTGCCTTACTTTCCATCTTTGTAAGATGGTCTAAACCACACCTGCCCTGCCGGCCTCATGAGTTATGATGAGACACAGATTGAAACAGTATATGAGAATAACCTTTATCAAGGTTGTGGCAGGCTTGACTGTAAATGATGCTTATACCGTGCAGCTCTGAGGCTGTTTGAGTCTTCAGCCCAGAAGGCTTGTTTCTTTTGGCTATCAATGGCTGAATCTCTTAAACAAGAAAGAGCACCCCTCCCTGGGGTCTCTTACTGTGTAGCCCCAGCAGTAGATCCAGGCCCCAGATCCCCACACACAGTTCTGTGCCTCCTGCTGTTCTGTGTGCATTTCTGCCTGGAACAATTCATCAGGTGCCAGACCCCTTTGTCTCACCTGACACCAAGGATGCTGAAGTCTTCATTTGCATTCTGGCGCTTGCTAGTTTGCTGCCAGCCTATCACAGAAGCCCGGCCAGATTCTGAGATCTTGAAGGAGACATAAAAGAGTGAATGAAAGCCGCAATAGAAAGATAATAACGAAGCGGACCATCAGATCTGACTGTGGATCGTAGGTTGCCCAAAACACCTTCCCACAGCCTGTTTAGCAAGCAGATCCTCTCGTGCCTCTGAAAGCCATCTCTTCTGGTAAACCTCCCCAGATCAGCAAAGCCCCTGGCAGCTTCCTCAGGCACCTGAATCACATCTTTTCATGGTTGCTGCGCACTTTCCTTCCACTTGAAGGCAGGTGGATTCAGCTACGGAGGCTCTCCCGGCATCTGTGCCCGCACACTTCTTCTCCCTGCCTCACTGGTACCCAATACGGTCCTGGTTCCATCATGAACTTGACATATATTTGATGTTAATATCTACTTGTCTCGGGATGTATTTGCTTCCTGCTCCTGCTTGTTTTGTGTTTTGTTTTTTTGTTTGTTTTGGTTTGGTTTTGTTGTTTTGTTTTTTGAGACAGGGTTTCTCTGTGTGTAGCTTTGGCTGTCCTGGACTCGATTTGAAGACCAGGCTGACCTTGAACTCACAGTGATCTGCCTGCCTCTGCCTCACGAGTGCCGGGATTAAAGGCGTGTGCCACCATGCCCGGCTCTCATTTGGGTTTGAGTGCGACTCTCCTCCACAGACTCAGGGTTTGTCTGAGATGCTTACAGCTCTGATCACAAAGAATCCTTTGCCTCTGCCCTTTTGTTGACTCAGTGGAATAGGACCAAATTCCTATCCTTAGGGCATCTCCAGCCCTCTAATTGAATCCTACCCCTCTGAGGTTTTTGCTGTTTCTCCCATGAGAAAAAGTCCTTTTTTTTTTAAACAGGATATTTCTATGTAGCCCTAGCTGGCCTTAAACTTACTATACAGTAGCTGGGCTGTGGTGGCTCACGCCTTTAATCTCAGCACTTCAGAGGCAGAGGCAGACAGATCTCTATAAATTGGAGGACAGGTGGTTTACAGAATGAGTTCCAGGATAGCCAGGGCTACTCAGAGAAACATTGTCTCTAAACAAAACAAAACAAACAAACAAAAAACCCTGATCAAACAAAAAACCTTTACTATGTAGTGAGGTAGTCTAGGCAAGTTTTAAAGGGAGATCTTCCTGCCTCAGCCTCCTGAGTTGGGATTATAGGCACCCACTGTTATGCTCTGTTTTAGGGGCTGTTTGATAGTTTGGTTTGTTTTATTTCTCCAAACCATTATACAAACAGACAAACCCATTTTCCCTCTTAGACTTACTGATCTACCATTTATCTGATGACAGCATTGCGAACAGATGTTAGACCCAGTGATGCCCACCTTTCATCCTGGCTCCCAGGAGGCAGAGGCAGGCAGATCTCTGTGAATTTGAGGCCAGCTTGGTCCAGGACAGCTAGGGCTACTCAGAGAAACCCTGTCATAAAAACAAAACAGTTCACAAGGCTAGGTGTGTTAGCACTTGCCTTTGCAAAGGCAGAGACAGGACAGGGTAGATCTTTGTAAACTTAAGGCCAGCCTGGGCTACATAGTGAGACCCTGTCTCAAAAAAAAAAAAAAAAAAAAAAAAATCCACAGAAAGCACAGACTATACACACATAGATATGTAAAACACATACATAAATATTTATTCTTGCTGTCAAGAATAGTTCATCTCTAAGATTAGCAAAACAGTTAAAGGTCTTTGCCACCAAGCCTGATTACATAAGACCCACCGACATGGTGGGAGGAAAGAATCAACTTCTGCAAGTTGTCCTCTGCCTTCTGCACAAACATCTCAGGAATGCAAGCGAACACACACACACACACACATACAATTCTTTTAATTCAAAAGAATAACCTACCTCTAAAAGATGGGAGTATAAACTGAGTGGTGGTGGCACATGTGTTTAATCCCAGCACTCGGGAGGCAGAGGCAGGTGGATCTCTGTGAGTTCAAGACCAGCCTGGGCAGCCAGGCATGGTGGCGCACATCTTTAATCCCAGCACTCGGGAGGTAGAGGCAGGTGGATCGCTGTGAGTTTGAGGCCAGCCTGGTCTACAAAGGAAATCTAGGACAGCCAGGACTGTTACACAGAGAAACCTTGTCTCAGAGAAAGAAAGAAAGAAAAAAAGAAAGAAAGGAAGGAAGAAAGAAAGAAAGAGCCAGACATGGTGGTGCACGCCTTTAATCCCAGCACTCAGGAGGCAGAGGCAGGTGGATCGATGCGAGTTCGATGCCAGGCTGGTCTACAAAGCGAGTCTAGGACAGCCAAGGCCACACAGAGAAACTCTGTCTCAAAACAAAAACAACAACAACAACAACAACAACAAACAAACAGAAAGAAAGAAAAGGAAAGGAAAGGAAAGAAAAAAAATCATGAAATTTGTACTAAACAGATGGAGCTTGGGAAAAAAATCATCCCAAGTGAGGTAACCAAGACCCAAAAAGATAAATACGGTATGTATTTGCTTATACATAGATGTTAGCTGTAAAGTCTTCAATAAGCAGGCTACCTTCTGTATAATCATAGGAGTTAGTTATAGAGTAAGGGACCAAGGAGAAGGAAAAATCTCCCTAGGAAGGGAAAATAGAATAGATAGTTAAGGTTGGGGGGAGGAGTCAAGAGCAGAGGTTGGAACAGGAGGCTCCAATAGGAGTGTGGGACCAAGAGGGTAAGGGAAGAAATCCAGGGAGGGACAGTTAAACTAAGGGCCACTTGAGGGGGTCAAATGGCAACCTAATATAGTAGAAGCTTCTTAAAATATATACATATATAAAAGAAATCTAAAATTAAAAATAAAATAAAATAAAAACCAAAAAAAATTTTTTTAAAAAGAAAAGAAATCTAAATGGAATCATCAAATAATGGGGAGACAAAACCCCCTCTAGACATCTCTTGATATTAGCTAAAACCTCCAGCACTGGGAATGGGTCACAGCTAGAGATTGTGGGCCCAAGGGGCCCAAAGAAACCTCTAAACAACCCAGGCTACTCTCTACAAACTGACGGCAAGGCCCTGCTGTTGAAGACAACACCTATATAACTCACTGAACACAGAGGCATCGAGCTGCTAAGAGCCTTCATCCTTATGAATGGAGCTCATGGTACTGGAAGGTGCCCTGCATGATACCAGTGGAGAAAAATAAACACCAATCCAGATACAAACCCTTCCATCTACAAAGGTGACTTGCCTGCAAGATACACTGGAGCAATGGTGGTGCAAGGCTGACTGGGCTTAAGGCTCCCTTCCTGAGATGAAACCCATTCCAGACACTTGCCCCAGTGGCCAAGAACCCTAGACTAGATAAGCCTTGGATTGAGGGGAAAACCACAACCTACTGTTCTGCTAATGGAACACAACAATGAAATGACTCCTAACAACAGTCTCCTATACTCATAGGTCACTGTCTTGCTCAGCCATTATCAGAGAAGCTTCCTCCTGCAGGAGACAGGAACAAATATAGAGACCCACACAACTGGACAGTATGCAAATGAGAGACCTTAAAATACTCAGCCTTAAATGGGATGTCTTTATCAAATCCCTCTTCCCTGGCCTCTGAGAGCCATGCAGTAGAGGAGAGAGAAAGACTCTAAGAGGCAGACGGGGTGGAAAACAGCAAGGAAACAAAGCCTTCTAAACAACCACAGGACTGACATACACGTAAACTCACATACGAATGATGGCAGGATACACAGGGTTAACACAGGTCTAAGCACCGAGAGGGGAAGTGGACACAAGCACCCATTTCCTAATCTAGAAGCTATCTCCAATTTTCCATCTTTAAGAAGAAATTCGTTTTCTCCAACGGAATCTCCCTTGGTATACAAACCACTCTCAGTGGCAGGCACCACGGCCAACACTAAATGAACTCAGTGGCAGTTTTGAAGGTTTTTTGTTTCATAATGCCCTGTTTGAGCTCTTTATTTCTTTTATTTTCTTTCATTCTTTCTTTTTTCCTTCTTTCTGAACTTTATAGGTCTTTGCTTATATACTACGATTTCCGATTTTGTGTTTTTATGGAAATTTTGTATATGAGAATGTGTTTCTATGTCTATATGTTGTGTTTTATTGCGTTCTTTCTGTTTGTTTTGTCCTATTTTGGTTTGTTTTCTGTTTGCTTTGTCCTGTTTTGGTTTGTTTTGTTGTTTGGGGGGTGTTTTTCTTGGGGGGTTGGTTTTCTCCAGACAGGGGTTCTCTGTGTAGCCCTGGCTGTCCTGGACTCATTTTGTAGACCAGGCTGGCCTCAAACTCATAGAGATCCACCTGCCTCTGCCTTCAGAGTGCTGGGATTATAGGCACGTGCCACCACCATCCAGCTTGGTTTTTGATTTTCCAGACAGGGTTTCTCTGTGTGACAGCCCTGGCTGCCCTAGAACAGGCATGCTCAACTTGCTTGCTCATTTCCTAATAAGAGAGAGAAAGAAAGGGTGTGGATTTAGGTGGTGGGGAGGTTAGGAGGATCTGGGAGGAGTTGGGGGAAAGGAAAACATAATCAGAATAAGTTGTATGAAAAAATCTAATTTCAAAAAAAAAACTAAAACAGCAAAGGAACTCAACGTTTTATAATGAATTATTTGATATACAGAAACACCATCTGAAATGAAGATATGTATTGAAATACAATAATAAATATTTCATTCTATTTATTTACTTATTTATTGGTTTTTCTGAGACAGGTTTTCTCTGTGTAGCCCTGGCTGTCCCGGACTGGTTTTGTGGACCAGGCGGGACTTGAACTCACATAGATCTGCTTGTTTATGCTTCCTGAGTGCTGGGACTAAAAATGTATATCACCATGCCCAGCAAAATGTGTAGGCCAGGCTGGCCTCAAATTCATGATCCTTCTGCTTCCTTCAGCAAACCCTATAGGCTTGTGCCACCACAACCAGCTTTTTTAATTTTTAAAATATTTAAAGGTGTGTGTGTGTGTGTGTGTGTGTTTCAGTCTGGGTTGGGACAGTGAACACCAAGCTGGCAAACTTCCAGACTGACAATGCTGAAGGGGAGGAACATGGCAATCACTGCTTTACATGGAGTCTGGAAGGCTTGTGAATCTACTCTCCAAGTAACTTACCTACCTGCCTGAGAGGAAGCTGAGAAGGTTCTAGAACAAGAAGGAAATGTAACACTCACCAGCCCTTCTTCACTTCATGGGCTTCAAACACCTTCCCCCTTGTGCAGAAATGTTAGAGCCCAGGTTCTTTCCCATGAACTCATGTCCTAGAACTGAGCTCCAGGGTTTGTAGGGCAGAGCTTTCCTCAAACACAGCCTCAAGTGTCGCCCATCCACCCTTTACTCCCGTCCTCTGCGACTATGTCCCAGCCACATAGTTCAGTCTACCTGACCTTTTGTGGATCAAGTACAGACTCAACTGCATTGTTCTAAAAAGAAAAAACAAAACAATAAGCTGAAAGGGGTGGAGAGTTATTGAACAAAGAGAAGCAGCAATTTCGCCTCTGCTGGAAGCTTAATTTAGATCAGATGAGATTTACATAAACCAGGTATATACAAAATACATGAGCCAATATGGGCCACAGAGAATATCTAATTTAGGTAGGCCCTGTAAAGTCTGAGCCCAACCCCATCTTTGAGGGAGATTTGCAGAAGGTGCTGGCATCTAGCTGTCCTGAAGGAGAGCACGGCTGTGAGACCAGGTGTGCAAAGGAGGAAACCCAGAAAGCACGTGGAGGTTAGAGATTGTCTATAGGCTCTGGGTGACGGCGCTCGGGGGCAGATCTCTGTGAGTTTGAAGCCAGAGGGGGGAAAAGGTTGGGGTTAGGGGTAGCTGGAGAGATGACTCATCAGTTAAGAGCACATACTGCATATAGCAGACCAGAGTATGGTTCCCAGGACCTAGGCCAGGCACCGACAACTGCCTGTATGTAGTTCCAGTTCCATGGAAACCAATACCCTCTTCTGGTCCCTCTGGGCATCTCACACATATGAGCACACACACATAAAACTAAAAAAAAAAAAAAAAAATAGAATTTTGATAAACTTAAAACACAAAGACAAGAAAATTTAGCATAGAAAAAGAAATTATTAGAACAGAGAGAGCATTTCACTATCAGAGACCCTATGTTGTTCCTCACACATTCCACAGACCCCTTTGCACAAATCCCCAGCATATAGAACTCCATGAAAATAGACACGGCACAGCAGACTGCTTAATCTGCCATGTTGCCTTGCCTTCAAAATCATACAGGTTTCTCTCTCACCCCCTGGAATGCTGGGATTACAAACTTGTGCCACACCCCTAACCAGAACTAACTTTTTTGTTTTGTTTGAGACAGAGTATAGCCAGTCTTTGCTACTTTGTGGGCTCTCCTTTTCCCTCTAGTTTCACCCCCTATCACTAGATAGGAGAGAAAGAAGAATAGAGGAAAGGGAGGGACGGACGGAGGGACGGAGGGAGAGAGGGAGAGAAATTGATAAGGGGGTAGGGAGAGAGAGCTCAATCTAATTCCTTTCCTTTTGTTTTTTCTTTGAGTATGACTACTAACAAATCACAACCAAGCCCCCTAAACAACCAACAACCATTGACTCCTATTGGGGCTCTAGCATATATAGTTTTGTTTGTTTGTTTTGTTTTGTTTTTTCAAAACAAGGTTTCTGTGTGTAACAGCGTTGGCTATCCTGGACTCTCTTTGTAGACCAAGCTGGCCTTGAACTCACAAGATCTGCCTGCCATTGCCTCCCGAGTACTGGAATTCACACCCAGCTGACTCTAGCATTTATACAGCCTCTGAAAAGTTCCCAGAACTCTAAATGTCATGCAATCACAGACCAAACCAAGCTTCTGCTGGAAGAGGAGGCAAAGCAGAGTCAGGTGCTATGGATAAACTGAGGCAGCCCCATATCCCTGCATCTGGGATTAAAACGAAAACATACTCTTATATTTCTGTGGATTTGTTTTGTTTTCTTTTTTCAAGATAGGGTTTCTCTGTGTAATCGTTCTGGCTGTCTTGAAACTCTCTTTGTAGATCAGGCTGGCCTCGAACTCACAGAGATGCTCCTGCCTCTGCCTCCTGAGGGCTGCGATTACAGGCGTGTGCCATAAATCAAAATCCCAGAATTGTCACTACAACAGGGTCTCTTCATATAGCCCTGGCTGCCCTCAGTCTCACAAAGATCCACCTGTCTAGTGGGGTGGTGGGGGAGGCAGAGGCAGGTGGATCTGTTTGAGGCCAGCCTGGTCTACAGAGTGAGTTCCAGACAGCCAAGGCTACACAGAGAAACCCTGTCTCGAAAACACACACACACACACACACACACACACACACACACACACACACACACAAAGATCCACCTGCTTGTGCCTACCGAGATGGCACCTCCTTCCTTTGTGGTTTTCTACAGAATGAGAATACATTGGCAAGCACCAGGGCCTTCCAAAGAACAGCGAGAGCACGGCCACACTAGCAAGAGAGGCTGTTGCTCCCTGTGGCCCCTGAAATGCAAGTTAGCATTTCTCTAATGCACACTTCAATTTTCTCCTGCATCCCTAGTGCCACCCTGAAGGTCCTGGCCAGGGACGATACAGGCTTAAAGCTGAGAGATTTCCCCCTACTCTCTTTCATCCCAGAGAGGCACCTGTGCCTTGCTCACTATAAACTAGTCTTCAGTTCGTGTGTATGAATTTCAGGTCTGGACTCCAAGGCCCAGAGAGGCTACTTTCTTTTTTTTTTTTTTTTTTTTTTTTTTTTGGTTTTTCGAGATAGGGTTTCTCTGTGTAGCCTTGGCCATCCTGGACTCAGGCTGGCCTCGAACTCACAGCGATCCACCTGCCTCTGCCTCCCAAGTGCTGGGATTATAGGCGTGCGCCACCACGCCTGGCTGAGAGGCTACTTTCTATACCAACTACAAACAGTTGGATTTGGAGTTTTAATAGCCCCCCCCCCCCACTACCACCACCACCTCTAGAAAGCCTATTAAGTTCCAGGCTGTCGAATTTATCACCAGATCAGCTAGGAGGTGATGGGTGCTCATCCCTGCAACTGTTGTTGTGGTCATAGAAATAAGGAGGGGGGACAGCTCTTCACGGAGCCCTAGGATTCCTGGATGCAGAGGGTGAGAGCAGAGGCTGCATGGGGTTCTAGGGGACTATTGTCTGGAGACAGTGTTGACTATGTCACAGGCTCTAATGGGTCCCCTCTGGAATCACACGATGGCCCAGCTCAGAGACTTCCTGACTAAGTACCTTTTTTCCAGTAGCAACAGAACCTTCCAGTGACCTTGTCTTACCCAACTCTCCTCTCTGGTCATCTGTCATTCATCAACTTGTATTCTCTTGTCCCCTTTTGATCTCTTCCTTCTCCACACCTCCCTTTCCTCTCCTTTCTTCCACGCAGAATCACCTTTTCCTTATATTATACCATTTAGTCCACTCCTGTAGTTCATATTTCCTCTCTCCCTCTCTCCTTTCCCAGCTGTGCATAGGGCAAAGGGACATTTGTCTTCCACTTCCCGCTAGGTTTGCAGTGATTGGAACTACAGGGCAAAGGGACCCAACCACTAGCATTCAGGGCCTCTCCTGTACACTCCCCCACACTTAGCAGCCTGGCTTTGGATGCAAGTGGGTCTGTAAGAAGCTCCACTGTTGGGCAGCAACAGCTTTTCTCCATCCTGTCATTCTCCAGCCTGCAAGCCCCACCCTCATCCTGTTGGAATCAACTTGGATGCATGGGGATTAAGGAGCCCTGAGCTTTACAGAATGCACTCAGGAAGTACCAAGGCCTCCCTTTCCTTAGCTATCTGGCAGATTCTCTAGAGAAGGGGACTTTCTGAAGACAGGATGAAGGGCAGCAGGGTCTGCCTTATGAGGGAGAGGCAAGACAGGGGACAGAAACCGGGATCGGGAACCTGGGACACTTTTTGCATGGCCACTGAGATGCAGAGCCCAGCCAGATGCTAAGGCTGGAGGTGGTGGGGTACTGGCCTAGCTGGCTTGAAGTTTTGGGTTTAATCTCTCCCCAAGCAAAGAGACCCCTATATGTGAAAAGAGAGGGAGAGAAGAGAGAAAGAGGAAGAGGAGGAGGAGGAGACAGACAGAGAGAGAGAGAGAGAGAGAGAGAGAGAGAGAGAGAGAGAGAGAGAATGAGAATTGCTAAGGAGGTTGTTGAAAAAAAAAAAGAAGCCGGGCGGTGGTGGCGCACGCCTTTAATCCCAGCACTTGGGAGGCAGAGGCAGGCGGATCACTGTGAGTTCGAGGCCAGCCTGGTCTACAAAGTGAGTCTAGGACAGCCAAGGCTACACAGAGAGACCCTGTCTCGAAAAACCAAAAAAAAAAAAAAAAAAAAAAAAATTGAGACAATGATCATCTGTTTCTTTTCTTTGGCTACTCATTTTCTTTCCCATCTCAGTTTCTAGAACATTGTACTGACCTTCTGGTTCTATAAAGGCTGCCTGTGGCCACCAAGCCCCATTATGTGTCAGGCACGATGCAAGGACTGTAGACAAGTCATTTTGTGTATCCTCACAACTCTATATAGCTGCTCAGCAGCTTACTGTGAGGTAAATCAATCATAGGCTGAAGACATCATGAGCTGCGCATGCATCAAAGGGACCGTATCCACCAAGCACCCAGCTTAGCCGCACTGTGAAGCAGAGTACAGTATGGGAGTGACTAGGAATGTCCGTTGCTTTCGTCACCCAGGACCACACTGCATATCAGAGAAAAATAATCAGAGGCCCAGCCTGATGGCACACACTTCTAATCCCAGCCCTCTGGAGGCAGAGGCAGGCAAATCTCAATGAGCTCCAAGCCAACTTGGAACTTTTGTTTTTTTGTCTCAAAAAACAAAATGTAAAATTCAGTATATGTTTGCTACTTAATGCATAGGGAGGGCAGCTTTTGCATGGTTTCAGAGCTAAGAACTCACTACTGTGTTTTTCAGACCATAAAAGGCACCCAGTTTTTAGAGCAGTAAAATAAACAAACAAACAACAACAAAAAAAAAACAGTAAAAACAGCAATCGGACCATAAGGCACACCCTAATCCCACCTCTCCACACACACACCTTTGAGGGGGGAAAAAGTGCATCTTATGGTCCAAAAAATATGGTAAATCAAACCACCACAGGTCAGGCCCTCCATCTTATAGTCAAGGAAATGTGACCCACAGTGGCTCACTGTTCAACTTGACAAAGTGACAGAAGGAAAAAAACAAAACAACACTACATATGCTAGGCAGAACAATGCTTTTCCAGTCTTCAGGGGAATACTGAAATGCCAGTGAAACAAATGATAGTCTTGGTTTAGTCCACGTTTTGATTAAGACTAGTGAAAGTCTCCTTTAGATTTTCCAAGAGGCTTGAGGGTTAAAAACAAATGGCAACCCGAACCAGAAACGAGGCTCTTCCAGGGCCTGGCCTGGGACAGTGGCAGCACAGCCTGCTGCCCAGATGAGACTGTGTGGGTATTTATGTTACAGTGTGCTCTATACCAATCTCCTACCTGTCATTAATGCTCTTTTTCTGCTGCCACCAGCACATGATAATCTGATCTGAAAGAAAAGAAAGAGAGCAAGGTATCTATAGAAACAAACATCATCAAATGTCCTGGCTCCCTTCCCAGGGCCTCAATAAAAATGCTGGAGGGAAGAAACCACAGAGCTAGCTGCCTCAGCAAGTCTTCCCCGACTCTCCATCAAGTCGTGAGGACTGGACTTGCTTGCTGATCACTAGCCAGTTGCTGAGGTGGGAGGTGGCCCTCCTGGTAGACACATAGGCTCAGCGACAAACACAGAGAGAAAAGGACCATGTTGGACATTTGTCTTCCTGGACTGTATTCTTTACTTCTGTATTTAATGGTCCACACTTAATTGTTCCAATAACATACACTGCACTAAAGTTCTGGAGAGACAGCTCAGGGGTTAAAACTCCATGGTGTTTGATCTTGCTGAGGACCCATTGGTTCCCAGGACACATCCGATGACTCACAACCACCTGTAACTTCAGCTCCACGAGGATTTGCTTTCCATGGGCACCTGTATTCATGTACACATATACACACACACATATGTAAAACTGAAAATAAATCTCCACTGGATATGTTGTTGCACGTCTTCAATGCCAGAACACAGGAGGCAGAGGCAAGGGATCTCTCTATGAATGTTGAGGCTGGCCTGGTCTACACAGTGAGCTATAGGCCAGCCAAGGTTACATACTGAGATTCTGTGTTAAAAAACCAAAACAAACAAAATAACCTTGGTTGTGTTCATGGTGTTCAGTTCAACTCTAATCCAGGCAACTAGTGACCCACATTCTGTTCCTAGGCAGGGAAGCGTAGGGGTGCTACTAGGCAAGGGATTCCAACCACCCCAGCTTCCTGGTGTCTTACAAAGGGAAGGAAATGTCACATCAAACATAACTTCTGACAATGAAATGAAAGACAAAACCATTTTGTTGTTTGTTGAGACAAGGTACCCTTGCATATTTGACTGGCTAGAGCCTACTACCAAGCTGGCCTCAAACTCATAGAAATCGGCCTGCCTCCCAGATGCTGGTACCACCATGCTCTGCAAAGCTATTTCTTGAGTCTGAATACTGCCACTTATCCCTGGACCCAAAGAAGAGCAAAGTAGATGGAATTAAATGCAGGTGAAGGGTGTGGAAAAAAGACAAAAATAAACTTGAAACATACGTAGCAGAAAGCATACTTGATTTGGAAGAATTTTTCCATCTCAATTCTCTCTGGGCCTACTCATAACAGAGATATGGTTTCTTAAAATACATTTTTCTCCACTGGCTGGGTGAGTCTCCTAAAAAAAAAATGCCTGCCATACTTTCCCTGGCTGTGCCTCAAGTGAACTCATAATTCCTGACCTGCACCTCCAGTGAGACCAGCCAAATTTGAGCAGTTGGGGGTGACCCTGAAACCTAGCTAAGGGGGCACAGATCCCAACCCATAGGTATCAGATTCCAGTGGGATTATTTTTTTGCATGTGTCTGTACGATACATGAGCATATATAAGTGCATGTGTAGGCATATGTGTATGTGGGCACATGGGTACTGGTACTTACACACACTGTATGTCTGAGTGTGTGTGTGTAGGTCTGAGGCAGGCTCAGGATTCCGCCATTGCCTGCCACTGTATTCTCAGAGGCAGGATGTCTACACTGAACCCAGAGCAGACTCGGGTGGACCCCAAGGATCCTCTCCCTCTACTTCCACAGGGGTTATAAGTAGGCCACCATGCCCACTCACTGTATATGTGGATTCTTGAGATCTGAGCTCTTTATCCGCAGAGCCATCTTCTCAGCCTCTCAACTTCTCTATCATCCCACTTGGTTCCCCTCTCAATACTCATGTGTGGCGCTCCACACACTCCCGCACTCCCTAACAGACACACCCGGCCTCACTGCATCAGACAAGACAGAGCCAGCTGTGGGTCCAAACTGGTAAACACCAAGTCCTCTTTAACATTGCTCAAGCTGTTCACAACGCTTTTTTGCCTAGTTGAAATTTTGTTTGTTTGTTTGTTTGTTTTGTTTTGTTTTGTTTTTCGAGACAGGGTTTCTCTGTCTCGACTCACTTTGTAGACCAGGCTGGCCTCAAACTCACAGCGATCCACCTGCCTCTGCCTCCCGAGTGCTGGGATTAAAGGCGTGTGCCACCACACCTGGCTAATTTTTTTTTTTTTTAATAATTAAAGTTTTATAAAGAAAGAGCAGTTTTAAATCCCCTCTGTGGGTATGTTGATTGAGACCAGCCTCTTTTCCTGTGGGGAAGGCTTTGCAGTCAGCTTACTTGGATGTGGAGGCTTGCTTCTGGGCCTTTCCTTGCTCTTGTCTAGCCTCTGGAAGCCTCAGTCTTCTCTCCTGTGAAATGGGAGTTGATAATAGTACCTGGCTAATCACTGTAGGTTTAAATGAGAACTTGAGGAAGGGTGGGTTAGTGTGCTAACAGCTCATAGTGAACATTGTCAAATATTAGCCCCAACACACACACACACACACACACACACACACACACACACACACACATGATCAAGCACAGGAGCAAAGCGTAGAATCCAGGGACTGCTGGCTCCTCTCACTTTCCCTTCTTTCTCCTCCCAGCCTCTACAGTATCATGGCAGAGCCAGAGCCCAGTCTTTGAAAAGAAACCCAACTCCAACCACAGCAGGCTACCAGATCTCAGGGGGGAAAACCAGTAAGAAGCAACTGAAGATACTGAGGAAGTACAAAATGAAATAGACTTTCATGAAGAAGCCAATGAAGGTAATTTGAAAGTAGAAGAGGAGTAGAAGAAACTCCACAAACCATATTTTCAAAAGAAGTTAGAATCGATCACCCAAGTTCCCGCGGGGTGTGGTGGTGCACACCTTTAATCCCAGCAGTAGGGGAGGCAGAGGCAGGCGGATCTCTGTGAGTTCGAGGCCAGCCTGGTCTACAAAGAGTCTGGGACAGCCAAGGCTACACAGAGAAACCTGTCTCAACAAAACAAAACATTTTTCTGCGCTGTGCTGAATCTGTACTGTGTAAGGAGGAAGATGAAGAATCACTGGATTTTTCCACAGGAGTAGAAGTCATGGAATTTGAGGATGTACATCCCACACAGGCTTAGCAGTTAACAGTACTTACTACTCTTGCAGGGAAACCAAGTTCTAGCCCAGAAACTCTATCAGGAAGTTCACAATCTCTTTCCCTTCAGGGAAGGGGTTATTTAGAAGGATTGTTGCTATCCAAATGGACACTCACCTAACAGGCCATTTTTCATGATTTCTCCTCTTGCCTAAAGACAAAAACCACACCATTTATCTTAGTTAGGACTTGTATTGCTGTGATGAAACACCATGACCAAAAGCAAGTTGGGGAAGAAAGGGTTCATTTGATTTACACTTCCACACTATAATCTACTACTGAAGGAACTCAGGACAGGAACTCAAACAGGGCAGGAACCTGGGGACAGGAGCCAATGCAGAGGCCATGGAGGGGTGCTGCTTAATGGCTTGCTCACCCTGCTTCCTTACAGAACCCAGGACCACCAGTCCCGGATGACACCACCCACAATGGGCTGGACCCTCTCCCATCAATCACTGATTAAGAAAGAAAGTAGCCTTCTCTCTCCTCCCCCACCAAGGCCAACCTGCCACCCACTCACTCCCACCCCTCCTACCCACCCCCACCCCTGCATCCTGGAACTGGTTCTGTAGATCAGGCTGACCTGGAACTCAGAGACCTGCCTGTCTCTGTATTAAAGCTGTGCACCACTGTCACAGGCATGGAGTGTTTTCTCAGTTGAGGTTCTCTCCTTTCAGATGACTCTACCTCCAGTCAAATTGACATAAACTACCCAGGACAATTCATTGGTCCTTTGTTTTTTGCGGGGTAGGGGGTAGGGGGGAAGGGGGAGGGAGAGCGGGGTTTCAAAAGAGGGTTTCTCTGTGTATCCTTGGCTGTCCGGGAACTCACTCTGTAGACCAGGCTGGCCTTGAACTCAGTGATCTGCCTGCCTCTGCCTCCCGAGTGCTGAGATTAAAGGCGTGTGCCACCAACACCTGGCTAATTTGGTTCTTTGTCAACTTGACATACAAACATATCATTGTTAAACCATAATCTCTTATTTTTTGTTCATTCCTGAGATCACACATAAACACCAACATCACATTATAAAATATTTTACAAACTTAAAAAAGACTCCTGGTCTTTTACAAATTTAAACACTTTAGAATTCAGTCTCATAACAAGAATAAATTAATAAAAATTAAAAAAAATTAAAAAAAAGAATTCAGTCTCTTAAAAAAAAGTAAAGTGGGCCGGGTGTGGTGGCACAGGCCTCTAATGTCTGGAGGCAGAGGCAGGTGGATCACTGCGAGTTCAAGGCCAGCCTGGCCTACAAATCCTGTCCAAGACAGTCAAGGCTACACAGAGAAACCCTGTCTGGGAAAAAAAAAAGTCTGAAGAGACTTAATGGTACACACTTTTAATCCCAGCACTCAAGAGGCAAAGAAAATGGATTATGATTTCAAGACCAGCCTGGTCTACAGAGTGAGTTCCAGGGCAGTCAGGGCCGCACAGAGAAACCTGTCTCAAAAACGAAACAAACAGAAACAAAAAAACAAAGCCCACAAAACCCAAAGCCTCATTTAAAACCTAAAAAAAAAAAAAAAAAAATTAATGCAGTCTCTTAATTGTGGGCTTCTGTAAAATAAAAAAATAAGTTAATACTTTCTTACTTCAAGAGGGAACCAGGGCACAGTCACAATCAGATCAAAAGCAAAAACTGAACTCCAACTGTGTGACTAACTCAACGTCCAATACCTGGGATTCATTCATGATCTTTTTTTATTTTTTCTTTTTTTAGGATTTTATTTATTTATTATGTATACAGAGCTCTGCCTGTGTGTACATCTGCAGGTCAGAGAAGGGCATCAGATCACATTATAGATGGCTGTCTGCCACCAGGTGGTTGCTGGGAATTGAACTCATGATCTTTGGAAGAACAGTCAGTGCTCCTAACTGCTGAGCCATTTCTCTAGCCCCTCGCTCGTGATCTTCCGGGCTCCTCCAAGGGCCTTGGGTCACATCTCCAGCTCCTCCCTCTGCAGCACACACAGCTTGTTTTCTAAGTTCTGAGCAGCTCCACCACTGCTGCTGCTGTTCTTAGTGGTCATCCCACTGGACTGGCATCTCCAACATACCAGGCTCTTCTGCTACAACCGGGCTCTACTTTCACCAATAGCCTCGCCTGGCTTCTCACAGTGCCAGGCCTCGGCTGTTCTCCATGACCTCTTTCATGCCTTTGAAACTGCTACACCTGGGAGACACTTGCACTACAAGTTCAGCTTCCGGCACGAAGGCACGATTTTGGCCACTTCTGGAAAATGGCTTCTGTGTACAAACTCTGAGGAGACCCTACAGAACTTGGACTCAGTGTTCAATTATCTGGATAGAGAGTTCAGTGAACTCTCAATGGCTTTTCTAGCCCAAAGTTTCAAAGTCCTTCCACAATCCTCCCCAAAACATGGTCATCTCTGTCACAGTAATACCCCACTACCCTAGTACCAACTTGTTGGGGTTTCTTTTTATTTGTTTGTTTGTTTGTTTGTTTGTTTTTGTTTTTTCCAGACAGGGTTTCTCTGTGTAGCCTTGACTATCCTGGACTCACTTTGTAGACCACGCTGGTCTCGAACTCACAGCGATCCGCCTGCCTCTGCCTCTCAAGTGCTGGGATTTAAGGTATGCGCCACCACCGCCCGGCTTTGTTGGGGTTTCTATTGCTGTGATGAAACACCATGACTAAAAGCAAACTGGGGAGGAAAGGGTTTATTACCTTACACTTCCACATCATAGCTCATCATTCAAGAAAGTCAGGACAGGAACGCAGACAGGAAGGAACCTGGAGGCAGGAGTCGATGCAGAGACCACAGAGAAGTGCTGCTTACTGGCTTACTCCACATGGCTTGCTCAGCCTACTTTCTTATAGAACCCAAGACCATCTGCCCAAGGATGGCCCCACCCACAATGGGCTGGGCCCTTGGACCCTCCCTCATCAATCACTAATTAAGAAAATGGCCAGGGGCTAGAGAGATGGATCAGTGGTTAAGGGCTCTGTCTGCTCTTTCAGAGGTCCTGAGTTCAATTCCCAGCAACAACATGGTGGCTCACAACCATCTATAATGTGATCTGATGCCCTGTTCTGGCCTGCATGCAGGCAGAGCACCGCATACATAATAATAAATAACGTTTTAAAAAAAGTGTCAAATGGAAAAAAATGACTCTAGTCTGTGTCAAGTTGACATAAAATGAGCAGGCGTATACACCGTACTTATGGGGGTTAGAGGACAACGTGCAGGAATGAATTCTTTCTATCATGTGGGTCCTGGGAGTTGAACTTAAGTAATCAAGCATAGCAGCTGGCATCTTTACCCACTAGGCAATAGCATTGGCTCCCATGGGGGCAGAGTGGGAAATTCAACTTCTAAAGGACATTTTCTAAGAGCCTCTTTCTTCCCACTGATCCACTGGTTATTAAGTCCATTTTGCGAGTTTCTTTCCAGATATTCTAGATGAACAAACACATTAGTCCTCCAAAAGCAAGGCTTCAGCATTCATGGATTCAGTCTAGAATGCAAAATTTTTTACAAATTGTGTCTGATGAACATGCACAGACTTTTTTCTTTCCATTGTTCCCTACACAATATAGTGTCACAATATTTACACAGCGTTTATATTACATTATATTAAGAATTATCAGAAATCTAGAGACAGTTTGAAGTATATGGGAAGAAATGGATGTGTCGTTTGCAAATATTCATTTAAAATAAGGCATCTCAGCATCAGATTTTTTGGGGGGGGGTTTCGAGACAGGGTTTCTCTGTGTAGCCTTGGCTGTCCTGGACTCACTTTGTAGACCAGGCTGGCCTCGAACTCACAGCGATCCGCCTGCCTCTGCCTCCTGAGTGCTGGGATTAAAGGCGTGCGCCACCACGCCCGGCTCAGCATCAGATTTTTGACATCTACAATCTGGTATTCATGGGAAGGTGAAAATAAATATCGCGGCATTGTCTGTGAGAGAAAAGCACGGCACTCAACGTACATGCCTATCATCTGACTAGTCCACTGGAGACTCGGTAAAATAAATCCTGTACATTATGTACATCAAAACTGAGCATCCTCTGGAGGATCCGAGTTCTGTTCCCAGCTCAAGCAGCTTACAACCTCCTGAAAATCCAGATCCAAGGGATCCTATACCCTCCTCTGGCCCATACATGCAAATAAAAATAAAATCCTTTTTTTTTTTTTAAAGGAATAAGAATGACGATTAATTATTACCTAATTGGAAGGGAATAAGCATAATGCATCATACTGTGGATGTAATTTTGAATTAAGAAAATATAGACTCACGCCCGGCGGTCGTGGCGGATGCCTTTAATCCCAGTGCTCGGAAGACAGAGGCAGGTGGATTGCTGTGAGTTTGAGGCCAGCCTGGTCTACAAAGCAAGTCCAGGACAGCCAGAAACCGTCTCGAAAAAAAAAGAAAGAAAGAAAGAAAGAAAGAAAAAGAAAATATAGACTCATATAGATACCTATATACATTACAGCATATCTAATCTGTGTATATGCAAACACAGCTGTGTAATCTCATAGAAAAGTATTGTTGGAACCAGAGTTTTTGGTTTTCTTTCTCTCTTTTCTTTTCTTGTCCCCCTCACCCCCTTAAAGACAGGGCTTCATGCTGGCCTTAAACTCACCAGGGCAGGAGGATGACTCTGGACTTCTGATCCCCCTGCCTGCATGCCCCTAGTGTTGGGATTCTTGTTTGTGGGACCGAACCCAGGGCTATGTGTGTGCTAGGCTAGCCCTCTATGGTGTCTTCAGCTCCATCTCTGACTTTAAGTTCGCTCCCTCTTGGGCTCCATCTCTCCCAACAGCAGCAGGCTTTCCTAAACACCTAGCAGAAATTGTTTGCAGTTTGGATGGACCTGACTTCAAAGTTCAATCCCCAAGTGTCTCAGTCTAAGCCTGAATCTTTGATCTTTGTCCTTATGCGGAGCAGAAGCCTTAGAACTGCCTCCCACACCTCCCAGGGTTTCTCAGAAATGCAAACTGTTTGCTCTGTCACCTCTCTAGTCTCCTGGCCTTGGGTGAATTGTTGGTTTTCACTGGGAAGGGTTTGTAAGTTGGAGGAAGCAAAACTTTGGAGAATCCTGAAGAAAAAAACAGAGGACAAAAGGCCAACTTGCCTTCAGCTAACATTCTGAAGGGAGTTGGAAAACTAGCCCAGAGACAGAGGTTTGGGCAGATTTGCTGAGTTGTTTTGTTTGTTTGTTTGTTGCTTTTTTAAATTTATAAACCTTCTTAGCTTTTCCCTACATGTTTTTGTTTTCTTCTTCTTTGACAACAAAATCTACAACAAAAAGGGCTGCTTATCTTGGGGTGCCAAAAAGAAGAGGAGATAAGTGTGGAATACACACACACACACACACACACACACACACACATTTTTTTTTTTTTTTTTTGGTTTTTCGAGACAGGGTTTCTCTGTGTAGCCTTGGCTGCCCTGGACTCCCATTGTAGACCAGGCTGGCCTTGAACTCACAGGGATCTACCTGCCTCTGCCTCCCGAGTGCTGGGATTACAGGCGTGCCCGGCTGGAAAACATTCTTTTCTGCAGCTGGTGTAGGAGAAAGAATCTCAAGCAGGGCTAGAGGGTAGAGAGTGGACAATAAAGACACACAGAACCTAGAGAGTAGACTCCAAAAGAGATGGCTTGGGCCAAAAGAAAGCTCCTAGGCTAAGGTAGTAAACAATGGCGGGTGCTAGGTGTGCTATGGTATTTCATTTAATCCTTTCAACAGTCTTAAGACATTATTCTTGGGATCTGCAGGGTACCATCTTGGAAACAGAACGGACAGAAGGAAATTGGCAATGACCGCACAGGCGGGAAGGAGTGGCAGATTCAGGACCCACACTCAAAAGCGACCCAATGTCAACCTAACCCGTCCTTCTATGTGTCTTGGGGTCTGCTTTCTTCAAGCATTCTTGGTAAGTCTGGGTGTTTATTCAAGGTTCAGGCATCTCTTCCTTTCCCAATCTGTTCTTTTGGAGGCTATGCCCAGCAGAGCCTCACACACAGATGTCCCTCCTCTAGCAGACACAGGCCTCAGAGAATGAATGTACCAGCTCCCTTTCCCACCCCCAGCATACAGAACGAACTGAAAGTTATTTACAAAAACATCGTGCCAAACAAGCTCCCCGCTCCCCCCCCCCCCCCCCCACCAACACACACACTCACTGATGCTACGCTAGGAACAGCCAGGGGTCACCAAATGGCGGCCAGATGGTAACTGGCTGCTGTCCCTAACTCCAGGAGCCTGGGGCAAAAGGCACAGTGGCCCACCTGCTACCCAGGACCTGTGAACCAGCCACTTTTTACAGAAAGCCAGGGCAGGTCCCGGCTCTTGCGTCCCCTTCTGCGACTCCCCTCCTGCACTGGCTTTCCCAACTAGCATGGCCCGTTCCCAGCCTTCCAGGGACTCCAGCAGGCTGGGCTGAGGGGCGGCTAAAGGCCTTCATCTCTCACAACTCCAGGAGCACTGATGGCTGGAGCCTGAGTGGATGCTCGGCCCTGGTGGCCACGGTTGAGTCCTAACTTAACACCTTGGAACGAGCCTGGCTTTAGAATTCCTGCCTTTCTGCTAGTAGAGTGAAGGACCTGCAGCGTGTTCCAAAACAAAGAAGGCAGCGGGGACTTTGGGGAGAGCTCGGTTTCCTCCACTTGCTTTCAGCACCACTCCCCTCCTCCCCCAGATAACAGAGGCATCAGGTCCCTGGTTATCTCTGGTCCTAAAGCGCAAGGGCCTTTGTTTCCCTCTCTGCCGAGCTACCGGCAACGCGAGGGGCCTACAAACCCTTCCTGACCCTCCCAGCTCTTTGTTATCTCCGAGGGAAGATTACGTTTCCCGGTATAAAGAGACAACTGCCAGGCGCCCTCACCCTCCGAGCAGGCCCCGGGGCCCGCGGTTACCCCACCCTGTGGCCTGCGGCGTCCCAGAGCTGCCCCGGGAGCGGGGCCTCCAAGATGGGCGAGAGTGGGGCGGGAGTGCCCAGGCCCGGGAGCTACGCTGCTGGGGGGAAAAAGCAGGCACCCAGGCTGAGTCTGGGGACACCACTGCCTCCTCTGGGTTTGTCCTTCTACAGTACAGCCTTTCTAGCTGTTCCCAAGAAAGCAGGTGGACAGCTAGCACGCTGGCTTCTCATTTTTATTCCCACTCCTCTAAATCTATAGAGGAATCACTCTGAGAGACGCACACACTCTGCCTCAACACCAAAGAAGCATGTGAAGCTTTCTTTTTTTCTGGTTACAAGAAGGGCATATTTTTCAACTTCTACCTTCTCCATACTCTTCAGAAGGAAATCAAAATAAAAAGGACTAGGTTATAAAATGTATTATATTTATTTAATAAATGTAATTGTGCACAACACACACACACACACACACACACACACACACACACACACACACACACGGGAAGGAAGGAGAGAGAGAGAGAGAGAGAGAGAGAGAGAGAGAGAGAGAGAGAGAGAGAGAGCGCGCGCCACATCCCCAGTGCAGTGCTGTATTAAAAATCTCTTATTGAGCCGGGCGTGGTGGCGCACGCCTTTAATCCCAGCACTCAGGAGGCAGAGGCAGGCGGATCGCTGTGAGTTCGAGGCCAGCCTGGTCTACAAAGTGAGTGAGGATGTGGCTAAGGCTACACAGAGAAACCCTGTCTAGAAAAACCAAAAAAAAAAATCTCTTATTGAGGGTTGGTGGTGGCTCACGCAATCCCAGCACTTGGGAGGCAGAGGCAGGTGGATAAATTCCAGGCCAGCCTGATCTACAAAGGGAGTCCAGGACAGCCAGGGCTACATAGAGGAACCCTGTCTCAAAAATACTAAAGCAGTGGGGGTTGGGGTAGGGGAATGGGGGGCTGATGGAGGAGAGGGAAGGACCTCTTGTTTAAAAGTGCCTGGTGGTACAGGCCTGAATCCCTGCTTTGGGAGAGGTTGACATAGAAGTGTGATGCTAGCCTGACTACAAAGTAAGATCTTGTCTCTAAATAGAGATCTTTGTCAGAAGAATTGCCGAGGCGAAGTGCAATAGGAACAAATGGGGTTGGCTCTCGGCGGTCGGTTCTTCATTTTCCACAGCTCACCCTCCCCATCACTACCTCAGGCGGTAGGTAGCATGCCTGTTCACCCAGATTTCTCACATGCATCCAGGCCCCAAACAACAGGTGTTTATATCTCAAGAAAACTCTTGAGACAGAGGAGATGCACTGAAGAGACCACTGCCTGAGAACAGTTTTAGAAGCTTGCTGGAAAGAAACCACAATGTAGGGGGGCGGGGGGCGGGGAGACAGCTAAAACGATGTTAAATATCAAATCAGTAGATACAGCAAGAGGCAGCAGCATCTCCAGGTGGCTGATCTGTAACTTCTGTGAGAGAATAAGTGGGGCCTGACTAGGAGCTGAGGGTCGAACGGTACAGGGATATACTTAGTAACCACCCTTAAATATTAGCTGGTGTTCATTTTATTCCACAGTCATTTCTGGTCTTTATTTATTATTATTATTATTATTACTATTATTACTATTGTTGCTGTTCATTTGCTCAGAAAGTACTTACTGAATATTTACTTCTTAGGCACTCAGTAAATGTATTCTCTCTGTAGCACCCTCTCCCCAATTTTGAACCCACATCCTTTTGTACATGCTAAGCACAGGACCCACCACTGAACTAAACATGTAGTTTCATTAGGCATGACAGAGGCTTATAAACTGTTGTCTCAGTACCCAAGAGTGCTGGGTGATCCCCTTGAGTTTTAAGCTACATACTGATTTATAGGCTACTTTGGGTAAAAGCATAAGACTATCTCTAAAAACAAAAACACTCCCCCTCCCCCCCAAAAAACAATAAATGACCTTGAAAGTCAATAAATCAATAAACTCATCAATGACCTTTTTTCTCCCCCACCCTTCACTGGAGATAAACAAATGTGACCCTATCATGGAATTTCACTATTTTGTCACCTGGTGGTCACATAGAAAACTGTCTTAGAAACTCTTGTCTTCCATGTAGAGGGAGCAGTCAGAGAGTTTGGTATTCAGGCTGTCACAGCTTGCTCTACTGATGGCTCATTAGCGAACAGCTCCCCATCACAGTCTGATTCTCATGGGGAGACCCGCAGAGACTTGATTTTATCAGATGCATGACATGGCCAAAGTCTTTGAGTGGTGAAAGTATTTTTCACACCTGTGTGGCATACTTCCCACCCTTCGGGTGGTCCCCAATTAGGCATCACATTACAGTTATCAGGAACCCTTAGGAGAATTTGCAGAGCTCTCCCCCATCCACCTACCCCCACACCCCTCCCACCTGACCTCCTCCAGTGCTACGTAGCAAATCTAAAGGCATCGGAGCACAGGCTGTCTTCTTACCTTCTGTGTGACCACTGATGATCCTGAGCCTCTGAGCCTCTGAGCCTCCACTTCCCTGGTTCTCCGACTACAGGTGTGTGCCATCACTTTTGACTTATTCGGTGCTGGAAATTGAGCTCCGGCTAGGCAAAGACTCTACCAACTGTATTCTTAGCATGCTTCATAGGGATGTCGGGATTCTTGATGATCAAGTAGGACCAAGAATTTGTATTTTTCAACATTCCCAGAGTGATTCAGGTCCACTGGACTCAGGTCCATTGGATTAAAGAACCACAGATTAATCACCTTGTGGATGGATCTGATAGGAGAAGGGCATTTCAACGATTTTCCTTGAGTTTCACAGGATTCTGTGGGGGCTCTGGGTTGACTCTGATTAATTCCCAAGTCCCCAAACAAATCAAGCAAGCAAAGAAAAATACCCCAACTTTCCCCCAAAACAAAACAAATCTCCTTTCCTTACACAACTCACTCCTTGCTTGTTTCCTGAATGGTCCCTGAAATCCGGTGATTTATGAGGCATTGCAGAACTTGAAGGGTCTGGTCCAGTGTGAACCACAAAACCCAAATTATGTTGCTGAGGAAAGTTGAGATCCAAGGAAAGGATCTGAGGGGGAAGATGGAACCATCCATCAATAAAAACACTTGTGCTTATTGTGAACTCTGTGAGGGTCCTATTTTTTCTTCCACTTTAGGTGTATTGTTATCTCCCTTTTACAGATGGGAAAACTGAGAGCAGGAAAATCATACCCCAAGGCACACAGATAACCGAAGACCGAGTTGCCAAGAACAGCCTCAAAAGCATAGTCAGGCTCCCGCCCCTCGTCACCCTCCGCTCTGGTCCCCAAATTGCTTGATCTATCCAAGGCCTGAAATTCGGGCGCCCTCCAGGAGATGCTCAAGCCAGACTAGTCTGTAAAGCAAGCAGTTCGGCTCCTCCGGGCTTCTCCCGGGCTGCGGCTACTGAACTACAAGGCCCAGCAGGCAACTGCAAGGGGAGGAGAAGGAGAGGGAGGAGGAGGTGGGACTAGTGCCGGGTGGGAGTGAGAGAGCGAGTCCTCGCGCCTCGCCGGTGCACAGCGCTCTGAGCGCTCCTGCGGGTACCATTGCCGGGCCCTCAGCAGCGGGTGGCGCCGAACCGGAGCAGGAATACCGGTGCATCTGCTGCGTGCAGAGGACCCGGGCTGCGCAGGGAGCTGGGCCGCAACGTCCGGACTGGACGGAGACTGTGCTTAGCGCATTGCGGCGACCTCGCCTTTCCGGGACGCGAGCGTGCCGCAGCTGGAAAAGCCGCGGAGACCCAGGACTTTTTTCCAGTTCCAGGGGCACACCACAACAGGGCTGCAGTCAATGCACGCCGTAGCCCCCGGAGGAGCGATGGAACTCGGGCTGCCAGAAGCGTGAGACGCCGCCTCCGCTGCGCACTGGAGAGCGGGGGGCGCAGGATCTGGGGACCCCCGGCGGCGGACCCGAGCCCTCCCCCCCCCCCCGCCCCGCCTCCGGGGCACCAGCTTCGGCTCCATTGTTCCCGCCCGGGCTGGAGGCGCTCGGCTCCGAGTGCCGCCGGGAGTCGTGCCTGGGCCGCGGACCTCTC
Source organism: Acomys russatus (assembly GCF_903995435.1). NCBI lineage: Eukaryota > Metazoa > Chordata > Mammalia > Rodentia > Muridae > Acomys > Acomys russatus. Next base: position 16,361,882 of record NC_067163.1, read on the forward strand.
GCGACCTCGCCAGGACCTGAACTGAGTAGGGAGACTAGCGGCCGGAGCGCAAGATACAGACACCCGCCGCGCCTGGGCGAGCTCTCCAGAGGCGGGACCACAGCGCCAAGTGAGGTAAGAGTCCCCGGCGCCGCAGAGCCGGCCGGCTGGGCGTCCGGAGTGGCCCCCGAGCTTCGCCCGCCGCAGCCCGCGCCTCCCTCCTCCGACCGCCCCCCACTCCACCTCCACTCCCTCCCCGGCGCCCCTGTCCCTCCTCCCTTGGCCAGCGTCGCCGCCCGCGCCCCCTCCCAGCGCCGGGCCCGCCGCTGCTGCCGGCTGCCCAACTTTTCCGCCAACTCGCGCTCCGAGGCTGGCGAGGCGGCTGCTGCACCCTGAGTCCATACCCCGACCCTCCCCGCCGAGGCGAAGGCGGCAGAGGCCGTGGGTTCCCGGGCTGGGGAGGAGGGCGGGGGGTGGGCTGCGAGGTGGAGGGTGTGTGTGTGTGTGTGTGTGTACATTGGTTCTCTTGAGGATTCACCCCCAATTCAGCCGGTGGCTTTGGGCGCAACCCCCCACATCTGGGATCTTTTCAAGTGTTTTTCTACCTCCGGGCAAGTCTGGGGTCCGGGATGGGGGCTTGAAGAGGAAAGGAAGTGGCGGGGAAGGCTAGCAGCTTGTCTTGGAATAGGTTTGAAGGAGGTGTCGTCACCAAATGGCTGAATCGGCTTTAGCGGAGAGCGAGCAAAAATTCCCCCTTTTCTGAGGGGTGGTGGTGGTGATGTTCTATTTAGTCTCAGACCTAGAGGACTCCTGAAGGGGGTTGGAAAAGAGGAGGGGGCCCGCGGGGTCTGGATCGTTCTGGGAAGTGGGGGAAGGGATGGGAGCTTGTCCGGTGCGGAGCTCTCCGCTGCCCGCTTGTTGCTTCTCTGGCTCAGACCCCATCTCCGGGCTTCCCGCGTCTCCTCCGGTGGTGTCCTCGGCGGGGTAAGACAGTCCAGTACCCACAATTTTGGAGGAATTTACTGACTTTTTTTTTTTAATACATAGGGTTTGTAATAGACATTTACAACACCACCCCACCCCACCCTCAGTGGAAGGCAGCCGGACACCTTGGAAGTGCAGGCGGGAGTTCTCTTTTTCTGGGCCTAGAAGCTATTAACTCATTTGCAAAGCATTTCGACGGCGTTTTTTCTTTTTTCTCCCCCACCCCACCCCCCATTTCCCAGATGTAGCTGCCGCATCTGGTTCCGTTTCACCCTACACGGGTACACCGCAGCCACATTATTAAACATCCTACCCTCCTCCCCCCTCCTAAATTAAAACTGAGATTCTTCGACTAGCCTTTACCACCACCACCCCTTATAATTCCTTGAGACGTGGAGAGGAGGCTTTGGGATTGGAAGAGAAGAGAAAGTTGTGGATCCCAAGTGATTTTTGGATTCTTCCACACTAGTCTTATGCTGGTGGCCGGCGATGGGGAGAAAGGGGTGCTGTGTCCAAGAATCATCTTGGGAGATGCGACCATAGTTCTTTGGACCCAGTTGGGAGCGGCTTGCTTACTAGAGGTGGCCTTTGTCGGTAGGTCTGGCCCAAAATTGGAGCCAAAGCATCGCCTCTCCCTTTAATTATAGCAGGAATGTCTGCACCGTGTGGACAACGTGCTGCGGGCCCACCTAGCCTATCCTATCACCATGCGCCCCGGTCCCTCGCGGGGTTCCATCCTCTTAAGTGGGGAGCAGGGTGCGGCGCCTGGTGCTGTGGCAGCCAGAGACACCTTGTGTTTTCAGTGAGTTTCCTGGGTTGCAGACTTCAGCTTAAAATGGAGTGTTTTTGCTGTTTAAACGATGACTACAGGGCCAGGCGTGGAATGTCCTTTTTTTAAAGATACTTTTTTTTGGGGGGGGGGGGTAGGGTGGGGTGGGCTGGGGGCAGCAAAGCATCCAAAGGGTCCAAAGTTGTAGGCAGGGTGGGGAGAGTGGGTAGGTGCCTCTCACCCTTTCCAGTCTTTTAAATTGAAAACACTTCTCTGGTTTCCTTCTGGGGCGGTAGTTTTGGAGGCTGTGATGAAATCGCACTTTCTCTAGACATGGTAATTAAGGTGACTGTTTCCTTTGCAGATGTGCTCTGGTCTTTGCACCTCCGGACCAGTGCTTTTTTTGGAATAGTATCTAAATGGTAGAACCGCTGCCCTGAGATGGTTGAGCAGAAAGTGGCGGTTTTCTTTCCTTGGCCAGGCTCTCTGGGGCTAAGTAGCAGGGCCTCTGGGACCCGCCATGGTCTAGCCAATTACCCCCTCCATGGGGTGGTGTCTCTTCCTTTCTGTGACCTAAGGCCAGCAAGCTCAACTATTACCCGCCAACTGGGCTGATGGCTTGCCTCCCTCCCTAATGGCTTGTTTATATGTATTTCCCCTGTTGGGACTCTGCTGACCCCAGAGTGCTGAGTGTTTGGGGACTGGGCCGTTGTCTGGGGCTTGGTTCCAGCAGGGTGGTTATGTATTTCATCAATGATAAGCTCCTTGAAATATGTTGCATTTTACTCTTAGTCATAGCTGAATGTGTCAGCCTTTCAATGAGGGGCAGTGAGTGGATGGAGAGCCAAGTGTATTTCCAATACCAGTTTCAAAGGTATTTTCACACTGGGAGGTCGGAGGGACGCGAGCATCACTTCCTTTGGTTCCAAGGGATATGGTCTTAGGGTGTTGTTTTCCTTGGCCTCGGGCCATGAAGCCCATTGGAAGGTGAAACTGGTACTCTTTGAATAGCAAGTGAAGCAAAGAGAGCATAGGAGCATCAAAGTTATTGTCACCCCCCAGCTCCTCACAGGCGTGGATTAGAATACACATAGGCACCCTGAATGCCGGAGCTAGCTTTCATCGTGGTAGACTCCAGATGAGAACATTGAATGCAGCATTGCATAGGCAGACCCCAGCCTCAGAGAACAAGATAGTCTGTGGACTTTGCTGGGAGTGATCACTTATTGCTTAGTCCTGAATCTGACCTCATGCAAGAGTCTTAAAATAGATTTGTTTGTGTGAACCTGGGGCTTAGCAGCTAGCGTCTCTGAAGGTCCTTCCCCACCCCCCCCACCCCTGCTCATGTTTATTTACTTATTATTAAGATTATATTTATTTATGTGTATGTACACGGGTGCCACAGTGCTCCAGTGGAGATCAGATAACAGGTTGCCAGAAATGGTCCTTGGGCTGGAGAGATGGCTCAGCAGTTAAGAGCACTGGCTGCTGTCCCCAAGGACCTGAGTTGAGGTCCTCACATGCACATCAGGCAGTTCCATGGGAAATCTACTACCCCAGAAGACACCTGCACTGGCACACACATATCCACACACATATAAGTGTAATGGAAAATAAAATCTTTTAAAACAAAAAGAAAGAAAGAAAAAGAATTGGGCTCTCTCCTACCATGTGGGTTCAAAGGATCCAACTCAAGTTTAGTGACAAGCCCCTCTCCCCTGTCCCCTCCCTTACTTGCTAACCCCAACGGCCCTTTTCTTGCCTCCAATTTCTGTCATCTCTTTCATTAAAATGGCTGTTGAGGAGCTTCCTGGGAAATCTGGTAACACTTGACATCCCAGATGACATCCAGCCCTCTGGAGGTGGAAACGTAAGGATCGGGAGTTCAGGGTCTTCCTGTGTGCTGAGTTTGAAGCCAGTGTGGGCCTCCTGAGGACCACATTTCCTCTCTGCAAAGTCTAGGCCTTTGCTGCAGGAGGAAAAGGAGTTAGAATCGACTTTGCCGTCGTCTCTCGTTCCGAAAAGGCCTCACTCACATCACTTGAGGAGTTTCATTTCCTCTTGGGAAGCTCGCCTTCCATTTCTCTTCCCTGGGGCTCTGGAAAAGGTCTAAATGCACCCTGGATCCTTAGAAAAGGTGCTGGTGTTTCCAGACAGATTAAATCCCTCATTTGAGATGGGACATTTGTTTTTCCCCTCACGATTGCATTGCCTTTAAAATACCAGTTCTTTGCTTATTGCCATCCCTCCAGGAAGAAGCCCCATTTGCACCCCTGTGCCCCAGGCCTGGAAATACGTAATGTTCACCTGGGTAAGGGATTCCAAGAATATGGTAACAGATCACTCCTAGGCACTGTCAACAGCTAAACTTCCTGTGTTGTTTCATTTGCTATGTTTTTGTTCCTGGGTTGTTGTTTGTTTGTGTGAGTGTTTTGTCTGCATGTATGTATGTGTACCGCTTGCATTTTCTGAGGAGGTCAGAAGAGGGTGTTAGCTCCCCTGTAACCGAGTTACAGGTGGGTTACGAGCCACCTTGTGTTGTTGGGAATAAGACCCCATATCACCTTTCAGAACAACAAGTGCTTGAAACTGTTGAGCCATCTCTCCAGTGCCTGTTTGTTTGGTTTTTGATTCCGGTTTTCATGGAGCCCAGGCTGGCCTCAAACTTGAGATGCTCCTGCCTCAGCCTCCTGAGTGTGAGCTGATAGAAATGCACCATGCCCCATACAGCTATTACTAAACTTTCTATACAAAAGACATATAGATACTTTTCATATATGTGAACACACACACACACACACGAGAGTTTGTTTTGTTTCAGCAATGTTGGGCATTGAACCCAGGGCCTTGCACTTGCTAGGCAACAGTTTTACTACTAAGCTAACCCTGAGCCCTGCTGCCCATCATTTCATACTTTAACAGAAATGTAAAATAAACTCGACCTTTCTCTTTTAGAGAAACCCACACCCAGAACCTTGGGTGTGTCTTCCTTTCTGAACACCTATTTCCTTCTCTTAATCCCCATGCTTAAAAAATATTTTTTTTAAAAAAAGATTTGCTTATGTATACAGTGCTCTGCCTGCGTGTAATACCTGCACGCCAGAAGAGGGCACCAGATTTCATTGTAGATGGTTGGGAGCCACCATGTGGTTGCTGGGAATTGAACTTGGGACCTTTGAAAGAGCAGTCAGTGCTCTTCAACTCTGAGCCATCTTCCAGCCCGCTTAATAAACTGAACTTATTCATCAAACACACACACAAGCATTGCGTTTCTTTTTATTTTATTCTTATCTGTACTAATATAGATGTGTCTGTGTGTGAGTATCAACGTGGGCCATAGGACTCAGAACTGAACTCTGGAACCTAGTGATAGTCTTCAGCTGCAGCCGCGAGCTGAGTTCTCCCTAGCCCCCCAATTTAGCATTTCTTTTGTACCAGCTACAACTCTGTACGCAAAACTACCCTAGCGTTTAAAAATGTTTATTAAAGTGATGAGAGGGAACCTCATCTGTTTAGTGAGTCTTCCTCTTTTTTTTTTTTTTTTTTGTTTTTCGAGACAGGGTTTCTCTGTGTAGCCTTGGCCATCCTGGACTCACTTTGTAGACCAGGCTGGCCTCGAACTCACAGCGATCCGCCTGCCTCTGCCTCCCGAGTGCTGGGATTAAAGGCCTGCGCCACCACGCCCGGCGTGAGTCTTCCTCTTATCCAAAGGGATTCATACATAGCCTCAATTCTAGGACTTCGGTATGTTGAGAATTTTTTTTCTCTGTTGGTATCCAGGCCAGTTAGCATGGGGCTGTGGCTCCCCCCCCCCCCCTCCTGAAAGCCTATTCCTTTTTCTTGAAGAATAAATACAAGTTGAGAAACCTGGACTCCCAAATGCACATGTCGTATTGGCAGTTAAAGGGCTTCAGACTGTAAAACATTTGGGATCTCACATTTGGACTTTACTGGCAAAGCCCATCCAGCTATTCTAAAATCCAAACAACTTCTAAATCTGAAACACGGATGGTCCTGCACATTTCACAGAGAGGGTTCTAGACCTGCATTTGTACTTCTCAGTATGGCTTGCCTTCTTTCATTCCATTTTAACATAGACACCCCCAACTCCTACGTACGCCTCCACCTCCTATGGTGAGGGCTGAGGGCACTGTGAAAGGCAGTTAGGCACCGATCCTGCCTCCCAGAAGCCCACAGTTCCTTGGTGTCTTAGGGTATCTGTTGCTTCTGTTGCTGTGACGAAACACCGTGACCAACTTGGGGAGGGAAGGGTTTATTTTATCTAAAGTCAGGTCTAGGAACCTATAGCCCAGGGACTGATGGAGCCACAGAGGGGTGCTGGACACTGGCTTGCTCCCCATGGCTTGCTCAGCCTGCTTTCTTACAGCACCCAGGACTACCAGCCCAAGGGGCAGCACTGACTATAATAAGCTGAGCCCTCTTCCGTCAGTCATGAATCAACAAAATATACCACAGGCTACTCTGGGGGATTTTCTCAACTGAGATGACTTTAGTTTGTGTCAGGCTGACATAAAATCAGGGCACTTGGGGAGAGAAGAGGGTGGGAACATGAGCAGCCGTCCAGGAAGCTGACGGGAACACCCTGGGAGAGGGGCTGGTGATTTACTGGCAAGTCAGAGGGATGGGCGGAGGAGCTAGACAGCATGTGGAAGAGGAGCTGTGTAAAATGGGGTTCACTGGTTAGGCCGGACCTGACCTAATTGTGAGTAAAAGAGGGATACTTGCACAGACCCCCCCAAATACAACAGGAGCCCCCTTAAGTGTCAGGGTGGTAGTACCCTCATTTAAAAGTATATGAGAAGAAACAGGTGAAATTTACTTTAAACCTATTGGTTTAGAATTTAAGAACACATTGTATTTATATAATGTTTTATTATTTATATTATATGATTGATATTTCTAAAATATCCTTTTACATGTAATCAATGTAAAAGCTTGGAAGTGCTATCAGTTGAGCTTAGAGTTTGAAGCATGCTAAAGTCTGTACTGTATCTGGTCCCAATATAAAAAAATTGGTAAGATATTTTATATTCCTGCGAAATGGTCACGAACACTTTCTGTTTTTCACTTTTAGCACACCCCAGTTGGCAGGGGCCATATTTCAGTAGCTCAACAGCTGCAGTGTGGCCAGGAGCCACCAGAATTTCCAGTTAGCTCTAGAGTGTTAAGGGTGTGAAGATGGAAGGTGCAAAATACCTGTGGAAAGACGGAAGCTTGTGTCCTGTAGGAGAGCGTTGTCAAGGAGTGACTCGCAATCCAAGAGTTTGGGGTCTGGAAAGATGGCTCAGGGGTTATTAAGAGCCTTGGCAATCCGAGTTTGGTTCCCAGCACCCCTACGTGTTGGCTCACGGTCTGTGACTTGAGTTTTAGGGGATCTGATGCTCCCTTCTGGCCTCTGCAGGCACACATGAATAGCCATACAAACAGGCAGAAACACCTACACACATAAAATAAATAAATCTGGAAATCATTGTTTTGTTTTATTTTTCCTTTGGTTTTTCGAGACAGGGTTTCTCTGTGTATGTAGCTTTGGCTGTCCTGAACTCACTTCCTATACCAGACTGGTCTTTGCCTCCAAGGAGCTGGGATTAAAGGCGTGGGTTACCAACGCCCAGTGAAAATAATTGCTTTAAATACAAGTTTACTATTCTTTCTTCTGTTAGACTAGTGCTATAGAGGAGGCTCTTCATGGTGCCACTCACTGGCTCCATGTAACCACCCGAGATGTAGGAAGAAGACATGTTCTGGTCTCCTTCAGGTGGGGAGCCAAAGCCAGGGTAAGTAACTGTCCCAAGGTGGCAGTGTCATGAATCAAAGCACTCATTGGCTGCCTTCTGTAGAGAACAGGGAGCTGAAGACCTAGGAGCTGAAGAGATGGTTCGGCTTGCCTCCTTCAGGAAGACCCAAGTTCAGTTCCCAGGACCAACATCAGGTGCTTCTGTAGCCCCAGTAGATATGACAGCCTCTCTTCTGGAGTCTTTGGGCCCCCATACACTTGGCACACAATCTCCCCGCCCCCCCGCCACGCACACACATCACGCACATGCGTGCAAATAAAATCCTTAAGAGCCTCCTTTTCTCTAGTGCCAGACATTAGGTGAGCCAAGATGGGTGCATACAAATACATCCAAGAGCTTTGGAAGAGAAAGCAGTCTGACATCATGCACTTTCTTCTGAGGGTCTGCTGCTGGCAATATCTGCCAGCTCTCTGTGATGCACAGGGCTCCCCATCCCACTTGGCCAGATAAGGTTTTGAAGGCTGGGATATAAAGCCAAGCAAGCAAGGTTATGTCATTTACAGGATTCTTGTCCACTGTGGTGTTAACCAGTTTAAAAAAAATTTTTTTTTAAAGACTTAGTTATTTAGTATTACATATACAATGCTTTGCCTGCATGTATACCTGCAGGCCAGAAGAAGGCATTATATCACATTATAGATGGTTGTGAGCTACCATGTGGTTTCTGGGAATCGAACTCAGGACCTCTGGAAGAGCAGTCAGTGCTCTGAGCCATCTCTCCAGCCCCTAACCAGTTAATTTGCACAAAGCCGTCAGTCTGTTGCTGAGGAGAGAGCTGGACGCCGTTGTGGGCCTTTGAGAGTCCTGAATTCTTACTCGGTTGGTGAAGATTCCACATAGAGATTTTTTGAGGCTACCCTCATTGATACATTCTATAAAGCTATCAGAAGAAATCCTGACACCACATCAGTCCACAAACACAGAGAGATGTGTGGGCTGACATCTGCTGGCCACAAGAGCATTGGCCTCGGAAAGAGCCACAAGTTCCACCATACTATTGGTGGCTCTTGCCAAGCAGCCTGGAGAAGCCTGGAGAAGACGTCATTACTTCCAATACACGGAATGTTTGTGAGATTCATGCCCAATAAACAATTTAGGACAGGAAAAAAAAATTCCTTTAGAGGAAGATGAGAAGCTGGCTGGTGGTCCTTATAACTACCCAATGTAGTCAGGACAGTTGTTTTAGCCTTCCCACAAGAATGAAAACTGAGGTCATGTGGTCTCCTCATGCCTGCCTCTGAAGACTTCTTCTTTTAGGCAGTTGGGCTTTGAGATCTGGGAGCCTCGACTGGTAGTGGAGGGACTGATGGTGGAAACAGATGTCGCTCTATGGGGAAACTGCTGGGTCCACCTGCAAGGCTACAGGTCACTTCTTCTGCCAAGCAGTGAAGGAAGGAGGCAAGTCCTGAGTGCGAAGGTGCCAGTCTCCAGGATTCCGCATAGCATTTTGTTTCGTAGTTTGTGTTCTGCCCGATGTGCAAAGCTTTGCGTACATGTACCCAGCAGCCTTTGCGTTCCAGGAGTTGGTACCAGGAGGCCAAGTGTCTATAGCGTACTTGTATTGTGCAGTTCGAGGCCTAGAGTGTAGAAATGGGGGAGGCAAGCAGGAGGGACTCTTGTGCCTCTTTTGGACGTGATCAGAGGAAAGGTCCCAGAATAGTCTCAGAATAGTGTCAAGTGTCTGAAGTGTATTCAACACCGGGGATGAAAGAAGATTGGCTGCTGCCCGCCCACACCTAGGAGGAGGTAGGTAGGTGGGCAGGCGTCTGGGGGGGACAGGGGGACAGGTGGAAGCTGTGGTCCACTGCAGCCTAATCAATCATCTCGTCGTGACACCACCTCCTCCCACCCAGCCTTTGTTGATGCTAAAGGTTTAGTAGTCAGGGTCACTGTGGGACTTAGGTTTTTGTTGTCGAGTGTCCCTTTCCGGATAACAGGCCAATACTGATTAGATATGACTTTGGAATGTGTGGTGTGGGTTTAGAGGTGTCTTCCGGCCTGAGATTATGCCTGACTCTGGGTCCTGAGGGCCCTGAGCGATCCGTTTCTAAACATCTTCCTGTGCACCAAAGAAACACAGAATCGGGAGCTGGTGATTTCCAGCGTTAACTTGGATTTGCCTTAACCTTTCTTGGCGTCTCTAGTGTATGGGAGTCTGCCTCAGATGGAGAGCTGATCTTTATTTTTGTATTATTTGTGTTGAGGGTGAGTACAGGGCCTCCCCAGGCTCTGGGGTAATCACCCTTCCTCTGCGCTGTACCCTGGTTAGGTGTGGCCAAATTATTTGCATTCTCCCACCTTGAATTAATGTTCCCAAAACCCGAGTGATCAAGTTCTAGTGTTACCTACAGCTCCTTTTCCTTGAGCAGAGTACTTAAGTTCTTGGATTGCTCCCCTCCCATGCCCCCCTGTCCCCCCCCCCCCACTAGTTTCTTTATCTCTTAGCAGAATCTAGTACTATCCCTTAGAAGCAGAGCAGGAGGAATAAAGGAAGTTTTGTAGTTATAGATGTATTTTACTTGGGTAGGTTCCACAGAGTATTCAGCAAATATTCCTTCCATTGCTTGTCCCTTTCCTAAATTCGGCGGGGGTGGGGTGGGGGGTGGCAGGGTGGCGGGCAGGCAGGGCAGGGTGGGAAACGGAAGAGAAATATTTACTTCTTTTTTGGCTTGAAATTATGATTTTTTTTTTTTTTTTTTTAAAGTAAGCCTTTGGAGGCAGCTAGTGGTGGTGCACACACATTCTGCTGGCCAAGAATTTCGGGGCTTTTCTGCCAGCTAGGACTGACTCAACTGGAGAGGGGCCCTTCCTGACTCAAGGGGAGGCAGGACTGAAACACCACATTAGGGCATGTTCCGGAAGCAGATTCTCTGAATTGCTTGGGTGGTTTTCTGGAGCACTGGGGACAGAAAACACCTGGGAAACAGAGATGGTCACTCCTCAAAAACACAGTGCCCAGCAAGTTCTTGTCACTTGGTAGGTCTCTGGGCAGCCAGTCATCTCTTCCTTAGGACCAGAGAAGGAGGGAACCGACTGTCACCTCTGACCTTACACACACACACACAGACACAGACACACACACGGCAATAATAAAATAAACCATTTACAATATTAAAAAAAAATTCTCCATCACAAACCCTAGGAGGGTCAAAGGCTACAGAATCTAAGGCTTTAGCTGGGGCTGAGGAAGTCACCTCTGTCTGAGTCTGCCTCTACAGCGGCCCAGGACTATGTCTGTGTCCGCCTGTCCTCTGCCACCTAACCCCGACTTCACTTACTGCTGTCAGACAGCAGCGGTCACCAGCCAGTGTCAGGATAGCTGCATCTGCCTCACAGTGCCCTGCTCTGTCTTCACTTCCAAGTGGTGAAGCATGTGTCCTCTGGGAGAGGCTGGCAGAACTGAATGACCCTGGCAAGCTGAGCATGGATCTTTGGGGTAGAGAATTTGCTTAACCTGTGAAAGGCTATGGATTCCATCCTGCTGGAAAAAAAAAAAAAAAAAAAAAGATTCCCTGGCATCTTCTTGCATATGTCCAGGGAGGTTTATCAGGGCCTCCGTGTTCCATGTGACCTGAAGCGGTGATCTAGTACTTCCTTTCCCTCCTTCTCTCCCTCCCTCCTTCCCTCCCTCCCTCCTTTCTTCCACTGTGTAGACCAGGCTGGCCTTGAACTCACAGAAATCTGCCTGCCTCCAGAATGCTGGGATTAAAAGCGTACACCACCACATCTAGCATGGCTTGGCTTCTATTTCTTGACTTGATGGCCATAGTTCCAGTCAGCTTGGTACTTCGTTTGTACACAAAGCGTAGTTGAGGAACTATAGGATAGGCTCCAACGTCCCATCACTATAACAGAATACCTGAGGCTGTCAAATTAGAAAGAGAAAAAAGTGGGCTGGAGCCATAGCTCAGACTTTTAAGAGTCCCAAAGGTTGGGAGTTCAATTCTCAGCAACCACACGATGGCTCGCAACCATCTGTGAGATCTAGTACCCTCTTCTGGCCTGCTGGTGTACATGCAGGTGGAGCACTATATACTAAATAAATAATTCTTTTTTTAAAGAGAGAGAGAGAGAGGCCGGGCATTGGTGACGCACACCTTTAATCCCAGCACTCGGGAGGCAGAGGCAGGCGGATTGCTGTGAGTTCGAGGACAGCCAAGGATACACAGAGAAACTCTCTCTCAAAAAAAACCAAATTAAAAAATAAAAGAGAGAGAGAGAGAAAAAAAAAAGTTTATTTAATGCTCAGTTTTATAGGTTTCAGGCTATGGCTGACTATTGTCTTTGAGCACATCTTGTGACGGGATGAAAACAAGTGTGCCGAGTTTGTTTTTAGAGGGGAAATCCCATTTACTCTTGGTCAGGAACAGAGAGGGTAAAGAGGGGTGTGAGGCTGGATTCTTTTACTGCCTTCAAGGTGTGCCCCCACTGACTTAAAACCTCCCATGAGGGTCTATCTCTCCATTTGTTTGTTTGTTTGTTTGCTTGCTTGCTTGCTTTTTTGAGACAGGGTTTCTCTGTGTAGCCTCGGCTGCCCTGGACTCGCTTTGCAGACCAGGCTGGCCTCGAGCTCACAGAGATTGCCTGCCTCTGCCTCTCTGAATGCTGGGATTGGAGGTCTGTGCCACCACACTCGGCGGGAGGTCTGTCTCTTAAAGGGCTCATCACCTCCCAAAAGTGCTCCAGTGTTGGGATAGGCTCAATTCTCTTTGCACCTTAAGAAACACCCTTCCGGACTTGTAGGAGCCAGAGGGGCCAAGGGCATCACAAGAAAACCCACAAAATCAACAATCCTAGACTCACAGGGGCTCTCTGAGTCTGAACCAACAAGCAGGAAGCCTGTATGGGACTGACCTAGGCCCTCTGTATGCATGTTATAGTTGTGTGGATGGGTGATTTTGTGGGACTCCTAGCGGGGGATTGGGGACGCTGTTTCTGATGGTTTTGCCTGCTTTGGGGACCCTTGTCCTCCTACTGAGTTACTTCGTCCAGCCTTACTATGAGGGGAGGTGTCTAATCGTATTGCAACTTGATAAACCATGTTTGGTTGATCTCCCTGGGAGGCCTGCCTTTTTCTGAAGAGAAATTGAGGAGAGTGGATGGGGAGAGAGGAGGTGGATGGCGGGGGGGGGGGGGGGGGGGGGGGGGGAGGGGAAACTGCAATCAGGATGTAATATATGAGAGAATGCATTAATTAAAAAAAAAAAAAAGTATCATTCTGGGCAGGTTGAGCATGGAGCATGAACACGGTGCACTTTTTCCTCGCCCCTCTCCTGTCCAACTTCTACAGCTGTTGTTTCTTTCCTCAGCGTCAGCTTGTGAAGGCGGATCAGGCTCAAGGTGGAGGATCCATGGAGGTGTGGAGCCTTCTCACCGACCTCTGACTGCAGAACTGGGATGTGGGGCTGGAGGTGCCTCCTCTTCTGGGCTGTGCTGGTCACAGCCACACTGTGCACTGCCAGGCCAGCCCCGACCTTGCCTGAACAAGGTAAGACAACAGGCCCTGAACTGAAGAAACAGGGTGGGCTGCTGGCATGGTGGTGATGCAGTCAACCGGAAACTTCCTCCCTGGCGGAGCAAAGGGCTCCTTCCCCATTAGAAAAATGCCTAAGGTACCTGGGCTGGTTTGGGCTTGGTTACATATGCCTATCTTTATTAGAGGCGTGGGTCATGAAGACTGGTGAGTGACATCTGCTTGCCAGAGGTGGGGTACTTGGGAAATGCTTTCTTTCTGGAGAAACCATGTAATCAGGTCTTTAACTCAGCTGATCATAAAAAGGGTTACAATGGGAAAGAGTGACACGAATATAGATTTGGAAGGGCGTTCTATAGTAAGAACTTGATAACAGCCTCTGGCTTCCAGCAACATATCTTCTATAAGGGTGAGCAGTCCCGAGCACGTGCCTTTTTGGACTTTGTCTCTCAGGTCTCATCTGGGGACCTGATGAACAGTTGGCCTTGAGGTGGCCTGTTGGGAGGACTTGGAAGAGACGGAGGGAGGCCCGATGCCACACAGGAGCATTCTGAAGCCCGCTGGCTTCTGAGGGACTTGCAGGATAAATGTTGGGACTTTTCTGCTGTCAACATGCCTGAGAGTTAGTGCCTGGTCACAGAGAAGGCTGGCATATAGTGGTTTAAAGACTTGGGGTGTACATGACAACAGTGGCTGTATCTATAGCGCTGTCATTCTAAGGTGTCAGGGACCTGTTGGACGATCGATGGGTGAGCCTGTGATGAGGGTGGTGAGAAAGCTGGGAAGAGCCTGTGAAATGTTCTAAACGGTGCAGTGGCTGAAATGGGCATGTTCACGTTGTATTTAGTAGCAGAGCCAAAGACAGATATGAGCTAGAACATGCTGGAGACTCAAGAGGTCAAGAGAGGACCTCTTTAGGTATAGGTATATGTATATAGTTACCATCAAGCAGTGGAAAGACAGTAAATATAAAGCAGACCGTATTTATTTACTAATGGTTTATTTATTTTGTTTTATGTGTACGAGTATTATGCCTGTATGTATGTATGAATGCGTGTGTGTGTGAGTGTGTGTGTGTGTGTGTGTGTGTGCACACGCGTGTGTATACATGCATGCATGCGTGTATGTATGGTGCCTGCAGAGACCAGAAGAGGATTCATGGATCCTTTGGAACTGGAATTAAGAATGATTGGTGAGTGTTGAGCATTGGTGGCTCATGCCTTTAATCCCAGCACTCGGGAAACAGAGGCAAGTGGATGTCTATGAGTTCGAGGCCAGCCTGGTCTACAGTGCGAGATCCAGGACAGCCAGGGCTAGGGCTACACAGAGAAACCCTGTCTCAAAACAACAAAACAAGAAAAGAATGAGCATGAACTGCCATGTGGATGCTGGGATCCCGCTTCCCTCTGCGAGAACAGCAATTGCTCGTCACTGCTGAGCCATCCCTCCAGCCCCCAGCAGACCATAAAGGGGAGCGTTGTGCACAGAACCAGAGGAAGCTCATCTAGGAAGCCAAGGTCGGGCTCCCTATGGTGTCACAAGCCTTTAATCCCAATACTTGGAGCTTATCTTGGAGTCTGAGGCTAATTTGGTCTGTATAGCCAGCCAGTGCTACATAGATGCTGCCTCAGAAGAAAAAAAGGAAAGAAAGTAGGGAGTCTTTTATCATTTTGTTTTTGACATAAGATCTTGCTGCGTAGCCTTAGCTGGTCACACGATCCTCCTACCACAGCCTTCTGAGTGCTGGGATTGCAGGTATTTGCCTATAATCTTACCTCAGGTACCATTCTCCAAGTGGGTTAATGAAGGGCATTCATAACATTGAGAGGTTTAAGATGTAAGGACAGTGGTGTTGCTCATTGCGTAAATAGCTGGGGAAAGCAACACCTGGGGAAACTGGATTCAGCTGGCATGTGCAAAGCTTACATCTCGCTAAGGAACTTAGTATACTTAAATGGTTCTTGCTGAGAAATTTGGAGTTTACTGACATGATCCAGTTTTCAGAAAACTGGCATGCATTATGTGACAAGTCATTAAAAATGGAAACAATAATAAAGGATTAAATGTCACAGTACAGATAAAATACTTCCATGCAAAGTGTGAGTAGCTGCTATTGCATCTGCCACTGTTGTCACGAAGAGAGAGGGAAAGTTGTATTGAATGTCAAGTCAGCAGGAACCAGGGACAGTAATGGCACTCTAGAAATAGAATCCATGGGGTTAAGTAGTTGGATGCCAATTCTTCCTGCCACCGCTGCCGCTCTTCTCTCCTCATCCTCCACCTTTTTCCTCTTCCTTTTTCTAATAAACTCTTTGCAGCCCAAGAAAAGAAAGCAGGCAGCTCAGATCTTGTCTGTGGCACTTGCACGCAGGCTCTGAAAGGTCCTCACGCCAGGGATTTTAAATGATTGCATTTTTACCATATTTTACATGCATTGGTGTTTTGTCTGTATGTGTGTCTGTGTGAGGGAGTCAGATCCACTGGAACTGGAGTTACAGATAGTTGTGGGCTGCCATGTGGGTGCCAGGAATTGAACCCCAGTTGTCCTATGTTCCTTTTTGTTTTGTTTGGTTTGATTTGGTTTGGTTTTTCAAAACAGTGTTTCTCAGTGTAGCCTTGGCTGTCCTAGACTCCCTTTGTAGACCAGGCTGGCCTTGAACTCACAGAGATCCGCCTGCCTCTGCCTCCTGAGTGCTAGGATTACAGGTGTGTGCCATGGCGCCCGGGTTCATCCTACTTTCTTAACTGCTGAGTCATCTCTCCCAGCCCCAATGTAAAGAATTTTAAGTGGAGGGAGAAAAGTCACTGAGGCTGCTGAGTGTGTGGACCCAACAAGAGAAAGAAAGCAGCAGCAAGGATAGAGGGCGGAGCGAGGGGACCTAAGATCTTTTTGTTTGCTTTCTGTTTTGTTGTTGTTGTTGTTTGTTTGTTTTTTGAGCCAGGGTTTCTCTTGTTTGGCCCTGACTGTTCTGGTACTCCGTGGAACCAGGCTGGCCCCCGAGACATCTGCCTGCCTCTGCGTCCCGAGTACTGGGATTAAAGGTTTGTGTCACCACCCTCAAACACAGTAACGGTTCTGGGAATAGAAGGGGAAGGAATAGGGGGCAGTGGGTGGAGGAGGGCTACCAGGCTGTATAGCAGTCAAGGCTGAAGTCAGTTAATTGAACTATAATTTATGTAGTATAAAACGTGCCAATTTTAGGCAGGTAGGCCAGTGAGTTTTCGTAAGTGCTACACCCCACATGACTACCCTACCCCCAGTCAGGAGATCAGGTTATCATCCCAAAAGCTTCCCCCCTGTTTCTTCCAGTCACTTCCTGTCACTGTACACAGTTTTGCTTCTAAGATCTCGTGTGATGCCCATGTGGGCCACTCTGTATTATTTCTTTTCTTTCTTTGTGACAGGGTCTCACTATGTAGAACTGGCAGCCCTGGCCCAGTTCTTACCTGCATATAGCCCAGGCTGTCCTAGAACTCACAAGAGATCCACCTGCCTCTGCCTCCAAATGCTGGGGATTAAAGGCGTGGGCCACCACGGCCTGCCCCTGGGGTCACTTTTGCGGATGATGAGAACCAGGGTAACTGTGAGTTCAGCAGAATCACCTCTCTTGGTGTAAGCTCATTTGGAACCTCACAGATAGGCAAACATTGTAGCCTTGGCCGCGCTGATTCTTAAGTAACTATTGTCTTCAAAAACAGTTGCAGTCTATGTGACAAGGATTGGTCCAGAAGTTAAAAACAAACCATCCCAGACCTTGCTTGCTTGCTCTGAGGAGCTTTGGGAAGGCTTTGGGGGGAGGGGGAGAGGAGATGGCAGCCCCTCCCCTGATTGAGCACAATCCTGGCAGTCCTTGCAAACGCCCCTGAGGGACCTGGGAGGCCTGCAGTTTCTGGCTGTCCTTACAAAGTTGATTTAATAAGGGTTCCAGGAAAACCAGTCCACAGTCCACCCCCCCTCTCCCCCAGCCGCTTCTCTCCCGCTCCTTCCTGCTCCCACTTGCCATAGTACTGAGTCTTAAGTTTGTTTCAGATCAGGCTTTGAGGTTTGTGGGTAAAATGAAATTGGGACACAGGCCCGGGAGGGGAGGGGTGGGGTGGGGGGCGCAAAATACCCCCTTTCCAAAGATAAGAACCAGTTTAGGAGGAGTCAATCTGAGCTTGAGGGAGGCTGCTTCCATGTATTTTTCTCTCTGAGAAGAGGACTTGAGGAATGAGCCAGTGGGTACATCAAGACCTTTGCAGGCCACTTGTGGTAGTTGGGCAGCCCAGCCCTTCCTCCTCCTCAGGGTCCTCAGCACCTCAGATGGAGCACAGAGTGTAAGACTTCCTCCTTCATCCACACAAACCTGCAACTCATAAGCGATTTAATGGCTGAGATTTTACAGCTCCTCCCACCCACCCAGATTTGAGGGAGTCTGGTGCCCCCCCGCCACCCCCCCCCCCATGGAAAGGAGGAGAAGTTACATAGAATAGAAAAAGCCGCACGGCTCTGTTGCTGGCCGCAGGCCGCCTGTGTACCACAAAGCGAGGCTTTGTCCTTGTTCTGCAGAAACCTGTGCCTATGGGGGAAAAGTCTGGGGGTGCTGCCAAAATCTGGCCCTGGCCTCAGTTGTAGTTCCCTGGTAGCCCTCCCACCCCAACCCCACTAAGGCTCCTGCGCTGCCTTTTGGTCCAAGAGGCATTGAAGCCTAGCTGCCCCGCGAGCCTTTCACTAATAGCCATACTGTAGTACCGCTGCTGTAGCCTGTTGGTGTGGCCAGAGGAACAGTGCCACATAGCTGTCCTGGAACACATGGGGGAATGCACCCCCCCCACCCCCCCACCACCCCACCACCCCCAGGAAAACTTTTTGTGGAAAGGCCCTGTTTGTCTCTAACTCCGCACTGGATGGTGGAAGATTCCAGAATGAGATTGGAATTATATGAAACAAAAGGTGTTGAACGACAACCTTCACCCCCCACCCCCACCCCCTTTTCTCTGAGATGTGTTCTAAGTCGCCTGGTTTCCCCCAAAGGGCCAACCTTGTCACACACCTCCTCCCCAGAGTAAGTACCAGTGCCTCTGAAAGGTACTTGCTAGTGGAGGCCGGTGGGGGGGGGGGGTGGGAGGGAGGGAGGGAGGTAGAAGAGCAGTGCTCAGGCCCGTGAGAGAATGTGAGGGCACTCACGTGTCCCCTCCGCTCAGCAGTGAGGCCAGGGCAGCAGAGCCGCTCAGGGCTGTGTTCTTGGCTCAGGCTTCTGCATTGCTACACCATTAGCTTCACTGATTTTCCACTCTGGCTTTGCCAGCCGCTCCCTAATGTCAGGCCGGAGGAATTTCTCAGGGAAGAAAGAACAAATGGTTGTCCAGAGGACTTACTGTTGTGGGGGGGGGGGGACAGGGAAGGGAGCGAGCGCCCGGTGGTGCAAAGAATCGAGCCAGGATTCTGTCACCTGGTGTCTGGGACTATCTGTGGGGAGGGCAGAACTGGAGGGAGACATCCTTCCCGGGAGGGTGCCGTCTGCTGCACCTAGTGGGTCATCCCTCTGCTGCACCTAGTGGGTCATCCCTCTGCTGCACCTAGTGGGTCATCGGGTCCTAAGCAGGTGGTTGATTACTCCTGTCAGGGAGCAGGGGGGACTCTGAGGTGTAATAGCCGGCCTTGGAGAAGTGCCCCATCTGGTGAATCATTATCCAGGAGGTGAGGGCCAGGTCAGAAGCCTGACTGGCAATTGCGTCCTGTTTTCACAGGGCCTCGTTCCTCTAGGCGATTGGGTAGGCTGTCCCCCACCCCCACTCCCACCCTCAATACCCACACCTTTACTTCCCTTTTTCCTGGGACCTGGAAATGAGGCAACCTGTTCTCTAACAGGGAGAGACCCAGGCGTGGGGGCGTTTTGTTTCGCTATCCTGGTTTTCTGCTTTTAGAAGATGGCCTTTCCCAGATTCATCTCAAAGACTGTCTGCCTCCCCACTCCTCCTCCTCCTCCCTCCCCTCCCCTCCCCTCCCCTCCCCTCCCCTCCCCTCCC
Organism: Acomys russatus; assembly: GCF_903995435.1. Classification (NCBI taxonomy): domain Eukaryota; kingdom Metazoa; phylum Chordata; class Mammalia; order Rodentia; family Muridae; genus Acomys; species Acomys russatus. Next base: position 16,380,915 of record NC_067163.1, read on the forward strand.
CTCCCCTCCTCACTTCTCTGGGTTTCAAGTAATTTAACTGCCTTACCTGGGCTCCTAAGGGCCCCAGGGCAAACTCCAAGTAATTCCTGTAGGTTGCTTGGTGGTTCTCAGCCTGTTGGGTTGAGACCCCCACAGGTGCTTACCTTTTTTTTCTTTTTTCTCGATCCTCCAAAGTAACTGCTAGACTCTGGCTGCTCATCTGCCCGTTCTTTCACTGATTTCCATCCATCTACCCAAATATGTTCCTACTTTTTCCTTGAATGTAAAATGAACCTTATACATGACCACTGCATGTCCATCGCGTATCAGACACCCTGCATATCAGACATGTAAGCTGTGATTCATAACAGTAGCAAAGTGACAGTTATGAAGCAGCAACAAAATAATGTTATGGTGGGGGGGGGGTCACCACGACATGAGGAGCTGTATTAAAGGGTCTCAGCATTTAGGAGAGTTGAGAACCACTGCCTTAGGAGGAGCCTTTTGGGGTCTAGGCTGCCTCTGATTTTTATTTTGTCTGTCCACCTATGGCATGGCCAGTAGGGAAACAGACATCTGGACCTCTTGTCTGGGAGTGGTGTCCTGCATACTGAGCAAGGCTGGGGTGAGAGCCGAGACTCACTGTCCTCCGCTGCGCTGCTGTGCTGCAGAGCCTCCTGGGATGGCTTGTGTAAGATGGGGTGATTCAGAGGCAGTGGCCCTCTTGATTAGCCTGAAGCAGCTGTTTCCCAAACCCTGAATGTGTAGGCAGAATGGATGAGAGAGCCTGAGGGTTCAACAAAATGTAGGCGTGCTGCCTGTGAGTCTGGGAAGAAGAAAGCATCAATACTGAAATTTTAAATGGTTAATTAGCAAGGAAAATTGAGTCCAGATCTTACCCTTTTGCTCACTGTCCTCCATAATTCCTTAATAATATATACTTAATTCTTATCTTAAGATTTTGTTTGGGTTCACACTAAGATTTTATTTAAACGGCCACCTCTTTCTTGAGGTTTCTTTCATTCCCATATTATTTTATGTGTATGGGTGTGCACTATGTGTGTGCAGTGCTTGCAGTTTCTGAAAGGGCCAGAAGAGGGTGCCATCCCCTGGAGCTGAAGTTACAGATGGTTGTAAGCCGCCACGTGGATGCTGGGAAATTGAACCAGGGTGTCCTCTGCAAAAGTGGCACATGCTCTTAACCACTGAGGCATCTCTAGCCCCATGTCTCCATATTATTAATGAGCCCCAGGTGCCTCTTTTTTCAGCTTCTAGTTGAATGCTTATTTTTTTCTGCTGTACAGTGTATATTTCTAGGCAAATCTCTATGAGTTCCAGGCTAGCCTGATCTACATACAAGCTTCAGGACAGCCAAGACTACAGAGAAACCCTGCTTCAAAAAACGAAACAATTAAATAAAATAATCAAAACAAACAAGAAAACTTCCAATACATTATTTTCATATGTGTTTATAATAGGAAACTACAGACCTGTGTAGGCAGAAAAATAATAGATTCTCATTGTCAACAATAATCACAGTTGACTTGAATCTTTTTGTGTGTGTGTGCTTATATTTGAGAAATGGAATTTATATTTATACTATACATATTGGCTTGTAACTTAAGTCTGTGTTCCTATACAGATTTTTTTTTTTTTTTTTTGTAATAACTACATAGTATTGCATTGTGTGAGTTTCAGAATTTTTACCTACTCTACTATCAGGAAATAATTTAGGTTATGTTTAGTCCTTTTTACTGTGGCAATTTCTATTTGTTTGACTGATTAATTTTGAGGCAGGGTTTCTCTGTGTAGCCCTAGCTGTCCTGGAACTCTCTCTGTTCACCAGGCTAGCCTCGAACTCAGAGATCCAACTCTGCCTCCCAGTGCTAAAATTAAAGGCATGTGCCACCACTGCCCAGCTGCTTCCACCACCACCCCCACCCCCACCCCCTAGCCCCCCTCCCACCCCCGACCCAGCACTCCAGAACTGTGTTATAGCTCTCACTAGCCTCCTGGACTTGCTGTATAAACTAGGGTGTGATTAAAGTCATGTGCCATCTCTCTGGGACTGGGAAGTTGGTGCTTTTGGCAGAAGGTGTTACACTACAGCCCAGGCTGGCCTAGAACTAACTGTGTAACCCAGACTTGCTCCAATTCTCTAGCTGTAGCCTTCTGAGTGCTGAAATTATAATTCTTACAAATAAAACTTGCCTATGCACCCAAGGACGGTTACATTAAAGAATGTTTTGAAGCCTGTCTTTTGGGGACAGGGGGTGGGGGGGTGCTGTGTGCACACACACTGCTGTTTGCATGCACAGGGTCGTAGAGGTCACAGGTTTCATTGAGTGTTTTTCTTATTTTGAGACAGGGTCTCTCCATTAAACCTGGAGCTTACCGCCAATTAAAATCTAGACTGGCTAGCCAGCTCCTCCTGCCCACCTTCCCAGTGAGGGCCTCACTGCCAGGCCCAGCTTTTTACATATAAGTTTTAGAGATTGGGGTTCATGTGGCAAGCGCTTCTCCTACCTGAGCCATCTCCTGGGCCTTCATTTTAAAAACTTTTAATTGCATTACTGCATCAAATTACCTCCCAGAAGTAGAACCAGTCAAGTTCTTTTAAAGTAATATTTAATGCTACTTATGGCACACGCACACTTTGTATGCTTTGCACTTTTGCATCTTTATGATGATCCCATAGACAGTTTTAAGTCCCATAATCAAAGGGAGATATTGAGGTTTCAGAAGTCCAGTAACAGGGGGCTAGCAAGATAGGGTTTTTTTTCATAGGTCATGGTTTTTTAGAGGTTTTTTGTTTTTTTGTTTTGTTTTTTAATTATTTTTACCTGCATTGAGTGTTTGCTGGTATGTAGGTAAGTGTACCTACCACATGCATGCCAGGTATCCTCAAGCCAGAAGTCGTTGCATCCCTGGAACTGGAGTTTCAGACAGTTGTGAGCTACTTACCATGTGGATTCCGGGAACAGGACCCAGGCACTCTGAAAGAGTAGCAAATGTTCTTAACTGCTGAACTGTCCCCTAACCAGTGTAGAACTGTTTGGATGGAGACTGGCTGGGGCTATATATGAAGATCCTGTGTCAAAAACTAGTCGAGGCCCAGCACGATGTGGCATACCCTTAATCCTGGCACACAGGTGGGTCTGAGAGTTAGAGGCCACTGGGGTGGGGGGGGGCGAGGGGGAGCCGTGGGGCCGGGGGGTGGGGTGGGGGAGGGAGCGGGAGACAAGGCCAGCTCTGGTCTCACCTGAATTCCAGTAGAGGCATGTGGATCTCCATGAGCTCCAGGTCAGCCAGCACTACATAGTGCGACCCTGTCTTTAAAAATCAAGAACCAGGAGCTGGAGAGATGGCTCAGAGGTTAAGAGCACTGGCCACTCTTCCAAAGGTCCTGAGTTCAGTTCCCAGCAACCACATGGTGGTTCACAACCACCTGTAATGAGATCTGGTGTCCAGAAACACATGCAGGCAGAACATTGTATACTTAATAAATTAAAAAAAAAAAAAAATCAAAGACCAGGAGCCGGGCACAGCGGTGCACACCTGTAATACCAGCACTCGGGAGCCAGACAGAGGCAAGCAGATCTCTGTGAGTTCAAAGCCAGTCTGGTCTACAAAGCCAGCCCAGCTCAACCAAGATTATCCAGAAAAACCCTCAAACAAACAAAAACCCAAGGACCAGGGCTGGAGAGGTAGCCCAGAGGTTAAAAGAACTGACAGCTCAGGCAGAGGAGGACCCAGGTTCTGTTTCTGGCTCACCGCCAGTGATAACTCTAGTTCTAAGGGACTTGCCTGGTTCTTCTTCTTACCTCCTCGGGCACTGCACACGTGTGGTACACATGCACACTCTCAGGCACACACACATATGCACATAAGATTTAAAAAAAAAAAACAAAGCAAGGATCTGTAGCACAGCTCAGTGGATAAGGGCACTGGTGGGCAAGCCTGGCTGCCTGAATTCAGTCCCCAAGACACATGCGGTGGAAGTGGAGAACCAAATTCTGCAGGTTGTTCTCTGCCTTCTACATATGTATGTACCTAGGTACCACGTAATAGTGCACCGAGAAGAGAGTGTTAAAGTTTATTTAACTGTCTCTCCCCCTCTTTTGCCCACTTGGACTGTCTGTATAACCTTTTAAAAGGAAAAGTAAGTAAAAAGTCTTAGGGTCCCTTTATGAATGCTGGAGTGGGTCCTTTCTACCCTCCTCATGGGTCAGGCTTAATTTTGGCCAGTATTAGGGTTTTTTTAGATTTCTTTTTTTTTTCTTTTTTTTGTTTGTTTGTTTGTTTTTTGTTTTTGTTTTGCAAGGCAGGGTTTCTCTGTGTGGCCTTGGCTATCCTGGATTCGCTTTGTAGACCAGGCTGGCCTCCAGCGATATGCCTGCCTCTGCCTCCCGAGTGATGGGATTAAAGGCATGTGCCACCACGCCCGGCTCTTCCTCCCTCACCCCCACCCACCCCCTCTCTTTTTTAAAAACAAGGTTTCTCTGTGTATCCCTTGCTGTCCTGGAACTCAGTCTGTAACAAGGCTGGTCTGGAATTTATAGAGATCCACCTGCTTCTGCCTCCTGAGTACTAGGATTAAAGGCGTGCATCAGCACTATCTGGGTTCTTGAAACAGGGTCTCTTAATGTCCTAGCTCTCAGAGCTAGCCTTGCAAACCAGGCTGGCTTCAAACTCAGAGATTCATCTGCCTTTGTCCTTGGAGTACAGAGATTAAAGTGATATGCCACCGTACCTGGCAGCATTGCTTTTTAATGGATGTGGCAGATACAATAAATAAGTCATTTAGGGAATGATATTTGAAGCCCACATCAAATAAAGACATTAAGCCAGGTTATAAGGACATCTCACCTGCATAAGCGGTCCCTTTGCTCAAAGTAAAGGGTTAATTGCTTATCTGTAGGGTGTATCAGTTCACTTATTATGGTCGAATATATAGAGAATTATATTTATTTGTTGCATTCATAATGTTCGGAGAAATGTATTGTGAGATTTTTGTCATCACTTGAACAAGATAAAGTGTTCTTACAAATGTACATAGGTTAGCCCACCACATATATACCTATGGTATATGGTGTGCGCTTCTGTGTCTATGGTAACTGTGTTATAGTCCTAGGCCACAAGAAGACAACACAAGTTTAAATCAAGCACAAGAGAACATGATACAGCCAAAGATGGAGTGAGGTTGAATGTGAGAGGCTGTTGCTGGCATAATGTAAAACACTGTTTTATTTGCAGTTACCTTTTTTTTTTTTTAAGATGGGCACTCATCTACACCAGGCTGGCCTCGAACTCCCAATTCTCTTGCCTTCCACCTCCCAGGCGCGCTGAGGCTGTGCCACTACAAAGTGTATTCGCGCATGTAGGTCAGAGAGGGTAACTAGCTGGAGTCGGTTTTCTTCTTCCACCACGCGAGTTCCAGGGACCGAACTCAAGCCTAAAGCCTTTCTCCTGTGTAATGGGTGACATTCTATTTATTATGTATACAGATTTCGTTAAAGACGGTTGTGAGCCAACATGTGGTTGCTGAGAATTGAACTCATGACCTTTGGAAGAGCAGTCAGTGCTCTTAGCCTCTGAGCCATCTCTCCAACTCCGTGGGTGACATTCTAAAGTAACGATCCAACATGGAGCCTGTCCCAGCTGATGAGATGGCACAGCAGGAAGAGCGTGTGCTGCTGTCTGAATTCAGTCCCCAGAAGGTGTGTAAAGGGAGCAGGAGAGAAACGCAAAGTTGTCCTTTGGTTTCCGCGGGCACCGGAGGGCACTGTGCACATACAGAATGATAATAAATACTTTTCTAAAAATGCTGTAGTACATGTAACCTACTCTGTATCATAGTTTAGCACACTTTAAATGTGTTCAGCATACTTAACCCGAAGCATCAACTGTGATCCTTGGCTGCTTGGGAGCCACAGCTAATACCCAACACAGCAAGAAGGACTGTGTGGCCTATGAGTAGCCTAGAATATGGCCAACATTTAAAGGACTGTTTCTACTTTCCTACAATACAGGTTTAAGATTTATTTTTAGGGGCTGGAGAGATGGCTCAGAGACTTAACAGCACTGTCTGCTCTTCCAAAGGTTATAAGTTCAATTCCCAGCAACCACATGTTGGCTCACAAACATCTATAACGAAATCTGGTGCCCTCTCCTGGTAAGCAGGTATGCATGCAGGCAGAATACTGTATACATAATAAATAAATACATAAATAAATCCTTTTTTAAAAAGATTTATTTTTAATTGTGTGTGTATGTATGTATGTATGTATGTGTATATGACTGCAGCCCATAAAAGTCAGAAGGGGGTGTCGATCCCCTGAAGTTGGAATTACAGGTGGTTGTGCACTGCCAGGTGTAGGTGCTGGAAGCCAAACTTAGGTCCTCTGCAAGAGGCATATTTATTTTAATAGCCATCTTTCCGTACCCTACTTGAAAGAGCATAAGTTGAATCATTTTAAGTTGGAGAGTGTATGTATTTATAAAATGCAGTTATATATTTCTATCTGGTGGATATGAATTCTTTTATAATAGGTGAATGCCTAGGTAAGGTAAGTTAACAACCTATGATCTTTCTTTTTTGTTGGGTTTTTGCTTTTTGTTTTGTTTTTTTTGTTTTTGAGACAGGGTCTCTTTACATAACCCTAGCTGTCCTGACTATCTCACTATAGGTAGACCTGGCTGGCCTCAAACTCACAGACATCCACCTGCCTCTACCTCCTGAGTGCTAGAATTAAAGATGTGTGCCCTGAAGCCTGCCTCCATTTTCATTTTTTTTTAAAGATTTATTTATTATTATGTATACAGTGCTCTGCCTGCATGTACACCTGCAGGCCAGAAGAGGGCATCAGATCACATTATAGATAGCTGTGAGCCACCACGTGGTTGATGGGAATTGAACTCAGGACCTTTGGAAGAGCAGCCAGTGCTCTTAACCTCTGAGCCATCTCTCCAGCCCCCTCCCCCATTTTCATTTTTTAAAAAGATACATTTTAAAGTGTGTTTTTATCTTTTAAAGTGTACGTGTTTTGGTGTTTTGGCTGCAGTGTGTTGTAAATGTACCGCATGCATACTATACCCTCAAGGAGCCCCTGTAACTACAGGCAGTTGTGAGCCTCCATGTGGGTACTGGGAATTGAACTCCAGTTCTGTGGCAGTGCTCTTAACTCCAGACCTTAACCTTTCTAATCTTAAAAATGAAAAGCTGGCCAGGAATGCCTGAAGGGACCTGGTGCTAGGGTTAGCCACGAGGAGGAGACTGAGTCATAACAGGCGCTGACTTGCCCAGAATCACAGTGGACAGTAGTAAGGTCTGATATCCCAGTTGTCTGTGCCTGCTGAGCTGAGCTGTTGGCTTAAACTGGGCCTGGGACTAAGTGAATGTTAGACAGCCCTCTCTTTCCATAGGACATTAGGGTTCCTTTGCTGAGGGAAGTCTGTACCCCAAGAGTCCCATGCTTCTGGATTACCAGATAGAAACAGTACCGAGACCTTGCTCTGGGGAGAGCCCCTGATGAAAGTCAGACACACATGCGCGCGCGCGCGCGCACACACACACACACACCGCTCTTTTGAGTACTGAAGCAAAGACTGCTTGGTTTTGGTGCTGTGTGTGCAAGAGATAGAGGCTGAAGAGTGAATTCATTTTGTGGACAGGTGGGCTATAAATGAAGCTGAAGCTCCATTCTGGACACCTGTGGTTTTCCAAAGTTTTAGGGCCATTGCCTTTTTTTGTTTGTTTTGTTTTCACTTTTTAAGTTAGGTCCATTATATGTAAACTAACGCTTACCACTTTAATCACTGTATGGTTTTTTTTTTTTTTTTTTTGAAGACAGGGTCTTTCTAGGTAGCCCAGGCTGGTCTTGAACTTTTGTTAGTACTTCTGCCCTAGTGTCATAAATGCTAGGCTTATAGAGCGTGAGCCACCACACCCACATTGCTATCCAGAAACTTCTATAGCTTTTACCTTCTCTAATCAACACTCTGCCTATTAACCAATTAACCAGCTTTCTATGTATTATTTCATCATAAGGATTTTTTTTTCATAATGTAAAAATAAGGGTCTTTATCACTATTATGATTATTTTATTTTTTAAGGCAGGGTCCTGTTGTGTCGTCTGGCTGGCCTGGAAATTGCTATGTAGACCAATCTTGGTTATTTGCCGGCCTCTGCCTCTGGATGCACATACCCATACACAGTGCTGGGATTTAAGGTGTATGTGCCACCAAAGACCCCACCCCCCCCCTTTTTTTTTTTTTTTGGTATGTGTGAGTGGATGTAATAGTTGGGATTGAACTGGAGCCTCAAGAATGCCAAGTAAGAGGCCCACCACTAAGCTGTTTCCTCAGCCATGGGCACTTCTTTATAGAAAAAAACAAAAACAAACAAACAAAAAAAAAAACACATGTTGCATTGTGAGAAAACCATTTCCCCACCCAGGAGTGCATGGTCTAAGGCAGGAGCTCTCTGACTTTAACCACCCTCACGAATTCACTGGCATGGTGCGAACGGACAACAGTGGCAGCACATAGCAAATTGTTCACTCCAGCACCATCTGTGGTTTTGGGGGGCAGAAGGCACATTCCGAAACAGCTGACGCTCCAACTGAATGAATGGATCAGCAAGTTTTGGGGACTGCAACTTTCCCTGCCCAGCTGCCGGCCTTTTCCTTCTCCAAACTGGTGCTTCCGAGCCTGGGGGGAGGGGCTGGCCCAGGAGGCTGGGGCACTTGGGGGCAGGGCTGCACATTCCTTTCTTTAAGGAACCTGACCAGACTTTTAAGGTCAGGGCCTTGAGAAGAGTGGGGCTACGGAGTTACCTCTTCCCTGTAGAGTCCTCTTACTCCCCTCCCTCCCCCACACTTAATGATCTTTCCATTACAGAACCCAGACCAGGAAGTGTGTGACAGGTCGCAGCTGCAGACACATGGCTGGGAGGCCTGGGCTCCCAGCCAGTAGTGGGAGGGTCCAAGCTACCTCCCTAGCAACAGGACCACCACCCTGCTCTCCCGTGCGCCACCCCCCCAACAACTTAGCAGAGATGTTTTTAGGCGTTCTATCATTTGGTGACCAGTTGTAGTTTTGATGTGAATTTAGGAAGTGACTTCCAGTGAAGGAAGACCCAACTAGATTCACCTGCTCACCACCCTCCGAATCCTTCAACAGTCTCCAGGCACTTTAACGGAAAACTGAAGCCATCTAGCAGGGCTGCAGAAGCTTCCTCAGGGTTGTGTTTGAGTGTGCATGTGCGCGGTGCTAGAAAGATGGCTCAGCAGTTAAGAGCACTGGCTGCTCTTCCAGAGGACCGGCGTTCAATGCCCAGCACCCACATGGCGACTCACACCTATCTCTGACTCCATTTTCAGGGGACCTGACGAAATGCCAATGCACATAAAAGAAAAAATAAATTAGTTAAAAAGAAAAAAAGAGTGCGTGCGTGCATGTGTGTGTGTTGGGACGAGGCTTTTGCCAGGCAACCTCAATACTTCCACAGACTTTTTTTTTCCTTTCCTGTTTTGTGGATATTCAGGCTATGTTGTGTGTGTGTGCATATGTGGACTGGAAGAGACAGACTCCAAAACAGGCTCTCCAAGCCCATGGGCCCAGGTTCCAGTCACAGCAGATGTGAGACCACTCCAGTCTCTCCGCTCTCCATAAGGGGATGGCTCTTCTGAGTGGAGGTTGCTCAGGAAGTGTTAGTGGGCCCTCAGCTGCCCTAGGAGGCAGTTGTCATACAGGGGTTTGTCTCCGCTGCTGCCAGCTGTGCCCTTGGCTTTCTTCCCTGAATCTGCCATGGCTGCCAAGTGAGATGTGGTGACTCAAACTTCTGGGAGCCCCAAGCACAGACCGTCCTTCCTGGAGCTGCAGGACACATCCCTTCTCTTCTGTGGTTCTAGGAGGGAGAGGAGCAAAGTGCATTGAGAAACCAGCTGGGGGAAGGGGTACAGGAAGAAAAAAAAAATTTTTTTTTTCTGCTTGGTCCAGGGTTTTATCAGCAGAACCAGAACTTTTGCTGGGGAAAGGGGAAGAGATTTGGTTCCTTTGTTAATCACTTAATTACAATCCTTCCAGCTGGACCGGGCTGCAGTGGGAGTGGGGGACACCAGGGCATGGGTACCATATCCCCAGTGGGAAAACTACAGGCATGATACTCCCAGGTGACGTTTGAGCCCCTACTGAACACAATTCGGATGCCCACCTTTTGTCTGGTTTAAGGTTGAAACAAAACTCTTGGCCTGGGACTCCCAAGTTAGGTTTCTGCCGGTTACTTCCTCCTTCTCAACTCCTGGGGAGCTGATGTTGGAGGCCATGTGGTGGATACAAGGACCTTAGCTATAGCTTTGGCCATCATGGGCAGCTCCACATTAAATTACAGTGATGAGGTGGGATGCACAAAAGACAATTTTTTTTTTTTTAATAAAAACAAAACAAAACTTCAGCCCCAAGCTCCTGGGCTCCTGAATGGCAAAGGCTTCCTGTCAGGATTAGCTCGGCTGCCTGGGCATGTGTGTGCTGCCTTTCTCCTCAGGAAATACCTTTAGTAAGCCCCGGTGGCGTCCCCATGGCAACGAGAGAGGGGACCTGCTGACAGAGGCCATTCAGGCCTCGTAGTTCCTCGGCCCCTTTGTTGTGTGCTTTATTGCAGCCCCTGTGGCAAGCACTGTGGTTTGCACCATTTTGTCAGCTGAATGTGAAGTTTTACATTTTAATGGGCTCTTCTGGCAGCAGCCCATTTGCATGCAAAATGTTCCTTCTTGCTCCTTTCCCTTTTCTATTTAAAAAAAAAAAAACAAAAACCTGTCCAAACCCCAGGTCAGGGCCCTGAATGCTACTGATCAGGAGACAGGCCCCGGTAATTGATTGGTGCTCCTATTTCCTGTACCACACACCTATGCTCCCCCGTTTTTTGCAGTATCCCCTGTACTGAAGGGATCTCTACTACTCCTCTTTGCCCAGTCCCTCTTAGAATGATAATTAATCACCTGGAATTTCACCGTGATTGCTTGCTCTGTCTTGGTCTTGCTAGACTAAAGTTAAGTTTTCGGTTCTATTTCAAAGTCAAAATAACGCAATAAAAACCTTCCGCCGAGGGCCCCTGGAGTCCCGCCGCGCTGTTCTTAGTTCCTTTTAAGTTGCTTTCAAAGCCACCCCAAATTCCTCCCACATCCACAATTGCTCCCTCATTTATCTCTGGGAGCTTGTGCCAAGACTGTAAACACTCCTAGACCACCGTCTCCCTCGTGCTACTGAGATGCCCTACTCCCTTCATTTCCTTAGCCCTAAAATCCCAACCAAAGGCCTTAAACAGGGTTGAGCCCGAATCCAGATTTAGTGGAGGGAGTCCTTTGGTGTCTAAGATGTCTCTACCATTCCTGACCATGGAGAGATGAGACGCTTGTGCAGACCGTACTAGCAGTCTGGCATCAAGTGAAGCCACCAACACTTTCAAATCCGGTGTGGGGGTACACTAAAAATGGAGTGAAGGCCAGGCTTGGTGATACACATCTGAAATTTCATCTCAAGAGGCTGTCTCAGAAGGACCTTCGAGTTCAGACTACCCCATGGTACATGAAGGCGGAGGCAGCACCAGGGTTGGTGGGAGAGCATCTCTGAAACAACAAGAACAAAATGGAGTCAGTTACCAGGTTTGGTGGAGCACGTGTTTAATCTCAGCACTTGGGAGGCAAGCTGTTCTCTGTGAGTTCAAGGCCAGCCTGACCTGCACTGTGAGTTTTCAGGCCAGAGAGGGATATTTCAGGCCAGTTTGGAAAAGACAGAAAAACCAACAACCACTTCTGGAACTGGAGTGGTAGCTCAGTTGAAAGAGTGCGCTGTGGTCAGTCCTCAGCGCCACATGCAGCCAATGCTAGCTTGGGGGGTGGGAGGGGAGTCCCTGGCTCATAGAGAAAAGAAGGAAAGAATGAGAGATGTAGTTCTTCAACTGTGAACCTCAGAAGTAATTTGAGGTGACTTTTGTTGTTGGAGAAAGACATTTAAGAGATGCAAAGTCCCTAGACTGACCAGCGGCTAATTATAAGGTATAGTAAGGAAATGACTGAACCACTGAGGCAGGGGAAAGGAGATAGCTAAAAGACTCTGGATTCTCACCCCACCCCCACGCCCACCCCCAAACAGGGTTTCTGTGTGTAGCCTTGGCTGTCTTGGAATTCCCTGTGTAGACCAGGCTGGCTTTGAACTCAGAGATCCACCTGCCTCTGCCTCCTGAGTGCTGGAGCTAAAAGATATGCGCCACCAGTGCCTGAGAACTCTGGATTCTTAAGGAGGGAACAACCTGAGGGTCTCAGGGTGTTGAGGGGACAGGAGGCAGCATGTCATTTGAGGTCTTGAGCCAGGACCTCTCTGGTGACCTTTCTGGATCTGGGCCAAGGAGAGCACTGACCAGCCCCTTTGCCTAATGTTCTTTGCAGTGGAGGGTGTCAGAGGTTATCAGCTGTTAACGGCAAATGACAGATGGCTGCTAAGAGCTGAGCCTGAGAGAAAGCAGGGAGGGCTCTGAGGCTCCCTTGCTGTTCAGGATGTTGCTGTGCAGTGTGTGCAGCCCACAGTGTGGGTCATCCCTCACTGTTTAGGATACACTTAGGATGAGAAGCATGGGGGAGGGGCCCAGGACACAGTTGACCAGACACTTAGAGCCTCTTTGTCTTGTAACTTTGCAAGAAGCCTCACAACCTCCGCTTCTTTTAAGTGGGAGGCAAAACCGAGTAACATAACCTCCAATAAACATGTTTTGTAAAGTGTCTCGTGCAATGCCAAAGGGGGCATCATTATTAGTTTAGGAGTATGCCACAAAGAGGGTACGCCCCCATCCCACAAACTGCTCAGTTGGAGGGGTTCCTTCTAGATTGTCTTTTTGGGTTGTTTTGTTCTTGTTTTTCAAGACAGGGTTTCCCTGTGTAATGTTGGCTGTCCTGGACTTGCTTTGTAGACCAGGCTGGCCTTGAACTCACAACGATCTGCCTGCCTCTACCTCCTGAGTTCTGGCATTAAGGTGTGCAACACTGCACCCGTCTGGGGTTCATTCTAGTTAAAAGTACTGTTTTTAAGCTTCTGTTTTGTGTATTTTGAGACAGGGTTTCACCATGTTAGCTCTGGCTGCCCTTGAACTCACAGAGATCTGCCTGACTCCGGCCTCTCTGAAATGAGGATGCTAGTAGTACCTATTTTACTTGTTGTGATTGGTTGCTATGGAGATTTGATGAGGTAACACACGAAGAGAACTGTCCTGTCCATGCCATATATGTGTCCCTATGACCACAATGGGTTCTGTAAGGCTGCTGTGCAGATGAGAAGATGGCCTGGGAAAGAGCTTGGTTCTGTCATTTGTGAGTATCTGGTTTGCACAGTTGTGAATGGGAGGCTTCACACATGGTAAATGGCACACACATGTGTCATGTGTCTCTCTCTCTTTGTTGGAGTCACATGACTATGTGGGATTATGTGTGTTGGGTTTTTTTGTTTTTGTTTTTTTTATAGAACCCAGGCTGGGGAAGGATATGGTACGTCTTAATAAGTTTTTTAAATTGCATTTATTATTTATGGCATGTGCACACCGTGTGTGTGCCTATGCCATGGTGTACGTGTAGGGGTCAGAGGACAGCCTGTAGGTGTTCTCTCTCTCCATCTTGTGACTCCTGGAGATTGGAACTCAAGACAGGCTTTTCAGCAAGCTTTCTTGCCAAGTGAGTGAGTCATCCTTCCAGCCCAGAAAGTGATATTTTAACATCAGATGTTTTTCCAGGCTCTGTTTATTCATGTGGCACGAAGTGGGCTGCACTTATATTCTGCACAGACAGGTGTGTCCCCAGGGATTTCTTTCATGGCTGCCTCCTATTGACCGATGTACAAGATGAAGGGTAATAAGATTTATATGGATTTGAGCCTCAAGGTTCCGCTCTCCCACTGACTGACACAGAGCTCACGTCGGAAAACAGATTGGTCAGGAGATCTGTCTGATCAACATACTCAGACCTGCTAAATGACTGGAACGCTTCTGGCCAGCTCTGCCATGAGCAGAATGCCACCCCTCTTTAGCTTGTTGAGAAGTTATAATAGCCCAAAGTATTGGAAATGGGGCGACAGTCATTCCCATTAGCCATGTTCTTCAACTTGAAAGCGCTATGAAAAAGCTCTCTTTCCCCTGCCCTTTGCAGCTGGTTTCTTGAAGATTGCTGAAGTGTGGTCCACCCCACCCCCACTCCACCCCCACCCCCCACCTTCTGCTCCTAGAGGCACTAACAGAGAAGCAGGTTAGAATTGGCACGTTCCCCCCTCCCTCCCTCTAAGGCAGTGGTTCTCGGCCTTCCTGATGCTCTCTCTGATCCTCTAATACAGTTCTTCGCTGGCCATGGTGGCGTGTGCCTTTTCATTGCTACATCATAACTGTAATTTTGCTACTGTTGCAAAGCATAATGCAAATATCTGTGATTTCGGATGATCATAGGCAACCCTTGTGGAAAGGATCATTTGACTCCCAAAGGGGGGTGAGACCCACAGTGTGACAACCACGGCTCTAAAGGGACTAGTGGTTCAGCTTGTTTTCATGGTCCATCCTTGGTCCTTCACCTGCATCAAGCCTGCCTCTCCAGCAGCCGAGGATGAAAATCTGTCCTCTTTCTGGTCTCCCTCCTCTCTTCTTCCTCGCTTTCACCTATGTTGCTGATGTCGTCCGACTTGGCATTCACTTCTGGCTCCTCTTCTTTGGCTTCCCTGTCACTGAGACACCTGACTGTTTCCCTTCAGTGTTTTAGACAGTTGTACATATGGGCTTTAACTTGAGCCCTCTCTATAAGGATGCTCACAGCGAGCTCTGTCTCACCTGCCCGGTCCTAGTGATGATCATAGGGGCTCCATTCAGTAGATGGGTGGTGTTGTTTTCTGCAGCTTACTTCCTAACACTCTGCAGACAGGGGTAACGTTACCGGTCTCACCAGATCACTGAAGGTCTAGATGCTTTGCACTGCATGAAACAGGGGTTTGATTTTTGCCATCTCCTCATTGCACCCCACCTACTGCACACACTAAGGATTGCCTTTGTATTTGTTTGCCTTTGTATTTGTTTGCCTTTGCTTTGTTTGTTTGTTTACGACAGAGTTTTTCATTTGTAGCCTCACCTGTCCGGGACTCACTTTGAAGTTGGCTCAGACTCACAGAGATCTGCCTACTTCTTGCCTGCCTGAGTGCTGGGATCAAAGACATGCACCACCACGCCCAGCTTGTATTTGATTCTTAAAAGTTTTTTGGTTTTTTTGTTTTGGTGTGTGTGTGTGTGCAGGTGTTTTGCCTGCATGTGTATCCATACACCACATGTATACCTGGTGTCCAAAGAGGCCAAAAGAGGGCATTAGATCTCCCGGAACTGGCATGTGGGTGCTGGAAATCAAACCTAGGTCTTCTGCAAGAGCGCTCTCAACCACTGAGCCATCACTCCAGCCCCTTTAAATTAAACGTTTTCAGTCAGCCTGGAAGGACGCACCTTTGATCTCAGTACTTAGGAGCCAGAGACAAGCAGATCTCTTGTGAGTTTGAGGCCAGCTACATAGTGAGTTCCAGGCCAGATAGTGAGATCCTGTCTCAAAATAAATAAATAAATAAATAAATAAATAAATAAATAAATAAATAAATAAAGTTTTAGAAGACATTTATATTTGCTTATTGTGTTTATGTTAAGGTCAGGGAACCACTCTCAGGAGTTTATTCTCTGCTCCCACCACGTGGGTTCTAAGGGTTAAACTTGGGTCATCAGGCTTAGCAACAAGTGCCTTGACCCTGAACCAGCTGGCTTGTCGGTCCCGAACCTTATTCTAACAGTTCACACACAAAAGGTTCGAATGCTGCTTTTTAGTGGCTGAGCAATCAGATGGCCTCCTTTTCTCCATCCTTCATAGCCAGTTTAATAACATGAACCTGCCACATGCAGCTCTAGCCCATGGGACTTGACTGAGAAAGTCCAGCTCAGAGGAGGCTAAGGAAGGCCACGTGCTTCTTGTCAAAGGAAGACACGAATGAAGGCCACACAACTTTTAACAGCCGTGGGTTGATAGTGAGCCACCTTACCTAGGCTCAAGGTGAAGGTCAGGGCCAATCTACAAGGATGTTTCTATACAGGTGAGTCCCATCACCTTCCACAACAGAGGAGCTTTCTTTACTCTGCCTTATAAATGGAGAACCTACACAACTAAGGGCTCTGCCATCAGTGGAAAAGGCCGCCAATACTTTACAGCCTCCTGGCTGATTTGTGAGTCCTCTAAAAGACTCACTTCTATATTCCTGCTGCTAACTGATATGAGAAATCTAAGAGTCAGTTCTGTTCTGGGTTTCTTTCTAGATCTTAGGAGAGGCAAAGTATGGGCATTTGTTGTCACTGAGAGACAATACTCCCTGACACGTCCTTCAGCCGTCAGTGGGATGTGATAGATCACACACTCAAACGCTGTTCAGCCACTAAAAAGAAAAATATATGGAGACAAACTATGACATAGAAGGACCTTGCCCATATGACCTGGTCACAAAAAACCATATGAGAGGGGCTGGAGAGGTGGCTCAGTGGTTAAGAGGACCAGTTGCTATTCTAAAGGACCTGGGTTCAAACCCACAGGGCAGTTCACAGAAGACCATATAGTTCACGATCTCATTGATAGAAATATACTGAAGAGACATCAAACCAGTGGGGCTAAGACATGGTGTGGATGCTGGGTGTAGTGGCCTACACTTTTAATCCCAGCACCTAGGAGGCAGAGACAGGCAGATCTCTGTGAGTTCAAGGTCCAGTCTGGTCTCCATAGAGGATGAATTCTAGACTATAATGTCATCCATCTAATGTCCTCTTCTGGCATGCAGGTGTACGTGCAGATATATGTAATAAAATAATCTTAAAAAAAAAAAAGATGTGTGGGAGATGAAGAGTCACTTCTAATGAGTATATATTTTCTTGATTGAGGGAGATAAAATAGTCTAAAATTAGATTTTCAGAGTTGTTTTCTAACCCTGAGTATCCAATCCGCCCTCCATGTCAGTGTCTATGGGTTCTACGTTTGCTAGTTCAATCAAGCATGGGTGGAGAAGCTTTGGGCAGAATTTTCTTGTGTGTGCTGAGTATGTATGTAATACTAAACACTACGTAGACCAGAGGCTCCTGGGATGTTTCTGGCAGCAGACTTTGACTGATCTGAGGCAGGAGAATGCCGGAGATTATGACTGGTGTCATCAGAAGCCCAGTTCCCGTGCAGGATGAGGATACAGTTGTGCCGTGGCACAGCCAGCTTTGGGTGGAAGGCAGGAACAAGGTTGGGTAGAGTGGCAGGAACCTCACAGACCAAGAGGGATTTGGGCCAGGCAGTGGTGTCGCACAGCTTTAATCCTAGAACTCAGAGGCAGAAGCAAGCAGATCTCTGTGGGTTCCAGGACAGCCAGGGATACACAGAAAAACCCTGGCTTGAAAAACAACATTAAAAAAAGGGGGGGTTGGGTCTTACTTTATATCCAGGGTAAGATTTTGATGAGGACAGCGTGTGACTTGGTAAACCAGCGTGTGGGGCTGGGAGACTGAACTGGACATAACGTTGTCCCAGGGTGGCTCTAGGAATAGGAGGACAAGGCCACCTGGAAACAAGAAAGCTGGTTCCTGGTGGTTTCTAAGATTCAGAGATGAGGTGGCTTTTTTGTTTTGTTTTGTTTTGTTCCCATGTTGGTCAGCACTGGCTGGAAGTCATAGCCACGGGAAAGGGCAGAGCGCTGGCTGCTTCCCTTGGGAGCAGTGCCTGTCCAGTCTCCTTGTTGAGTGTCTGCTGCAGCCTCTCTTTGTCTCTGAGACCTGTGTGAGTAGGCTGTGTGATGCCTGAGGCTGAGAAGTTGAGTTCACTGTTGACCCATGGCTGGTGCAGATCATGAGCAGCAAAATATTTAATCAGTGAGCTCACTCGAGGGAAATGACATTGGATCAATAGGAGGAACGCTTGCTGTTTCCTTCAGGGTCAGGCCCAAGCTGTTTTTCTTCTTTCAGCAAAACCATAAACCACTGAAAAAATGGAAAGAGGAGTCCACAGCGGCTATTTTTAATCGGCTGGGTGTTCTGCGCCCCTCTGTGTTGCTCTCCTTAATCGGAACACACAACAGTAAACGCAGGCTAGCTTACTGCTATCCAGACCCTACTTTCGGCAGCCCAGTATTATGCGAGAATCCCTAGGCTGATAAAGCCATATTCAGCCCAATGTACCTAAGGTTTCTAGTGCAAACCCATGAAGCACTTCAGAGAGAGAATCACTAAAATGAGAATAGAAGCTGGAGCAGTGGCTCAGTGGTGAAGAGGAACTGAACGCAGCGGGTCCCAGGTTGCCTCCCACCACCCACATCCGGTGGCTCACAACTGCCTATAACTCCAGCTTTAGGTGAAGTGACACCTGTGGCCTCCCTAGGGACCCGCACTCACACAGCCACAGACACAAATGCACATAGTTAAAAAGAAAACAAATTGGGCTGGAGAGATGGCTAAGTGGTTAGGAGCACTGCCTGCTCTTCCAAAGGACCCAGGTTCAATTCCCAGCAACACATGGCAGCTCACAACTGTCTGTAACTCCAAGATCTGATACTTTCATACCAATGGACATAAATTAAAATTAAATAAAATATTAAAAAAAAAAAGAAAATAAAACAAATCTAAAAAACTAGTGCTGTAGCTTAGTGGCACAGCATTTGCCTAGCACATGCAAAGTACTGGGCTCCGCCCCCAGCACTGCAAAAATGGGGGCAAAGGGGAGTCAGATGTGGTAGGGGCCCAGTCTGTGCTATACTGTGAGTTCAGGACACCCTGGGCTATAGAGTAAGGCTGTCTTAGAAAGTCTGGGGGGCTAGTAAAGGTTGGTCCATACCTTTAACTCCAGCACTCAGGGTGTGGAAGTAGGTGGGTCTCTGTGAGTTCCACGTCAGTCTGGGCTACAAAGTGAGACAGGGGTAGGGGAGGGTGCGGTTAGTGGAGGAGGCCTGGGTGTGGTAGCACACACATAATCCCTAAATGGCAGAGGCAGTCGGATTGCTGTGAGTTCGAGGCCAGCCTGGTCTACAAAGCGAGTCCAGGACAGCCAAGGCTACACAGAGAGACCCTGTCTCAAAAAAACAAAACAAAACAAAACAAAAATGGCAGAGGCAGAAGCAGGATGATTACAAGTTTGCAGTTACCTTAGGATACATAACAAGACCCTGACTCAGAGAGCTCAAGTAAATAAGGGGACGGAGTTTAAAGGGCAAAGGGAGTTCAGGAAGAAAGACAGTAAGGAGACTGGCCATGCATTCGATCCGCAACTGTGTAATCGGGCATCTCCTGGTGGTGAGCCGTCACACCCTCTTGCCAGATGGTGGTGAGAGCTGGCTGTCAGGAGGGGGTACCTGCCAGTCTGGACACTGCTGAGCGCCTCCAGAGAGGCAAAGAAAGCCTGGCCTCTCAGAATAGGGGACGAGGGAGAGCGTGCTGATTCTCAGGTGCCTGCGACCAATTCCGCTTGAGCCCAGGCAGGAGGGGGGCACCTGGAACATTCCTTCCCAGGAAGAGGCCAGTCATTCATTTGAATGCCCAAAAAGAACACAAGCGTCTTTGCTTCTTCGGTAGCCAAGGAATGTATTCATCCAGTATGGCTGACTCCTCCTAGGAGTGCCAAGAATATGAATCTTCCTAAAGGAGACAGCTCATGCACGGGAGGGGAGGGTGCTCTCCGCAGCGGCAGATCTTGGAGGGGTGGGTCTAGCCGTCCTACCCGAGAATACTGAAGCCAGTGTGTGTGTTGGGGGGCGGAAGGGTGTCTTAGTTACTTTTCTGTTGCTATGAAAGCACTTAATTGGGGCTTGCATACAGTTTCAGAGGGTAAGTCCGTGGCCGTTTTGGTGGGAGCATGGTGGCAGGCAGGCAGACATGGCACCACAGCAGTAGCTGAGGGCTTCCATGTTCTCTACAAGTTGGAGGGAGAGAGAGGAAGAGAGGGACAGACTGACTGATTGACTGACTGACTGACTGACTGACTGACTGGAATGGAATGGGCTTTTGAAACCTCAAAGGCCACCCCCAGGGACACACCTCCTCCAACAAGGCCACACCTCCTAATCCTTCCCCGAACACTGGCTCTGCCAACGAGGGACCAACCATTCCAATATATGAACTTATGGGGGAACCATTCTCTCTCATACCACCTCAGTGTGACAGTGTCTCAAGAGGAAAATGGGGCGCAGGAGAGAGGGTGAGCCCAGGCAGTAGATGAGAAAGGGTTTATGTGTGCCATGTCTGCTGCCAGAGCAAATGTGCTGCTGTGGCAGCTGCAGGCCTTGGGCTAACACCTGTTCCGCTGGAGGCTCCCCTGAGCTGACCTCTCCCTGGCTGGCCCTCCCACATATGCATCTGTGTTGCTGGAAGGCCAGGCCTCCGCCCTCGCTGAGTCATGTGTACCCAGAGTCCTGGTTGACCGCACGCCTGCTCTCATCTTGGGTGTGGGGGGCTGCTGGGTTTGCAAGGGGTTGGTTTTTTTTTTTTTTTTTTTTTATTCATTAGGGAAAGAGGTGAGGGTGACAGGGCTAAAAAGGAATGGGGTGTTCCGGCTGGAAGTGGCTATTCTTGGCAAAGCACTGAGCAGCATTTGGTGAAGGGGGGAGGGATTCTAGATACAGGAAGACCACTCCCCTTAGAACGGAGGAAATTGAAACGCTGCTTAATGCTGCTACAGCTGCTTCCTAACTTTGCCGCTTTCTTCTTTGACTTATTGAGAAGTGGGGCGGAGGAGAAGAACTGGGGGTCTCAGAGTGCCCACCGTTTCCCACTGGTACATATTCCAATTCCCTGCTCTGTTGCTTCAACTGAGGCCCGGACAGTGCAGTGCCCTGTGGCTCAGCTAACTCCCTTTCTCTCTCCTCCTCCTTTCTCCACTTGGCTCTTCTTCCTGGCCCCTGTGGGTGGCTGCAGCTCAGCCCTGGGGAGTCCCTGTGGAAGTGGAGTCTCTCCTGGTCCACCCTGGCGACCTGCTACAGCTTCGCTGTCGGCTGCGCGATGATGTGCAGAGCATCAACTGGCTGCGGGACGGGGTGCAGCTGGCAGAGAGCAACCGCACCCACATCACAGGGGAGGAGGTGGAGGTGCGGGATTCCATCCCCACTGACTCTGGCCTCTACGCTTGTGTGACCAGCAGCCCCTCTGGCAGCGACACCACCTACTTCTCCGTCAATGTCTCAGGTTGGTAGCCGTGCCCTCTCCCCTGCGTCCACTGTTGCGACTTTATTTGCTAGTTTTAAAGGGAGGCCGACTTCCTTCCCTCCTTGGTCTGCCCTCCACTTGCTTCAGAGCCGCTGCCCACTAACATTGCTCCCTTGCCCGCTGTGTGCCTTAGCTCTCGAGGGGTTAGCCAGGTAGGGCAGGTGCCAAGCTAAGACCTACCTCAGATGTGATTATTGGTGCTTTGGGGGTGTTAAGACCCTGTGATTTCCTCAGCACAGCATGCCGGGATCGTGCTAGGTGGGGTTCAGCCAGCCTCATCTTGTCAAGCCCTAGGCTTAGGGATGGGAGCATATGCTAAGGTTCCTGGCTGTGGTAGGAAGGGCTCAGGTTCATTGCCAAGTTCAGGCTTTGTGGAAAAAAAGCCTGTTGTGTAGCTCATGGAATGTTATGAGTGCAGCCAGGCAAGCCCAGAACTCTTGTTGCTGAGAATAAGTTTCCTTCAGAATGTGACTTTTCACAAAACCACGATCCAAGGAAGAAAAGCTGGAGCTTTCTTTATGCCAAGATGGGGGCTTGGTACCTTCTCCCAGACATCATTTAGAATTTGTCCCCAGTCAAGGAACATATTTCCCTAGTAGTTCCCAAGAGTGACAGTGGGGACTAGAGAGACCTCTGGTGGACTGCTTTTTGTTGTTGTTTGGGATTTTGTTTTGTTTTGTTTTCTTTTCTTTTAGCTTAGGTTTTTTGTTTTGTTTTTGTTTTTTAAGACAGGATCACAGCTCTGGCTGTCCTGGAATTCACTAGGTAGACCAGGCTGGTCTCAAACTCACAGATATCTGCCTGCTTCTACCTCCCAAGTGCTGGGATTAAAGGTGTGTTCCACCACACACAGCCTCTTTTTTAATGAGGTGATTCCCAGTTGGGGAGTGATGGCAACTGTAGCCGGGCACAGCGGTCTACACCTTTAACCCTAGCATTCAGGAGGATCTCTGAGTTTGAAGCTAGCCTGGTCTACATCTCCAACTCGTGAGATCCTGTCTTAAAGCAACTATAAAAAAGGCAGCTCTCGGGTGGAGAGATGGCCCAGCTGTTGAGAGCCCTTCCTATTCTTGGAGCTGTCCTGGATTTGGTTCCCAGCATTCACAGTGCGCTCACAATTGCCTGTTCCTGGGGATGCAGCATCCTCTTGAGCTCCTGCATGCATGGGACATGTCCATGCAGGCTCACATACACGCACATAAATTAAAAGATAAGAAATCTTTGGGAGAAAGAAAGAGAGAGAGAAAGGAAAGCAGGCAGCTCCCAGCCCTCAGGAGGTCCATACAAGAAGATCCTGATAGCAGGCTGTGCATCCTATCGTTTTTTGGAAGTAGTTTCAAGGCCCAGGGTGTCTAGATCAGCCTGGGTTTCTCAATGATTGATGTCCAATCATTGCTGCTACTGTGGGTACCCAGGTGGTACTGATAGCAGAGAGACCTTGGTGTACAGGTGGAAGTGGAGTAAATTTGGAAAAAATGTAGCTGGTCCTGCTAGAGCCATCTGGACTTGCCTTGGGCTGGGATGAGCACTGGAGCATGCAGTTCTTAAACATGGACTGTCACTGAGGCAGACTTTGGGGGAAAACTGGGAGTCCTTACGGGATGGGTGGTTGTGTTGTCGGCGGCTACACTGAGGTGTGGTCTTGAAAGGGGAATTGCAGTTTGGATGGCAGTCTAGAAATGCGCAGACATACCTCAGTGCCTCCTCTTCTCCTCCTCCTGACAGATGCGCTCCCCTCCTCAGAGGATGACGACGACGACGATGACTCCTCTTCAGAGGAGAAAGAAACAGACAACACCAAACCAAACCGTAGGCGTGAGACACTGTTTCCTACCTTACTTGCTGCCTTTGAGACCTGGGAGTTGAGCCTTAGGGAAAGCCTGCCTAAAGAGGGAGGGAAGAGGCTCAGAAGGCCGGTGGGCCGTGGTCCCTGGCTGCTGGCCCTCTAGATGGCTGGAGATACTGAGCAGGTAGATGGGATCCTGCCTGGGCCCTTGCTTCTGAGCCTGACCACTCCTGCTACCCTCATCTGTCTCCTTTGGCTTCTCTTGGACAGCTGTAGCTCCGTACTGGACATCCCCGGAAAAGATGGAAAAGAAACTGCATGCAGTTCCAGCCGCCAAGACAGTGAAGTTCAAATGCCCATCCAGCGGGACACCCAACCCCACTTTGCGCTGGTTGAAAAACGGCAAAGAATTCAAACCTGACCACCGAATTGGAGGCTACAAGGTACGCGTGCGTACATATCAAAGCAAAGCTAGAATAAGACATTGGGTAGGGGGCTGGATAAGATGCTATTTTGGTTTTTGCTGTTGTCTGTTGTTGTTGTTTTAGTTGCCTTTTTAAAGGTGGGATGTTTGTTGTCGATTTTTAAAAATTTAAAGTTTATGATTGTTTCACCTGCATGGACACATGTGTACCATGGGAGCCTAGTGCCTGCAGAGATCTGGAGAGGGTGTCAGAGTCCTGGGAACTACACAGTATTTTTATTTTTTATTTTGTTTTTTTACTACTTGACTTTTATTTTTTTGTGAGAAGATAAGCATGTGGAGATCAGAGAGAAGCCCAGTGGAGTCAGTTTTCTCCTTCAGCTGTGTGGGTCCTGCAGAACAGTCTGAGGTCATCAGACTCAGGCAAAAGTCCCTTGTACCCATTGAATCATCTCTCCAGCCACCATCAGCCCCTCCCCTCCCTCCCTCCCTCCTTTCTTTGTTTTGTTTTTTTGTTTGTTTTTTTGTTTTTTTTGTTTTTTTTTTTTTTTTGTGGCAGGGGGCTCACTATGCATACCAGACTGCCCTCAAACTCACAGAGATCTACCTGTCTCTGTGTCCTGAGTGCTGGGGTTAAAGAAAGGCATGTGCCACTTTTTGGGTTTTGGGGGGACAGGGTTTCTCTGTGTAGCCCTGGCTATCCTGGAATCACTCTGTAGGCCTGGCTGGCCTTGAACTCAGAGATCCGCCTGGGATTAAAGTCGTGCGTACCACCACCACACACACACACACACACACACACACACACACACGCACACTCACCTGCACACACATTTCCACTTTAGCCCCTTTAATGGACCTTTCTCAGGACAGATTACTGGAAATGATATTGTCAGATAAGAGAGGGTAGACATGTTTTAAGCTGTCAGTACATAGAACCCATGTTCCCCTTCTTGCTTCATCCCCTTTCCTCATCCTTCTGCTCCTCTGTAGTGCATACTAAGCCTGCCCCACAGAGTTACATCTGCAGCCCCCAAGTCCTAAAGGAAAATCAGTCTCCTCCCCATAAGGGAGTGTGAGGGACAGACCCACTAGGCCTTCGCCAAGAAATACAATAGGTGCAAGCGTTTGTGTTGCTTATTGACACCATTAGGGATTTCCTATTTTGATAAGCCGCTTCCTTTCCCTCTGGGGGTCAAGTCCTTTTGATAAGAAGCTCTTCCCCAGAGATCTGCTGACCCACAAGGTCCCCAAATATGTCTCACGTCACTTAAGAGTCTCTTTTCTCAGACCTTCTTGACTGGTTTGATTTTTTTTTTTTTTTTTTTAGACTGCGTTTCTTCTCTGTAGACTCCAGACTGGCCTGGAACTCCCAAGCCTCTTGTCTTGGCCTCCCAGCTGCTGAGGTCACAGGCATGTGCCACCGTGCCTGGCTTCTCATTGTTCTTGTATAAGAAAAATAGAAGAGGGCGGCTGGAGAGACAGCTTAGTGGTTAAGTGTATACCATTCTTCCAGATGACTAGAATCTTGTTCCTGTGCTTACGTCAGAGAACTCACAAACACCTATAAATAACCCCAGCTCCAAGGCCTCTGTGAGTACCTATGCTCACATGTGCATACACACACACACACACACACACACACACACACACACACACACACACGTAAACATGCATTCTCTTAAGTAACAATAGATCTTTTTCTTCTTTCTCTTTATTATTTAGTTTTTGTTTGAACCAAGGTTTCTCCGTGTAGCCCTGCCTGTCTTTTTTTTTTTTTTTAGCCCTGCCTGTCTTAGAACTCACTCTGTAGACCAGGCTGGCCTCGAATTCATAGAGATCTGCCTGTCTCTGCCTCCCAAGTTCTGGGCTTACAGGCCTGTGCCACCACTCCCAGTTCTTTTCCTTTCTTTCTTTTTTATTTTTATTTGTTTATTTTGGTTTTTAGAGACAGAGTTTCTCTGTGTAGCCTTGGCTGCCCTGGATTCCCTTTGTAGACCAGGCTGGCCTCGAACTCACTAAGATCCACCTGCCTCTGCCTCCCATGTGCTGGGATTAAATGCATGCATCACCATGCCCGGCTCTTTCTTTTTTAAAAGAAGGAATATGGGAAAGCTTTACCTTAACTTACCAAGTACTTTGGTTTGCAGGTTTCTGTGCGTCAGCCAGGACAAGGCAGCTTTCTAGCCTGTAAAGGTTTTGTAACCTCATCAGGCAGATGTCAAAGGACAGCTGTGGTGAGCAGCTTGCCACAGTTCCTCGTTCGAAGAGCGGAGGGAGGGTTGAGCACAGATCTGACCAGAGTTAACTGAGAGAAGACGCAAGTTTTTGGGTTTTGTTTTATTTTGTTTTGTTTTGAAAGGTGTATTTATTATTATGTATACAGTGTTCTGCCTGCATATACACCTGCAGGTCAGAGGAGGGCATCACATTATAGATGGTTGTGAACCACCATGTGGTTGCTGGGAATTGAACTCAGGATCTCTGGAAAAGCAGGCAGTGCTCTTAAACCTCTAAGCCATCTCTCCAGCCCCCTGTTTTACTTTTATTACATTTATTTGTGTGCGCATTTGCAAGCAATGGCGTGCATATGGAGACTACAGGAAGACTGCAGGAGCTGGTTGTCTCCTTCCACCGCGTGGGTCCTAAGAGTCAGGCTTGGTGGCAAGTGCCTTTATCCACCGAACCATCTTGCCAACCCTGAGGAGCTAGCTTTTGAAACTTGTTGTGTCGGGCATAGGAATGAAGCTGACGGACATGGAGAGGATTCCCGGGGAGCTTTGGAGGATTTGCCAAAGGCATGTTTGCTTATGAATGCTACCGTGAAGATGTCCGGCATTTCCACACCATGCTAGTTTAGTTTGCAAGATGTGTTCTGAGTGTAAATAGACCGCGAACTAGTCCATCTATACTTTGTGTTGGCTAACGGTGCAGCACTGGCCATATGTGCTGCTTTCATGTGCATTCTCCCTCAGACCTTCAGCAAAGTCCCTCGTCCCTGTCCTACAGGTCCGTTATGCCACCTGGAGCATCATAATGGACTCTGTGGTGCCGTCTGACAAGGGCAACTACACCTGCATCGTGGAGAACGAGTATGGCAGTATTAACCACACCTACCAGCTTGATGTTGTGGGTAAGAAGACCAAGGTTAAGGGGGCCAAGAGTCAGTCAGAGGACAGGGAAAGAGAGGAAAAGGCAGTTGAGGAGCGTGAGGCTCTGGACATTTGGCCTATACTTCTTACTTTGAGCCCCAGTGTTCCCTCCCTCCCTCCCTCCTGTTGTTCCTTCCAATTTGAGATATGATCTCAGGCTTTAGCTCAGGCTACTTTGGAACTCACCGTGTAGCGCAGCCTAGCTTTGAACTCATGGTGATCCTCCTGCTCTCGCCTCTCAAGTGCTAAGATTATAGACATGGGCCTGCCTTAAGCCTCACACATCTCTCTCCCTCCCTCCCTCCCTCCCCCATCTCCCCCATCTCCCTTTTTCCCTCCCTCCCTCCCTCCATCTCCCTCTCTCCCTCCCCCAAGCCCCCCCCCCTTCCTTTTATTTATTCACTTTTTAAGATAGCATCTCTCTATGTATCCCTGGTTGTCTTAGAACTTGCTCTGTACACCAGGCTGGCCTTGAACTCACCCGAGATCTGCCTGTTCTGCCTTCCTGACTGTTGGAATTAAAGACAAGCACTACTGTTCCTGGCTTATCTTTTTGTTTGTTGAATTCGTTCACTAGGCAACAGCTACTGTTACCCTACATGTGTTGAAAGATACAGCTTGATACAGTGATGAGAAGATATAATAGTTGCTGTTGTTTAATGAACACTGCTAATATGCCAGGTCTATAAATCCATGCCCTGAACTTTGTCCTTCGTGTCCTTGCAGTATAGGCACAATTAGAGTAGCTATAGGCCAAGTGCACACACTGAGGTACAGAGGCCAAGTGCCTTGAAATGCAGACTCCGAGGTGTACCCACTTGGTGGTATCCTGGAAGACAGGCGGAATGGAGTATTGTTCATCTCAGGGCTGTGATTGTAGAGGTCCTGGGTCTTCTGATATGGTCCAGGGTCTCACATGCTGGAATCTGAGGGTGTGTCTGTTCAGACAAGAGATTTGTTTGTGGGTACGGGACTGGAAGAAATAGCGTCCCTTCTTTTTAAGAAGCTGGGAAGGATACTGGGGAGTCAGTGTAGGTCTTACTTTGGTCAGCATCCCAGCCAGGACCAGGCCCTTGAACCCTCAACACATCCATCCTTATCCTTCCTCCACAGAGCGATCACCTCACCGGCCCATCCTTCAGGCAGGGTTGCCTGCCAACAAGACCGTGGCCTTGGGCAGCAACGTGGAGTTCATGTGTAAGGTGTACAGTGACCCTCAGCCCCACATCCAGTGGCTGAAGCACATCGAGGTGAACGGGAGCAAGATTGGGCCAGACAACTTGCCGTACGTCCAGATTCTGAAGGTAATCCTCACCTCATTGTTGGTTAGTTTTCCAGGAAGGTCACATGTCCCCCCAGGGCTCAGTGCCTGGGATTAGGGCTCAGCCTTACCTATAAGGCACATACTCCTTCTTAGTAGGGATCTAGCCACAGGCTGGTGACAGCAGAAGATGGGGGTGACCTAGGAACAGAGGGTGAGGTGGGCCATGCTGGTTGCTGGTTCCTAATGAGTGACTCAGTATGTTGGGTCAGTAATTCAAGGAAGGCATTGAAACTCTTGCTTGCTTGTGGCCTGGGACCACAGCCTTCCAACAACAAATGTTTCCCACTGTCCATCTTGGTCGTTTCCTTGTTATCATCTTTTGACAAACATGGTAAATGACATAAGGGGTTTGCTCAAGTGGCTGGGAAAGTAAATGCCACCTATAAATTCTATGCCGTTTGAGGAGTAATGGCATTTTCTTCCTTTTTCCTCTCACTCCCAGCCTCTCATTGACCCTGTATGCTCCATTAATCCAGGGACGTAATTGGCTAAGTCTCCAGTGGATCTTGCTGCAGGAAAAAACAGAAGTTAGACCCCACCCTCCCCTACCTTGGCTGTCTGTCCTACAGATTTACTGCCTGTCCCTTCTCTTTGCCATTGGGAACAAAAGGGGCCAGCTTTAGCTTTGGGTCTTGGAGCTCTTTCTCCAATTACAAGTTCCCACCCCAGGCTTGGAGGAGGGAGTTTAACACACAACGAATACTTGCTTTGGGACAGTGACCCCTCTCCTCCCACCTCCTCTCCTTTCCCTTCTCCCCTTAACATTTCCCTTTTTCTTCTTTGCTTTCCCTGCCCCCTTTCCCTTCTGTTTTGCTATTTTAGCCTCCCCTCTCCCACGGTTTCATTTTGTCCCACTCGGAAGACTGTAGGCCCCAGTGTCTCCCTTGCCTTGGCTCCCAGGAGCACAGTGTGGCCACATCTCAGTGTTTGCCCAACTGACTGGTGTGTCGTTGGTTTGTTCCAGCATTCGGGGATTAATAGCTCGGATGCGGAGGTGCTGACACTGTTCAATGTGACAGAGGCCCAGAGCGGGGAGTATGTGTGTAAGGTTTCCAATTATATTGGTGAAGCTAACCAGTCTGCGTGGCTCACTGTCACCAGACCTGTGGCAAAAGGTAATGGGGAGATGGATGGGACCCTGTACTGGGTACTTGATTTAGGCCCCACACTGTTGGGGCAGGTTGGGAAGCCAGCACCGACTCTACCTTTCTCCTACTGTGTTCCTAATGCCCAGAGCCATGGAAAAATCCCTGGCTTGGGGGGCCTGGTTTGGTTTGGTACTATGTTGGTTATCTGTGGCTCCCTTTGTGCCTTATATGTGTGTGTTTGTGTGTGTGTGTTTTCTCTCTCTCTCTCTCTCTCTCTCTCTCTCTCTCTCTCTCTCTCTCTCTCTCTCTCTCTCTCTCTCTCTCTCTCTCTCTCTGTGTGTGTGTGTGTGTGTAGGTACTTGTGCTTATCATGGACTTGTGAGATGTTAGGAATGATGCTTCAGACTGATTTTCAGTGGTGGCTAAGAGAAGGAACCAGGTATTGTTTTCCAAGCCAGTACCGTGTGTGTGTGTGTGTGTGTGTGTGTGTGTGTGTGTGTGTGTGTGTGTGTCTGTGTAGATTGTCTTTCTTTCCCTGCCGTCTGTACCCACTGACTCTCTTTACCTAAAACCAAACAGCCCCCCACCTGCCAGGTCCTATTTCTCCATGCTGCCCACCGCCCGCATGCTTGGCTGGGCCAGTGGCTGCCAGCGTCTGGTGAAGGGTCGTAACCAAGCCGTCGTCTCCTCAGGTCTGCCGGAGCACCTCCCTCAGGGCCTCACTCTTTTCCTCTAACAGGTTTCGCTGCCTGGTGGTTTTCTGCCTTGTTGCAATGGAGATGCTAGGGAGCATCTCTTCCTCTGGTTTCGGTCCCCTTCTCTGTCCCCTCTGTTTCTCTGCCTCCCCGAGGTCTCATGTCCTGTGCTTGTCCATTTTGCTCCCGTCGTCTCTTCTAGACTGCTGGAGTCAATACCACCGACAAGGAAATGGAGGTGCTTCACCTACGGAATGTCTCCTTTGAGGATGCGGGGGAGTATACGTGCTTGGCGGGTAACTCTATCGGACTCTCCCATCACTCTGCATGGTTGACCGTTCTGGAAGGTATACACTGCACCGATCCTTTCCATGTCCTGTCTTTGCCATGGGAGCGGTGCATCCATTACAGGCCTGGGGAGAGCCAGGAAGGGACGGCTCCCGTCTGTTCTGTGACCTTTTTTGCTCCGGCTTTGAGGCACATGCAGGTGGGGTTCCTGGGTTTTCAGGAAGCGATGTGGCAGCCTCCCCTGCACATGTGTATCTGGCTATCTCCCCGGTCAGTGTAATGCATGCATGAGCTCTGGGTTTACCTCGCAGCAGGGCTTTCCAGGGCAGGCTCCTTCCATCCTTGGGTAAGCCCTCATCCATTTGGTACTGAGGGTCTGAATTACAGGGTCTTCTTTGGCCAGTCCCAGGAATATCAGCAAGAAAGGCCCTGGACCTCTTCTCCTTGAATACAGGTTCTTGGCCAATATAAGAGCTTAAGGCTTCTGTGGAGCGTTGCTGGCCCGCCCACTCTTCATTCTTCTGTACTTTGACATGGCTGGATAGCGAGCTTCAACTACCTTAAGAAAGGCCTGTTGGGGGCTGGAGAGATGGCTCAGAGGTTAAGAGCACCGACTGCTCTTCCAGAGGTCCTGAGTTCAATTCCCAGCAACTACATGGTGGCTCACAACCATCTATAATGTGATCTGAGGCCCTCTTCTGGCCTGCAGGTGTACATGCAGGCAGAGCACTATATACACAATAAATAAATAATAAAAAGAAAGAAAGAAAGGCCTGTCTTAGGCACTCAGAAGCCCTGATGGTACCCATTTGACCTCTCTGGCCATCCCTCCTGGCCTCCCTTCCCAAGCTGGGAGATCTGTTGTCTGTGTGGCAGCCAGGAAGGAAGGAGCCCTGCAGCCTTGCCGGGTGGTGGGCTGGTGACCACAGGACCAGTATGGTTTTGCCTGCATGTGGCCTGAGCGCTGCTTCTCTGCAGCTGCTAAGAGCATCTCTTCTGTCCTCTTCCCTTCCACCTCGCTTGCCCAGCACTGCCACTAGCATCCTGTCTTTATCATTGTTACGGTCTCTCTCTGTGTAGTCTGCTCCCTGTAAGTCTTCATTTCCTGACACTGGGGGGAAAGGACAAATAGGACACTTTGCCTGTCATCGGCTCTGTTATCTCCTTGTTGGGCTGGGAGGACTCCCCGGGGGGGGGGTCACTTTTTCTTTGGCTGGCTGAGGTTTTGGAGGGAGGACTGTTGGAGGGGGGCAGCAAGGAGGTGCCCAGTAGGTGGGCACTGTTTCTTGTGCTGAAGGGAAAGCTAGACAAACTGGCAAGTGGGGATGAGTGTGCATCTTAGTTGGACTTACTATTGCCGTGGTGGTAAAACCCCATGAGCAGAAGCAACTTAGGAAGAAAAGGGTTTATTCTGCTTACTCTTCTGTGTAACAGTTCTTTCGTCATCAAAGGCAGTCGGGCAGAAACTTAAACGGGGCACAAACCTGCAGGTGGGAGCGGATACAGAGGCCAGGAAGGGTTGTTGCTTACTGGCAAGCTCAGCCTGCTTGCATACAGTACCCAGGACCACCTGGATGACATCATGCACAGTGGGCTGGGCCCTCCCCCATCAATCACTGATGAAGAGAATGCCTTACAGGCTTGCCTACAGCCCACTCTTATGGAGGCATTTTCTCAATTGTGGTGCCCTCCTTTCAGATGACTTTAGCTGTGTCAAGTTGACATAAGCACAGTGTATGAACTCTAAGTAGAAGTGAAAGAACACTGTAAAATGATGCCATGCCCCACCCTCATCTCCCATTTCCTTACATTTTAGGAATCCTGTGGGGCCACGAATAAATTTCCTAAGAACTGCCAGATAAATGCCTGTGTTTTTTTTTTCATCTAGAGGCGTATTTAGGCATTAAATTTATTTTGCCTGTGTTTTAGCCGTTTACTGATCCAACAGATGTGGCAGGTGTTTAGTAAGACACAGGATGGCTACTGGGAGCATTCACGAGTCTTCACTCTGAGTGATGCTCTATGACTTGTGCTTTGAGGACCGTGCTGTCCCTTGGGCATAAGAGCCTGTCTCCATATGACCTATGTGCACAGCACTGAGGACGTCCTGGTACCCATCTAACCCAGTAGTGAGCTAAGCAAGGAGGCCCTGCAGGATAGTCTAGACTTCGCCCTCTATGGCCTCTGAGTTTAAGGATATCGAAGGATGCCTCTAAGGTCCCAAGGTGTCTGGTCCTTTGGATGCCAGACTTGCCGTCTACGTTGGGATCTAGCTGGATTCTCCCCTTCCCTACAAGTTCCCAGGGGAAAGGAACAGGTGTTGGGTTTCTCCCGGGGCATAACTCTCATGAGCAAAGCACCCATGACCTGCTGACACCCTATCCACACTGACTCAGCCCTGGAAGAGAGGCCAGCTGTGATGACGTCACCGCTCTACCTGGAAATCATCATCTACTGCACCGGGGCCTTCCTGATCTCCTGCATGGTGGGCTCTGTCATCATCTACAAGATGCGGAGTGGCACCAAGAAGAGCGACTTCCATAGCCAGATGGCTGTACACAAGCTGGCCAAGAGCATCCCTCTGCGCAGACAGGTAACAGAAAGTAGATGGGGGATCCGCAGGCTCACCGCCGCCTTGCCTCCAGGGCCTATTCCCTCCCCTCCCCTCCTGGCTGTTCTTTGTCTTCCACTTTTGGACTTTGTCCCAACCTCTGGACCAGACACATTGGAACATTATAAACTAACTCTGGCTCTATGCCTAGCCACCCTGTACCCCAGCCACAAAGGCCTCATTCTGTCACCTGAGACACAGTGGGAAGAAATGGGTTAGAAGGTGCGGGTATGTGGAAGGATGAACTATTCTTCAGAACACTGCTGACCCAGAAAAGTGCCTTGGGGATTAGCAATCCATAAATGGGAGGCAGAGTTTTTGCAAAGAATTCGGGACAAGAAAAGAACCGTTTAGGCTGGAAGAGGTATAATTGGTATGCGCATTGAATAGGTGAGTAAAATGGAAAGACTTTTGGGGTTTTTTTGGGACAAGATTTCTGGGTGTAGCCCTGGCTGTCCTGGAACTAGTTCCGTAGACCAGGCTGGCCTCCAACTCACAGAGTTCTGCCTACTTCTGCCTCCCGAGTGCTGGGATTAAAGGCATGCGCCACAACCGCCTGGCTCCAGAAAGACTTTTTGATGGTAGAAATTGCTCAGTCATAGAGTATCTGTCCATACAGGTGTTTTTCACACCACACTGTTAAGTGATGGAAGCGAGTCTACGTCACAGCAAGAAGCTGGGGATTCGGGATGAGTCAGCTGCCGCTTCACCTTCTCCTTGCTAGAAAGGGTGACCCCACTCTTTTCTACAGGTGTCAGCTGACTCCAGCGCGTCCATGAACTCTGGGGTTCTCCTGGTTCGGCCGTCACGACTCTCCTCCAGCGGGACCCCCATGCTAGCTGGAGTCTCTGAATATGAACTTCCTGAAGATCCCCGCTGGGAGCTGCCACGAGACAGGTATGACTGCTGTGGCTTTCCACTGAGGAAACCCCACGCTTGGTATTCTAGCCGTAGAAATTGTGTAGGCTGAGGCCTTCTAGGTAGTGAAAAGGCACACGATGCCTCTAAAAACAGCAGCCCTACTGCTCCCTGCTCTCGATTGAGCGAAATACCAGAGAAGTGGGGATGAGCTGTCCTAGAAATGTTTGCCCTTCCTAGGTGATGGTGGCAGCACACGCCTTTAATACCAGCACTTGGGGAGGCAGAGGCAGGTGGATCTCTGTGAGTTCGAGGCCAGCCTGGTCTACAGAGTGAGTCCAGGACACCCAAGGCTACACAGAGAAAACCCTGTCTCAAAAAGCCAGGAGAAGGGTGTAGTTTGACCTTTACCAGCCCTGACTGTCACTCCCTGTTTGTTTTCCGCTCAAGACTGGTCTTAGGCAAACCCCTTGGAGAGGGCTGCTTTGGGCAGGTAGTATTGGCAGAGGCCATCGGGCTGGATAAAGACAAACCCAACCGTGTGACCAAAGTGGCCGTGAAGATGTTGAAGCGTGAGTAATGCTTCTTGTTCCTGCCTGAGCAATGTTAGGTCTGGATCAAATAGCATGCGTTCTATGATTCTGCATTGCTCTCGCCTGCTACACTCCCTGAGGGGGCAGATCTAGGGGTGGAGGGGGATGGCACAACCCCCAGTGTTTAAAATCTCACCTTGTTTCTTAATGGTGACCTGGCTCAGGTGCTCATCTTAGTCCCATAAACTGGCTGATTTTTTTTTTTTCTCTCACGGTCGTCTCCAGCCACATTCAGTACCGCAGGGAGGTAGAGGTTCCTGGATGGGAAAGTGGGAGGGAAGAAAGCAAGTCCCGGAGAAACGAAGGGGCTCCTCCTGGACCTGCTCCCCGGCCCCGAGCCCCCCGGCTATTAGGTGTCCTTCCTACCTCCCTCACCTTACTCTCTGGTTTGTCTGTGAAGCTGATGCAACAGAGAAGGACTTGTCGGATCTCATCTCCGAGATGGAGATGATGAAGATGATCGGGAAGCACAAGAACATCATCAACCTGCTGGGGGCATGCACGCAGGACGGTAGGTGGCGGCTCCGGGGTCAGGGCTTGGGCTCTGGGCATCAACCTGCTGGGGGCATGCACGCAGGACGGTAGGTGGCGGCTCCGGGGTCAGGGCTTGGGCTCTGGGCATCGGCCAAGAGACTGGCCGGCCCCATTGGCATTCACTCATCAATACCTAGACTTAGTGTGTGAATTGGGGCAAGGATGTTATTGGAGGCTCCTACCCTCAGCTTTGCTTGGAAGCTTTCTGGATTACACTAGCTTTCTTTGGGCAGAATAACTATCCCGTTCCCCTCCAGAGGAGGAGGCAGGAAAGAGGGACATAAATGGCTTGTGACAATAGGAGGGAAGGGCTTCTGATGTTTTTGAACTGACCTGTGGTCTCTCTGTGCTTGCAGGTCCTCTCTATGTCATTGTGGAGTATGCCTCCAAAGGCAACCTCCGGGAGTATCTACAGGCCAGGAGGCCTCCCGGGCTGGAATATTGCTACAACCCCAGCCACAATCCCGAGGAACAGCTATCTTCCAAAGATCTGGTCTCCTGTGCCTATCAGGTGGCTCGGGGCATGGAGTATCTTGCCTCTAAGAAGGTATGGCGCCGGAATGCATCCCTTCCCACCAAAGGCAGGATGGACCTGAACCCACCTAGCGCTTAGTTTATGACCACATAGTCAACGCTGCCCTTGAGCTCCTCGTTTTTCTGCCTCAGTCTCCCTGTGCTAGTATGCTAGCATGCACTACCATACCTGGCTCCAGCTTACGGCCCCTTGTGTTGTATTAGGCTCTCAGAGAGTTGGGAGAGCGCTTGTAGCCTTGGGGTCAGATTGATTTAGGTTTAAGTTTATATAACCACTTTCTGCATAGATTCAGGCAGCTTCCCCTTCCTTCCTCCTCCCCAACAGGGTTTCTCTGTGTAGCCTTGGCTGTCCTGAACTCACTTTGTAGACCAGATTGGCCTCAAACTCACAGTAGTCCACCTGCCTCTGCCTCCCGAGTGCTGGGATTAGAGCCCTGGGCCACCATGCCCGGCCCTCAGGCAGCTACTTTTTAATTTACATGTTTTTCTTTTTGAAATTAAGGTCCCAATTTGTTTGTTTGTTTGTTTTTTGTTTTTTGTTGTTGTTTTTTTGTTTTTTTTGTTTTGGTTTTTCAAGACAGGGTTTCTCTGTGTAGCCTTGGCCATCCTGGACTCACTTTGTAGACCAGGCTGGCCTCGAACTCACAGCGATCCACCTGCCTCTGCCTCCCAAGTGCTGGGATTAAAGGCGTGCACCACCATGCCCGGCTAAGGTCCCAATTTGTAACAGAGGTCAACCTCAGATTCATTGTGTAGCACAGGCCGGCCTTAAATTTGTAATTATTATACCTCAGTTTCTCAAGTGTTGGGATTACATGCATGTGCCACTAAACCCAGCCTTTTATTTCTTCTTTTATTATTATTATTTTTTTTTTTTAAGATTTACTTATTTGCCAGGTGGTGGTGGCACAAGCCTTTAATCGCAGCACTTGGGAGGCAGAGGAAGGTGGATCTCTGTGAGTTTGAGACCAGCCTCTAGTCTATGTAGAGCAAATTCCAAGACAGTCAAAGCTATACAGAGAAACCGTGTTTTGGGGAAAAAATTTAATTTTTAAAAATTTATTTATTTTATGTATATGAGGTACTCTACTTGCTTGTCTGACTGAATGACTAAAGAGAACATCAGATCCATTGTAGATGCTGTGAACCATGTGGTTTCTGGGACCTGAACTCAGGACTTCTGGGAGAGCAACCAGTGCTCTTTATCTCTCAAGCACCTGTATTTCTTCAGACACAAAATAAGAATACTTATTTCTATGTAGTACAATTATTGAGAGACTGAGATGGATTATGTTTGTGAAAGTGCCTGTCACAGGTTTCAGTGTTCACTGTATCTTTGCTTTAACTCCCTACACAGTGTAGTTCTGCCAGGGAGGACAGGGCTCCACATACACACCTCCATAGACCTAGCATAAGCCCAAACTATTTTGGGGGTACAAATCTAAAAGCTAAAGGTTAGGCTCAAGAAAGAAGACATAAAAGAGGGGCTCCCTAAAGTGATTTACTGAGAAGGCTCCAGCTGAACGTGTCTGGAACTAAATACTTGGGAGGGGGTGTCTAGAGGGTATGGAGGTACATGGGCCAAAGACCTGTGAGGCAAAATCGTCCTGCTGCCCACTACACAGTAAGTGCTGGAGTAGAGGAGACTAGATGGCTGAGTGGCAGTTCAGGGTTGTCATCTCTGCTTGTTCTTCCCTCTCTGCAGTGCATACACCGGGACCTGGCTGCCAGGAATGTCCTGGTGACAGAAGACAATGTAATGAAGATCGCAGACTTTGGCCTAGCTCGAGATATTCACCATATCGACTATTATAAAAAAACCACCAATGTAAGTTTCTCGCTTGGCATGGCCTGGGCCCTGTGCCACCAGACGTTTGTCCACTCTGATGTCTTTGCTATACTCGCATGGCGTGTTCCATGCCCTGGGTCCCACCCTCACTGCCCGGAACCATTATCTTTAATTTATCCCGTGAGTCGTCCGTGTCATTCCCCCCAACATACATACTATGCTGCTTGCAGGGCCGGCTGCCTGTGAAATGGATGGCACCCGAGGCATTGTTCGACCGGATCTACACCCACCAGAGTGATGTGTGAGTTTGAAACATGCAATTACATGGGATACACTGGGGTTAAGAATTCTAACAGTCCTGTACCCCAAGACTGATGAGAATCCCATGTGGTCATTAAGAGTGGATGGGAGGGAAATGAGCAGCGTGTTCCCACCTTCTCTGCATCGCCTCTTGCTACCCTCTTGTCTCCTGTGCCCTGCCCTCTGAACTTAAGGACTGTGTTGGGGCAGGAGAAGTTAAAGATGGGCACTTCCTACACTGACTTCTCAAGAGGACTTGGGAAAGAATCCCTAGGGCAGCCTAGCCCTGTGCTGCAAGTCACAGTGGCAGTGTGCTCTCCCATAGGTGGTCTTTTGGGGTGCTCTTGTGGGAAATCTTCACTTTGGGCGGCTCTCCATACCCTGGTGTGCCTGTGGAAGAACTCTTCAAGCTGCTGAAGGAGGGCCACCGAATGGACAAGCCCAGTAACTGCACCAATGAGCTGTAAGCATGAAGCGGGGAGAAGGCTAGGGGGAGAGTTGGTAGTCAACGCTGTTTGAGTCTGCCATTCACAAGCTGGGTTGGATGTTGGGGCAAACAGGGTTCCTTACGTAGTGACTCATGGAAGGTTCCTGAGGTCCTGAGCCAGGCTTAGAAGGAAGCAGGGGCATGGTGGGCAGAGGGTAAAAGCTCTGTGTTTGGAGGAAGTGGCCTCTCCAGCTGTCCATTCCCCAAGCCCTCGGGCTCACTCTGCCATTGCTCTCCCCGTTTGCCCTCACCATCCTGCTCTAGGTACATGATGATGCGGGACTGTTGGCATGCAGTGCCCTCCCAGCGGCCTACTTTCAAGCAGCTGGTGGAAGACCTGGATCGGATTGTGGCCTTGACCTCCAACCAGGTATGGCTGCCCTGGGCTGGAACTTGGGCCAACATCATGTAGGCACCTAAGGGGACACTGTCATAGGAAGGTTTGTGTGCCACCTACCTCTCCTCTCTTGTCACAGGAGTATCTGGATCTGTCGATGCCGCTGGACCAGTACTCTCCCAGCTTCCCTGACACTCGGAGCTCTACCTGCTCTTCAGGGGAGGATTCTGTCTTCTCTCACGAGCCGTTACCTGAGGAACCCTGTCTGCCCCGACACCCGACTCAGCTTGCCAATGGTGGACTCAAAAGACGCTGACTGCCAACCCTCCCCAGCCTTCCCCCAATTCCATCATCACCTGTGTCCCTCATCCTCAATTCCCTGCTGGACACACTGCCTTTCTCTTTCTCCTTTGCTGCTGGCAAGAGCCAGTGCATATCCAAGGCCTTCCTGTGTGGCCTACCCTATACCGTCACCCCCCTGAGACCCCTCTTCCTCTTCTTAGCCTGCTGTGTGAGAGAGGAGCCAAGAGGCAGGTACTTGATGGTAGCCACTTCCTCCTTCCTGGGTGTTGGACCAAGACCCACCCTGCTACCTGGCACGGCTTCAAGGCCTGGGGGGAGGGGGGGGTGTGGAAACAAGTGGAACAGGTGTGCAAGTGAGAGCTTACTGAGTATTCTTGTTGACCCATTAGCCCCTGTGTTCTGGTGGCAGGGGCCTTGGGGGCTACTGAAGCAAGGAAATTTCTGTTCAAGGCCTTCACTGACGGCAACCTTCTGCACCAGATGAATGGTACCAGTGGCTTCTTAATTCCAATATTAATTTGCTTTGCTGACCAAATACCTGGTACCAGAAGACAGGGAGGCAGAGATTGGGAGCAGTGATGTCCCCTCGGGCTGAGCCCTGGACCTGGGGTTCTGTACATAGCAATGAAAAGAACACAAAGTGTATAAATCTGAGTATATATTTACATGTCTTTTTAAAAGGGTCGTTACTAGAGATTTACCCATTGGGTGAGATGCCCCTGGTGGCTAGGAGGCATCGGTTGCTATATATTAAAAAACAAAACAAAAACAAAAAAAAAAAGGAAAATGTTTTTTAAAAGGTCATATATTTTTTGCTACTTTTGCTGTTTTATTTTTTTAAATTATGTTTTAAACCTATTTTCAGTTTAGGTCCCTCAATAAAAAAAAATTGCTGCTGCTTCATTTTTATCCTGGGCGTGTGAAAAGGGAGCAGGTATCCACTGTGGAGGAGGGAGACAGGGACGGAGGGGCCATGAGCTGTTGGCACTGCATGCTTTATATCCCTGTGGCCTCTTCCCCCTGGTCTGGGCGTCAAGAACCCCAGACAACCCTTCTATCTCTGATGCTTTGGAAAAGGCACAGGGCCAAGACCACAGGTTTGATTGTCTCCTCAGAGGAGAGGGTGAGGAAATGAGACCAACCAGAGACAGGGTAGAACATACAGAAGCATCGAAACTGCAACCCCAGACCCCGTGTAGGTGAGCCTGTGCATCTAAGAGAGAAAGTCTGTCACCCAGAGCTAGTTCTATATCCAGGTGTCTTGTCTTTCCCAACCTACTGTTCATTTTCCTCTCCCACATGGTATCCTCCCCTTCCTGTGTCCCAGTTAGCCAGCTTGGATCTGTCCCTGATCTTGGCTTCCTGCAGTTTTTCCTTTACAAACTCCACCCATCCCTCAGGAAAGGAAAAACAATCTCTTTGGTTTGCGTCTGCTTGGAAACTTACTTCTGCCACCTGCTGGTTGTTAGTGGTACCCTGGCCGCCCTGTCCTTAGCGCTTTTGGCTGGGTCACGGCCTAATACAGAACAACAGGTCAATGAGCTTTCGTCCTGTAGGGGTTGGGTCAGCTTCTTTACATGTATTCCGAGCTGGGCAGCTGTGGTGGCTGTGGTTTTTTTGTTTTTTTTTTTTTTTTTTGGTCACCATCAAAGGGTTCTTACCATTGTTTCTCTCAGTGCACATGTAACTGTCAAGATGTTACAAGTGGTTCATATGCTGAAAGAAAGTGTAATTTGCCAGGCTTTGTGGCCGCATGCCTTTAATCCCAGCACTTTGGAGACAGAGGCAGGTGGGTTGCTGTGAGTTCGAGGCTAGCCTGGTCTACAAAGTGAGTCCGGGACAGCTAAGGCTACACAGAGAAACACTGTCTTAAGAAAGAAAGAAAGAACGAAAGGAAAAAAGAAAGAAAGAAAGGAAAAGAAAAGAAAGTTTGTAATTTGGCAAAGAGGGCCAGGAAATGAATTTTAGCTCATTTGCTTGGAGAGCACCACATCACAATGTCTTTCGTAGTTAAAACAGTGACCATAATTCCTGCCGCAGCTCTGCCTGCTTCAGTGTTGTGTGAAGGGATGGGAAAATCTATAAAGGGCTCTCTGTACGACTCAAAGAAAAGTGCTAGGAACTGTAAGGCACTGAAATCCTTGCTGTTGCTAGTCACATTGCCCACAGACATCCCCAGAGACAGGGATGGCTATCAAATAAAATATAGTGAAGTTGACCTGAAGGAAAATGAAATGGCTGTTTTACTTAGATGACGAGATTGAGTCTCGTGGGAAGAGGCACCAGCTTGTAGAAGATGCGCTGCTGGAGCTACTGCATCCGTCTGGTGTCCCGAGGGTTAAACTCTGGCTGAGGCAGCAGTCAATACTGCCTTTCCATCTTTCCTAATTGCCAGAGGCTAGAGGGCATCAGTCCCTTGGCTCTGTAATGTAATATATTGATTTCAGGTAAGTAAGATTGAACATAGATGAAGTAAGAAATCTGCCTTAATGGTAATGAACTCTCTGTATCAGCTGCCACTGGGTGGAGCCAGCAAGCTAAAATCCTCCCCCACCCCCAGTATTAGGTAATATGCCAGTTTGCTCTGGAGTAGCAGGCCCACCTGCAGTAACAGGCTACCTGGGTGTAGCATTCTGAAACTCTGGACATGACCAATATAGCTTGTACTGAATTAGACATGGCATAAGTGCAGAGATGTACTATTATAAATGCCAACAACTATTATAGCAGAACTCTGTTGACGATGTGAGCTGTGTCTAATGTCACGACAGGTGCATGTCAGGGAAAGCCTAAAATTGTGCCCAGTGAGATCACTGGCAGCTGGTGGAGCCAAAGCACCTACCTCTGCAGGGGAGTAGGGAGTAGTGAGGGAGAGAGGGTTTTCAAGCAACAGGGCGTGGCTGCCCATCCCATTAGCCAGTAGAAACTTAAGAAGAAAGAGGACCAACAAGAACCCTGAAGTTGGCTGGGCTGCTGGCGCACACCTTTAATCCCAGCACTCAGGAGGCAGAGGCAGGCGGAGCTGAGTTCAAGACCACCTTGGTCTAATTGTGAGGTCAGGGCCTGCCAAAGATGAGCAGTGCGACTCTGTCTAAAAGAAAATCAAACGAACAAGAACACTGGAGTTATGAGGGACTCTGCATTCCCTCTTGACACGCCTGAGCATTCAGAATCATCTTCATTGCTTCACAAACACGTACATGCGTGTTCTAGTGTACAAGAGTGGTTGGTGCAGTAATGAGCATGATGCCATAGTTCTGGGCTGGAGCTGGTGCTTCTTTGCATTGAACTCATCCATGGGGGAGCATTTCCATCCTTGGAATCTGCAACTGTGGCTACTAATCATTAGCCAGAGCCCTACCAGTGAGGCTTCAGCCTGGTGGAATGACCAGGTGCCCCAAATGTTAGAAACAGAAATATTGACACCATCTGTAAAATGGACAGGAAGATGTATCAAGTGTGCTACCAGCCTAGAAGTTACCAAAACCAGGTAAGGCTACATCATAAATTCAAGGATAGTCTGGGCTAAATGAAACTTTGTCTTAGAACACACACGCACACAAATGCCAGGTGTTGTGGTACACGCCTCTAACTCCAGCACCTGGGAGGAAGAGGAAGAGGCAGGTGAATCTTATATGGGATTGTGGCCAGCTTGGTCTACAGAGTGAGCTTCAGGACAGCCAGAGCCACACAGAAAAACCTTGTCTCAAAAAAACCAAGAGGTCAGGACTTGGTGACACATGCCTTTAATCCCAAAACTCAGGAGGCAAGAAGTTGGTGGATCTCTGTAAATTGAAGGCCAGCCTGGTCTACATAGTGAGCTCTAGGTCAACCAAGATCGCATGATGAGACCCTGTCGCCAAACACAAGGAGTAAAGCAGAGAAGGAAGAAAGAGCACAGCCAGAGCCCCCAGTGGCCAGGCTCCTTGATGTAACTACTTCTGTTTTGCCCATTGAGAAGGCCAGAAAGAATCCGTAAGGTAAGGCAGCGCGGTGGAGTCATGTAGCTGAACCAGGACAAAGCTAGTTAACCAGCTAATCCCTTTCCCTCAGTCCACACCTGTAATGCGCAAAGTTTAAACAAAACCCACCGGTGAAAGGAGGAAGCTTTATTGTGAAACGCCTGGCTAAACCCTGGCAGCATCATGGGATGATGTGTGAGCACACGGATTCCTCAGCCTGCAGGAGTCAGCTCAATGGCTGCTGTACCGGGTGGGATCTGACCTCCACGACGGGAGCCTCTTGAGGTACATGTTCTGGGCTGGCGGTGTGTGGTTCAGTTGCTAGCGTATGAGACTAAGCGTGAGGATTAAGGACTACGCTGGCTGGGCAGTGGTGGCACATACCTTTACCCCCAGCACTCTGAGCTTAAGACTAGCCTGGCCTACAGAGCAAGTTCTGGAACAGCCAGGACTTACAAGTAGCAAAAGGATGGTGTTGGGCCCTGCTCCCAACCTCTATGACTGTGACAGACTGACCAGAAAACACACCCGGCACAAGTGGGTAGGCCTTAATTATGTGCTAGAATAGTGACCACACCCCAGATTCCCGTAGCCTCTGTGGGCACAGGATTTTTCTTTTTTGGGGGGCAGGGGGTTGGTTTTTTTCATGATAGGGTCTCTCTATGCAACCCTGGCTGTCCTGGAACTCACTCTGTAGAGAGACTAGATTTGAAATCACAGAGATCCACCAGCCTCTGCTTCCGGAGTGCTGGAATTAAAAGTGTGTGCCACCACCATCTCTGCCTAGCTTTTTTTTTTTAAAGATTCATTTTTATGTGTATGAGTGTTTCATATGCATGTATGTATGTATACCACATGCATGACTGTACTCACGAGGTTCAGACGAGGGCGCTGGATTCTATAGAATTTAGGAGATTGCGGTAGGAGGGAGGGCGCAAAAAATTCAAAGCTACCCTGGGCAATTCAGACCTTACCTTGAAAATCAGAAAAAGTTAAAGGATGAGGGATGCAGTTCCTGTCTAGGAACCACGGGTCCCTGAGCTCGGTCCCCAGTGCTGGCCCCCTCCCAAAAAGCACACAGGAAGCCATTCAAAGACAACATGGTGGGGGTGGCTTTACGCAACATTTAGTAAGATGACACAATTAGACAGTACAGATAGACTGCAATTAAGCTTCTCTAAATGGCCTGAACTTGGTGTCACTGCTTGCATCTCTGGAATGGTCATGAGGCCTCCAACGACTTAATGGCTGATCCTTTATCTCAAGCCAGACATGCTCAGCTAGAATTCCGTCATGGACGCCACTGCTGAGGGGCAGTGACTGCAGAGAATGAGCTCCAGCCTCAAGGGCTCCTTAGGCTCCTTTTGAATTAGCCTTGCTGTTCTGTGAAGTCTTCTGGGACTTGGCCTGGAGGACCTAAGCAGAAGGCAGGACTTTAGGCTTTGGTCACAAGCAGCTGAAATTCTTCAGGCATCCCCTTTTACCTTCTCAGCGGCCCATGCCTGTGATCCCCGCATGACTGTAAGCCCTGCCCCAAGGCTGGCGAGGTGGGAGAACTGGCCTGAGATCCAGGAAAGCCTGAACTACAGAATGAACAAACACTTTCCACCCCCCAACCCTCCCCAAAGAAAAGCAATTAGTGTGGCCAAGAAATCAGATGCGTGTCAATTGCTTTGGTAAGAAAGGTGAAGACACAGAAGCACGAGGCTTGGGCTTGATTTCTGAATGCCTCCCCAGCCCCAGGCTCACAGACCGTCCTACAGCAGGCCTGTCACACACGATTCTCTTCCTACTG
Organism: Acomys russatus; assembly: GCF_903995435.1. NCBI lineage: Eukaryota > Metazoa > Chordata > Mammalia > Rodentia > Muridae > Acomys > Acomys russatus. Next base: position 16,425,016 of record NC_067163.1, read on the forward strand.
CTTGCTTGTGCCATGCTTTCCCCCCCAAGCTACTTCACCCAAATGGGAGAAGTGGGCACGGACATTCCTTATTTACATGTATTTTTCTAAAACTTTAATTGCTTTCCTGCTAGTATTTCCTGACATCAGAAGCCTGTGTAAACTACCTAACATGTGGGAACTATTTGCATTTAGCACTTAAAAAAAAAAAAAAAAAAAGAATCTGCCTATACTGTAATTAGCTTATAGACTTCATATGCGTAGGTCTGTTCCACCATTATGGTTAGGGGTGTGTGTCTGTGTGTTTTCTTCTACTTTTGGATAAATGAGGTAAAAAGATAGCAGTTATGGGATGACTAGAGTCCAGCCTGCAACTTCCTGTTTTGGATGACAGGAAGAACTGCGCAGTGTTTTGTGGTGCCTGTGATTCTGGTGTCTTGGGGCCCTTACAGATAACTGGGGGAGAGAGAGCGGTTTCTCTGTGGATTACTTACTGCTTCTTTGGAGATATCTGATGGCGGTGTTATGTGTGATGATGGTCCCGAGGGCAGTTGTATAAATTCTTCGTCCTTAAAATATTAGAACTGAGAGACATTAGTGACTTAAACCAGCACATACTAGGGTCTACCATGAACACTAGGAACTTGCAACAACTACTTTATACTATGTAGGGTTTAAAAAATAAAATCTAAGAATTACATGTAATCAAAATGTTGATTTAAAACATTATTTTTGGCAGTGCTGAGGATGGAAGCTGTGGCTTCACATTTTCAACAAGCCCTTAACCAATGAGCTACATGTCCATCCCTGTAGGTTGAACATTTTTAGAATAGTAATAGATGTTCTTTATTACCAAGTAGTACTGCATTGAATACAGCAAATTCTGTTTCATTGGGAGGATTAGAAATACAAGAACTAAGCCGGGTGTGGTGGCGCACGCCTTTAATCCCAGCACTCAGGAAGCAGAGGGGGTGGATCATTGTGAGTTCGAGGCCAGCCTGGTCTACAAAGTGAGTCCAGGACAGCCAAGACTACACAGAGAAATCCTGTCTCGAAAAGAAAAAGAAATACAAGAACTAGCCAGGTGTGGTGGCGCACACTCTTAATCCCAGCACTCAGGAGGCAGGCAGATCTCTGTGAGTTTGAGGCCAGCCTGGTCTACAGCCAGGGATACACAGAGACATGTTGTCTCAAAGAACCAAAAGTAAATCAACAAACAAACAAACAAAACAAAGAAAAGGAAAGAAAAAGAAAAAAGGAATGCAGAGAATTGGCTGGGGGTGTGTGCCTGTCATCTTAGCACTTGGGAGGCTGAGGCAGGAGATTCAGAACCTGAGTCTAGCCTGACCTACACAGTCAGCTCTTGTTTTGAGGAAAAGAAAGTCAATATTGAAAAACATTTATTTTGGGCTAGAGAGATGGCTTAGAGGTTAAGAGCAGAGCACTAACTGCTCTTCTAAAGGTCCTAAGTTCAATTCCCGGCAATCACATGGTGGCTCACAACCATCTATAATGTGATCTGATGCCCTCTTCTGGTGGGTAGGCACATATGCTGGCAGAAAATTATATACACAATAAAATAAATCATTAAAAAATTTTTTTAAAAAGAAAGAAAAACTTTTTTTTTTTTTCAGCTTAATCAAGTAGGAAGAAAGTAACTAACCTTAGTTCCCTTTAGTTGAGGTGCAGGGTCTGAGACATTCTCTGGTGACTCAGGGGGAGTAGATGACACCATGACAAGTTTGGTCTTTGGAGCCTGGGGAAACATTATGAAAGTGTAAACTGTCCTGCTCAGAAGTTCTTGTAAGAGAATGTGTGCCTTTAAGCAACCTGCCTTCCTCTGTCTGTCTGTCTGTCTGTCTCTCTCTCTCTCTCTCTCTGTCTCTGTCTCTGTCTCTCTCCTCTCTCTTTCTGTCTCTCTCCCCCACCCCTCTGTCTGTGTGTCTGTGTGTGTAGATCTGCCTGGCCTAGAACTCACCCCTACTGGGATTAAAGGTGTGTGCCTGATTCCATCTTTCTCTGTGTTCTTGTTTTGAGATGCATTTTACTGTGAAGGTTGGCCTGGAACTTGCTATATAAACCAGGCTGGTTTTGAACTCATAGAGATCCTCTGCCTCTGTGGCGCTGAGATTAAAGGCATGTGCCACCATGTCTTGTAGACTTCCCTGGGTTACATGGAATATGCTCCTGCAATAACAAGTTGGCATTTGAATTCTGAGTTACCCTATATACAAAAGTTGCACACTATTTAGATTCTAGGATTTAAAATATTTAGTTCTAGGCCAGTTAGGGCTATATAGTGAGACCCTGTCTTAAAACAAAAACAAAAACAAGCAAGCAAACAAAAAAACCCAGGCACAGTGGCCCATGCCTTCAATCCCAGCACTTAAGAGCACTTAGTCAGAGGATCTCTGTGTCAAGACCAACCTGGTCTACATAGTGAGCTCAGGGCTAATCAGGGCTTCAAAGTGACATACAAACCAAAACAAACAAAACCCAAAGTCCTGGGGCTGGAGAGATGGCTCAGAGGTTAAGAGCACTGACTGCTCTTCCAGAGGTCCTGAGTTCAATTCCCAGCAACCACATGGTGACTCACAACCATCTATAATGTGATCCGATGCTGTCTTATGGCCTGCAGGTGTACATGCAGACAGAGCACTGTATACATAATAAATATATAATAAATCTTTAATAAATAAATAAAAGCCAGGCAGTGATGGTATGCACACTTAATCACTCAGGAAGCAGAGGCAGGCAGATCTCTGAGTTCACGTCCAGCCTGATTGGTCCACAGAGAGAGTTCTAGACAGAGAGAAACTCTATCTTGAAAAACCAACCAACCAAACAAACGAACGAAAAACATAGAGGTAAAAGACAAAACAAACGATGAGTTGAGTGAAGGGAGAGAAAAGTTAACATTCTAAATTAGCCCTTACTTGCTTTAGAATTTATAGAAATCTGAACAAATGAAATGGGGAAGAAAAGGGACCATTAGCTTAAAAGGAAGACTACAAGGGCCGCTACTGAAGAATACTAGATGTTAAAGCCAGCGAGCCTTAAGTTCCCGAAGCCCCCTGCTCTGACTGGGAGACCTTGGTGGCGAGGCCTGTCGTGATGGGGATCAAGGCTCTGCATCGATTCACTCACCTCTATACTCGGCGGCAGTTCAATAGGCTTGGGCTTCACATCGATCAGGTAGAAGGTACGTGACAGGAGCAAAAGAGAAGGAGGGACATTTTCCTTCAAGTGGAGGTCCAGCCACTAAAGGATGAAAAGTGACAAAACACGGAGTCACAGGCTGCTGTAGCCAGAGGGCGCTTGTGGTCATCTATTGCTGCCTTCCCTTGCAGCTGGTCTCAAAGCACACTGATCACCTGTGGCACACTGATGAAAACACCAAGCAGGGCTTTGTGGCTCACACCTTTAACCCCAGCACTCAGGAGGCAGAGGCAGGCAGATCTCTGTGAGTCCAGGACAGCCAAGGCTACACAGAAAAACCCTTTTCAAAACAAACAAACAAACAAACAAACAAACAGACAGACAGACAAAAAGCCTACCAGTCTCTTGGCTTCTAGCCCAGGGCAAGTACCTCTCCATCCAATTATGGATCCAAATAGCTAAGTGTCTTCTCTTAGCAAAAAGTAGATGGTGTGATAGGATAAGGCAGAAGCCGAGTGCATGCCTGTACGCTAGACTTTTGAGGCTGGTTCAGGATGTTGATGAACTCAAGGCCAACCTGGGCTCCATGGTGAGATCGTGTCTCAAAATAATAAACAGCCTTATTAACCAAAGAAGTCAACATTAGACTGAAGTCGTATAAGTTGTAAAGCATCAAACTAGCCACATGTTTTGTTTGTTGTTGTTTATTTTATTTTTGCTATGCAGTCCAGGCCTCTCACTTGCAGTCTCCTTGTCCCAAGACTCCTAAGTGCTGGGACTGCAGGCATGTGCCACTATGTCACAATTGTTTTGTAAAACCAATACACAATGAGTGACACATACTGTTTTGTAGTGTGTGTGTGTGTGTGTGTGTGTGTGTGTGTGTGTGTGTGTGTGTGTGTGATGCATAAGTCTGAGTGTCAGGCTTTTGAGACAAGTGCTTTTTTTTTTTTTTTTTTTTTGGTTTTTCGAGACAGGGTTTCTCTGTGTAGCCTTGGCCATCCTGGACTCACTTTGTAGACCAGGCTGGCCTCGAACTCACAGCAGTCCACCTGCCTCTGCCTCCCAAGTGCTGGAACTAAAGGCGTGCGCCACCACGCCCGGCTGAGACAAGTGCTTTTTATCCTCACTGAAATACCCTAAAATTGATGTAGTACTACCCCTTTAAATGCCTGGCTATGTTTCCATTGTATAAAAATGGCGTATTTTACCTGATAATCCTGTTAAAGATCTTTGGAATAATTCGAATCATTAAAAACGGTGCTGCTAGGGTAAGCACGGTGGTAAACACCTTTAAACTCAGCACTCAGGAAGGTGAGGCAGGTTAGATCTCTGAGCTCAAGGACAGCTGGACCCACATAGTGAGATCTGTCCCTAAACAAACAGACCAGAATACAACAAGCTAGAAGATGGGTGCAGCAGAGGTGGCTCAGAGGTTAGGAGTGTGTACTCTTCTTGCAGAGCGCCTGGGCTCAATTCTAGCACCCATCTCAGGCGGCTCACAGCTGTCTCTAATTCTAGGTGGCTATCATACGCTTCTGGGCTCCATGTTTTCTGTTGTTATTCAGGACAGGGTCTGACCTCCTCTATGACCCAGCCGGGCCTTGAATTCTTGGTGAAGCTCCTAACTCAACTTCCTGACTGCTAGGATGACAGATATCAGCTACCAAGCTAGGCAGTGTATGTGTCTTTATATTTTGAAATGTGGTTTGTCTCTATGGAACTTTCTCTCTCTCTCTCTCTCTCTCTCTCTCTCTCTCTCTCTCTCTCTCTCTCTCTCTCTCTCTCCAAGACAAGGGTTTCTCTGTGTAGTGTTGACTGTCCAGGACTCACTTTGTAGACCAGTCTGGCCTCGAACTCACAGAGATCTGCCTGCCTCTGCCTCTTGAGTGCTGGGATTACAGGCATGTGCCACCATGCCTGGCAGAGCTTTTATTTTTTAACTAGCAATGTCCATGCAAAGTCTGAACTTTGCTAATATACAAATGTGGCATGTCTTTGTTTTCACTTATCTTATGAGTAAGGTTAAAAATATCTTTTTTTTTTTGAGACAAGTTCTCACTCTGAAGTCCATGCTGTCCTAAAACTTACTATACAGACCAAACTGGTCTCCACTCATGGCAATCCTTCTGCCTCCGTCTCCTAACCACTGGAATTACCCTCTATAAATGTACATTTTCCTTATAGCTAGTGAAATGTGTAAGAGGGGAATTGCTATCTGACATGGTTTGCAAGTGACAACACTGGCTCCTGTCCCCAGATAAGCTTTACATGATACAGTAGTTTTTACGTTGATACATCAAGAAGCTAACAGGAGCTCTTCCATGGTTTTAAAATGTGCTGCTACTGTTAGGGTACAAGTGTGCTCTCTGATTGGGGCTGCCAGCACCTACTACCAAAGCCAGCTCTGTGTGCTGATTTAGAACACAAGAGGAAAAGTGGCCAGGGTGGGCTCCTAGACTAGATATGGTCTCTACACAGAGACAACAATGCTAGTCCTTTGTATGAGAATTGCTGCTAAAAAACCTTACTTTGGCTGGGCGTCGTGGCGCACGCCTTTAATCCCAGCACTCGGGAGGCAGAGGCAGGCGGATTGCTGTGAATTTGAGGCCAGCCTGGTCTACAAAGTGAGTCCAGGATGGCCAAGGCTACACAAAGAAACCCTGTCTCGAAAAACAAAACAAAACAAAACAAAACAAAACAAAAGAAAACAAAACAAAAAAACCAACCAACCAAACAAACAAAAACCTAACTTTGGTGTAAGAAATTCCAAGTTGGCCCCAAGATCTACCATATAGGCACACCTCCCGGTTATTTAAACAGTCTAGGTCAGTGGTTATCAACTGTGGGTAATGACCTCTTTGGGGGTTGAATGACCCTTTCACAAGGGTCGCCTAAGACTATCGGAAAACAGATATTTGCATTACAACTCATAACAGCTGCGAAATTACAGTTCTGAAGTAGCAGTGAAATTAATTCTGTGATTGGGGGTCTGCACAAGATAAAGAGCATGAGGAAGGCTGAGAGCACTGACCTACATGCTTTAGGAAGGGATTTTACAGATGGCATTGAGATCCCAAGTCAGTCAACCCTGAGATACGACCCAGCTGGGCTTCACCTAATCGTAGGACCTGGAGGTCGCAAACCGGAAGTTCAAGATCGGAAGCGTGAGGGGGGTCTGGCACATGGCCGACTTAGCACATGGCAGAAGCAGGCAAGCGGTGACTAATATAGGTGGCTGTTGGAGTGAGAGCAGGTGGGCCGGCAGCCAGTGGGGAAACAGGAACTTCTTCCTTCCTACAGCTGCAGGGAACTCCGCTCAGCCAACAAACTGAAGGCATTTGGGAGTGGATTATTCCCGTCAGAGACTCCAGAAAGGAATACAGCCTGCACTTGTGACCTCTGGGACTGTGAGCCACTATGGCTGCCACCGTGATCATTTATAATCATGGTCATTTGTAATAGCACTATAGAAAACTGTGGTTGCCTGTCTCTGTCCAAGGGGAAAACAGATGAACCTCTTCAAGCTATGCTTAACTGCTTCCCGAAATAAAGGCAAATTATTTATGGTGGCTTGGATATTTGGACCTTAAAGTTCCCCCAAGATCCATGTGTTGAAGGCATATTCAGAGCCTGTTGTGCTAATGGGAACTGTGGAACTTTTAGGAGGTGAGGCCTAGTGGGAAGAAGTCAGACCACTGAAGGGAATTTTAGGACTTTGTCTCCTTTTTCTTTGCCTTTCTAAGAAAAAACAACAAACAAACAAACAAACAAAAACAAAACAAAACAAAACAAAACAAAAAAACAAACCAAGGTCTCAATTTGTAGTCCAAGCTGGCCTGGAACACACTGTGCAGACCAGGCTGGCCTCAAACTCACAGCTCTGCTTGCCTCTGTCTCCCAAGTGTTGCGATTAAAGGTGTGCTTGTCCTTCTTTGCTTGCTGGCCACCATAAAATGAACAAGACTTCTCTGCTGTGCAAGGTAGACTGTGCTAGCACAGGACCAGAGCACTGGGACCAAGCAGCCATCAGCTGAAAGCATGTACACCATCTCCCCTTCTTCAGGTATATTTTGTCACAGCAGCAGGAAGCTGACTAATACGACTTGCAGAGGAGAAAGCACCACATGAGGTTTGTGAGTTGCAGGAAGAGAGTCTCAGCGAGGAGGGTTGGAGTGCTGCTTGCCTCTGTGAGCTGCTGACACAGTTGTTCCTCGGTGAGGCCTAGTGATCTCATCCCTCGGGCCCGGCACGCAGACTGGAGTTCTGACACACTCAAAGCCTTCACCCCTTCTTTGGCAATTATCTGCAACAAGTGTAAGGAACAGTGCTAAATCTTTGGATTTCAATTTTACTTAATCCCCACATTCCAGAAAAATCGATAGAACCCCTGATCTATCTGATGCTTTGGCCCCCTGTCCCCTGCACTGATGGCTGCAAACTGGCAACTGAGATGCAAGGTCACTGCTACAGGACAGCAATAAAAGACAGATATATAACTGCCCCCAGCATTTTATCAGTGAGACATTTCCTGTCCTGGTTTGGATTTTTGTCTGGTTGTAACATCTACTTTTCCTTTTTCATTTTTAGGGCTTGTTAGAAAAAAGCCTATGTAATGAAAAGCTTCTCAATATAATTTATCACATGTCTCAATGCTGTTTCCCTCTCACCACCCCGAATGGCCTGAGTTCTCTGGTCCATAGGATCCCCCAATAAGTAACAATTTCTGCATGGTGTGACACAAAACTATAGCTCTCCTGGGATCGGTACTGTTCATACCAAACTTCTGAAAGCAACACCCAAAATCTAAATAGGACTGATGTGCTCATGTCTTCCCTGTTTGAGGAAACCTGCTTCCCACAGCAGAATACTACAGCAGCTGGTTTAGACTCAGGAACCAGTCTCTCCGTGTTTTAAAGGAACATAATTAGTAGTACTAGCCCAAATGATGCCCTCTGCTAGATGGCTAGACCTTGGGTTTCCTCCTAGCACTGTGCTTCGCCACCTTCTTACCAGACCAATCACCCAGCAGAATATTTACTTTGGCACCAGTTCCTCTGTAGGAAAACACAGGTGTGTGTGTGTGTGTATTAAAGAGATGGGGCAGGGGTGTGCTGCCAAGAACCCACTGAACCAATATTTCCTTCCCAGCAGGTCCTAACTACTGTAGATTAGTCCCAGCTAATACATCCAGATTACTGGCTGTTTACAATGGCCTTCTCAAGAAAATAGATCCTGATACAAGCAAATTCTGAAATGAGTAGTGAAAGCTGAAGTTGTCCGAATGGTTTTTTAAGCCATTCATTTTGCAAGAATGACTCTATGACAGACAGAAAATCATGCGCTTCACCGAGGAGCCCTCCGATGCCTCCTGGATCCGGTTGCTGTGGTTAGGTTCTTACCTCATCATCTGCTTTTATAGACTTAAGTGTCATCAGGAGCTGAAAGCGGAGCAAGTTGTTTGTTCCGAAGGTCTGAAGTTCCAGCAGCTTGCACAGGGCCACCAGCTGGGGTCGATCTAAGTGTTCTAGGGCTAACTGGTCCTCGAAGAGTTTGGAAAAGCCAACTATCTCCTTAGTGCTGGGCCTGTGGCCTGTTTGGACCTATGCAGTGGGACAGAAGCTGATTAAAATGTGTTTCTTCCTTAACATAAACCTAACAGACTATTTGAAAGAGACGTCAAGTCAGAAACTTTATGTGTGCCTTGTATGCATACTGGGGTCAATGCCAAGTCCAATAACCATTCTTCTCCCCACAAAATAGCTTTCTAAAATCAAACCTAGTCACTAGAAAAATCAGGATTATTTCAGTTGGTACTCATCTTTCTTTTTTCTTTTTTTAATGTATGTATTATGTATGTATCTGAGTGCTCTACTTGCATGTACACCTGCCTGCCAGAAGAGAGCATCAGATCCCAATGTAGATGGTTGTGAGCCACCATGTGGGTGCTGGGAATTGAACTCGGGAACTCTGGAAGAGCAGACAGTGCTCTTAACCTCTGAGCATATCTTCAACCCCCTCATCTTTGTTTTCAAGGTGATTACTTTAGGGTAGATTTTTTTTAAACTACTCTAAATGTTTAAATGTTGTATATTTATAATTTAGATATGTGGCATTTCAAATATTCTGAACAATCTGGATGGTTCATGATAAAACTCCAGGCCAGAACTCGCTAGCCTAGGATGAGCCTTGACACCTGTTTTACATAGGAAGAAAGCTCTGTCGATGCGTCTCCCAACTTGGCTCGGTTTCTCTTCACCATTTCTTTTATTGTTTCTTGTAGGAATTTTGCTAGTTCCAATTTGGCAGCCATCTTCTTTTTCTGCTTTTCTTCCTTAATAAAAGAGGAAAAAATTAATCATAGCAGCAGGCTACTAATAAGGAAAATACCTCCACCTTGCTGTTGTACATTCCCATAACACATATTGCAGTAACACCGTTAGCAGACAGGTCTGATTAAGTATTCATAAGAAGCAGACCATTGGAAAGGAGCTCCTCTTGAACTTACCTCCTTTGTCTTGCATTTACTCCTCATCAATACCATGATGACAAACCTATCAACCTCACCTAGGCTGCTATTAAGCCAATCTCTGGTACACAGTCCTAGATTTGCTCTACAAACAGTACTCAGGAACTAACTCTATGTTGGTCAGGCTTACAGCTTAAATAGAAAAGATATAATTATGGAGCTGGAGAGAAGGCTTAGAGGTTAAGAGCAGTGACTATTCTTCCAGAGGCCCTGAGTTCAATTCCCAGCAACCACATGGTGGCTCACAACCATTTATAATGTGATCTGATGCCCTCTTCTGGTGTGTCTATATATACAGATAGAATATTATATACATAATAAATAATCTTTTTTATAAAAAGAGAATATATAATTATAAAATTGTGTTTTATGCACAATAATAGATTTGAAAAATCACTATATAGAAAATAATTAAATATCCATTCTTTGTTTTGAGACAGGGTTTCTCTATAGATCCCTGGTTGTTCTAGAACTTATGTACTCCAGGATGACCTCAAACTAAAGATCCACCTGCCCCTGCCTCCTGAGTGTTGAAATTAAAGATGTGTACCACCACTCTGATTTAATGTACATTTTTTCCCCCTGAGACTGGGTTTCTTTGTGTAGCCTTGGCTGTCCTGGACTCACTTTGTAGACCAGGTTGGTCTCGAACTCTCAGAGATCCGCTTGCCTCTGCCTCCTGAGTGCTGGGATTAAAGGCGTGCACTACCACGCCCGGCCTTAATGTACATTATTTTTTTTTAAAGATTTATTTATTTATTATTATGTATACAGTGTTCTGCCTGCATGTACAGCTGCAGGCCAGAAGAGGGCATCAGATCACATTACAGATGGTTGTGAACCACCATGTGGTTGCTGGGAATTGAACTCAGGACCTTTGGAAGAGCAGGCGGTACTCTTATCCACTGAGCCACCTCTCCAGCCCCTTAATGTACATTCTTAAGACACTGTTGACCAGTAGTTACTAATTCTCATCCACTGTCAGAAATACAGTGGTAGAATTTTGGAATAATCATGGTCAAAAGGCTGGGTACAAGGTAGAGAGAAGCAGATACAGTTAAGTCTCCATCTTAACTGGACAGTTAAGTTCAATTAAGCAGGAATAATTAAGCCCCCAGTCCCTCTTCTTCCTGGATTCAAGAACATTTTCATTGGAATGCTGTCAGTTCTTTCTGGATCCTGACTATTTTAAATGTAGGCAAATTAAGGCCTGTAATTCTAGCAGCTTGCAGAGAGCATCCATTGAGAGTTTAAATAAATTAAACCATCTCTAGGCAGTTAAAGATTATAATTTGATTTTCCACTTTAATCTCAAATGTAGGCCTAGGGTGATAGCTCACTGGCAGAATGCTTACCAAGCATGCAGGAGGCCTTCAATTCTATTCCTAATATGACTAAAAAAAAAAAAAAAAAAAAAAAGAAGCTAGGTGGCTAGGTGTGGTGGCACACACCTTTAATCCCAGCACTCAGGAGGCAGAGGTAGGCAGATCTCTGTGAGTTCCAGGCCAGCCAGGGCTATGTAGAGAGACCCTGACTCAAACAAAAGATAAAAGACAAAAGGAACTTCTTCAGTCCCTTATTCTTGTTGCCAACTTCATGGTTTAGGCTCTGCTTGCTTCCTTCTCTTGGCTCTCTCCCCTTCAGTCCTCTGCCAGCAAAATTATTTTCCTAAAATATAGATCTAGTCATGCCACCCAGTCTTGCTTTAAGTTTTAGTTTTCTATTATTCACTGTCACTGAAGGTAAAGTTCAAATTCCTTTAAGTGGACAGGGCTTTCCAACCTGACACCCCTTCATCTCTCTTCGTCGGTTGAACCTTGGAGCAGCCTTCTGCTGCTAGACTTACAGACTGTGGTAACGTTTCTCCCCTCACTGAGCCTCCATTCCAAATTTCCTTCATGAAACCTTCTCTTTCTTGTGTTTTAGACAACACGGCCCAGTCTCGCTGAGAGACTTCATTGTCCCTTGGAGGGCTTTGCTTCCATTTTTATGGCATTGTCTAGTAGAGACACAGAGTATGGAGGGCAGGAGAGCTGCTTCTGTAACCTGAGTCCTTTGTGGTCACCAAGGTGCCTTCCCTAATAATCCTCATGGAACTGAAAGTCTGTTTGGCTGAATAAATCACACCTAGTGCTCACTAACCAAAGTAACGGTAGATGTTGGTTTGTTTATTTGTTTTCCAAGACAGGGTTTCTCTGTGTTAGCCTTGGCTGTCCTGGATTTGCTTTGTAGACCAGGCTGGCCTCAAACTCACAGCGATCTGTCTGCCTCTGCCTCTGGAGTGCTAGGATTAAAGACATACACCACCACACCCGGCTACATGTTTATTTTTATTTTAAATAAACTTTCAAAAAAGATTTTTACTTTACATGTACGGGTCGTTTGCCTGCATGCGTGTCTGTTCACAGGGACCAGAAGGCAATGGGTATCTTGGAGCTGTAGTTACACATGGTTGAGCCGCCACGTGAGTGCTGGAAATTGAAACTGGGTTCTCTGCAAGCTCTTAAACTCTGAGCCATCTTTTCAGCTCTTTATTATTTTTTTGGAATTCAGTATGTAGACCAGGTTGACCTTGAACTCAGAGCTCCTTTTTTCCTTTCTTCTTTCCTTCACTCCTTCTTTTTCTTTCTTTTCAGCAGTTAAAATAACTGTAGAGGCTGGGCGGTGGTGGCGCACGCCTTTAATCCCAGCACTCGGGAGGCAGAGGCAGGTAGATTACTGTGAGTTCAAGGCCAACCTGGTCTACAAAGTGAGTCCAGGACAGCCAGGGCTAAACAGAGAAACCCTGTCTCAAAACAAGACAAAACAAACAAACAAAAAAACTAAACACTTATATATCCATAAATAATTATTAAAGCTATGCCTTTTCACTGAACTTCAGTATTTACTTTTTTATGTGATGGATCCCCTGAGAGTGGAGTTATAAGTGGTAGTGAGAGGCCATGTAAAGGAACTGGAAGAAAAAAAAAAAAAAGAAGAAGCCGGGCATGGTGGCGCACGCCTTTAATCCCAGCACTCAGGAGGCAGAGGCAGGCGGATCGCTGTGAGTTCGAGGCCAGCCTGGTCTACAAAGTGAGTCCAGGACAGCCAAGGCTACACAGAGAAACCCTGTCTCGAAAAAACCAAAAGACCAAAAACAAAACAAAAAAAAACCAAAGGAACTGAAAGAGGTTCCTCTGCCAAGAGCAGTCAATTCTCTTAACCACTGGGCCATCTCTCCAGTCTCTCAAGGAAGAATCCAGTCTGAAAAGTGTGTGATTCCGATTACATGGTATTCTGGAAAAGGCAAAACTACAAAGTAAAACATCTATAGTTGCCAGACTGAAGAGAAACACAGTGGATACAAACAGGTAGAGCGCCTGTCAGTTTCAGAACAGTGAGGCCTACTCCATGTGACTCTGTGACAGTAGACAGGACAGTCCTGCGGAGGTGACAGAACTGCACACCCCAGAGGGAACCCCACAGTTAAGTGTGTGCTTCCATTAATAGTAGTGTATAATAAATTGACATAGTTACTCGGTTGTAACATGTACCACACTGGCACAAGTTGTTGCTAGCAGGGGGAACCTACAAAACTGCTCTAAAGCCAAAGTCTGTTAATTTTTTAAAGAAGAGTTTTAAAATCCTGTATACCTTTTTGGATTCACTTTCAAAAGTTGATGGCAACATGTCTGGGAAGAGCTTCAGGAACACTGGTATCAAGAATTCCATAAAAGGTACAATTATGAACACCATAAATGGAACCAAGCGGAAGACATCAGCACAAGTTCTCAACAGCTGAAGAGACAAACACACAAGCAATATTATATAGAGGACATGCCCGGACTGCTCCAGACAAGCACCACCGAAACAAAGTGTATAAAAACGAAGGTTTTCCACGGCTGAAAAGGCAGTGTTTTCTCTTCAACGTAGCTCTGTAGTAGTATCTATGGGCTGGCTATCCTCAAAGGAACCTATGACAATTGATACGTATTAATGTATCTCTTAAGGGTCCACATTTTAATAATGTAATATTAGTTAAATTTTCCTTTTTGAGATGAGGGCTATTTACTACGTTGTCCAGACTTCTCTTAAAATCCTGGGCTAACTGCTCCTCCTGTCTCAGTGTTCCCAGGTACCTATGGTTAACAATATGTTCTATTGTACTGTTTTTAAAATGTACACATATATTTAACATATTAAATATACAAATGGGGGGCTTGAGACAGTGTTTCTCCGTGTAGCCCTGACTATCCTGGACCTCACTCCTGCCTTGAATTCAGAGATCCTCCTGTGTGCTGGCATTAGTGTGTGCCACCACGGCCCAGCTAGAGCCATTGCTTAGATGCTCAGGGCCCTGCGTCCCATCCTCAACTTTGTATGAAGCTTTGGTTTTTGATCAGTATTTATAATTTCTACTTTAGGAGGGTGGGGAGTGCCCTGCATCAACCCAGCATGCTAAGAAAGTTACTTAAGGATTAAAAATATATATTTTTTTATTATTTATTTCTGTGATGTGTGTGTGTGTGTGTGTGTGTGAATATGCCCAAGGAGGTGAGAAAGATATAAGCTTCCTGAAGCTGGACTCCCAAGCAGTTGTGAGCTGTCAGCTGTGGGTGCTGGGAATTGAACTCAGGTCCTCTTCAAAAACACTATGTGCTCTTAACTACTGAGCCAGCTCTCCAGCCCCAGCTAAGAATTTTTGTTTTGTTTTGATTTGATTTATTACTTATACAGTGCTCTGCCTGTGAGTACACCTGCAGGCCAGAAGAGGGCACCAGATCTCATTATAGATGGTTGGGAGCCATCATGTGGTTGCTGGGAATTGAACTCAGGACGTTTGAAAGAGCAGCCAGCGCTCTTAACATCTCTCCAGCCCCCAGCTAAGAAATTTTAAGATGAAGTTTTAGTTCATTATCATTTCCCATTTCCAGTATGATTCTTGCCTACCCTTCGCCTCTCTCGTCTGGTTAGCACCTGTCCATGCAGCAGCCTCCAAACTATTCTGGCAGCAACTTTCGTGTCAATCCAAAGTAAATAGAATCCATTGTAATAGTATTTAAGTTCATCCATGATTTTTTGTCTCAAAGACCGCTTTTCTTCTGTAACTTCTTTCTTAGCTTCTTTGGTAGGCTGAGGGCTTGTCACCTTTGGCTTTCCTGGGATTTGCTCCAGCTGAGGTTTACCAGGGACATTGTATAGCCAGCAAGTCGATGTGTGCAGTTTTTGTATTAGTCTAGTTCGTAAGGGATGGACCTTGTTGCTTGGCAGACTGGGATAGGAGTACTTCCTGCTTCCATAGTTTTTCATATAGGTTGTACGTAAATGAGAATCTGGCAAGTGGAGAAATGCAAGTGATGGGGAATGAGAGCAGGAAGGATAGACAAAATGGTTAGGCAATCTGGAAAGAAAGGATAACATTCTTTCAGTGGGATGTATTATTACAAACTACAACAACAAAAAGATATTTTATCTAGTTAAAACAATATGCCTGTAAGCAACTAATGTTTATTAATGAATGAAATGCAAGTGTGTGTGTGTGTGTGTGTGTGTGTGTGCGCATGTGCGTGCACGCGTGTGTGCGCGCGCGTGCGTGCACGCATGTGTGTGTGTGTGTGTGTGTGTTCTCTATCATTATGCTACAAGCCCCCACCTCCAACCTGCCCCTACTCCCTCCCCAGCCAGAAATACAACTTTTTTTTTTTAACTGATGTTGAGCATATTTTTAATCCCAGGACTCAGGAGGCAGAGGCAGGCAAATCTCTGTGAGTTCGAAGTGAGCCTGATCTACAGAGTGAGTTCCAGGACAGCCAAGGGTACACAGAGAATCCCTGTCTTGAAAAACCAACCAACCAACCAACCAACCAACCAATCCGACATCGAGACAGGGTTTCTCTGTGTGGCACTGGCTGTTCTGGAACTCCTTCTGTAGAGCAGGCTGGCCTGGAATTCAGAAGTCTGCCTGCTTCTGCTTCTGCTTCTGCCTCGGCCTCCCTAGTGCTGGGATTAAAGGCATGCGCCTCTGTGCCCAGCTAAAGATTTAACTTAAAAAAAAAATTCATTTTTTATGTTATGTACATTGGTGTTTTGCCTGTATTTGTGCGGGAGTCAGATCCCCTGGAACAGGAGTTACAGACAGTTGTGAGCTGCCATTTTGGTGCTGGGAATTGAACCTGGGTCCTCTGGAAGAGCAGCCAGTGCTTTTAACCACTGAGCTGTCTCTCCAGCCCCTAATTTTTAACTTCTTAAGCAGCTGAACTGTGCTCAATCATTGAACACATTCTTATGAAAAATATTAGTAAGCCAATTCCAAAGAGTAATTTGCTATAGTAAATTACAAGTTCTGAAACGTAATTTCACTATCTAGAGGCCAGTGAGCTAGTTCAGGTGTGTAAAGGCACTTGACTTCAAACCCTGGCCAAATCCTTAGGACCCAGATGGAGGAAGGATGGATAGTGCTGACTCCTACAAGTTGTCTCCTGATCTCCAAAAGGGGGCTAGGGCATGCCCTTTTCGGTAATTAAGTAACAAAAAAATTTAAACACCATCATAGACAAAAAAATATCTATTTGAAAACTTTTTTCTGCCAGGGATGATGTTTAGTAGTATTGTCTCTAGCTAGTTTCATAAAATAGATGAAAGATCTGACTTGTGTTGTTGGGCTAGTCTATTGATAACAAATGTTTTTTGTTTATTTATTATGTATACAGTGCTCTCCCTGTATGTATACCTACACGACAGAAGAGGGCATCAGATCACATTATAGATAGTTGTGAGCCACCATGTAGTTGCTGGGAATTGAACTCAGGACCTTTGAAAGAGCTGACAGTGCTCTTAACCTCTGAGCCATCTCTCCAGCCCTGTTTTTTGTTTTGTTGTTTTGTTTTGTTTTTTGGCTTTTCGAGGCAGGGTTTCTCTGTATAGCTCTGGCTGTCTTGGGAACTCACTCTGTAGTCCAGGGACTCATAGAGAGCCACCGGCCTCTGCCTCCCATGTGCTGGGACTAAAGGCGAGCACCACCACAGTTAGCAACAAAGAATGTTTTAATGAAACAACTTCATAGTCCCTAATCACATAATATTGCTCTGTCCATGTGTCTATGGACTCTCTGAAAGTGATGAAGCACAATCCCCCTAAAATTCCTCAAAAGTATTTACAAATAAAAATTGGAATTAAGCACCCCAACCAGTAGAGTTTTTTGTTTTGTCTTTTTGTTTGGTTTTGCTTTGCTTTTTGGTTTTTCAAGACACGGTTTTCTGTGTACCAACCAATGGTTTTTATATTCTAATACTGTAGTTAAAACCAGAACATAAGACCTTAAAAATAGAACACATTCAAATAAAGACAACAGCAGGCCTGCAGCAAGTCATAGTGGTGCACACCTTTAACCCAGAACTCAGGAGGCAGAAGCAGGTAGATCTCTGTGAATTTTGAGACCACCCTGGTCTATATAGTTAGTTCTAGGACACAGTTACAAAGTGAGAGAGACCCTGTCTCAAAACAATAGCCCTCTTTCCCCTCCCCCCCCCCCAAAAGAAAGAAAGAAAAAGAAAGCTACTGACAAGGAGTTGGTTGGTTTTTGTTCTTGGCTTTTTCCCATTCTTTAATCCAATTTTTGTTTTGTTTTTCAAGACAGGATTTCTCTGTGTAATCCAATTTTGGAAACGTATCAGTATATACATTCTTTAAATGGCCAAAAGGGAAAATACACAATGAATGCAGCAAGTAGTGAGATTTGAGGAATATTTTTCTGAATACATACAAGAGACCTCAGATAGGAACATGTCCTGGGCTGAGCTTGTTCATGAGCCATTTTTCTCCTTTTTACACCTGAGGTCCTCATGTACTATCTCAATAATAGAAACGCCACTCTCAAACAGCTTGCATTCTAAAGCAGTGTAAATTTAAATAGGTTCTTCCTAAGAATGTATTTAAAACTCACCAAGGTTTTGTGTACTAAGCCAATCCTTTTGTTGTTTTCTTTTTTCTATTTCTCTTTTTGAGACAGGGCTCGGTATGTAGCCCTAGCTGGCCTTGAACTCACAAAGATCAGCCTACCTCTGCCTCCTGAGTGCCAGGACTAAAAGCATGTGTCACTACATCTGGCAGGGAGCCAATCCTTTTACAACACATATTTTCCATAAAGATGCATGAGTTCATATACATATTTGTGGGAAATTCCAAGCCTTACCTTGTCCAGAAAGTAGCTAAGAATGAATTGTAACTGTAGAAGGCCATATTTATTTTTTGTTTCAACTAACCAACACAGAGACCTAGGCAAAAGAAGTAAACAACTTAGCATTTTTAAAAGGCATCAATTAAATACCAGATTTAGGTGTTAACTAATGCAAAGAAAAAAACGTGCATATTCAAGGTGTAAAATTGCCTTCAGGTTCCTTTCCAACAGCTAACAGTATTTTCTTGGCTCTGGGTTTGAAAATGGTACTTTTGCGATCCCAACACACAAAAATGGGTTCTAAGAAGATGATCGTGAAGACGATATGGCCTCCAAAGGCTTTTTTATTTCTGGTCAATAGTGTCTAGTATCTACTGCAACTGTTAAAAGGAGAAAGACATCTTTAATTGTAACCAGAAAATACAAGTAGAAAGTAAACATCCTGGATTTAGTTCCCACCAACCTAAAAGTTCAAAAGTATTCACTAATTTCCTGTGTGAACAACGAAGACATAATGGTACCTACAAATGGCTCAAACGCAGATGGAAACGGATCCCATCCTAGTGTTATCTCCAGAACCCTTCATCTAAAACCGTTCTCCACCCGGAGCCGCTTTTTAGCTACTGGCAACAAGCCTGCTATCTCGCAATCGCCGAAGGGAGGTTCCCCGCACAACTCTTCCCCCATCCCATGGAAACTTCAACCGTAAAGCTAACACCGCGAACCGGGCTCAGCACCTTGGAAACGAGCCCCACAGCTGACGGCGCTCGCCGGTGGGGGCCGGGCCTGCTGCGGAGGCTTCCCAGCCCTGAGCTCCCGGCCACTCCCAGGCAGTCGCCCCGCCGTTTCGGGGAGCCCTACGCCCAGCGCTGCGGGGTTACCTTTGCACCCCACGCTCGCTGCACCGGTGCAAAAGGCGCCCTGGGCTCTCCGCCGGCCGCCTCGGAGGGATGTGGGGAGGACTGTTGTGGGTCGGGGATTGCTGGAGTAGGGTTAGGTACACCGTAGGGACGAATGTCGGCAGGACGCCAAAGTTTAGGGGTCAGGTGGGGGGGGGGCTGAGAGGGGGATGTCAGAGGCAGCGCGCGCCGGCTACGGGGTATCTGGAACCCCAAACCCTACCTTCCCAATTCCTCCCCGCCCCCAAGTTAGAGGGACCGGAAGCTCAGATTCCCTGGTTCCACCTCCTGCGCCTCGCCCTGTGACATCACTCTGAGTGACGATGCTACCATCCAATGAGCTTTCAAATTCTGGGAAGGGCTCGTGTCCTTCACGGTAGCCTCGCAGAAAGCAGCAAGGTCCCCGCAGGGGCCGGTGAAGTGACTTTTGGGTTGGAGTTAGTTTAGGAAGCGGCTGTACTATATAACCGAAGCTGTGTTTTTCCCCAGTCAGCCCACATTCTGAAGTCTCCTTGGCTAGCTCGAACCCTTTGAATGAAGGCTCTACCAGAGTAATATCTTGATAGTCGCCTTGGTAACCCATCTTGGAGTCACTAAGGACATCCCTTTGATGTTTCTGCTCCTCTCCCTTCTATCTCCGAAACTGTCTAGAGGTCTCGGGTTGGCGGAGGAGGTTGTGCGGTCCTCGTGGAAGAAAAGCAGCAATGAGAAAGAGGACATCTCTCTTATACAGGGCCGAAGGCTGGAATGCTGCTGAAATCTTCATACGGGATTTACATTTCACTAAAGTAATTGGTTTTTAAATATCACTTATCATTAGCTTGTGTAGAAATCTCATCATTTAAAATAGATTCTACAGTAGCTGTTAAATAAGAGGCATTGCGGGATTGAGGAGACTTCAGTTCCTCGGATGGGCAACAAAGCCATCTTTGGAAAGTAAGTTCTGAAAGCATTCTTGGCCCCATTCATTTATCCGGCTTTTAATTCAATTTCTATTGCTTGATTGATTTTTCAAGATTGTGCCTGCCTTCCCAGTGCTATGATTACAAGTGTGTACCACTACGACCAGCTTTGGCTGTTTGTTTATTTTTGTTTTTGTTTTTTGAGACAGGGTTTCAGTATGTAGGCCTGCCTGGTCTGGAACTCATGTAGTAGGCCAGGCTCGCCTTGAATTCACAGAGATGCATTTACCTGGGCCTCTAGACCGCTTGGATTTAAGCCACTATCCCTGGCTCAAGCTTTCTTCAATCTCTCTCTCTCTCTCTCTCTCTCTCTCTCTCTCTCTCTCTCTCTCTCTCTCTCTCTCTCTCTCTCCTTCTAAGCCCTCTGATGATAAAATTATGAGCTGTACAAAATAGAATAATTTTTGAGGACCGGGTGTGGTAGCATATGTCTTTTATCCTAGTATTTGAGAGGCAGACAGGCGGATCTCTGAGCTCAAGGTCAGCCTGATCTACAAAGTGAGTTCCAATACTTCCAGGGCTACACAGTGGGATCCTGTTTCAAAGGAACCAAAAAAGAAAAGAGAAATGCAGGACACTTTTAATCCACAAAAGTATATTTCAACTAAACCAAATGAACTACTTAAAATAAGCAAAACTTCTCAGTTTGGCCGCTAGGGGTCCCTTTGTGCATGCCCAACAGTTTTCCACATAGGGGTGTCATTTCACAGTAGTTCTTTAAGTAGAATTAAAATTTACAAAACTTATCCTTTACCCCCTCCTCCTCCTCCACCGTGAGACAGGGTCTTACTATGTAGTCTTTGCCAGGAACTCACTATGTAAACCAGACTAGCCTTGAGCTTGCTGAACTCCTCCTGCCTACCAAGTAAAGAAGTGCACCACGATGCTAGGCTTAAGCTTTATTTTTTTCTCCCTGAAAATTGTGATGGTAAGATTCCCCCCCTCCCCGTGATGGTAAGGTTATGAGTCCTACAGTAATTATTTTAATATTGATTGCTTGCGAAAACATTCTTATTTCCCAATGAGATATTTTATATTAGAAAATTTCTTTATTTCTTGTTTTATTTTTTTGTTTTGTTTTTGTTTGTCTGTCTTTCAAGACAGGGTCTTTCTGTGTTGCCTTGGCTGTCCTGGACTCACTTTGTAGAGGAGGCTGGCCTCAAACTCAGTGATTCACCTGCCTCTGCCACTCAAGTGCTGGGGTTAAAGGCGTGCACCACCACGCCCGGCCTGGAAAATTTCTTATTCATGCATTATATTCACATAGAAACAGGCACAGTAAAATTTATTAAATATTAATAAGCCAGATGAAGTATTCCTATTCATGCATTATATTCACATAGAAACAGGCACAGTAAAATTTATTAAATATTAATAAGCCGGATGAAGTATTCCATGCCCAATATTTGAAACATGAAGTAGATGTCCTAGTATAAGTTAGCAAACTTTAAAAAAAAAAAAAAAAAAAAGAGGAGGTTAAGTAAGAGCCCTTCTTGAGCCGGGCAGAGGCAGGCGGATCGCTGTGAGTTCGAGGCCAGCCTGGTCTACAAAGTGAGTCCAGACGGCCAAGGCTACACAGAGGAACCCTGTCTCGAAAATCCAAAAAAAAAAAAAAAAAAAAAAAAAAAGCCCTTCTTGAGCTGGGCACGGTGGGCACATGCCTGTAATCACAGCACTCGGGAGGCAGAGGCAGGCGGATCGCTGTGAGTTTGAGGCCAGCCTGGTCTACAAGGTGAGTCGAGGATAGCCAGACAGCCAAGAAGGCTACACAGAGAAACCCTGTCTCAAACAAACAAACAAACAAACAAAACAAAAAACAAAACCAAAAAAAATCCTCTTTTTATGAAACCCATTTATTAAAAAAAAAAAAAAAAAAAGAATACTTTCTCCAGTTTTGTATACTTTATCAGGTTGACAATTTGGTGTTCAGGATAAATGTAATATATATGTCCCTCCAAATTTTACCACTGTAAGTTAGAGAAACCTATTCTGTTCCTGTCTTGATAAGCATGTTTTTGCTTATTTGCTGCTGAAAAAGATTAAGCATGAGGGCTGGAGAGATGGCTCAGAGGTTAAGAGCACTGGTTGCTCTTCCAAAAGTCATGAGTTCAATTCCCAGCAACCATATGGTGGCTCATAACCATCTATAATGAAATCGGGTGCCCTCTTCTGCCATGCAGGCACACGTGCAGGCAGAATACTATATAAATAACAAATAAATTAAAAGTAAGCATGAGCTGGGAGCGGTGGTGCAGGCCTTTAATCCTAGCACTTGGGGAATCTCTGTGAGTTTGAGGACAACCTGGTCTATAAAAGGAATCCAGGACAGCCAGGACAACACAGAGAAACCCTGTTTCAAAAAACAAATGAACAAACACAAACAAAAAAAAAGTAAGCATGTTTCTAATGTCACAATTTTTTTGCTTTGTTTTGTTTTTGGTTTTTGTTTTAAAATTAAAAAGTACTGGCCCCCGACATGGTAGCACACACTTTAACTACAGTACTTGGGAGGCACAGGCAGGAACTATGTGAGTTTGAGGCCAATCTGGTCTTCATAGAGAGTTCCAGGACAGCCAGGGACAGAGTCTCAAAAATCATCATCATCATTATAATGATATCAGTGGAATTATTTTAACAAACATTTAATGCCCATTAAAATCATTGAACTGTAGAGATGGCTCAGCAATTAAGAGCACTTGCTCTTGTAGAGGCAAAGGTTCGATTCCTAGCACCCACGTGGTTGCTCACAACCATCCATCACATCAGTTCCAGCAGACCTGACACCTCTTCTTACCTTCCTGGGGACCTGGCGTGCACTAGGTGCACAGATACACATATGAGCGTAACACTCATAAAATTATAAAATCTTGGCGTGGTGGTGGTGGTGGCAAAGGCCTTTAATCCCAACACTTGGGAGGCAGAGCCAGGTGGATCTCCGTGAGTTGGAGGCCAGCCTGGTCTACAAGAGTGAGTTTCAAGACAGCCAGAGCTGTTACACAGAGAAACCCTGTCTCGGGGGAAAAAGAAAAAAAAACCACACACACAAATCTTTAAAAAAATTCTGAGGTGGTATATGAAGAGAAAACACATCAGGAATTTCTCGTAATGGTAAGTAGCTCAGGCACTTTGTAATCTCTATGGGGAGGACTTTGTAGTGACAGGGTTCTGTAATTCTCAGAACCGAAAGCAAGAGTGCATATCGGTTTCCTCGTCTGATCGCAACGTAGGTTTCCTTTGTAAGTTCATGCGTCTGGGTGGAACGTTCTGAGTAACTACCAGGTCCCAGGAAACTACATCTGCACGCCCCTTCAAGACTGTTTACCCGGCCCTGTCACTGCTTTACTCGAATTTCCTAGAATGGGGAGGGCTAGGGGTTTGCAGAGCACTACCCCCTCCCTCTCACTCTCGGGTGCTCCGCTCCGGGGACAAATACCCCCACGTCACTCAGTGCGGAGGTCTGGCCCGGGAGCAGCGCAGGGTCCGGGCACGTGACCCGCCCGCAGTCCTCGCCGTGGCCCGCGGCCGGGGATGCAGTCTCGCTGACGTCCTCCTGGTTACCCACAAGCCTCTGTGCCCTGGTGCGGGCAGGAAGAGGGCAGCCGGGTCTGGTGCCTGCCCGAGGTGCCTTCTGAGTCGGACGCGGGCGCTACCCGGCACCCCCAGTGCTTTCAAACCGGCAGCCTTCCGGCTCTCACCGGGGCAGAAAGGAGAGACTGCCCCGGCTCAAGGCGCTCGTCCTAAAGTGCTGCCGGCGGGAGTCAGGACGCGGGGGTCAAGGCGCTCCTGCTGACAGCTGTCAGGCTGCCGGCGGCGACTCCCGAGCCTTGGCCCTCCCCGGTCTGCGTAATCGCGTACCGGTCATTAGGTTCTTCCTAACATCTAGGAATTGTAGAGCAGGGCCACTCGAGTACCATATGGCGTCTAGTACGTGCTGCAGCTTAGTAAGTATTAGCCTCGCAGGCCCGACCTGGCCGCCCCTCCGCACCACCAGCCCTTCCTGTCCCTCTGCCTCATCGCCTGCGGTCTCGCGTCGGCTCCAGACTCTCGCGCGCCCCTCCTCTCCCGGGTTGACGAGCTTCTTCCTCCTTCGTTCTCAGCGTCCGGCCCCGGACTGCATTTCCCGGCAGGCGCTACGGCCTGTGGCCAATGGGAAGCCTAGGATTTGGCGGCGGCGGCGCCGAACGGGGCGGGGGGGCTTTGTGCGCGGAGGCGGCGGCGGCGGCGGCGGCGACGGCGGCAGCAGCGGCGGCGGCGGGAGCTTGCGGCGAGGAGATCCGGACGGAGGCCGAGGCCGGGGCTGTGTGCCGGGCGCCTGGGAAAGGTGTGCAGCTTCCGTTTGGAGCCCTGGGACCCCGCTGCCCTTCGGGGCCGCCAGCCTCCGGCTCCTCTCCGGCACCAGCAGCTACACGGCGACCCCCGTCCGGCCGCCTCCCCTTCGCTCCGCGTCGCCCGCAGCCTTCCGTCTGCCCGCAAACGAGCCCGGCCGGCCGGGCCGTGGCCCTCCTCAGTGCCGGCCGCCATGGCAGGGGTGCTTGGCGCGGGGGAAATCTAGTCCGAGGATTTCATGCGGCCTAGCTCGGTTCTCTCTCCTGCGCCCGCGGTCCCAGCAGCTGCCGGCAACCTAGCCCCACTTCGGGCCTCCGTGTCTCTCCTGTGATCCTACTGACACGGCCGGGGGGTTAGAATGGAACAAACTGAAGGTAAAGTGCTTGTGTGTATGTGTGTGTGTGTGTGTGTGTGCGCGCGCGTGCGCGCGCGTATGTGTGTGCGTGTGTGTATGTGTGTGCGGTGCGTCAGGGTTGAGGATCCTTGGGGTGGGGGCGACCTAAGACCCAGGCACCCATAACGAGTAAGACCCTGGAAGGGGAGGGGCCGCGGGGTGACCCGAAAGGGTTCGAGGAAGGAAGAGCAGATGGTAAGGTGGGTGTGGAAGGAATTGGGAGGTGGGGCAGGTAGGCTTGGGATATGATGTAGTGGTGCTGAGCTGGGAATTGGGAGTAGAGGTGGGATGGGGGCGGGGATAAGGATGGAAACGGGGGAGGGGGAGGGAAAGAGAAGAGTTAGATTTGGATGGTAGAGACCTAATGCAAATTAGGGTAGGTCTGGAATGGAGTGTGGAAACTAGAGGAGTTGGGGAGGGGGAGGGATAAGGCTGATGGAGAAGCGAGGCATCTGGGAATCAAGGGAGAAACTAGTGGATCAAAGTGGAGGACAAGATACGATCAGGAAATAGGGAGGAAAAATGATTGTGTCAGGAGGCAATAGGAGCATAGGAAATAGACGGAGGAAACTGAAAGACTGGGCTAGGGAAGGACATTAGCTGAGTGTTGGAAGGGATGAGAATTGTCGACCCGGCGTCACAGAGTGTGAGGAAAAGAAGGATGGGGAGTATTGAAGTGTTAGAAAGGAAAGCCTTTTGTTCCTGTATTTGTGTGTATTCTGTCTTGTGTTTCAAGGCTAGAGAAATAGAGAAGCTAGTGGTTATGGGGCTGTGATTGTTGTGAAATGAGGGAGGTGTGGGTGTTACTGTTCTGAGAGAAGAGGAGACGTGTTTGTGTTATGGTAGGGAGGCAGGGAAAGACATGGCCATAATTTGATGGTTTGGGTGAGGGAGTGAAGACTATTCAGATTTAAAGGGGGCAGGGGCAGCCATGTTTGCTACCAGGCACTGCAGTGTAAATAAATTCCTTTTCCTCTCCCGACGTCTGTGTGAATCTGGAACCGACCAGTTCACATTGTTACACCTCCCCTTCTATCCATGAACTTCTCTTACCTCTTGGGTCATTTACAATTACTCATAACCACCAAAGGACGCAGCGATGTTTTCCATCTTGTGTGTTTTGCTGCTTCTTCCTTTCTTTCTCCTTTTCCTTCTGGTTGAAAAAAAAAAAGGCATACTGATAAATTGCAGTGTAAAATTTAACCCTTTCTATAAATTAAAAATGATATATACATTTTTTAACTAACTGAAGAAATTATTACTATCATATTTCAAGCATGGTTGTGAAAAGTCTTAAATATTGATTGGTTTCAGACACCTCAGAAGCAAGTCAACATGGTTTTGTTTGTTTGTTTGTTTTGTTGGCAGTTCTTTAAGTAAACAAGGAAATTGCATTGGTTATTTTACTCGGGGCACTCTTAGAAAGGGGTGGGGAAGAGCAGCCTGTTGTTTGTACGTTATCTGCTTGCTGAATTTAGAATTTTGGAAAATTAGAAATGTTCCTGGTGACAGGTGATATGCATGTTGTTATGAGTAATGTTTTTTACTAGCTTTTTTCCCACCTCTTCCCTTTGCTTTCATGTAGCTGGCTCAATACAGTCTCCAAAATGTCAGTTCAGCCCAGCACTGTGGTCTGTGAAGTAGGCATGGATTCCTTACATCCTCATTGAGATGCCAGCTTTGAGGGGGTGGGTGGGTGAGAAGTTGTGTCACTCTCAGGAAAGCTCCAGTTATTCTTTAATGTATTCAGACATGACTACTTGTATGATCGGAATAGTTACTAAGGGTCTTAAATCCTGACAAAGCAGATAAATTGATTTTGGGCGAAATCTGTTTTCTATTAATTTTGAGAAAGATTCATTATATGCCTTACTTAAGATAATTTTAATTGTGATAATCCAAACTTTAGCTCATATGTTAGTATTGAAACTGTTTTCTAATGCCAGCAAGTCATGTTAATTGTATGGTGGGCTTAATCCATTTGTCCTATATACTGACTCAACAAATCTTAATAGTAATGTTTTCTCAGTTTTTATAGAGTTTGGTGGGAAACTTAAATTTAATATTGTTGGAGTGGTACTTTCTGAGGTTAGGCTTGGTATAAATGTCAGATTTATAACTTGTGGTATTTTGATTGACAGTATATAGCCTGAATTTTTTTCAGACAAGTTTCATTCAAAAAACCATTTAGTATTTACTTGGAATTTATTTATTTTGATGGAAATATTTTATATGTGTTTCTTTGTTGATATTATTTGTAATTAATAAACTTATTTGCTTGAACTATTAGTGCCACCACTTTTAGGAAAATGAGCAATTATATATTACACTAGAAAACATGTATTTGGAAGCTTTAATGAACCCTCTTAGAGTGTTGTGTTCTGGGTTCCTTGGACAGGTATCCGGTCAGTGAAGAAGGCTACTGTATTTATCAGACACCTGAAATTCAAGTCTGCCTTGATTACTGCTGTGCTCATCGTCAGCCTGCTTGGTACTTAAAAACGTTTCTTAAGTTATTTTGTTTTGTGTGTATGAGCATTTTACCTGTATGTCTGTCCGTTGTGTACACATGCATGCCTGGTGCCCAGAGACCAGAAGAGGGTATCTAAGCCTCTGGAATTGGAATTATGGATGGTTGTGAGCTGCCATGTGGGTACTGGGAACTAAACCAGGCTTCTCTGGAAGAGCAGTCAGTGCTTTTAACCACTGAGCCATCTCTCTGACCCTTATACCTTTTTATTTATTTATTGAGACAGAGTCTCATTATGCCCCAGCTGGCCTCAAACTTCCAATATAGCTGAGGCTGACCTTGAACTTCTGACCTTACATTGTCTCTTGAGCATGCTGACAGTGTATGCTAGCATGTCTGGTATATGGAGTGCTGGGAGTCCCACCTAGTGAACAACTAAACTACATACCTTTTTCTTTTCTTTTGAGTGACAAATTAACAAATGGTCTCATATGATTAGATTATGGGAATTTTGAATGAAGGAAGCTAATTTCCCACAAAACTGGTTATTTTTGGCAGAACTGTCCAAAGTGCTTCTAATGACAATAGTTTTGGATTTTTTTGTTTGCGTTTGTTTTTGTTTTTGTTTTTGGAGACAGGGTTTCTCTGTGTAGCATTGGCTGTCCTGGACTCAATTTGTATACCACACTGGCCTCAAACTCACAGTGATCCCCTGGCCTCCGCCTCCCACCATGCGCTGCGAGACTTTACTTTTAACTGCTTTTTGCAAGTGGAGAAACAGGTTAGATAACAACCTTACAAATGTTACTAAATATTTAAATAACAAAGCTGGTATTTGAGTAGAGGTCTTTTAAATTATAGAACTCAGAGAAGCAATCTAGTTCTGTTAGTTTATTCTTTAGAATCATAAAAATAACACATGCTTGTTATTCTAAAATATTTCAAAGGAGGGGAGCAGCACACACCATTAATCCTAGTACTCAGGAGGCAGAGGCAGGCGGATCTTTATGAGTTTGAGGCCAAGCTGGTCTACTGATCAAGTTCAGGACAGCTAAGGCTACACAGAGAAACACAAGCAAAACAAAAATTCAAAAGAATGTGCCCCTGTTTCCACTGTAACTACTTAGAAGTGTCCTAGACAGTTTCTGTGGTTTCACTTAACATGCATAAGCTGGCCTCACACTCTAGTTCTAGAACCCAGGCCTCTCCAAAGCTACACCCTGGCCCATTTTTAGTTTATTTGGTTTTGCTTAGGCTGTCCTCAAACTTGGTATTTTCCTGCTTCAGTCTTCCATGTATCTGAGAGTATGTATACACAGCTCTGGCTGCTGTTCTGTTTTACTCAGTTAACAGGTATGTGGACCTACAACTTTTGTTACAGGGTCAGGTAGTGGTCTATTTGGAATACTACCACTTAAGCTCACCCTTTTGTTTTTTGTTTCTTGAGTCAGGGTCTTTATTAAGTTGTTCTGGCTGGTTGGAACTCCCTATGTGGATTACGCTGGCCTTGAATTCACACCTGCTGCTTCCTCCTAAGTGCTAGGATTAAAGGCATTCGACATCAGGTCCAGGTCCAGCTAACTTAACCACCACCCCCCTTTTTGCTATTATAAGAATATAGTTGATTTTTACTGTATTTGTAACTTTTTGTTGGAATGGACTGATAAATGCTCTAACATACCTTATTTTACAGAGGGAAAACTGAGGCCTATAGGAGTTAAGGCCAAGGCTTTGGTGACAGACTGGTGACTTGGAACTTTACTTCCTTACTACGAAAGTATTGACTGTTCTTTAAAGCTTGAGGTGCGAGGGACTATGCTGAGGTCAGGCAGTGTTAGTATAGTGAGTTCCAGGGAGTTCCGGTGAAGCGAGGGATCACGCCTGTGCTTTTTTCATACTTGGACAAGTAGCATACAGACAAAATGTTTTTATGTGTAATGAATTATATCCAAGCTATCTTGAAGTTTGTGCTTTGTGTAATGAAGTAGGTTTTGGCAGAATTTTCCCTCTTGTAATAAAATTGTCAATGAAATAGTCAGTAATAAGGCAACAAACATTAAAAGTCCAGTCCTGGTCCTAAAGTGACATTGAGAAACACTAGTGTTTTTTGTTTTTGTTTTTTAATGAGCTGAAAACACCCAATTTAAAACAGTAGTTTAAAAAATATCTCAGGCCACTTATGGTAGCCCATGCTTTTTTGTTTGTTTTTGTTTTTTGTATTTTTGTTTTTTCGAGACAGGGTTTCTCTGTGTAGCGTAGGGGTCCTGGAACTCGATCTATAGACCAGGCTGGCCTTGAACTCACAGATACTCACCTGCCTCTGCCTCCTGAGGGCTGGAATTAAAGGCACGCATCACCACAGCCCGGCTGTGGCCCATGCTTTTAATCCTAGCCCTCAGGAGGCCTCTGTGAGTCCTAGGACAACCAGGGAGAGTTAGTGAGAGCCTGTCTCAAAAAGAAAAAAAAAATCTCAAGAGACACTGTTGATTTCTTTTTTAAGTTATTTATTCCCATCAAAAAAAGTAGGTGAGCATAAATTCATATCAAATGAACTCACTGCATAGCTCAGGCCAGCCTAACTCATGCCTTTTTCTATCTTAGCCTTTCAACTAAATTAAGAGATTTACAGCTAGAATTACAGTTCTGTGCCACTATGCCCAACTTACTGAGTCTCTTAAAACAAAAAGAGTCTCTCACCTGTTGTAGATACTGAAGATATTAAAATTATTTTAAAGAATTTTTTGGAGATTTTTATTTTTATATGTATGAATATTTGCCTGAGTGTATGTCTATGCACCCTGTGTGTGCAGTGCCCGTAGAAGGTAGAAGGTGTTGGATTCTAGGGACTGGAATTATAGACTCTTGTTAGTTGCCATGAGGGTTCTGGGAACTGAACCAGATCCTCTGGATCAAAAGTTAGTGCTAACTGCTGATCCATCTCTTCGGTCTAGATGTATGCTACCTTTTCTTAAAGTTTATAAAGCCACAGTGATTATGTTTTTTTGGCATAAAGATCAGTGGACTTAGAATCCAGAAATAGATAATTATCAGGAAGAGTTGTCAAATATGAAGCCAAAAGTGGTAAACACTCGGAATCCCAGCACTCAGGATCTTACATTTGAGGCCAGCCTGATCTAAACAGTCAGGCTTTATCTCAAAAAAACAACAACACACACAGAGTTAATTTGTGTCATGTTTATACAGTGCTACACACACTGATCAGTTATAAAAAGGAATAAATGATAAATACAACATGGATGAATCTTGAAATAATTATACTAAGTGAATCTAGACCAAAAAAGAAAGTATATTCTGTGATTCCAAACAAAAGTCATGTGCACACTACTCCACAGTGACAATCACATCAGTCCTAGGAAAATAAAATTGCTAAAGCTTTTTGTTGTTCTTGTGGTTTTTTTGTTTGTTTGTTTGTTTGTTTGTTTTTTCCAGACAGGGTCTCTGTGTAGCCTTGACTAAATTGTTAAAGCTTTAAAAATATTTAGAAGTTGGTCTTCATGATAATCTGTTTTTCAATGCAATGCTGTTTTTAGTTTTCTTTAGGGGAAAAAAGGTATTTTTGAAGAAGCAACCCAAATGATTTATTTTATTTTATTTTTTGTTAATAAACAGCACATCTGGCATTTGGGTCTTTAAATAACTAATGAGATTTATTTCTTTAGACTAATTTTTCATAAATACTAATAAGATGGGGCCTGTTGGTGAGCTGGCCCCGCAGGTGAAGGCACTGGCTGCGAAGCCTGAGTTAGACCCCTGGGACCTAAATGGTGAAAAAAGAGAACTGACTCCTACAAGTTGTCATCTGACCTACATAGAAACTCGCAAATACATTTAAATTTTAAAAATTAAAAAAAGTATATTTACCAGCTAGATATACTAATGTGAACTAACTTTTTAAAAAGTCTGACTTATTTTATTGTGTATGTGTGTATATATGTGCATGTATGTGTGTGGAGGTCAGAGGGACGCTTGAAGGGTTGTTTCTCTCCCGCTCCGAGTGCCAGGCATCAGACTCAGGCAGCGGGGATGTCTAGGCAAGTGTTTGACCCACTGAACAATCTGCCTCGTCCTATCTAGTATATTTTAAAAGCTTATAGTTTCATTTTCATTTTTACCACTCACCTCAGGAAATACATAGTAAGTTCTTTAAGCACTACTATAGCATGTATAATATCTATATAGTGTGACATGAAAAAGTAAAAACCATATTTAAAATTTTGTTAATTAGAAAATGCTGTTTTTACTGGATATGTGTTGTTACTCTTGTAGGACATCTGCCATTAATGAGATATTTGAAAAAGTTCCCTGAAATTCTTAGCTTATTTAAAAATTATAGATGTGGCTTTGTTTTTCTGTTTTTATTTTTGTTGTTTTCTTTTGTTTGTTTTGTAAGATGGGGTCTCCAGTAGCCCAGGCTCGCCTCCAGGGAACTCCCTATGTAGCTGGGAATACCCTTGAACAGGTCATCCTTTTCCCAAGTGCTGAGATATGGGCTTGCAACACTACACTGAACTAGATACGAATCTTTCTTTTTCCTCTTTGAGACAGGCTGGCCTCAGCCTGTTATGTGGCGGAGACTAGTCTTGAAGTCCTGATTGTATCGCCTTCACCTCCCAGGTGCTTGGCCTTACAGACACACATTACCACGCTTCACTACCCGTGGATCTCAGTCTTTACGACTTCCATTGTGGAGAAAATAAATGGGAAAATGAAAAAGAATTATATACATTATAGTTTGCATTTAACCTATATAATAACATTTTGTATGTTACCTTCTTGGGTTATTTTATAAATATCCACACAATAACTCCATTTTTTGGAATGAATTTGAAAGAACAATAATGATTTAACTCGCTAATGGGAGATTTTGAAATTTCCTAGATGCCTCACCAAAAAGACTATCATCTAATACAGAACAAGCTTTCACACTTCACTCTACTTCTTTTTGTTTGTTTGTTTGCTTTTGGTTTTTTGTTTTTTTGAGACAGGGTTTCTCTGGGTAGCCTGGGCTGTCTTGGACTCACTTTGTAGACCAGGCTGGTCTCAAACTCACAGCGATCTGCCTGTCTCTGCCTCCCAAGTGCTGGGATTAAATATGTGCGCCACCATGCCCAGCTTTCACTCTACTTCTAAATTATTATTCTTTTCAAAAAAAATTTTTTTTTGATGTTTTGCCTACATATATGTCTGTATGTGAGGGTATTAGACCCCTAGAACTGAAGTAACAGACAATTGTGAGCTACTATGTGGGTGCTGGGAATTGAACCTCTGTCCTCTGGAAGAGCAGCTAAGCCATCTCTCCAGCCCAAATTATTTTTTTAATGAGACAAATTTTTATTTGTTTGTTTCTTGCATTTAGAATGCTCTTTGGTAACATTTTTGGCCTGATACTGTGTTTGGTATAGCCCTTCTAAGAAAAGGACATTCAATTTACCTTTTCAAGATGAAGTTCTTAGAACAAGTGAATTCTTAATTTGAAGTCTTAATAGCTTTTCAACATTGCAGTATTATAGCCAATTTTGAGGACCTTAAATACTTTACTTGCCATTAAGGCTAGAAACATGGTGCTAGCACTACCAGCTTTTTCTAAATGTCCGCAGAAATGCATTCAGACAAGTAGACCAATTGGCTGGCTCTTACTTCAGCTAATTAATTTTCTTACCTACCTACCTACCTACCTACCTACCTACCTAATCTATCTTGGCTTTTTTGAGACAGGGTTTCTTTCTGTAGCACTGGCTGTCCTAGAACTGGCTCAGGAGACCAGACTGTCCTCATACTCAGAGATTCTCCTGCCTCTGTCTTTTGAGTGCTGGGATTAAAGGCATGAGTCTCCGCTGCTACTGCCACCTATTTATATATGAAATTTATTTATTTTATATACATGAGTGCTGTCTTCATTGCACACCAGAAAAGAGAATCAGATCCCATTACAGATGGTAGTGAGCCACCATGTGGTTGCTGCGAATTGAACTCAGGACCTCAGGAAGAGCAGCCAGTGCTCTTAACAGCTGAACCATCTCTTTAGCCCTATTTATTTTTTGAGACAGAGCTTCTTTGTGTAATCCTGGCTGTCCCGAACTCTCTCTGCTCTCAAATGCAGGGGGAAGTGGTGTCTGCTATAGTTCTAGATACTTTGAAGTCAAAGACAGGAGGTCCCTTGACTACAGGAGTCTGAGAACAGCTTGAACATCTTTGGACAAGCACATCTTAAACGAAGAGGAGGGATGCTGGCAGGGCACAGTGGAGGCACACTTTTTTTTTCCTTCTGTGTAGCCTTAGTTGTCCTGGAACTCCCTTTGTAAACCAGGCTGGCCTCAAATTCACATAAATCTGCCTGCCTCTGCCTCCCAAGTGTTGGAATTAAAAGTGCACATACTGGGCAATGGTGGCACACTCAGGAGGCTGTGATGTGGAGGCCAGCAGTGTGGGCTACACAGTAAGCTCAGGTCAATAAGGACTGTACACCAAGACCTTGTCTCAGGGGGAAAAAGCCTCATGGCTCATTGGGTAAAGGTATTTTCCACCCAGCATGCTAACTTGAGTTAAACCCTGTAGTGCACATGGTGGAAAAGAAAGAACTGATTTTCCTGAGTTGTCCTGTGACTTCTATACATGCGTACATTTCTGCCTCCAATGCACACACATAAGTAAATACAATTAAATGCATAAAAATGTTTTGATTCAGATTTGATTTATAAACACCTTATTAAAAAGAAAAATGTACATGGACAGTGTGTTCTACCCATCTATTACACACTGTAAGAGATTGGCTGTGATCTAACTGACCTTTATCCTGGTAGTTGTTCTGCAGTTGTGTTTGCTTTAAGCCAGTTTAACAAACTGTGTGTGTGGGGGGCCAGGGAGGGTTGGTACATGTACTTGTGTATACGTACTTCTGTGTATAAGCACAGAGTTGTTGGGTATCCTTCTCGACCACTCCCTGCACTTTTGCTTGGAAGTAGGATCTCTCCCTGTTCCTGGATCCTGTGTGGTTTTTTTTTTTTCTTTAGTATTTATTATTTATTCAATATTCTGCCTGAATGCCAGAAGAGGACACCAGATCTCATATATAGAAGGTTGTGAGCCACCATGTGGTTGCCGAGAATTGAACTTAGGACCTTTGGAAGACCAGCCAGTGGTCTTAACCTCTGAGCCATCTCTCCAACCCTTTTTTTCCTTTTTTTTTTTTCTCGCTCGCTTTCTTTCTTTCTTTCTTTTTTTTCCCTAGGCTGTTAGCCAGCAAGCCTTCAACATTTTCCTGCTTTTGCCCCCACAATACTAGGTTTACAAACATGTGTTTGTGAGATCATGACTCACTGATCTAAACTCAGATCCCCATGTCTGTGTAGCAAGTACTGTCAACCACAGTGCCGTCTCTCCAACTCCCTCTGCTTTTAAATTGGGTGGGCAGTGGAGGTGAAGGGCCTAAGTTGAGGTCTGAGTTCCTACCCCCATTTTACCTTGCCATTGAGGATTAATGCTTTTATTATTAAATAGAAATGATTTAGGGTTGTAGAGCTTCAAATTGGGGTGCTAAAGTACCAGACAATAGTAGGCATGTACTTGTTAGTACATACTTCTTAAAAACAGAAATAAAGTACTGGAGGCTAAGGGTGTGGCTCAGTACTGCAGAGCTTTTTGGTGCACAAAGAAGCCCTGGATTTGATTTTCAGCAATAAAAAAGAAAGAAAATGTTATCTACAAATAGGGTTGTCTTTAATCACATATTTAGTGGATAAAGACATGAACTCACTTGGCTACCTTAACAGAAGTTAAAGAATGGTGGAGCAGTGTCTTTGCATAGGTGCGTGGGTGTTCTTAGTAAGAGAATTCATGTTGGTACAAGTATGAACAAGAAGTTAACTTTCCAGTCCAAATTCACGTCCACTGTTGTTATTGTAACATGCATCTATAACTGCACCAATGCTTATTGTTCTGATGAAACAAATAAGTGATACAAAATTTGAATGTAATTGAGCCAAAAACTGGGAAGTGGTAAAACTGGCGAAACAAAACAAAAGGCAAAACAAAACTACAGAAAACACCCAAACATCTTTATAGGAAGTTAAAATTTTACCTATAGTTTTTAGTTTGACATTGCTTAGTACTTTAAAACACCTGTTATTTTTGTCTTTTTTTTTTTTTTTTTTTAACTTGAGGCTAACAGAATCCAAGGTATAAGAAAGTAAAATTTGAACATTTATAAAATTTAAGAACTAATTGGATGTGGTGACTCTTACTTCTAATCCTAGCACTCAGGAGGCAGAGGCTGGGGGGATGTCTGTAAATTCAAGGCCAACCTGGTTTACATAGTTTGAGGATAGCCAAGGCTACATAGTGAGACAGTCTCAAAAAAATAAAAATAAAAATAAATCTATAAGAACTAGTTTCAGAAACTATAATTTTAAGAGTTTTCTAATGAAAACATAAGAAAATATACAATTGGATGTGTTTACTCAATTTCAAAAAGAATAGAATAAGATGACTGATAGAAGTTGCTTAGTTTGGGGCCAGAGATCTGGTTACTTATTTGCTGTTCTTGTAGAGACCCGTTTGTTTTCTAATACCCACAGGGCTCACAACTGCGTGTAAGCCAGTTCCAGGGGATGCTGTACCCATCTGTTACACATGTAGTGTACACAATACACTCAGGCACACATATAAAATAGATATTTTTTAAAAGATGTTGGTTAGTTTGTAGTGATTTCAGTATGAGTCAGCACCCTTGTGGTAAGATACTGGACAAAAACTTAATGCACATCTTCAAGTGGTAACCATGTTTGTTGTAGTCAAGAACAAAGTAAGCACAGCAATGTGAAGGGGAGACTGACTAGATAAGGGAAACAGTGTCTGTTCAGTAAGCGGATGCTTACAAGGTAGTGGAGCTGTAATGTGCTTCAGTCAGAAAGAAGTTGGAACTATTATCTAAAGTGTTGAGTAATTTGATGGAATCATAATGAAGCGCAAGCAGATTGAATGTAATAACAGGGTATATGGTTAAGTGAAATAGATGTAGGTTTACATTCTTTTCTCATTAACTAATTATGGTCACTTTCTGATAGAGGATATTTTAATCTCTTTGAAAATCGTTTTTTCCCCCTAACACTTTGGTTTGTTTGAGATCGGAGTGGGGAGCACTCTCACCATGTAGTCCAGGCTAGCCTTCAGATTCTGAGTGCCACATTATAGGACTGTATATAGCACATTGTAGGTGGGAGATGCCAAGCAAAAATTTAAGGTGAGCAACAAAGCTAACCAGATTGTGAGGTAGCATAGTTATAACTTGAAAAAAAATTTTTTTCTGCTGTTTAAAAATTTGAAAGTGTAAGAAAAAAATATACAGCTTTGGGCATGTGTTTTGATTACTTAGAAACTTTATGAAGGGGCTGGGTGTGGTGGTGCACGCCTTTAATCCTAGCACGGCAGAGGCAGGCGGATCTTTGTGAGTTCAAGGCCAGCCTGGTCTACAGAGTCCAGGACAGCCAAGGCTACACAGAGAAACCCTATCTTGGGGGGAAAAAACCAACAAAACAAACAAACAAAACAAAAGAGAGAAAGAAAAGAAAAGAAAGCTTTATGAAGACAATATGGTAGTTAAGCTGAGTTTATACTTCTAAAAACTTATATAGCTAAGCACTGGATATAAATTGCATTTAATGTTTGATACTGCAAATGAAAGTCATTAAATAATATCAAGACAATTGAGATTTAAAGTTAATTTTAAAGTCATATGTCTGTGTCAAAATAAAAGTCCAGGCTATACATTTGTATATGAACAACTAGGAGGAATGACATCTTCCATTTTGCAGTCATTTTAGATCCTGCATCACTTGGTTTAATCCCTACATAGCAAACATTAAATGAGCTCCATGGTTAAGGACCTAGGTTCAATCTTCAGCACCCACATGGTGACCTATAGCTGTCTGTAACTCCAGTTGCAGGGAACCCAACACCTTCTTTTCTGTAAGGGCATCAGGCATGCACATGATGCACAGACATCCATGCATCTAAGTAACATAAAAATTTCAAAAGCCTCCTGACCAATATATGACTAGAAGACCAGTATACACTTTTACTCTGTGGACGTTCTGTTTGTCTCTGGGTTTACCTTACATTTTATTCTAGCATGTAGTGTGATTGCTTAAGTGTTTATATATGTGGTTTCTCTGTTTTTGTTTTTGTTTTTTTGGTTTTTGTTTGTTTTGTTTTTTTGAGACAGAGTGTCTCTATGTAGACTAGGCTGGCTTTGAACTCACAGAGATTCATTTGCCTCTACCTCTGCTTCTTAGTGCTGAGATTAAAGGTATGTGGCACACGCCTGGATTTCTTTCTTGCATCACAGTATTTCTTCAGAGAGTTCACAACTAACCTCATCTCTGTAAGCATGTGAGGGTGTTTTTATGGGGTTGTTTGAAATTCAAGGTTCATGGTAGAGTTTTGAGGTGGTGGAAAGAACTGAATTTCCTTTTGACATAGAGTCTCTATCTCTAGCCCAGGCTGCCCAGACTTGCTGTGTGTGATTTTTTTTCACTACCAGCAGCAGCTAGAGATTGGCTTCTTTGTTTTCCCCTAACTCTTTAAAAAACTGTAAAACTTCTGTGTTATGTCTTTGTGTGGATATATGCATGAAGATACCTGACTAGGCTGGCTGACGGCATATGGAGCTCATTGTAAGTCGTGACATGGGCACTTGAATGTGAACTCTGCTCTTCTAAGAGCAATGAACTCTTAGCTACCAAGCTACCTCTCAAGCCCAGTGTCTTTTGGTTTGTTTTTTGTTGTTTTTTTGTTTTTTTTTTTTGAGACAGGGTTTAACTGTGCAGCCTGGCTGTCTTGGAACTTGCTCTGTAGATCAAGCCGGCCTCAAACGCAGAGCCTGGCAATAAAATATCTTAAATGTAAACTTATGTCTGTATATTTTGGACTAGTGCATGCTTATAATCCCTGTACTTGGGAGGTGGAGGCAGGAAGATCTAAAGTTTGAGTTCATTTTCAGTTATGCGGTGTGTTGGAAGACAGCTCGGGTTACACGAGACCTTTTCTTAACATTAAAAACCAAACAAACAAAAAGCCAGCACAATCTATGTGGAAAGGATTTTGTTCCTATTCATCTATTTATGTATACTTCCCTTTTCTCTCTCTCCCTCTGCGTCCCCCCAACCCCCCCAATTCTTTCTTTCAATAGGGTCTCATGTCTCCCAGGCTGGGCTGGAACTCACTATGTAGACAAGGATGGATGACATGGAACTTCTGGTCCCCTTCTATCTCTACCTCTCCATTGTTAGGATAATTGTTGTATCCCGCCACATCCGGTTTTATAGGCTGCTAAGGTTCAAAACTAGGATTTCCTGTATGCTAGGCAAGAACTACCAACTGCGGTACATCTCCAGTTCTCCATAGTCTTGGCTGTCTTGGAACTCACTCTGTAGTCCAGGCTGGGCTGGAACTCAGAGATCTACCTGCCTCTGCCTCCCCAGTGCTGGGATTAATCTAGCTACCATGTGCTTGCTTGTGGAAGTCAGAAGACGGTGTTAGTCCCATGGGGTTGGAGTTACAGGTGGTTGTGAGGCTCCATGTGGGTGCTAGGAATTGAACCCTAGATCTTCTACAAAAGTAATAGGCTTTTTAGCCACTAAGCCGACTCTCCAGCCCCTGTACATTCTTGAATGATGAAACAATTATTTAAAATGTGAATGAAGGCCTTTTTATTTAGGAACTTGTTCAGAATAGAGTGTCTATGGGTGTGTGCTCACTTGTGTGGGTGCATGTAGAGGCCAGAGGCTAGTGCTACAGTGCTTTCCATCATTTCTCTACCTTAGATTTGTTTAAAACTCAGAGGAAGGATAGCAGGCTACCAAGAAGAGACTTGATACCCTATGAGCATATACAGGGGGAGGAAGTCCCCCTCAGTCATAGTCATAGGAGAGGGGAGGGGAGTAAGGGGAAAATGGAAGGGAGGGAGGAATGGGAGGATACAAGGGAGAGGATAACTATTGAGATGTAATATGAATAAATTAATAAAATTTAAAAATAAAAAAAATAAAATGCAGAAAGAAAGAAAAAGATCTAATTTATGTATGTGAATGTTTTGCCTGCATGTATGTCTGTATGTGTGTGCAGTGTCAGAGGAGGCAAGAGGAGCGGGTCTGACTGTTTAGAACTGGAGTTACAGATGGTTGTGAGTCCCTACATAGAGGCTGGGAACTAATCCAGGGTCCTGTGCAAGAGCAGCAAGGGCTCTTAACTGCTTAGACCTCTGTAGATCTCCCTCCCCAACTTTATTTTTCTGAGACAAGGCCTTGACTGGCCTGCATCTCCTAGAGATCCTTCTGCCTCTGTCTCCCTCTGCTGGGATTAAAGGTGGTGTGCGTCATCACATCTGGCTCCTTCCACTTTTTCAAAATCAGCAGCATAGTTATCTTCAGTGTTCTTTCTAGCCCTCTTCCATGCACTACTTTATTCATGGGATCCTTGTGATTATTTCAGGCCCAATGGAGCAATGCAAGCTTAGTATGTTGGCATGGTTGTGTTTTCTGCTATCTGTGAATTCATTCAGCAGCTTCTGTGTTCATCTATGGTTATGGTACTAGGAATGGGGGTGCAGAAATGAATGCAGCGTAAGTACTAGGTAGGTTTCTGTTGGTTGATTTTGCTTTCTTTTTTGAGATAGGGTTTCACTACGTAGCCCTGGCTTGTCTTAAACTCAGAGATCTGCTTACCTCTGCCTCCCCCTCCTGAGTGCTGGGATTTAAAGCATATGCCGCTTGGGTAGCTGTTATCAACAATTTCTGTCAGAGATGCTTCTCTTCCATATCAGAAGAAAGTACTGCCACACTTTGCTTTGGATGTTGAAGACATCAAAATTTGCTGGTTATGGTGTCAAACACTTTAAATCCAGTTCTTGGGAGGGAAAAGCAGAGACAGGCAGATCTCTGTGTCTCTGTCTTGGGGGGGAAATAAACTCACAGCCAAACGAACATGAACTTTAGATATATTAACTGGCCAGTCTGTCAATAGTAAAACTGTGCAAAAGATACTTCTTACATTTATGATTTTTGGTATTTAGGACAGAACTTGTATTAATTTGAAATTAATATCAAGTCATTTTCCTTTTTAAGGGAGAGTCATTTTTGCTAGAGGTCAAGATTATTTATTTATTTATTTATTTTTTGGTTTTTTCGAGACAGGGTTTCTCTGTGTAGCCTTGGCCATCCTGGACTCACTTTGTAGACCAGGCTGGCCTCGAACTCACAGCGATCCTCCTGCCTCTGCCTCCCGAGTGCTGGGATTAAAGGCGTGCGCCACCACGCCCGGCTGAGGTCAAGATTATAATATTTTCATTAAACATTATGACAGTTTCTTATAATCCCATTATTAGTGACCAAATTTTAATACACTGATACAAGAGACAGCTTCATAATGTACCCCATATGAATTGTAGCACACTGTCAGTAGTTCTTAGAACATCATGTTATGTAAGATTATATAAGTAGTTAAAATATTATTTTAGTCAATGACTCTTAGATGACATGTTTATATTGTGTATTTTCAGCATTAATTTTTGTATATTTATTCATTTGTGTGTGCTGCATCCATCATGCATGAGTAGAGATTAGAATACAACTTTTGGTGGTTGATTGTCTCTTCCATGTGGCTTATGGGGATTGAGCTCAGGTCATCACTGTCCATATTTTCAGCATTTAATAAAATGCTTTTTAATTTTATTTTTTATTTAATTTAATTTTTGTTTGTTTTTTGAGACAGGGTTTCTCCGGGTAGCCTTGGCTTTTGTAGACTCACTTTGTAGACCAGGCTGGCTTCAAACTCACAGCAATCTGCCTGCTTCTGCCTCCCGAGTGCTGGGATTAAAGGTGTGCACCCCCACACCGGGCTAAATCTTTTTTTGTGAAAATATTACCAGCTAAAATAATACCGCACAATGAAACCATTGAAAAGGTTTAAAAGTAATTGGGGTAAAGTTTACTTTGTTGTTTTTTTTCATAGCGATCTGTTTCTTGCTGATAGGCTTGTGCTAGACACAATGCTGCTGATACTTTATAAGCTTTCTTTACAAGTTCTTTTAGGAAGAAAGCAAATCTCCCTGGGCATGGTGGTGCATGCCTTTAATTCCATACTTGCAAGGCAGGGGCAGGTGAATCTCTGAGTTCAAAGCGAGCCTGGTCTACATAGTGAATTCTAGGACAGCCAGAGCCACATAGTAAGACCCTGTCTCAAATAAACAACAACAAAAAGCAAATATGATACAGGCTCAGTTGGTAAAGTGCTTGCCATACAAGTATGGAACCTTGAGTTTGGATCCCCAGTGCCCACATAAGAATACAGGTATAGCAGTTTCACCTGTGACCCTGAAACTGGGGAGTGAGCAGGTAGGATTCCTGGGAGCTTATCGACCAGCCAGGTTCAGTGGAAGACCTGTCTCAAAAGATAAAAGGGAGAGTGATATAAGAAAATCTCTAGTCTCTGCAGGCATGTACACAAACACATGTACCATCCCACAGGTGCACATAGCCAATCTGTAATTCATGTTAACAAACATTTGGTGGCATGTCAGTAACACTTACACTTCATGGTAATAAAATAGTCTGATGGTTAACCCAGTCCTGTGTCACTAATATGCTTTCTATTAGGATTGACTTATTGAAAATGGGATAGGTACTGCAGTTAGCTGTGGGTCTTCAAAGAGAATCTATTCCAGTGTTCTTAGTACAGACTTCATCCTCCCCTTACTTTCTGGTACCTTCCCCTCCACTCCCAATTATGTGCTGTATTTTCATTAAATGCATATAATTTGATTTCACAGCATTTCAAGAATCCAACTCGCGGGGGCTGGAGAGATGGCTCAGCAGTTAAGAGCACTGGCTACTCTTCCAGGGGCCCTGAGTTCAATTCCCAGCAACCACATGGTGGCTCACAACCATCTATAATGGGATCTGATTCCCTCTTCTGGTGTATACAAAAAAACAAATAAATAAATCTTTAAAAAAAAAAAAAAAGACTCCAGCTCACTTGGTACTTATAACACCGAGAAGCTCAGAAAGTTCTTCACTGAAACTCCTTGAGGTGCTATCTACTGTCAGCCAGCCTTCAGAGAACTTTTGAGTTCTCCTCAGCCTGGAAATGTCTGCTGCTCCACATTTCCTCTTCTTAGCCCTAGGTATTTTCTGCCAGGAGGGACGGACTCTGTCTTGTTTATCTTTTATCTCTAGTGCTCAGGACTTGACATAATGCAGGCGCTGTGTAGGAAGTGATGCACTCTCATCAGGGCTGGTCTCTGAGCGCCACCCCCAGGGCTTCTCTTCATTGCCTTCCTCCCTGCTATTGTAAGCTGTAGGATTGTAGGGCCTTGTCTGGGTCTTCAGCCCTCTAATGCTAGCCCTTAGCTCAGGGTCTAACCATTAAATGCGTGCTTTATTAGGC
Source organism: Acomys russatus (assembly GCF_903995435.1). Classification (NCBI taxonomy): domain Eukaryota; kingdom Metazoa; phylum Chordata; class Mammalia; order Rodentia; family Muridae; genus Acomys; species Acomys russatus. The sequence continues at coordinate 16,467,348 of NC_067163.1, forward strand.
TGGGCTGGGGAGGGCATACCTGGGCTGTAACATTTGGTTTCTTTCCCATTATAACAGCAGCAGCAGCATGGGAAGGAAGGGGGAGCTGACATGGGCCTTCACTGGGACTTCTCTCAGACCACAGAGGGTAACTGATGGCAACTGGAGCCCAGAATGGATGTAGTGAAGTGTTTTGCTGTTCTTCCTTGTGGAAATGTTTTGAAATCATGCTCACTTCACAGGCACATGCACACGCACACACCCCTTCCCTTTATGACAAGATAGCACTATACTAGGTATTTAGTGCTGTGGTGGAATGTAAGCAGAATGCTATGTTAGTGGAGGAGACCCTTGACCTGGCTTTGGAGGGTATATTAACCCTCCAAATGTTTAACACCTGAGTAGAATCCTAAGACCGAGTGGTAGATGAGAGAAAATGGTAGCATGATGGAGGATAAAATGGGAGACCAGGCGCACCAGAAAAGGTGGCTGGCTATGTAGCCAGGTGCCACAGTATGAAGTGGCTTCAACTTTTTAGGTTTGTTCTGAGGCATAGAGAGTCATATTAAGGTTAAATGCTGCTTTCTTTGTTTGTTTTATTGAGATAAAAATGTCTGTGTGTTTGGCCTACATGTTTGGTATGTGCAATGTGTATACCTTGGATTCATGGAGGCCAGAAGAGGGTATAGGATCTCAGGAACAGGATATCCAGTGTGAAACACCATGTGGATGCTGGGATCCTAGCTCTAGGTCCTTTGCCAGAGCAGCAAATGCTCATAACCTATGAACCACATCTTTCCAACCCCAACTTACTTCCCTCTTCCCCACTTGCCCTATGATAAAGTACCATGACCAAAGGTAACTTATGGTGGAGTTTATTTTTGGCTTAGTTCTAGGGGCTAGATGTCCGTAATGGCTGGGAAAGCATGGAGGTAAAAGTGGGAACCTGGTTAATCACGTTCTGTCCCCAAACAGGAAATAGGGAGAGCAAGCAAGGAATGGGGCAAGACTTTGATCCTCAAAGCCCTTCCCAGTGGTGTCCTTTTTCTAGCACTGTTCTACACCCTAAAGTGTTATAACCTCCCCGGATGCCACCAACTGGGGGTCAAGTGTTCACATGCATGAGTCTTTGGAGAACATTTCTCACTCAAACCACATGTGTCTTTTTGTTTTTAAGTACTGTTTATACTGTAAAGCATGGATGGGAGGTGGAGAACGCTGGAAACAGGAACATGAGTTAGGAGACTTGTTCTAATTAAGACAAGGAATTATAAAGCATAAGCAGCGAGTGGGAAGAAGTGGCTAGACTTGGGAGAAAGCAGGAGGTTAAAACCCAGCTTTGACCCGGAGCGTGTCTTTTCACTTGTTTGGGTTGGTTTTTGAGAGAGCATCTTACTCTGTAACCCTGGGTGACCTGAGCTAGCTACGTAGACCAGTCTGATTTTAAGACTGCCTCATCTCCTGAGCACTGGGATTCAAGGTGTTCAATACCATGTTCCTTTGGTCTTGAACTCTGGATCCTAATGTCTCAGCCTGCAGAAAGTGCTGCAGTTGCATGTATGTACCACCATTCCCAACAGGAGTTCCTAGTAATGCCTGAGGAAGGAAAAGACATCTGGGTTAGTACTGAAGCTCAGGAGGCAGAAGCAGGTGAGTATCTCTGAGTTCAAGATCCCACTTGGTCTACATGGGGAGTTCAAGCCAGTCAGGCCACATATCGAGACTCTGTCCAACAAAACAAAGAAATATAATAAAAAATCAGAAAGAGGGAAGTCCTTTCCAATCCTCACTAATAAAGATCTCCTGTGATGAGTGTGCTTTTGTAAATATTCTTGTTTCACTTTTAAAAATTTTTATTTTAAAATTTTTATTATTTTATGTGTATGAGTGTTTTGCCTGTATGTGCATCTAGGCATCACACGGTGCTTGGTGCCCAAGGAGGTTGTGAGCCTCCATGTGGGTGCTGGGAGTCGAACCTGGGTATCACAGAGCCAAGTCTTCAGCCCTTTGTTTTACCTTTTATAATAGTTCTATAATCTACATGGTGTAGTGCTATATATGGTGAGGTGTTGCCATTCATTCATTCAGACAGACAGACAGACAGACAGGGTCTTCTGTGTAGCCCTGGCTGTCCTAGAGCTCCTTGTGTAAACTAGGCTAGCCTTTAACTCACAGACATCCTCTTGCTTCTGCCTCCTAAGTACTGGGACTGTGTGCCACCACACCCAGCTCAGTACTGCCTGTTTTTACCTACGTGGTTAACAGCTGTTTCAGTGCCATTTCTCAACTGGTTGTCTATTGCTCTATCCTGCTCCCTCTGTCATGCCACTTGTATGCAGGCTTGAGTCTGTGACTGTGCTCTGATTCCATTTTCTATCTATCCTTTTCTGCTACCTCGCCTTTTTTTTTTTTTTTTTTTTGGTTTTTTGAGACAGGGTTTCTTTTGTAGTCCTGGATGACCTGGACTTGCTTTGTAGACCAGGCTGATCAGCCTACCTCTGCCTCCCGAGTGCTGGGATTAAAGGTGTGTCCACCACGCCCGGCTGCTACGTCACCTTTTAATTACTGCACCTCAACATAAGTGTAAAACATTTCATTTTAAGCACATTACCATATACACTAAAATCAGCAATTCTTTGAATGGATAATATAAATTTTATTATGAAATGTTCGTACTTGATTTTTTAAAAAGAAAAACGTGTATTTGTGGGAGTTTTTTTTTGGGGGGGTTGTTTTTTTGAGACACAATTCATGCTTATTAAAACTCACTCTTTTAAATTTTTAATTACTTTTATTTTAGACAATCTCACTATATAGGTGTAGTTAGCCTTGAAGGTGCTATGTAGACCAGGCTGGCTTTGAAATCACAGACATCTTCCTGTCTCTGCCCTCTCAGTCTCTCATAGACATCTTTCTCTAAAGCATGGACCATCATGCCTGGCTAAAACTCACTCTTTCAAAGTGTACGGTGGGGTGTCTTTGTGTGTATGTACAAGCTGTGTAACCACCATTTCTATATCCAGAGCATCACCCAACAAGACACAGTTCCCATTACGCATAAAATAAAAACTTAAAAAAAAAAATCTCTTTCAAAATATGAGGCTTGGTTCTGTGTGTGGTCCAGCTACCTGAGGCTGAGCTGGGAGAAAAGCTTGTGTCTAGAATCAGGAAACCCTAGAAACTTGAGTAAATAGATGTGATTTGCTTCTTACTTTAGTGGAAAGTGAGTAAAGTCTCATCACAATATAAAGTACATATAATCTCTCCTTAGGTATTTATTTCTGTTTAAAAACTTAATTCCATTTTTGTGTGTGTGCCTGTGTGCATGTGGTCACAGGATAACTCATAGGAATCGGTTCTCTCTCCAGCCTGACTGAACTCAGGTGGTCAGGCTTGGTAGAGGATAGCTTTATCAGTCGAGCTTCTGGTTGGTTTCCCCCTCCCCCCCAAGACAGAGTTTCTCTGTGTTATCTTGGCTGCCCTAGACTTGCTTTATAGACCAGGCTGGCCTCGAACTCACAGTGATCCACCTGCCTCTGCCTCCCGCAGCTGTTGTTTGTTTAATTGTTTATTTTTTTTAAGCAAGTAAGTTTTCTACTTAAACTCAGAAGTCAGGGCTCCATAGTGTAGTGGTTATCACCTCTGCTTTACAAGCAGAAGGTCCTCAGTTCAAACTACAGTGTAACTGTGCATCACTAATGCCCCCCCACCCCCTTTATAACTACCCTAGATAAAAAACAAAACTTGAGGGGCTGGAGAGATGGCTCAGTGGTTAAGAGCACTGCCTGCTCTTCCAAAAGACCCGGGTTCAATTCCCAGCACCCACATGGCAGCTCACAACTGTCTGTAATTCCAAGATCTGACACTTTCACACTAATGCACATAGATTAAAATTAAATAAAATATTAAAAAACAAAACAAAACTTGAGACTAAACTCAGAAATCAGTCATCAGCTTAGATTTCTTTCTGAAAGTTCCCTTGGAAAGTACCTTTAGTGAAGATCCACACATCAGGTTGCTAATACAGAACCTAAGTTCTCATAGGAAAAGGCTGTAGTGCCTTTGTGGGATAATAATGTTTTATTATGATTGTTGGAAAGTCATTCAGGGAAAGGCTTTCTATAAATCAGTCTTTAGCTTTCAGAGTTAGCCTCAACCAAAATGGTAGTAGTTCCTTTGGCCAGCCTTCCTTCCTCCCTCCCTCCCTTCCTTCCTCCCTCCCTCCCTCCCTTCCTTCCTTCCTTCCTTTTTTTTTCAAGGCAGAGTCTCACTATGTAGCTCTGGCTGTCCTGGAACTCACTGTGTAGACCAGATTGGTCTGGAACTCACAGAAATCCACCTGCTTCCTCCCAAGTGCTGGGATTAAAGGTGTACGCCACTGAATCCAGCAGTTTTGTAGGAGTTCTTTTCAAACTGTAACCTTAAAAAAAAAAAAAAAAAAAAAGATTTATTATGTACACAGTGTTCTGCCTGCATGTGTGCCTGCACACCAGAAGAGGGCACCAGATCTCCTTATAGATGATTGTGAGCACCATGTGGTTGCTGGGAAGTGAACTGTAAACTTTTGATATCCTCAAATTGCCTTTTAAAAGGCCATAGGGAACAAACAAACAAACAAAAAAAGTAAAGTACCTATAGAGACAATGCCATTATGTAATGGTCTGAAAATCTGTGTTTGCCTTACCATGGGCTTCACATACTGAGAGAAAAATGCTCAAATTTTAGTCAGAAATTAGATATTTCTACCCAGATTTTTGTATCTGCATACATAAAATGTCATTGAAAGCAGTTCATTTTGTTTGTTTGCAAGGTAGTAAGCTTTCTAATCTGGTGCTCTCTCAGGGAGTAGGATAATCTAAAGACAAATGGAACAACCACTTCCATTTGAACGTTTGTTTGTAGTTCTCCACAAAATATTTCGAGCAGCATTTTGTTTCAGAGGTTGGTCTTCTATTGAAGCTACTGTGCCAAATTCCGGTATTGGCCTTTCATCTCTGGGAAGGAGATGAGATGCTTATCAATCCTAGCTGTTTTTGTGAAGGTAAACATTGTTGTTCACTTCCTTTTTGGTGATGCTGAGGTGTGGTCACATTCTTAGAACCCTGTGGATTTTTTTTTTTTCCTGAAGGCTCCACCACTATCTATAACTGAATGGTGACATTAATTTATGAGTAGAAATGACCCATGAGAGCTTTGCACTGGGGAGGCTAAAGCAGGTGGATCTCTGTTCCAGGACAGCCAGTGCTACACTCAAGATGAAACAAACCTAAAACATGCACGCACGCACACACACACACACACACACACACACACACACACACACACACACATAACCCTGTGTGAGTTATAGAGGAGGAATGTTAGTTTTTAGTGTGATTTGGACCATATACAGAATGCAGAACTTGACTTTTCTTCTGTTCTTTTTTAATAGCTGCTGAGTGGCCTACAGTTTTAAAGTTAGGTATAAAGCAAAATAGCACACTTCTGTTATTATAAATGCACACTTGTTATATTACTAAAAGGTCATTTTAAATTATGAAATCAAAGTGGGCAGTACTAAAATTGTTTATTATCATCATTTATTATTATTGTTATTGTTGTTATATTAGATTTTTGGGGGGACAGAGTTTCTCTGTGTGTAGCCCTGGCTGCCCTGGAACTCATTCTATAGACCAGGCTGGCCTTGAACTCAGAGATCTGCCTCCTAAGCACTGGGCATGTGCCACCACCATCCAGCAATGATGACGGATGATGATGATGATGATGCTCTTTTTAAAAGGCAGGATCTCACCTTATAACTTTGGCTGGCCTGGAACTCACTATGTCAAACAAGCTGTTCTGGAACTCACAGAAATCTGCCTGCATTTGCCTCTAGAGCAGTGGTATTAAAGGTGTGTGTCACTACACCCAACTTCAAATGTTGTAACTTAGAGTCCAAGATTCACACTGACCATATCTATACAGAGATTAAATGTAAATAAAACACAGAAGCAAAGAAAGGATAGCAGTCTGTGTACTTCAGACTCCACACTGTTGTGTTTTAAAGGTGGCTCTTCACTCTTTCAAGGTTAAATGTCTTAGTTGGCTTTTATTTTTGCCACAGAAGTGGCCAAACAATAAGATTGCCTGATTTTTGAGGATCAGCATATAGCTTCATTTCCATAGACTGAGTGCATTTCGTTTTTGTTACTATGGAAATACGCTGTAATTGGATTTATCATAAACTTGGGGAAATGCTCCATGTAACAGTGCACGTGAAGAAATCTTGATTCCTTGTGTTGTTTGTTTCCAATAAGAATAAGGGCCTATTCTGGACCTTGTAGAGAGTATGTTATAGCCACTACTTTCCTCTGGTTGCTATAATGTGGTTATTTCAAGTGCACTTGGCTTTTTAGCATAATTGGTTGTATTTTCTACAGTAGCTCTGGATGTTCATGTGATTCCATTGACTAACTATGGAAACTGTTTTGAGTTTCAAATCTGCTGTACTAATAACATGTTTTTTAAGCTGGGCGTGGTGGCGCACGCCTTTAATCCCAGCACTCAGGAGGCAGAGGCAGGCGGATTGCTGTGAGTTCAAGGCCAGCCTATTCTACAAAGTAAGTCCAGGACAGCCAAGCCAAGGCTACACAGAGAAACCCTGTCTCGAAAAACAAAACAAACAAACAAACAAACAAACAAGCAAAAACCAAAAAAAATCTGATTCATAGGCTGGAGAGAAGGCTCAGAGGTTAAGAGCACTGGTTGCTCTTCCAAAGGTCCTGAGTTCAATTCCCAGCAACCACATGGTGGCTCATAGCCATTTATAATGAGATCTGGTGCCCTCTTCTGGACTACAGGTGTATACAAGCAGGCAGAAGACTGTATACATATAAATAAATAAATCTTTAAAAAAAGAAAAGAATCTGATCCCCTCTTTCCTTTGCGCTCTCTCTCTCTCTCTCTCTCTCTCTCTCTCTCTCTCTCTCTCTCTCTCTCTCTCTCTCTCTCTCCTTGAAGCAGGGTTTCTCTGTTGTAGCCCTGAATGTCCTGTACTCGCTTTGTAGATGAGGCTGGCTTCAAACTCCCAAGTGCTGGGATTAAAGGCATGCACTGCCGCTGCCTGGTTTTTTGTTTGTTTGTTTGTTTGTTTTGTTTTTTGAGATAGGGCTATACTATGCAGCCCTGGTTGGCCTGGGATTTTCTGTGTAGACTAGGCTATCCGTGAATTTGGAGAGGCCCGCTTGCCTCTGTACCCTGAGTGCTGAGATTAAAGACGTGGCTTGTCATGCCTAACTTGATAGCACTTTTTAAAATCATCACCCTTTCCGTGAATAAGTTGGGAGAAAAATGAGTCTACAACTTTAGTTGATAATTTTCAACTCCTCTCCCCCTTCCCTTCCCTTTCTTTTTTCCTCTTTTTCTTTTCTGCTTTGAAACGATGTGGACAGCTGCAATAGATTTTGTTTTGTTTGTTTTTTCAAGACAGGGTTCCTCTGTGTAGCCTTGGCTGTCCTAGACTTGCATTGTAGACCAGGCTGGCCTCGAACTCACAGGGATCCACCTGCCTCTGCCTCCCGAATGTTGGGATCAAGGACGTGCGCCACCCCTGCCTGGTATGCAATAAAATTTTTAAAAGCATTCATTAAGTTTATTTTTAGTGTGAGTACATGTGTGTGTGTGTATGTGCATGTTTGTTCATTGTATGTGCATATGGAGGCCAAAGGTCAATATCAGTATCATTCTCAATTGTCCTCTCTCAAAAAACAAAACAAAACAAAACAAAACAAAAACCAAAAAAACCAAAACAGGGTATTTAATAGAACTTGAAGCTCGTAAGTTTGGCTAGATTTGTACTTGTCTCCTCCCTAGTACACTCTGCTTTTTACATGGGTCTTTGGGCTCAAACTCAGGCCTTCATGTTTGCCCAGCAAGCCCAGTAAAGCAAGTCTTTACTGATTGAGCAATCTTTCTAGCACCTCCTTTCTTTCAAAAAATATTATACTTACCTATTTAGCACGTGTATGTGCATGAACACATGTATATTTAGTATGTGTATGTGTGTGGTATACATGTAGAGCCTACGGCCAAAGGACAACTTATATCTATCAGTTTTCTTTCTTAATTTTTTTGAAGGTTTTATTTATTTTATGTATATAAGTGCTTTATCTGCATGTACACCTGTATGCCCAGAAGAGGGCCATTAGATCCCAGTATAGATGGCTGTGAGCCACCATGTGGTTTCTGGGAATCGAACTCAGGACCTCTAGAAAAGCAGACAGTGCTCTTAGTTGCTGAGCCATCTCTCCACCCCCAGCTGTCAGTTTTCTTCATCTACCTTGTGTCCCAGGGATTAAAACTGGTGTTATCAGGCTTGGCAGGAAGACCTTTACTGTCTTACCAGCCTCTGTCTCTCTGTCTCTTTTTAACTTTGAAACATTAATAAAAGGAATAATTTGCCATAAGTTGTTTTATTTACTTAAAAGTGCAGATTACAGGGCTAGGGATATAAATCCTTAGTAGTACTTGCTTAGCATACACAAAGCACAGAGTCTGAGACCCAGCTCAGCATAAAGCTACGCTATGGTGGTACATGCATATAATATGATCACTTTGGAGGCGGAGGCAGGAGGATTGGAAGTTTAAGGTTTTCCTTGACTGTAAAGCATGTTGGAGGTCAGCCTGGGGAGTATTGATATATAGTAAACTAAATGTTATCTATTGATGATACTATTTTTTTAAGTTTAAAAATACTTACTTTATGTGTCTGAAAGTTTTGCTTACATGTATCTATCAGACTACATGTGCCTCATGCCCATAGAGGTCGGAAGAAGGCGTCAGATCCCCTAGAACTACAATTACAGATGGCTGGGTGTGAGTCACAGTGTGGATCCTGGAAATCAAACTGGGATTTTCTGTAAGAGCAACAAGTACGCTAAACTACTGAAGCGATTCTTCAGCCTGATCTTATCAACAATTTATATCTATATATTATCATCGGAGCTGGGGTGGTGGCGCACGCCTTTAATCCCAGCACTAGGGGAGGCAGAGGCAGAGGCAGATGGATCTCTGTGAGTTCTAAGCTAGCCTGGTCTACAAAAGAGAGTCTAGGACAGCCAAGGCTACACCGAGAAATCCTGTCTTGGGGTGGTATGTATATTACCATAATTATGTTTAGTAGTAAAAATGAGGATTTATTAATTTTTTTATTTATAGTGCTGGGATCAAGCCCATGCTTTGTACACACCAGGCTAACACTCTACCACCAGAATACAGCCCCATCTTAGGTGCATTGTTCTTGTCTGGGATTTATTTAGGATACAAAAATACCATAATTTTAAATTATGTGTACAGGGTGCTTTTAATGCAGTGGGTGAAAAACTCCCTAAGTTCCCCAGCCTGCCTCCATGCCTCAGTGCTTCCTTGCTTCAAATGTCCTTATTTCTTCCTCAAATGTCTTTTTTAACCACAGTGGCAGTACAAATTGGATTCTTGGTCACCTTCTGTTCACACTGCTTCCTCTATTTTTAAGTCTTACTCACTGAATATTACTAAAGACGTTGCAAGGGCTAGAGATTGCTCAGTGATTAGGAGCACTTGCTGCTCTTGCAAAGGATCTGGGTTTGGTTCCCAGCACCCACACAGTGGCTTCCATTGGGCTGTAACTCCAGTTCTCAGGAATCTGACACCCTCTTCTCACCTCCATGGGCACCAGGTGTGCATATGATACATACACCTACATGCAGGCAAATACTCATGCACAGAAAATAAAATACATTGTAAATTCTTTAGGTCAGATCTTTTCTTTCTTTTTTTCAAGACAAGTTTTCTTTATTTAGTCTTGGCTATCCTGCAACTCATTCTGTGGATCTGCCTGCCTCTGCCTCCCAAGTGCTGGGACTAAAGGTGCGTGCTGCTGCCACCCCTCCTCCTCCTCTTCTTTTTTTTTAGCAGTTCTTTTGTATACAGTATTGTAGCAAATAATAGTGAAGAGGTGCTGAAAGCTAACTATACCAGGCACTTTCCTAAGCGTTCTTTATAGATTAAATATTAATTCTTACAACACTGAACAAGATAGACACACAGTTCTAAAAAAAGAAATTAAAGAAAGGTTAGCGATATAGGAAAAGCAGCCTAAAATCCTAGGCCCACATGCCTTAGAGTTGGGCATTGAGCCTAACAGTGTGTGGCAGTCAACACAGAATGGTTCCTCTTTTGTGAAGTTCTAATCTGGCATCAGTCCATATGCCTGCTCTTGGCAGGTTGCTGCCTGGCTCTTCTGTGTATAAAACCTACTATAAAATGACATGTGTAGTTTCAAAATACCTTGAAAAATTAAGTATAAAAAATAGTTGTAGTGGCAAATTCTTTTAATCCCAACGCTAGGGAAGCAGAGGCAGCTGGATTTCTGTGAGTTTGAGGCCAGCCAGAGCCACATAGTGATACTCTGTCTAACCAAAATAAAACAAAAACTGGTCCCGTGATTGGCAAGATGGCTCAGCAGGTAAAGGCACTTGTTACCCAGCTTGACTTGAGTTTGATCTGTGGAACTCACACAGTAGAAGGAAGGGGCCAGCTCCTGACAGCTGTCCTCTGACCTGTATGTGTGTGCATACAAAAATCAAAAGGTTGTAATAAATTGTTTTCTCATTTTTTACTTTAAAAAGTTTAAAATTTATTTATTATAATTTATTTACATTACATCCCAATTGCTAGTCCCTCACTCTTATCTTCCAGTTCCCACTCTTCCTCTATCTTCTGCCGTATTCCCCTCCCTTAGACCTCTAATGGGGGCAGCATCAGCTTCCTCTGTGTTCCCCTTAGATAGGAGGGCCCTGTATTGTGGCCTGATCTGCATAGTGAGTTACAGGCCAAACAGGGTTACATAATGGGACCCTACCTTGAATTAAGAAAAAGGAAAGAAGCTGGGCATGGTGGCATATACCTTCAATCCCAGAGGTAGGCAGATCTCTGAGTTTGAGGCCAGCCTGGTCTACAAAGTGAGCCCAGGACAGCCAGGGATACACAGAGAAACTCTGTCTTGGGGGAGGAAAAAAAAAAAAAAGAGAGAGAGAGAGAGAGAGAAATGAATGAATGAATCTTCAGTCAGTTAAACTGAGCAGATCCCTTGCTTGATGGGACCCAGTATGGAGTGGCTGCAGACAGCAGCGTTGTTGATAGTGCATGCTGCCTGTTGTCTGTATGGGCTGCCCTAAGGGATCTTGGAGACATTTTCCGGGCAGCTGTTCATATGCATCTGATCTCAGTGCTCTCATTAAACTAAGCTCCAGACGGGTATGTATGGTTCCTTTGGGGAGCCCCAGGGCACAATGGCCAGGTCATCATGTCCATCCATGCACCAGACTCCAGAGTAAGGAACATGTGATTGAGGCCCTGGATAGAACCAAGTTCAAGTTATCCCTGGCTGTGGAGTCAAATATAAATCCACTAATGGTGCCCTTGGCAAGTGACATACCCAGTACTCTGCAGGTTTTTACTGTGCTGTCCTATACCCCCCACCAAATCCTGTTAGTAGTAAATCTTACATCCAGTCTGCCTGAAAACAAACAAACAAAAATAAATGCATTAAAAAAATTATTTATTTTATTTGCATTGGTTTTTGCTTGCATGTATGTCTTTGAGAGGGTTTCAGATCCTCTGGAACTGGGATTATAGACAGTTGAGACTGCTGTGTGGGTGCTGGGAATTGAACTCAGGACCTCTGGAAGAGCAAACAGTACTCTTAACTGCTGAGCCATCTCTCCAGCCCAGACATGGTTTTTCTAAGGATAAGGAGTTCTCTTCTAAGTTAGATTAGTGTTACTGTACTTACGAAAATTATTAGCTGCAACTGGGGATGTAGATAGGGCAGTTATATGGCATGTGGAAGGCCCTATGTCCAACCCCAGCATTACAAACAAAAAGATTGTGTCTCCTAGAATTGACAAGGAAGCTGCACCCACGATAACAGCAATATGACTGCCTAAACAAGACCTAAACAATGACAGTACTGATAGATATGCAAACAGGAAGAGGACATTATCAGAGGGGCCTATTTTTTGAAACTATCTATAGGCAAGTAATGATGACTGAGAGAGAGAGAGAGAGACAGAGAGGGAGAGAGAGAGGGAGAGGGAGAGAGAGTTGTCCTTTCCCAGAGATGAGCCCCTATTTGGTTATCCAAATACAAACACCTTGAAATTGTGTACATGAAAGCAACACAGTGAACTCAAAGGTCTGTCTGTCTGCCCATCTATCTATCCACTACTTATCTATCTATCTATAAACTACATCTATCTATGTAGATGTTACACATATATGTAACTATATATTCACAGGGTTAGAGATCAGAAGAAAACTTAGTGGAGTCAATTTTCTCTACCTTTCTGTGGATTCTGGGGATCACACAGTCAGGTTTACACAGCTAGCACCTTTAAATGCTGAGCCATCTTGCAGGCTCCACGTTTTATTTCTTAGATTTGTCTTAACCTTGGAAAGAATACTTCAAAGAATATGCTGTGTTGGCATATCACATTATGAGCCATGTAATCATAGATATCTCATTGTGGTTAATATTTGTTAGTGACTTGTTTAAAGTAAGTAGCTGTTGGTGCAATGGAGCACACCTGTGATCCCAGCACTGGGTTAGGCAGAGGCAGGCAGATCTCTGTGAGTTCGAGACCAACCTGGTCTACAAAGTGAGTCCAGGACATCCAAGGCTACCCAGAGAAGCCCTGTCTCGAAAAACAAAAACAAACCAAAAGGAAGTAGTAGCTGTTATGTATCTCCGGTGGTTTGAATAAGATGTCCCCTGTAAGTCTTGGCCATTTAAATACTTGGTTGGTAGAGCTGTTTGGTGGTGTTGCCTTATTGAAGGAGGGTTGTCACTGAGGTTTCACAAGGCTGGAAGCTACTCTCTGTGCCTCCTGTCTGTGGATCTAGGTGTCAGCTTCCAGCTGTTCCTCTTGTCATGCCTTAGCTCCACTATAACGGACTGTTACCCTGTGGAACCATAAGCCCAGTTAAATGCCTTGTTTTTTGTTTTTGTTTTTGATTTCAAGACAGGGTTTCTCTGTGTAGCCCTGGCTGTCCTGGACTCGCTTTGTAGACCAGGCTGGCCTCAAACTCACAGAGATCTGCCTGCCTCTGCCTCTCAAGTGCTCGGATTAAAGGCGTGCACCACCATGCCTGGCCTTAAATGCCCATATATATATATATATGTATATATATATATATATATATTTAAAATTAGTAATCTAAGGTGACATATTTAAATTGTCCTTTAATGAGCCCCTATGTCTTAGAACAGTAGGAAGTTGCTCCCTGTCTTGGTGGCGCATGCCTAGGGTCCTAGCATTTGGGAGGCTGAAGGCTGCATACACCTATGAGTTGGAAACAAGCCTGTATGTATGTGAGCTTTGTTTCTCTCAAGCACAAAGTTCCCCCCAAACCTAAAACTAGTTACTGAGATAAAGCCCTTGTTAGCTATGCTTTGAAAGTATGCTCTTCTTGCCTGTCATTTACCTCTGTTCCTTAATGATTTTGAAGTTAATTTTATGTGTCCTTTTCTTATGGAGGCCACGATGTTGTGACTTTTGCCCAACATTTTCTGTATTTTTCTGAAAGTTTTACAGTTTCAACTTTGATGTTTTGGTTTGTATAATTTTAATTACTTCTATTTATTATAATCATCAAAGATTGAGGTTCACAACTCATCCAGGGTATTGAGTCAGCACCACTTGTTAAAATTATTGTTCTTTCCTTTCTCATTGAATTACCTAGTACCTTGCACAAGAGCAGTTGACAGCATAGCCACAGGGGTCAGGTGTTTTACTTATTTTCCTATTATAGTGAACATAATAAATTTTTATCATGAAATTAGCTTCTGGGTGTGTGAAGTTATGTTGAAGGCTATATACCAGTAAATTGGCAGGCAAATGGATAGCAGTTAAGTCTTTTGTTTGTTTGTTTTTCGAGACAGGGTTTCTCTGTGTAGCCTTAGCTGTCCTGGACTCACTTTGTAGACCAGGCTGGCCTCGAACTCATAGAGATCCACCTGCCTCTGCTTCCTGGGTGCTGGGATTAAAGGTGTGTGCCACCTCTGCCCGGCTCATTGGTATTATTTATTTATTTATTTTAGATTTATTTATTTCTGTGCATGAGTGCTTTGCCTGCATGTATGTCTGTTCACCACATGTGTTCCTGGTGCCCTTGGAGGACAGACAAAGGTGTTGGAACCTCTGGAACTGGAGTTATAGATATTTGCAAACCACTCTGTGGGTGCTGGGAACCAAACCTAGGTCCTCTGCAAGAGCAACAAGTGCTCTCAACCCTCGAGCCATTTCTCTATGCCCTTTCATTCACTTACTTATTGAACCTTCAGAACACCATTGAACATCCCTTCTACAGTATGCTGCTCAGGGGGTCAGGGCAGGTAGTTACTAAAAGACTCCTTAGAGAGCAGCCTCACCCTTGTATAGCATATGCCATGGTAAGGGCCACAAAGGAGAAAGAGCAGGCTTTGTGAGGGGAGTGTGTGGTGGACCTTAGAAGGCCTCACTGAGGGATGATGGGTGTCCAGACAGGTAACACAATTGTGGTTACAGGTTGGGGACATGGTTCAGCCAGTAATGTGCTTGTGGCACACATGATAGCCTGAGTTTAGATCTCTAACACCCATGTAAACAGCCAGGCACAGCAGCACATACCAGCAATCCTGGTGCTAAGGTGGTGGAATCAGGGGGTTGGTGTTGTTTACTGTCTGACCAGTCTGCTTAAATGTATGAGCTCTATGATGAATGAGAAACTGTTTCAAAAAATAAGGTGGCAAGAAAGTAAGGAAGACATCATATGTTGACTTTTCATCTCCTCATGTATATGCACACTTATGTGCACACACATATGTACCTGCATATACAAACATGTATGCACAAATAAAAAAATTATAAAATCTAATTACAAGTCTGGCATACTGCTAAATTTCTGTATCTCAGCTCCAAGGAAGCTGAGTCAGGAGGACCAGTTTCAAGCCTACTCTGGGCTGTATAGTGAGTCCCTATCTCAAAAATCATGAGTGTGGGAGGGGGCTGGAGAGATGGCTCACTGGTTAAGAGCACTAGTTGCTTTTCCAGAGGACCCAGTTTGAGTTCCCAGCAACCACATGGCAATTAACAACCTTCTATAACCTTAGTTTAGAGGATCCAAAGCCGCCTTCTGCTGTCCAAGAGCACTACACCATGTAATGCACGGACCTACTCAGGCAAACACCCATGCACCTTAAACATAAGCAAATCTTTAAAATACCTGATTGCAAGAATGAATGTGGCACATTTGTAACAGTGAGGAGTCTTGGTAAATGCCGAGGCTTCTGGGGTATTGATCATGTTGTTATTGCTCTACTGTTTGCTAAAATAGGCAGCAGCAACAACAACAAAACCATGGCAGGTGTGGTGACACATCGTTTTGGTTTTTTTTTGTTTTTGTTTTAGTTTTAGTTTTTCGAGACAGGGTTTCTCTGTGTAACCTTGGCTGTTCTGGACTCACTTTGTAGATCAGGGTGGCCTCAAACTCACAGCGATCCGCCTGCCTCTGCCTCCTGAGTGCTGGGATTAAAGGTGTGCACCATCATGTCCACCTGTGATGATGCATTGTTTTTATCTTAACACTTGGGAGATAGATGCAGAGGTTGTCTTACAACAACAACAACAACAACAACAACAACATCCCATGAAAACCTAAACAGAATAAAATACCTTCATCTTCCTCCTGATGTACCTGTGACACATGGCTAGAACCCAGACTCTTGTGCATGCTAGACAAGCACTGTACTAACCGAGCTGCACCCACAGCCTTCAGCCTGGCATTTATGAGGGTCTATGTTGTTCATGTAGCAGTAGTTCATTTCCCTTGTTGTGTTAAAGGATTTTGAGGGGAATAAGTTGAATGATTAGATTTGCTTTTAAGAAGTGACAAGGGGGAAAAAAAGAAGTGACAAGGGGAAATAGACTATGATGAAGCAGAAGTAGGAGGCTACTGAGGTATCTCTTCTTGTTGGTTAGACCAAATGCCTGACAGGAAGCAGCTTAAGGGAGGGAAGGTTTGAAAGGGTACATTCATCATGGTGGAGAAGGGATGGAGGGAGAGCATGCAGTAGCTGCTTAGTGTGTGCTGTGCATTAGGGAGTGGAAGGAGAGAAGTGGGGAGGACTAGGGCCGGGTGCAGGAGGGGTGACTACAAGGGGAGGGGGGAGGGAGGGAAGGGGGAAGAGAGAGGGGACCAACTGACAGATCCATCCTCCCACAAAATCACATAATTTACCAAAACAAGGGCACCTGGAGAGAAACAAGAATTTAAACACATGAGTATTTGGAGGATTTCACATAGGATAGCGGTCGCTATGGAATAAGAAGGCAGAGCAGTCATCAAGAAGAGATGCCATGAGCTGGGCGTGGTGGCGCACGCCTTTAATCCCAGCACTCGGGAGGCAGAGGCAGGTGGATCGCTGTGAGTTTGAGGCCAGCCTGGTCTACAAAGCGGGTCCAGGACAACCAAGACTACACAGAGAAACCCTGTCTCGAAAAAAACCAAAAAAAAAAAAAAGAAGAGATGTGATGACACGGACAATTGAGAGTTATATATGTAGGAAATAAAACTCAAGTGATGTACCACGATTCTCAAGCTTTGTGCTTGGACAGCTAACAGATGTGGTTTCTGTCAAAAAGACACGTTTAGAGTAAAAACTGAAAGTTTCAGATATGAGTAGTGCGTTTCTGCAGGCATTTGGGGGGAAAGTGTGACATTTCCACAGTAGGAACATGGAAGGCGCTTCCAGGGAAGATACCTTGTGAGAAGAGCTCAGCTTTATCGTTTCAGCCAGCTTCTGTTGGCTACATTGACTAAGAACAAACCTGGATTTTAAAGAATCTTTTCTTTATTTGTTTCTTAGAGCTCAGAAAAGTTGGTTCATACACACGAAGTTTGTATTGAGAGGAAAAGGTTAAAGCTGCCCATGAAAGGCATGGAGACCATTTGCTATATTATGAAGCTGTAGTGTTTTTAGGTTTGCAGTTAGACTTAGGAAGTCTTATTGCAAGAACTATTTTCTAACTGCTGTGAAGAAAGAAAGGAGTTGGAGGCTAGCTAGACATCTCAGTAGCCAGGTGTTGTGGCTGCTGCCTTTAATCTCAGCATTTGGGAGACTGAGGCAGGAAGATTGACATGAGCTCAGTCCTGCTTAGCCTCAACTACATTCAAAACATATCAAAAGAAGTATCTAGAAAATCAGTGATCATAATTTTGGAGAAGGTGCTTGGGGCTGGCTGGGTTTTGAAATTAGTATAGAAGTCAAAGAATAAATCAGATTTTAAAGGGAGAGACTGTCAGGTGTGGTGATACACACCTTTAATTTTAGCATTCAGGAGGCAGATGCAGTTAAATATGTGAGTTAGGGGCCAGCCTAGGCTCCGTAGCAAGTTCCAGGCCAACCAGCGCAACATAGGGAGATCCTATCTCAGAAAACAAAGCATAACAAAGTAAGAAACTATAGGGTTTGCTCAAACTTGTTTTATGACTTAACAGGCAAGGAAGAGTAAGTCACATGAGTCTATGATTTGTAATCTGGGAAGCTATAAAAAGGGCAGAAGCCATGACAAATATGATGAAGAAGCAAAGCTGTGTAGGGAAGGCCTGCTTTTTTAGTCTTGAGTGTGTTACTCTTGAGGTTAAAGTATAGTTGTCCTCATGTCATCATTTTCTCTCTGGCAAAGACACTGTGAAAAAGAACACAAGTTTAGAAATCAGGAAATGTAGTCTTCAAGCCAAATCACTAATTAGCTCATGGCCCTGGGAAACTCCAAATCTCCAGTATCCACTGTAGTTCTCTAATAAGTGAAGCTATCTGCCTTGGCAGCCTTCCAGAGTTGTTGTGCAGATCAAATCAGGATGCATATCGGGGCTGGAGGGATGACTGAGCGGTTAGAGCACTTAGAGCTCTTGTGGAGGGTCCAAGCTTGGTTCCCAGTTCCCATTTTGGACAGCTCACAGCCCTCTGGGTGCCTCCATGGGCACTTGAATCACATGCATGCACACACATACACACAATTTTAAGAAATGCTCACAGTACTAGGAATGTAGCTCAGTAGTGCACAAGGCCTTGGTGTAATCCCTAGCACCCTCAATACATATAAAAATAATTTTGTCATTGCAACTCCCATGTAATTATAAGATAGTTATGCTACTTCTCAGCTCAAACTACAGTGAACTTTAATAAAACTTTAAACAAAACTTGTATTTAGGGCTAGAGAAGGGAAATAAGAAAAATGTCAACATTCTTAACTTTTGTTTGGTATTAATGAAAAATATAGAAACTTGAATTGGAATACCTGCATCTGAAAAATCTTGGGAGACTCATTTGGAAGCTTATGTCATCTATGACAGTGATCACAGCTAAAAATGCAGGTTGCATCTTGTTGGATGTGAATATTTAACATGCTGTTAGTGAAGTTATCAGTGAAAAAACCTTATTTCCATCTGTGCGGTGCTCTATGCGTGGTAACAGAATTCTGTTCTGGTGATAAAAACCACGACTAAAACAACTTGACATGAGGAGGGGGGTGTTTTATCTTATACTTGGAGGTTACAGTCCATCTTTAAGGGAAGTTAGCAGGAACATAGAGACAGGAACCATGGAGGAGGAATGCTCACTTCTGCTCAGCTAGCTTTCTTAAATAGCACAAGACTTAGAGATGGTACTTTTCCGAATGGGCTGGGCACACCTATAGCAGTTGCCAATCAAGAAAATGCCCATAGACACGCCCGTCTGATTGAGGCAGCACCCCAGTGAGACCCTCAGATAATCTTTGTCCAGCTGTAGCTAACTAGGAGAACCTTCCTACATCTGTTGCTGTGAGCTCTATGTTTTTGTTAAGGATCAGATTACAGCAATATTTCTGTCTTGCTCTGTATTCTACAACTTCATTTCTAACACTTCTCAGCACTGTTAGTGAATGGAGGAGCCAACTGAGTTGAATCGTAATTGTCAGTTGACAGAGTTGTGTCTCTACTTCTCCATCTGTTCTAAGATAATATCTGGGGAAAGGCTATTAGGAGGATTTCATGTTGAACTCTATATAAAGCACAGTTTAAACATAGAGGTAGTCATTAGAGTCGTTGCTAATTTGACAGTTGTCCAGGAATAAAACACTTGAACAAAATGAATCCTCTAGAAACTGACAGCCTGGAGGAGGAAACAGTATAGAATTAAAGACTATGGGGTTTGGAGGCACATGAAGCCTGTATTGAGTCTAGTGCTATCCTTTGCTTTCTGGTTTCAGCAGGCCACTTAACCCCTCACTCAGACCTTCATGTCCTTTGATGGGGAATCATAATCCCTAACTACCTAGCTAGCAGGTTGTCATCAAGGGTGAATGAAATAACAAAAAACCTGGTGCCACCCCCACCCCCACCCCCCAGGAGACAGTAAGAACAGAAGAATGCTGCTTGCTCTCCACCCCCCCCCCCCATTGTCTCAGTGGAGAGCAATTCTGGGAATTAGATTTTGTTGTCTTATATGGATTTTGCTTTTTTAAAATTTTCTAGAAGTTCTTTTTCATAGCCCTGGCTGTCCTGGAACTCACTGTGTAGATCAGGCTGGCCTGAACTCATAGAGATCTGCCTGCCTCTACTTCCCCAGTGCTGAGCTTTAAGGAGTATGCCACCACACTTGGCCAACATGTGCCTTCTTATTAATTTGTTAGCAATTTCTAAATGTCTCGAGTTATTTCTTTGCTTAGTAGAACAAACAGCAGCTATATGAGTGGATGGATATAGCTCAAAAAGTTTATTGTTAGGTTTTGTTCCCTCCAATTTACTGTTTTGAGTTTGATAAGTATGAGATACTACTTGAACCAAGATGATAGACAACATTAATTAATCATAGAACTGGACTAGTCTGTATGCCCCAGGAGCCCTCACAATATTTCAGACAGCTAAAATCAGAGTTCATATAGTAATAAAAACCCATTTGTTCAGTAGATGAAAATGTAAGTAGTATATGTACTATTCATTAATCCTTTGCCTTGGATGTGGACTTACTCAGTCTCTGACGAGGTGACCTTATTGCAGATGCTTGTCTATATTATAACATTGTTACCCAGTGTGGGCATGTTAAAACACTGTGTTGTACCTTGCATAATTGTATACTAAATATAGTGATAAATTGCAGTGATGTAACAGAAGACTTTTACCAAAATCAGCAGAGATGTTGTGGTCTTAAAATATTCACGCTTTAACCCCTTTATATACAGACTTATTAAACTGGAATCTTCAAGAGTAAGACATTGATATGTGCATTTTCTAATGATTCTACTATATATGCCACACAATTAGATAATGGCCAAGAGTGAAGAGAATTAGATCTTTACACGCTATTAATATGATTATAAACTGATACAGCACAGCCATTGAAACAGTTTTACAGCTAAAGTTTTTAAATCTTCCCTGTATGAATACATATATGCACAGATTTATAGTTGAATTTTTTTTTTCCTATGAGACAGGGTCTCCTTATTTGTAGCTCAGTTTGGCCTCCAACTCAAGATCCTTTAGTCTCCTCAATCTTGTGATGACAAGCATATGATAGTGTACCCTGCTGAAGGAAACATTCTTCAAGAGCTGTATGTGATAGTACATAATTATAATCCTAGTACTCAGAGGCAAAAGTAGGAAGATCACGAGTCTAAGGGCAGTTTGGGTCACACAGTGATGCCCTGTCTCAAAAAGTTTTTTCTGTAGACATGTTTGTACACTAAATACTTGTAAGCAGCTAATTGACTTACAGAATACATATGGTTGAATCAGTTAAAGTCATGCTACAGTTTACTACATAACCATTTAAAGAATGAAGTATAATGCCATGGTGGTAGCACATACCTTTAATCCTAGGACTAATAAGGCAGAGGCAGGCAGATCTCTGTGAGTTTGAGGCCATCCTGGTCTACAAAGTGAGTTCCAGGACAACCGGGGCTACACAGAGAAACCTTGTCTCAAAAAACAAAACAAAACAAAACAAAAGAACGAAGTATGCATGCATGAAATGTCTTATACTTGCTAAAGTTGCTGTGAAACTAAGCAGAGTCTTTACTGTATGTGATGCTGTTTTTCTATAATCTCAGTACCAGGGAGGATGAGTCAGGAGACTCCTCAGTTTAAGGACAGCTTGGGCTCCATAGCCAATCCTATTTGCTTATGTCAGAATTATGTAGGTTTAATGCCTGCATATCTGAATGTGAAAATTAGGTATAAAACGCTTGTGTGATTGTAGTCGGTTGGCTTATTGCCTGTTAGGTTTTGTTTGTTTGTTTTGTTTTGTTCTTAGACAGAGTTTCTCTGTGTTAGCCTTGGCTGTCCTGGACTCACTTTGTAGACCAGGCTGGCCTCAAACTCACAGCAGTCTGCCTGCCTCTGCCTCCTTGAGTGCTGGGATTACAGGGTGCACCACCACACCCTGTGACCTCTTAGAATTTTAATACATTTTAATCCTTTTCTTTTTAATTTTAGGCTCGATGAGAGAAAGGGAAAGTTAAGGATGCTGGAGCAGAACAATGGATTTCTCTTTCTCTTTCATGCAAGGGATCATGGGAAACACAATTCAGCAACCACCTCAACTCATTGACTCCGCCAACATCCGCCAGGAGGATGCCTTTGATAACAACAGTGACATTGTTGAAGATGGTGGCCAGACGCCCTTTGAAGCTACTTTGCAACAAGGTTTTCAATATCCACCTACAACAGAAGACCTTCCTCCACTCACAAATGGCTACCCACCCTCAATCAGCTTGTATGAAACTCAAACCAAATACCCACCATATAGTCAGTATCCCAATGGGTCAGCCAATGGTTTTGGTGCAGTTAGAAACTTTAGCCCCACTGACTTTTACCACTCAGAAATTCCAAACACAAGACCGCATGACATTCTGGAAAAACCTTCTCCTCCACAACCTCCTCCTCCTCCACCTCCTTCGGTTCCACAGACTGTGATTCCAAAGAAGACAGGCTCACCTGAGATTAAACTAAAAATAACCAAAACTATCCAGAATGGCAGGGAATTGTTTGAGTCCTCCCTCTGTGGAGACCTTCTAAATGAAGTACAGGCGAGTGAGCACACAAGGTCAAAGCACGAAGGCAGAAAGGAAAAGAGGAAAAAAAGCAACAAGCACGAATCGTCCAGGTCCGAAGAGCGCAAGTCACACAAAATCCCCAAGTTAGAACCAGAGGGACAAAATGTAAGTTGAGATGTTTTGTGTAAAGTTTTGTAATCTTTCATGTTTACTGGAAATTGGAAATCGTTTTATGTTTTTCTCTTCAAATATGAATATTTTTATTGAGTTCTTGTATGTAATCATCGGTTAAGGTGCTTGGAAACACAATGAATAACTACTTGATGAGTAGATAACAGCAATTATTAGTGAAGGAATGTTTTTAAAGTGTTTGACACCAAGACTCTTAATCCCACCCCCCACCCCCTACCCCCTTGAGGGTTTGGTTTCCTAGTCAGGGTTTCTTTGTGTAGCCCTGACTGTCCTGGAACTCATTCTTTTAACCAGGCTGGCCTTGAAAACAAGAGATTGGCCTGCCTCTGCCTCCCGCTTGTTTATTTTCTTATCTTGAGAAACTCAGTTATTTTCACCTGTTTATACTAAACTCTTGGTTTGGAAGATGGAAACAAAAGACAGAGAGAAAAGTGATTTTATTTTATGCCAGATTTGCTGGTAGAGCTTAGATTTAACACTTGTTTTCCAAGTGTTTGCTTCTAACTAAGCAAAGAACTCTCTACAGCCAGAGCATCCTCTGGGGCTGGGGCTTGCATCTTTAATTCTAGTACTCAGGAAGGGGAGACAGGTGCAGACAGATGAGTCTCTGTGAATTAGAGCCTAGTCTTGTTTACCTAGCCAGTTCCAAGCCAGGCAGGGCTACATAGTGAAATCCTGTGTCAAAATAAAATACAATAAAGTCAGATGCTGATGAGGTCTTCAGGTTGAATTTTTTATAAAAAGCCCATGTATGTTGGTAGATGATATTTAGGTATTTATTTATTTATTTGGCTTTTCGAGATGGGATTTCTCTTACTAGTCCTGGGTGTCCTGGACTGGCTTTGTAGACTAGGCTGGCCTGGAATTCAACAGAGATCTGCCTGCCTCTACCTCTCAGTGCTGGGATTAAAGGCGTGCACCATCCGCCCAGCAGATGGATTTTGTTGTTGTTTATTTATCTATTCATGTATTTTTTAGTTTTTTAAAATTTTAATTTATTTCTATTTCATGTGTACTGCATGTATGTCTGTGTGAGGGGTGTCCGTTCCTGTGGAGTTAAAGACAATGGTGAGCTGCCATGTAGGTGCTGGGAATCGAACCTGCGTCCTCTGGAAGAATAGCCAGCGCTCTTAAGCTCTGGCTCTTAACCTCTGGCTTAGATGGTCCCTGGATTTAGGGTGGGGCAGGGCATTAGCAGGGTGTTGCTGGAGCTGTTAGGGTTAAAGCCTGGGGGGCTGGCAGCCCTAACAAGTTAGGCTCAACCATCCATCCTGGATGAGCCAATTAAATATTTCTTTTATTTTTTTTTAAAGATTTATTTATATACACAGTATTTTGCCTGCATGTACACCAGAAGAGGGCACCAGATTTCATTATAGATAGTTATGAGCCACCATGTGGTTGCTGGGAATTGAACTCAGGACCTTTGGAAGAGCAGGCTGTGCTCTTAAGCCTCTGAGCCATCTCTCCAGCCCTTTTTTAGTTTTTTAATCCAAAGGCATAAGCCACCATGCCCAACTCTGATAGATTGTTTTAATATCTGAGATTTGATTGTGAATTTCATGGCAATAATAATAGTAAGTATGTAATAGATCAATTCTAACTTGAATGAAGAGTTTATGATATAAACTACAGATATTTCCTAGATATGTGTTTGGGAAGAAACTAATAGATGCTTATTGTGTGGACCCTTCCCTGCCTTTATATTTCATATTTCTGAATAGGTTAATTTATTGTCTTGGGTTAAAGAATGATTACTTGTTAATTGAACATTTTTTGGGTTGTACTATTTCATAAGACTCACATGATTTTTTTTTTTTTCTGGGTAAAGGTCACAGTAGGTCTTAGGTTATCATGAGTCCCAAGTGTGATATTTCACATATTTTCCTATTTCTCTGTCATTTTCTTATCCATTTAACACATATTGATTGAATATTATGTGGCAGGCACTGTTCTAAGAATTGAAGGTGTGACCGTGAACACAGAGCAGAAGATGTCTGCTCACAGGTGCTTAGGCTCCAGTTCACTCATTTGTACATATATGGTGGGGGGGGCACTTGCTGCCAAGCCTGCATACGTGTGTGTGTGCGCGCGCGCACATCACCACACACATGCATATGTATGTTTATACTGTATCATGTATGTACACATACACAAAGGGTTAAAGGGTACCACATGCTATGAGAAAAATAGAATTGAGTAATTAAGAGTAGTCAGAGACACTCAGTTATTCTAGTGTCTCTGTGAGAATGAAGGCTTTAGAATGAAATTAATTCTTTCTTTAAAAATATTTTTTTAAGTATATGAGTGGTTTGCCTGCATGTATGTCTATGTATCATATGAATACAGTGCCTGTGGAGACAGAAAAAGGCATTGAATTCCCTGGAACTATAGTTAGACAGTACTCAGCCACCATGTAGATGCTGGGGATTGAGCCTTGGTCCTCCAGAACAGCAGCCAGTGCTCTTAACTTCTGGGCCACCTCTCTAGCCTCTCCTTCCATGCCTCTCTCTCTTTCTTTTTCTTTCATTGGTTTTCAAAACTAGCATCATATGCCAGGTGCTATGGCGCATGCCTTTAACCCCAGTACTTGGGAGGCAGAGATAGCCTGGTCTACCAAGCGAGTGTAGGATAGCCAAGGCTACATAGAGAAACCCTGTCTTAAAAAAACTTTTAAAAACTTTAAAAAACCAAAAGCATCATAGAATGAAATGCTCTCTAAGATGCTCTGTTTTTAAAAGCATTTGGTGTATGAGTGTGTGCATGCCTATGTGCACATGTATGCCATACTGCTTTTTTGGAGGTCAAAGGATAACTTGAGGGAGCAGGTTCTCCTCTTTTCCCCATGTTAATCCTAGGAATTGAGCTCAGGTTGTCAGGCCTGGCAGCGGTGCCTTTATCTTATGAGCTGTTTCACCTGTCCCCTCATGTGTTCTTGCGTATATTCATGCGTGTCCATACAGGTGCCCGTGGAGGCCAGAAAAGGGCCTTGGATCCACTTGTGGTTGTTGGAATCTGAAGTTGGGTTCTCTGGGCAAGCAGCAAATGCTCTTAATCACTGAGCAATGTCTCCGACCCCCTCATGAGTTCTTAATGTCACTTAACAAATACCTCACACAAAACTAGCTTCCAGACTGGCTTCCAGACTGGCTTTCTGTTGAGTAAATGGGTAAGCAGGAGGATAGAAGCTAGTTGTGCAGTCCAGACACACTCACAATAGTGTTGTTTTTTACTCTAGCCTTGCACAGGGTAGGCACGTGCTGTATCACTGAGCAGCACTCTCAACCCCACTGTAACATTCTTGCCTGGACATTGTGAAGAGACACAAACATTCAGAAGATCTGAATCTGGCTTTTAGCTTATTAGTTCTTGAGAGCTGCTGTGCCAGCCTGTGAACATTAATATTTTTGTTGTCTTGGGGAATATGATTTTGCTTATATCTGACATTTATTTAGCTAGTGTGAAAAAGCTGAAATTCTACCTAAATTTGCATATTGTACTTACTTACTTTTGTATTTATATATTGTGTGTGTGCTGATTCCATGTTTCAGCTGTTTGGAATAATACTGATAAGAACATAACTGTAGATCTATCTCTCCAAGATCCTGCTTTCTATTTAAGGGTGCAACTAGAAATGGAATTATTAGACCAGGCAGGAATTCTGTTTAATTTTTTATTATTTTTTTCATATAATTAAAAAGGAAGAAAAATTATTGTGATTCTTTACTGAAAAATAGATCTTTCCATGTAGGACTAACTACAAAGTTTTTATTACTGTTGTTTTGTTTTGTTTTCCAAGACAGGGTTTCTCTGTGTAGCCTTGGCTGTCCTGGACTCACTTTGTAGGCCAGGCTGGCCTCGAACTCACAGCAATCTGCCTGCCTCTGCCTCCCAAGTGCTGGGATTGAAAGTGTGTGCCCCCATGCCGGGCTATCAACTACAAATATTTTAAAAGCAGTATATGCCTATAATCTCACAAGTTGAAAACGAAGGTGAATAAAACATAAGAGCTAAGTCACAGTAACCCTCTACTTGACACTTTCCTCTTGCTCACAGTGACTGCGAGGATCGAGAGGTGTGTAAGCTCCTTTCTTCACAGTTGAAGGAAGACAGATTCTATACTCAGAAGCTATTTGATGACATTTTCTAAATTCTTACTTATTTTGATTCTGAGCATTTGACATTGTTATTTTTTTGAGACAGAGTCTCTTTCCCTGTTTGTTCTGTAACTCACTATGTAGATCAGGCTGGTCTTCATAAAGGTGTGTGCCACTATATCTCGCTTTGACTTTTTAAAAAAATTATTTTTATTTTATATGTGAATATTTTGCTATTCTGTGTACCAAGTGCATACAGTGCCCAAGAAAGCCAGAACTGGGTGTTGGGTCCTCTGGAACTGAGTTAGGCACAGGTGGTTTGCCATCCTGTGGGTGCTGGGAACTGAACCTAGGTACTCTACAAGAACAAGTGCCTTTACCTGTGGAGCCATCTCTGTAGCCCTGCATTTGACTTTTTGTTTTTGTTTTTAAGGTTTTTCAAGACAGGGTTTCTCTGTGACTTGCTTTTGTAGACCAGGCTGGCCTTGAACTCACAGCAATCCACCTACCTCTGCCTGCTGAGTGCTGGGATTAAAGGTATGCGCCACCACACCTGGCCTGCATTTGACTTTTATTGGCCATTTCTCTACAAAAGGCCGACACTCTTTCCTTTCCCTTCCTTCCAATCTCCTTTTCGCCCCTAAAATAAGGTCTGTCTGTGTATTCCGGGCTGCTCAGCTCTTGACTGGCTGTAGCCCTCCTTCCTCTCCTTATGTGCTGGTATTGAGGCTTTCCCAGCACAAGTGGTGAAACCTTTTCTTATTTAAGCCTGTGATACTGTGCAGCAAGTTGACCTGCTCATCTTATGAGCTCAGTGGTCTCTAAATGCCTGCTGGCTTTCTCTTGTGCTCCCAGGTAAGCACATTTGTGACATGTCTTCTCTCTGTTAGTGCGGCGTTTTTCATGGAATAAGGGAATTTAGAGTCAATCTTGGGCATTTGTTCTCGTGTCATATCTTTCTTTTGAAAATGACTGAAATTTTCAAATCTTTGTAAGTGATTTTGACATTGTATCAAAACAGCCTGAAAGAACTGCTAACAATTGAACTGGGCAGTTTCTCTGTGTAGCCCTGTCTGTCCTAGAACTCAGTCTGTAGACCAGGCTGGCCTCTTACTCACAGAGATCCACCCGCCTCTGCCTCCTGAGTGCTGGGGTTACAGGTGTGTGCCTTTTTACTTGTTGCCTGCACTCATGGCAACAGCACGAAGCATCTAACAGAGCTAGTTGTGCCTGGATTACTGCCATGTTTTAGTCAAACAGGTTCTGCTTCCCTCCTGCTTCCTTCCAAAATACTCTCCACGTGGCAGCCAACAGCATATTTTAAACAAAAATGACTTATTACTTGTCCACCTAAGCCTCCTCAGTGGCTTTTCGCTGCACTTAAGCTGAAATATAAATAGTTTGTCATGGTTTACAAGGCTCTTGTAATTTAGCCCACTCTTCCATTCTCATGAGCTTTTTTCCCCTTGGGCAGTGGGTCAGTATGTGTGACCTTTTTAAAAAATTAGCTAATTAGTTAATTGTGTTAGTGTGCATAGGTGTTTTGACTACATGTATTGTCTGCATTATGTATAAGCCTGGGGCCTGCAAAGATCAGGAAAGCATATTGAATCCCCTGGAATTGGAGTTAATGGACATTTATCAAGTGCCATATGGGTGCTGCACATCAAATCCTGGAAGAGCACCCAGTGCTCTTAACCATTGAGCCATCTCTCCAACCCAAATTGCCATGACCTTCTTAAAACATCTGCCTTTTAACCTTGGGTACCTCATACTTGCTGTCTTAGTTACTGTTTTGTTGCTGTGAAGAGACACCATGACCAAGGCAAGTCTTATGAAAGAAAACATTTAGTTGGGGTTTTCTTACAATTTTAGAGGGTTAGTCCATGATTGTCATGGTAGGAAGCAGACAGGATGGTGCTGGGCAAATAGCTGAGAGAGTTACATCCTGATCAGCAGGCAGTAGACAGAGAGACAGACAGACACTGGGCTTGGCATGGTCTTTTGAAACCTCAGAGCCCACCCCAGCAACACACTTCCTCCAACAAGGCCACTCCTCCTTAATGCTTCTCAAACTGGTTCACTAACTGGAGATTGAACGTATGGACCTATGGAGCCATTCCTGTTCAAATCACCACATCCCCTTGTTACTCCTCCTTTCTCTGTATTCTTTTCTCCACTTTTTGCTAAACCCAACTCCTCTTCCTTTATTCTCAGAGTATAACCTCCTCTCTTAGAGAGGCCTTGAAGTTAGAGCCACATCTGTTTTAAAGTATATTTATTTATAAGCTATCTGAATTTTATTCTCTGATAAGAAATGAAAACAAAAAAGTGAAACTTTACCAGGTGTGGTAGTGCATCCCTTTAATTCCAGCACATGAGAGGCAGAGGCAGGCGGATCTCTGTGAGTTTGAGGCCAGCCTGATCCACAGAGTGAGTTTCAGGACAGCCAGGGCTACATGAAAGAGACCGAAACAACCAGCCAACCAACCAACAACAAAACCCAAATAAATACACCTTTTACTTTATAGAAATAATTTTATTTATTTATTTATTTATTTATTTATTTATTTATTTATTTATGGCGGTTTTGTTGGCTTGTCACTGTCTTCTGAGGAAATTTGCTTTTTATAGAACTTGCAAATAATACAAAAGTTTAGATTTTTTTTTTTTTAGTATTTCTCTAATGTCATCAAGACAGATAATTAATCTTATACATTAATCTTATGTTCTGCCAAATCTTTTCAAGGTACATATGTATATATTGCTTTTATACCATAATAATTTTTTTCTAAGTCAGAGTTTCTCTGTGTAGCCTTGGCTGTCTTTGAAGACCAAGCTGGCTGTGAACTCGCAAAGATCTACGTTCCCTGAGTGCTGGGATTAAAGTCTTGCATCACTACACCCGGCTTATATATACCATAATTAATTTTATTTTTATATAACTACATTTTAAAGATTTGTTCATTTAATTATGCTTATGTGTATTTGTATCTATACAGGCATGTGCACATAAGGCCTTCAGGGGTCGGAGGCCTTTAGCTCCCCTGGAGCTGGAGTTACAGGCAGTTGTGAGCCTAACCCTGAACCATCTCCAGCCCCATCTCCGTTGTCTCACTGTGTTGCTTTATAAACAGGACTGCTTTGCATACCTTCACACATAACATTTTTTCTTCTCAGTGCTTTTCAGAAGCATTTTGGAAAATTTACTGGACAAAAATCTGAAAATTTAAGGCTCTCCATTACATTACTAAAGTGATTTCCAGAAAAGTTCCAGGTCCTTCCTCCTGAGCTGTTTCAGTGTCCTATTTTTCCTTCAGTCTGATAAATTTAAAAAAGAAACGACTGGTGAGATCTCATTGAGTAAAGGCGTTTTCTGAGAAAGCCTGGCTACCTGTCCACAATCCATGGAACCTATAAAGGAGAGGAACAACCCCCAGGATGCCCTTGGACCTCTGTACATACACCACAGAGTATCCGGTGGGGGCAGGCAAGAGAAGAAATACAATTTAAAAAAGGAAAAAGCCAGTTTGTTGAGAACAGAGCTGTTTAGGTGGTAGAGTAAGCAGTAAGAGCTCTCACTGTGGGGTCGGGTGGGAAAGTGTTAACAGGAAGCATCACGCACTGAGTAAACAAACCATGCACTCCTCACTGTCAGTGGTGTGCATCCTTCATGCTCCTTAGCGTTTTGTTTCCTTTGGTTCTTTTCATGTGTCACGGTTCTTAGGCTTACTGCCTCTTTATTCTGTCCCCTACATTTTTCTGCCTAGAGACCAAATGAGAGGGTGGACACTGCACCAGAAAAGCCAAGAGAAGAGCCAGTACTCAAAGATGCCGTCCCGGTGAGTGGCTTGTTGACTACTGTGACCAGGTATGGTGTCACAAAAAGGTGACAGAGCTGGAGAGATGGCTTAGTGATTATGAACACTGGCTGTTCTTCCAGAGGACCAGGTTCAATTCCTAGCTCCCACCCGCTCTCTCGAGTTCCAGGGGATCCAACACTCTCTTCTGACCTCAGGCAGCATTGAGCACACATATTATACCTATACATATGTTGCTCCCATGCAGGCAAAATATTCATGCACATAAAATAAAATAAATAAGTTAAAATGATTAAAAAAAAATTAAAGAGGTGACAGCACAGTGACTGATTATTCTTAGCAGTGTTCTAGTGCAGCTCCATGCCCATCTTTGTGTCAGAAACTACATGGAAAGAAAATCTTGGAGCTTTTTAGGAATAGATACTTTCTATGAATTATTTTGCCTATAAAAACCATGATCAGCCAGTTGTGGTAACACACATCTGTAATCCCAGAACTCTGGAGGCAGAGGCAGGTGGATCGATGTGAGTTCAAGGCCAGCCTGGTCTACAAAGCTGTCCAGGACAGCCAAGGCTACACAGAGAAAACTTGTCTCAAAAAACCCAAAACAAATCCAAAACAAAACTTGTTTTTCACTTGTTTTCATCTTGTTTTCACTGAACTCTCAAAACACTTTATTTGGGAACAGAAAGCAGTAGTGCTGTTCTCAGTATTGAGGATGGGCTTATTATTTTTTTCCTCATTCTTTTTTGTTAGTTATAGATAACAGGTATCAGAGAAGAGTATAATTGAAGATAATTTTACCTAGTAAGCACTTTGTATGTGTTCATGTGTGTGAGTATGGGTGTGTGTATGTCACAGCTTACAGCTTGGAGGTCAGAGGACAACCCTGGGTGTCCTTCCACCTTGTTGCAAATATGGTTTCTTGGTGTTTGCCCCATGTTTACCAGGGTGTTTGGCCCACGAGCTTCTGCAGTGTTTTCCTCCACCTCTCATCTCCATAGGAACACGGGGATCACTTACTCATGCTAGTACACTTGCTTTACGTGGGTTCTGATTCAGCTCCTCGCGCTTGAGTGACAAGCCCTTTACCCACTGAGCCATCTCCCCAGCCCCTGTAAGCACTTTGAATGACGTTATACATGCTTCTCTCCCTTACCCCTCCCTTCCTCTTTTTTCCCTCTCTGTCCTCCCTCTCTTTCTTTCCTTTCCCCCTCCCCCCTCTTTCTTTTCTGATGGAGTTTTGTGACCTTTTTCTATAGGTTCAGCCAGTACTGTCTTCTGTTCCAACAACAGAAACGTCCACTGGTGTTAAGTTCCAGGTCGGTGATCTTGTTTGGTCCAAGGTGGGAACCTATCCTTGGTGGCCTTGTATGGTTTCAAGTGATCCCCAGCTTGAAGTCCATACCAAAATTAACACAAGAGGTAAGAAAAGTAACAAATAGATATTAAGTAACAGTTTGCAATAAAGAAAAGTGAACATTCATTATTGTATGTGAATCTAAGAATATACATATATATTATCTGACATAAAAATAAGAATCTTTATCAGATTTTTGTTTCTTATTGTGAAGTGGTTTTGAAACAGGGTCTTATACTGTAGTCAAGGCTGACCTTGACCGTCCAACAGTCCTCCTGCCTCTTGCTTGTTAGGTTTTCTCAGTTTTTAATGATAAATGAACTAATACTGTCATTTTGAACTGGCAGAGAACTTGTATAATAATGTCTTTTTTATCTTACCTGGCTAGTCTGAAACTGGCTTTGTAGTTCAGGCTGGCCTGGAACTCAAAGATGTCCATCTCCACCTTCTGAGAGCTAGGAAATGCATGTGTCATCACACTCAGCCCTTGTAGTAACTTTTAAAAAACATACTTGTGTGTGCACTTAACGTTTGTATGTGCTGGTGCCACTTAGCCCAGAGGAAGGCTTTAGGTCCACTGGAGTTGGAATGACAAGTGATTTTGAGCTGCTTAGCATGGATGCTGGGAATCAAACTTGTGTCCTCTTGAAGAGCAGCCAGTGCTTTTAACCACTGAGCCACCTCTCCAGCCCCCAATAGCTATTTCCCAGCTAGGACTAGGGATTGAAGTGGGGGCTTGCACACAGTAGGTGAGCATTCTACCACCAAGTTTTAATACCAGCCATTGCTTTTGTTTTTTAAAGATTTTTATTTTAAAGTGTGTGTGTGTGTGTGTGTGTGTGTGTGTGTGTGTGCGCGCGCGCGCACACACACACACACACACTTGGGATATGTGCACCGTGTACCCACAGAGGCCAGAAAAGGCTATATTAGCTCCCTTGGAGCTGAAGTTACAGGCAGTTGAGAGCTGCTGGATATGGGTGCAGAGAACCAAACTTCTGTCCTCTGTAAGAGCATTATGTACTCTTAACTACAGAGCCATTTTCCCAGGCCCCTCATCTACAGACCTTTTAATTGATTTATTAAAAAAATTTTTTTTCATCATCTGGGAGATGAACTCGTGAGACTACCTGAGGGATTATCTTAATTATGTTAGTTGATGTGAGAAGGGAAGTGTGCAGTGTCAGTTCCCTAGGCATAGTATTCATGAGTATACCGGAAAAATGGGGAAAGCCAGCCAGTGAAATGGCTCGCTGGGTACTCAGGGCCCTTACCAAGCCTGCTCACCTGAGTTAGAACTCTGGAACCCATGGTGAAAGGAGAGAGTAGAACTGAAGAGATGTCTTCTGACCTCTGTGCTACTCATTACCCCAGTGAGTGAATACATAAATGAATGTTGTCTTTGATTTCTTTAAAAAAAAAAAAAAAAGTCAAGCTGGGTGTGGCATGGTACATGCTTTTAAACCCAGCACTATGCAAGCAGATGTAAGCAGGTGTCTCTAGTGACTTCCAGGCCAGCCAGAGCTGCCTCACAGCATGCCCTGTCTCAAAAATAAATTAAGTAAGTAAGTAAACTTAAAACAGGAGTGGAGACTGTGAACTGAGCACTAGCATGCTCTACTTCATTGCTTTCCGCTCAGTTGTGGTTGTCATGTGAGCAGTTCTCCAAAGCTGTGTTGCCTGCGATGCTGGGCTGTAGCCTGCAGTTGTGAGCTCACTGTGTAATCCAGGTGGGCTCTTGAACTTGCAGTCTTCTTACCTCAGTCTAAGTAGCCAGGATTACAGGTCTGAGCCATCATGCCTGCCTCCCAGGTTTGCTTATAATTTCTTTCATGCTTCCTTGTCTTAAAGACCCTAATCTTCCTGGCTTTCATTCATCATTTTTTAAAAAGCATAGTAACAAATAATTGGAAGTTCTATGAGTTTAATGTATAGGCTAGGCCTTTTTTTGAGCTATGCTGTGTTTTCTTTTGTTTTGATATAGGGTCTCATTCTGTATAGCCCAGGCTGTTCCCAAGGTCATTACCCTCTGCCACATAATTCTGAGCTCAGGGGTTACAGGTTTGGCTTACTGTGCATAACTTGGGTGAACATAAGTTCACTATGGCTTCCTATGGGATCATTTTCACCCAAACACACATTGAATTACATTTCACAAGTGCTTTTATCCTCTTCTGTTTCATCCATGACTGTAAGTAGACTTGGAAAGCCTTATGTATTCAATAGGACGTTTAGATGTGTAACTTAGATCTAGTTATAGTGGATAGTCTCACCTTAGGAATGTTACAAATGAAGAAAAGTTATATTCTGTGTGTACTTTGTCTAAATATGAAGTTTGGTTTTGGCCAAATCTTGATGTGTATACATTGCTCAGGTTCTCCACCTGGAACTGAGTTACTAAGTTCTGTAACTGTTTCAGTTATCTAAGACTTAGACACGGAGGCCTAAGCAAAGGTAAAAACCTGGCCTGATTCTACAACTAAACTGCCAGCTCTTTAGGAATCTCTCTATCTGTGTCATTCTACTATGCTAGCCTCCTTTTGTCTTGAGCTCCTCCAAACACAAGAGGGCTCCTTCTCAATTCTGTTTTACCTGTGTCCTGCCAGCTGCTTTTCTATTGTTCATGCAAGCCCAGAGAGAAAGATCCCTATCTGTTACCCAGAAATCCTTCCATGAGGGCTCTTCTAGGCCAAAAGATAGCTCTATCAAAAGTTCAATTGCTTATAAAAGAAGTCTCTAGTTTTTCTACACCCTTGGCAGGCCGAACCATGTCACTGTCATGGTGTGTGTGTGTGTGTGGGGTACTTCAAGCCAGGTCAGTAGAGGCCGACCCTTTTGGTGGGACAGCTCAAGGCTTCAGGTCAAAGAGCAGAAAGACCACACGATCTTTCCCAAGCAACTTGCTTTAAATAGGACTTTCTATTCTTTAGCATTCTTATCTATGGAACTTTCAGAGGCACACCTAAGTTGCATCTCTCAGGATATACCTAACTGCATCTGACATCCATTTCAGCTTTTATATTTTGCTAACAATTAGGTTTTCTATGTACAATAATCAAATATCTTGTAACAAAATTCAAAGAAATTTTGGCTTATAACTTATTTCTGGGTACTTGCTTTGTGAACACACCTTTATCATGTGTTGAATTCTTCATTATCTGACAATTTTGCATCATATATATTCGATATTAAACTTCCTTCTTGATACCTGTGCACTATCATTGAGAAGAAAAATATCTGTTTAAATCTAGCAGGTGTATGGGTTTCACCCTCCTGGTGATACTGGTTATGTAGCCAAGACTCTCCCTGAGCATAATAAGTAGTATTATTTACCATCTTTCATCTAGCAACATGTACCAGAGGCTGGAAGAGCATGAAGACAGGCGTTAGGTTTTTGTGTACCACCACACCTGTTTTATAGGTACCGGGAATGGACCAGTAGTATTCTTTACATATGAGGAAAGCACTTTACCAACTGAGCTACATCTGTAGCCTGCCCATTGAGTATTTTATTTTCTTCTGTGATGCTCACAGCAGTTATGTATGAGATATATCCTGTATCTCAGAAAAGTAGTCTGAAAAACAACTTATTTTATAACCCTTGCACTACAACTCTTACCAGTTGAATCCCTGCAGTCATAAGTAAGACATTTATAGAAGAGGGTGTTAGGTCATAGCTTGTGAAGTACTTTATGCACAGAGACCAGGCCAGGGTTATTCAAGAAGACTCAATCTTCCGAAATAAAACAATTCCTATCCATATCTAGGGCTCAAGATCTTTCAAAATGATACCATATGAGAGTCATGGCTCTTCTGTTGCAACCGATAGTGGTATAAGTAATAACACAGAGGCATTTTAATAGTTCAAAGCTTAGGCCTTTTAGCTAGAGCAGTCTCCCAGCCAGCTGTCTAGACTAACCGGCTAATCCTAGGACGCCACCACATGGCCACTCTGACCTGTTCATTCACCTATGTATGCTGGCAAATCTCTCTTCTTTGGTCTCTTCCTCCCAGCATTACACTCTCTTGTGGAAGTTCTGCCCTCCACTTTCTGCCCAGATACTGGCCATCAGCTCGGTATTTCAGCCATTAGGCAAGTGAGGAAGGACAAATATTTACAAACTGAGACCACTGATGGGCCATAGAAATAACAATACCAAGATCAGGGTGGTACTTAGATAGCTCTCTGCTGGTTTAGCAATAACAACTAATATACAAAGACACAGCTTCACACAGTAAACCCCAACAGCCACCTTTTGACATTAAGGAGCTTTTTTTTTTTTTTTTTACATTTTTCTTTTTAAGATTTATGTCTTAAAATTTTTTAATTCTTGTATATGTGTATTGGGGTTTGCGCACATGACTGCAGGTGTCCTTGGAAGCTCATATCCCCTGGAACTGAAGTTACAGACAAGTTGTGAGCTTCCTGAAGAGTATCGGGAAATGCACTTGAGTCCTCTAAAAAGCCATTGCATTCTTCACTAACTTAGTCATCTCTGCAACCCCAGAAGTTTACACAATTAATTCATTAATTCATCTACTTGTCAGATGAACTTTTACTTTAGTAATTTTCTTACTTCAGTGCTAGAAAATTTGTTTATATTGCTCTTAGTAATTTGAGAATCTAGAATTTAAAATTCACTCATTTGGATCAAAAGCCTAAATGTTCTTTTGTCTTTAATCTTTTAAAGCCTAATAGCTTTATTGAAATATTCAGCTGGGTGTGGTGGTGCACACCTTTAATCTCAGTATTCAGGAGACAGAGGCAGGTGGATCTCTGTGAGTTCAAGGCCAGCCTGGTTTACAAAATGAGTCCAGGACAGCCAAGGGATACACAGAGAAACCTTGTCTTGAACAATCAAAATAAATAAATAAATAAATAAATAAATAAGAGAAAGAAAAGAAAGAGAGAAAAGAAATATTCATATAGTATAAAATATAATAACTTGTTTCTTATGTATTTGAGGCAGGATCTCACTATGGAATTCTGTCTGGCCTGGAACTCTTTGTCTAGACCAGGCTGGTCTAGAACTGCCTGCCTCTATCTCCCAAGTACTAGTATTAAAGGTGTGTACCACTAAGCCTAGCTCAAATTTACCCCTTTGTTTAAATGCCAGCATTTAGTGATTTTTAAAAGTTTATTCAGAGTTGTTACAATCTAATTGAAGAATCTTATCACTCCCTGAAATGAAATCTTACATCCAATTGACATCCTTTGGGTTCCCATGCACCCTGAGGCTGAGCTGTCAGCCAGTACCTTCTGCCTCTGTATCTTTACTAATGTAGTGGCTTCTAGTGTAGCATGGTTTAGAAGTCCACCCATGCTTTAACATGTATCAGTATTTCATCACTTTTTATTGCCAAATTGTATCCTGTTATAGCATACAGCACAGTTGTAAATAAAGTAGCCTTCTCACAAGTTTTCCTGAAAACCAAGACTCAGGTTTGGCTGTGCACTGGTACCTGTGAAGTGCTCTGTGCTGCTTTGTCTCTGAGCCTTTCTGTACAGTCGGCCCTGACAGTAAGCAGTGGCCGTTGTCTCTGCTGTTAGTCACATTGTTGGTATTGGACAACACACTTAACAAAGTTCACACCATCAATACTAATGACTTGGTAAGGGTGTATTAAAAGATGTTTAGACCACATTTCTATTTTAAATTGTATTTCATTGTTTACTTATCATTGTATCTTGAATTTAAATGCTTCTTCTACTTTAAAAATATTGTATGTTGATTGGGAAGGGCAAAACTCTTGAGTATAAATCACAGAACCAAAAAGGTGTCCATAATCTCATCCTCCATCTGTGTAATACTATTAACTTTGGACATGGGCTGGAGAGGTGGCTCAGCGGTTAAGAGCACTGACTGCTCTTCCAGGGGACACAGGTTCAATTCCCAGCACCCACAAACCATCTTTAACTTCAGTTCCTAGGAGTCTGATGTTCTCTTCAGGCCTCCTTGAGCACCAGACACTGATGCATAGACATTCATGCAAATAAAACACCCCCACACCATATTCATAACTTTTTGTTTGTTTTTTGAGAAGAGGGTTTCTCTGTGTAGCATTGGCTGTCCTGGACTCACTTTGTAGATCAGGCTGGCTCTGCCTCCTGAGTGCTGGGATTAAAAGTGTGCACTACCACACCCAGCTCTCAATTTTTTTTAAAATTTGAGATAATTTTTCTCTCTGCATATTTGTAATTAACAGGCACATTAATGAGGTGTTTTCCTGGGGATGGAGTTGTTTTTGTTTTTTGAAGTGTCTCGTTGTGTTGCCCAGGCTGGCCTGGCACGTCTGAGTATTGTATAGTATAATAAGCACTTTGACGCTGTATGTGTGTGTGTAGGCGTGCTTACCTGTACACACACGCTGAGCTGGAAGAGGACGTTGGGTGTCCTGCTGTATATCACCATCTGCCTTATCCCCTTTGAATCAGGATCTCTCACTGAAGCTGGAGTTTATCTGATGGCATGCGCGCGCGCGCGCGCGCACACACACACACACACACACACACACACACACCCCATAGCACTGGCTTATAGGCACATGCGGCCATGCCTGGATTGTTCGCCCCCAAGGCTGAGGATATGACTCACATTCTCGTGCTTGTGCAGCAATTGCACTTATCTGCTGAGCCGTCTTCTCTTTTCTCAGTCTCCTTCCTCATGCATGCGTTCCTCCTCTCTGTCCCCTTTCCTTCTTCCCTTCTTTGTGACAGTCTCATTCTGTAGCCTTGGCTGGCCTGGGATTTGTTATGTAGCCCATGCTAGCCTGGAACACACAGAGACTTATCTGCTCTGCTTCCTGAGTGCTAGGATTAAAGCATGTGTCACCCACTAGCCTGTTTACTTTTCACACCAGCAATATTTTTAAAGTTTAAAAGTACACGGTTTTATCTTTGCATTAATTTAATTAAAAAATAGCATATGTAGGAGTGTTTTGCCTGCATGTATGTTTGTGCACCATTTGTGTGCCTGGTACCTGGGGGCGCCGGAAAATATCCTTGGAGTTATGGTTGGTTGTGAGTCTCCATTCCAGTGCTGAAAACAGAGCCCTCGTCTTCTGCAAGGGGAACGTGCTCTTAACTGCTTTGCCATCTTTCCAGGCCCTGCTTTTAAAAAGTCTCTCTCTCCCCCTCCCTCTCTTCCTCCCTCCCTCTTCCCCTCTACCCTCCTCCTACTCTCTCTCCCTTCCTTTCTTTCTCTTTTTAGCTTTGGAGTTTTATTCAATGGGTCTCTGGGTCTAGAAGAAGGTTTTGGGTCTTGGTGGTGAAGTGTGGCTTGTGCTGGCGCCACAACACGTGATGGAGCAATGGGAACTTGATTGATCTTGGAGTAGCGGAACTGCTTGATAGCTGACCAGTGGTACTTGCCTTCAAGATCTGGATGGAGTGAGCATGAGCATGTTGTCAGGCACCCATGTCATGGTGGCACTGTGTGACAGTGCCAGCTGTGGTCAGGTCCCAGGACTCTCGGTACATGTTATGTGTGTCACTGTGAGAGTCCTAGCCAGATGTTGAAGTTCTTCACACACAGTGGTGACTTCAAACACCTGCTCACAGGCGCTCTCTCCCCCATGACTTCTTCATCTTTAGCTGTGACACAAAGTACCAGAAGCCAGACGTGGTCACCACATGGTTAGGTGCAAAGATGCACATTCGGTACAGTGGTGGCATGTGGCACTTTGGGGTGGGCAAGCAGTGTCTCACCACCTTGTACTCTCAAAGTGTGCCTTCACAGCAGTCATCCTTGTATGCCACCACTCACAAAAGGGCTTTAAAAAGGCTTTTAAAAATTATTTTAAGGGCTAAAGAGATGGCCCAGTGGTTAAGAGCACTGGCTGCTCTTCCAAATGTCCTGAGTTCAATTCCCAGCAACCACATGATAGCTCATAACCATCTATAATGTGATCTAATGCCCTCTTCTGGTGTACAGGTATAAATGAAGGTAGAATACTGTATACATAATAATAAATAAATCTTTTTTTAAAGTTATTTTAAAATCCTGGTTGTGGGTATGTGCACCTGAGTACAGGAGGCCACCAAGGCTAGAGGTATGAAATTCCCCTGGAGCTAGAGTTACGGGTTGCTATGAGTTGCCTGAGAAAGGCGCTGGGAATAGACTCAGGTCCTGGAAGAGCAGTAAATGCTGTCCATCACTCAACCATCTCTCTGTCCCCTGCATTATTTCTCATTTATAAAAACATTTCTTCTACAAATACAGCTTTTGACTGAAAACTTAGTACATTTAGTCAGCTATTCAGAGACACATATGTTTGTTTTTTTAGTTTTCATGTCTTCCGGGTTTATTTTATT
Organism: Acomys russatus; assembly: GCF_903995435.1. Lineage (NCBI taxonomy): Eukaryota > Metazoa > Chordata > Mammalia > Rodentia > Muridae > Acomys > Acomys russatus. Next base: position 16,507,205 of record NC_067163.1, read on the forward strand.
TTTGCTTTTGCTTTTTAGACTGGTGAGTGACAATTGGGGATTGAACCCAGGGCCCCCTATTAAGAAGTACTCTTAACAAGGAGCAATACCCCTAATCTTTTTTAAACTGTTTTAAAAAATGATTTATGTTTATGTGTGTGAGTGTTTGCTTGCGTGTGTGTGTGTGTGTGTGTGTGTGTGTGTGTGTGTGTGTGTATGTACCACATGTGTGGCTGGTGCCTGAGAAGTCCAGAAGAGGTTGTCAGATCCCTAGTAACTGGAGTTACGGTTCCAAGCTGGTGTGTTGGGGTCTGAATCCAGCTCCTTTGCAAGAACACAAATGCTTTTAACCATGGAGTCATTCCTCCAGCTCCTTCCCACCCCCCCCCCCCCACCCTCCCATCCCCACCCCTCCCCAGACAGGGTTTCTCTGTAGCCTTGGCTGTCCTGGACTCACTTTGTAGACCAGGCTGGCCTCGAACTCACAGTGATCCCCCTGCCCCCGAGTGCTGGGATTAAAGGCATGCGCCACCACACCCAGCTCTAGCTCCTTATTTTTATTTTGAGAAGGAGTCTTACTAAACTTCTAAAGCTTCCCTCACCAACAACTTCTACTGCTACTGCTATTACTACTATTACTACTACTACTAGTCGTCTTTCTCTTCCTCCTCTTCTTCCTCCTCCTTCTTCTTCTCTACTCTCACACACTTTAACTTTTATTAAACCAATCAAAATACTTTTGCAATGCCTTGCTGGAGAGGTGCCTCACAACTGAGCCATCATTTCTGGTGAGGAAAACCATGGCTTCGGGTACATAGCTTAAGTTTGGCTGTGCATCATCATAAATGCTTCAACATCTCCAGGGACTGAAAGCTCAGCATGGGGACTCCTGCCCAGCCACCTTATGAAAGGTACTTCTTCAATTCTTTCACCACCTCTAGAGGCTCAGGAAATTTGAGCTTTCATGGTGGGCCCTTCTTAATACCAGTCCAGAGTGTGGCTCAGCCATTGTCTGGGTGTAGCAGTGTCACCTCGAAGCTGCCCCTCCATGGCTTGGACAGGTTCACCTGCACAGGTAGCTCTGGGGCCTCCAGCTGCAGAGGCTCAGGGCAGCAGCATGGCGGCTGTAGACACGACAGCTAGTGAAGTGCTCAGTGACCACTGCTGCGCCTTCCATCAGTTTCCCACGCATGTCTCGCCCAGCACGGCCCTGGCCTTATGCTTTCTTTCAAGAGGGGTCATGGCACCAATCCTGGGTGTCGAGCCAATGTGGGGGTATGGAGCATTGGTGGAACTGGAGATTGGATGGTCTCAAGCCATCATGTGGGTGCTAAGTATGGAACCCAGGCCCTCTGCAAGTGCAACAATTGTGCTTTTCCACTGAGTCATCTCTCCGGGTCCTTTATACATATTTAACACTTATCATATATATATGTATGTATGTATGTATTTTGACTGAGTGTATATATATGTTCACCATGTGTGTGCAGTGCCCACAAGAATCCAATGCTCCAAAGAACGCAGTGGACACCCTGGAACTGTAGTTACAGGTAATTGTGAACTGACATATTGATGCCAGGAGTCACACCTGGGTCCTCTGGGAGAACAGCCACTGCTTTAACCACTGAGCCAGCCACCTCTCCAGCCCAGGTCCCACACTTTTTTTTTAAAATTGATCTGATGCTTTTTCTGAAGGATAGTGTTTTATTTTGTTTTTAAATTATCTTTAATGACTTTTCTTTTTAAAAAGTGAAAGCTTTTTTCTAAATGCAAACTGCAAGATCACTGAGCATCTGTCTAGATGTCATAACAGTGTCAAATTGTTATACTAGTTTTAAATCCTTACTTTCAGCTTGCATGTTCTTTTAGAAAGATTTATTTTTCTTTTTTGGGAGGGGTATGTGCGCGCATGCGCCACACATGTACGTGCTTGCGTGCTGCGAGGAGTTGCAGGTGGTTCTGACCCTCCCTTCCTGGTGCCAAGAGTCTGCTCTGCTGGAAGAGCAGCCAGAGCTCCTGAGCTCTGAGCCATTGCCAGCCTCTCTGTGCTTACTTTGTACTAGTTCAGCTTGTTCTGTAGCCATGGGTTCAGAGTGCATTACTCTGAAGCAGTAATGATTTGGTTCCAGGATCTCTCTTAGTTTTAATATTTGAGGACTCCAAAGGGCATTTGTAAGAAGGTGTAATGGCATATGCCTTTAATTCTAGGAAGTATTCAGTAGGATAAGGTTGGACATCAAGTTTGAAGTCAGCCTGGGCTAAATAAGTAGATCCCACCATCTCAAATGAAGAGCTTTCATAGTTTGTAGGTTATATCTAATACTATTTAATTTAGAAATTAACTTTTAGTCACTTAAAAATTATTTTATGTAATCATTTATCACGTTTTTCTGGAAAATTATTTTCTTAAAAAAATTAATGGGTTCTGGAGAGATAGATGGCTCAGTAGTTAAGAGTACTTGCTATTTTTAGGAGGCACTGAGTTCCCAGCACCCTCATTAGGCAGCTCACAACTGTCCACCTTGAGCTCCAGGAGGGTCTGTGTCCTCTGACCTCCTAGGACACCTGCACTCACATGCACAGACTCCCACCACACACACGCACAACTGTACATTCTTAAAAATTAAATAAAATTTTTTTAAAATTAGTTATTGAGGGGCCAGTGAGATGGCTTAGCACTTGTTGCCAAGCCTGGGAGTCTATGTTCAATACACACACCCCACATGATGGAAAGAGAGAGCCAGCTCCCAAAAGTTATACATGCACACATGCCGTAATACAATTTTTTCTTTAAAGTTAATGGAGAAATGATAATACTTTTAAATATTTGTAGATTTTTAGTGTCTGGATTGAATGATGACGCTGGACTCTCATATCCATTCTGCATTCAGTTTGTTATGATTTGTTATTTTGGTTGCAAACTGTGAAGATAATACTGATTCATACATACGTATAGTTGAAAAAGGGAAGATTAATTTAACAGTCTATTCTGATCACTGAGGATATTTTTCCTTTGCTACACAGAACTGAACAGGTAGAAGGTAAATTGCAGTGTGAAATTTGAAATTATTTCAGGGAACATTTGTGCTTTGCTACATTAAAATCTCCTAGTTCAGTCAGGTGTGATGGAAACACACTTTTAATCCCAGCACTTGGGAAGTTGAAAGTCATATCTCGGTGAGTTTGAGTCAAGCCCGGTCCACACTGAGTTCCAAGCTAGCCAGGAGTACATAGTGAGACCCTGTCTTAAAACAAAGCAAAACCAAAAACAGTTCTATATTGTCCTTTGAGTGAGTCTTTTTGTTTTTTATTTTCCAAGACAAGGCCTCTCTGTGTATCCTTGACTGTCTTGAACTCACTTTGTAGACCAGGCTGGCCTCGAACTCACAGAGATCCGCCTGCCTCTGCCTCCCCAGTGCTGGGATTAGAGGCAAACGTCACTACGCCCCCTCTCTAGATAGTCTTTCAAGTTATCACTTCTCAGTTTTTGTTTTTGTTGTTGTTGTTTTGTTTGTTTTTTGATTATTGGGAAGTAAGTAACTCAAAGAGGCAAAGGCAGGTTTTCCAGAATTTCAATATGATTTGAATGGTCAAACTGTATTTGGTAACAAATAATGTTGTTTTCCTTGGAGGAGGAGCTCATTCTTGAGAGATACCTACCACTTGCTTATATTTGAACAGCTCAGAAAGGCACATTTTTTAGTGACGGCAATATTCCATTTTGTCACCAAATGACTATACTAAGTGCTTCCCCCAAGGCAGCCTTCACTGTCCAGAATGCAGAGGTGTCCCAGTCATCATTTGTTTTCTGATTGCACGAAGTATTAAAGAGACACAGATTCAAGGCTGAAATTTAGGAAAACTAATACCTTTTGATGATTCAGTAAGGACATTGCATAAAACTATTCTTTTTAAAAAGTGCAATGAAGCACCCCACAGCCGGGTGTGGTTCTGGGCAGTGTTTGTGTAATGCCAGAAGTCTTATCTGCTATTGCTTTTGTACCTTAATTGTAAAGAGAAATCACAGTGATATTATTAGGACTTACTATAGGGGTCACAGGACCTCTAAAGCAGTCTTATGTTTATATAGCTAGAAAAGTGATCTAATTGGTACTTGGATAGTTCTGGAAGAAAACACTATGTGCTTATAGTCTAATTTGTAAAAATATTGGAGACAAGTAAAAAAATAAATTATGTAATCAAAATAATAACTTGGACAATTAGCATAATTTCATGTTTCTTTCTCTTAAAAACTGCCACCCTGATTTTAGTCATCTGGAATGATCTTGTAGCAGCCATTAGTTGCAAGTTAGTGAGTGGCGTAATATGTCTTTGAACAGTTTAAAATCCCCAAGTTTTAATGGGAAAAATTCTGAGAAAACTGTATTTTAAGGTTTCTTTGGCAAAGTATATGTGGATTTTTATGTCTTAACATAATTAAAACCAGTTTTTACTTACAGGTGCCCGGGAATATCATGTCCAGTTTTTTAGCAACCAGCCAGAGAGGGCGTGGGTTCATGAGAAGCGGGTGCGGGAGTATAAAGGCCATGACCAGTATGAAGAGTTACTAGCAGAGGCAGCCAAGCAGGCCAGCAACCACTCGGAGAAACAAAAGGTAATGGCGACAGCTTGCTAGCACTTGGTGCTTTGTTTTGTGTGTTACATTGGAGATGGAACCCAGGGTCTTTCCTATGGCAGGCAACCAATCTGCTGTTTAACTTGACCTTGCTGTTCACTGATACATTTATACCTGGACACAGTGGCATTTGCCTATCATCCAAGCACTCATTAGTGAAGTAGATGTGTCACTTCAGAGTTTGAGGTCTACATAGCAAGTTCCAGTCCATTCACAGCTACATAGTGAGTCCCTGTCTCAAAAAACTATTTATAATAAATAAGTAATTGTATATGTCATATAATATTATAGTACTATTAAAGACTGGGAACTGAGCTGTAGCTCATCTGGTAGAGTGCTTGCCTGCATACATAAAGCCCTGCATTTGGTTGTTGCTGCTACATAAATGGGCGTGGCTGCTTATCCAGTAGAGACAGGGGGATCAAAGCTTCAACTTTTAGTTTAGGGTTATTCTGGGATACATAATATCCTGTCTCAAAAAATAAACACCAGTTTTACAATCTACTGTGAATTGATATGCACAAACCCAGTAGCTATTAGTGATATTTATTTAGCTAAGGATTCTAAATAATTTTTTGTATTAGTGTCTTCTCATAACTCTTCTCTATTCTATTAACAAAGTTATTTTTATCATAGATTTTTCTTAAAAGATGTATTTATTTATTATGTATAGAGTGGTCTGCTGCATGTTCACCTGCATTCCGGAAGAGGGCATCAGATGGTTATGAGCCACCATGTGGTTGCTGGGAATTGAACTCAGGACCTCTGGAAGAGCAGTCAGTGCTCTTAACCTCTGAGCCATCTCTCCAGCCCTATCATAGATTTAAAATACTTGATAAGAGCCAGGGGCATGCGGCATCTGTAATGCCAACATTTGGGAGCCTAACATAGGAGGGTCCAGAGTTTAAAGTCAGCTTCGGTTACACAGTGAGACGATCTCAAAACCCAACCCCCCCTCCAGAAATCTATTGCTTTCTATGAAATGAGTATTGCTTATACTTATTTAATCTTCATAATCAAAAGGTATACATTTTTCTTTTCTACAGATTAGGGAACTAAGGCACAGAGGCATAAGTTACTGATTCATCTCAGACCACAGCAGTCATAGAACCAGGAAATGTGTTTGAAATACTGACAGATGTTTTAGACTTTTTGTAATGGATTCTTAGTATATATACTTTGTTGATTTTCTATTGCTGTAATATGGTTATTTTTATTTATTTTATGCTATTGGCATATTTATTATACCTAGAGCTAGGCTTTATAAAGGGAATTTTTTTCAAGTATATTATGCAATTATTGTAAGTCTCTTATAATTCAGAAATTTCTAATTTTTATACTTTCTACGTATTGGCTAGGAGTGATGTCATGTGCCTTTTAAACCCAGCCAGCATACAGGAGGCAGGAGCAGGCAGGTCTCTGAGCTCAAGTCTGGCCTGGTTTGCATTAGTAAGTGTTAACCACCGCCAAAAACATCAATTAAGCTTTATTACAGGATTAAAAAGTTAAAAAAAAAAAAGAATTGTAATTATTATCATTATTTATTTTAATAAAATACAAAAACCAGAGTCCAGAAGCATTAAATCCTTAGGAGCTGGAGTGATAGACAGTTGTGAGCTGCGTGCTATGGGTACTGAGAGTCAAACTGTGGTCTTCTAGAAGAGCAGAACATGCTCATTTTTCAGGGTGGGGGTGAGTCAGGGTCTCCCTTTTATATCCTTGTCTGTCCTGAAATTCACCATGTCCTGAAACTATCAGGTTGACCTCAGACTCAGAAATCTGCCTGCCTCTGCCTCTACCACTGCCTCCCCAGTACTGGGACTAAAGGCGTTTGTACCACGCCTGGCTTTAATACATACTCTTAGTGCTGAGCTGTCTCTCCATCCCCAAACAAAAGATTTTAATTAATTTTATCAGACTATTTTAAGGATTTAGTCATCAATATTTAGCATACGCTATACCATCTCATAGTCTGCCTCTTTTTAAAAAATTAATTTATTATCACATTTCTGTTTTTTAAGATGGGGGTCTCAGTATATAACTGCCTGGCCCAGAACTTGCTTTGTAGACCAGGCCGGCCTTGATTTGGCTTTCTCTGCCTTCTGAGTCCTGGCATTAAGGGTGTGTGCCATCCTGCCCTGCGCTATTTTTATAGTTATTTTGGGTATATGTGTATAGCTCACCTGCCACGATGTGTGTGTGTGTGGAGGTCAGAGGGCAACTTGAGGGAGTTGGTTCTCTCCTGTTTTGGGGGGTCCCAGGGTTGGTTAGGGAGGCTTGGAGGCAAGTTCCTTTTCTGAGCCATCTTGCCTGTTTGCTCTTCAGTTTCAATTAGCTTCTTGTGGCACACAGTTTTAGTCAGTTTTCTTACCTTCCTGCCAACCCCAGTTCTTCTGCTCAACCTCTATGGAGAGGCATTTGGGTTTAGTTCACCACCACTCTCATAGCCCCTCTCCCCCACACACTCCCTTTGTTTTGTTGTTTCCTTGGATTTTCTCCTTTCTTTCCATTCTATCCTTGTTTATATATTGGCACAGACTGGCCACGCATCTCCAAATGTTGGCTGGCAGCGCACTTTGCTGAGTCCTCCACTGTACCTGACTTACTTGCCTACATATGGAGGAAAATAACAACTTTGTAGTAGCAGTTAATGTTAGTGCTTATTGGCCCCTGAAGTAAGTTGTTTCTGTGGTCTTTCTTCTCCCATTATTACTGCTCAACAAATATGATATGGGGTGACAACTTCTCTTTGGGGTGTTGTTCAGCAGGTTAGTCCACAAGAGAATATAAATAAAAGAACAGCAGACCCTCATGCCATTTATTAGAGTAATACTAGTTTATAATAGCATGGGATCAATACATTCCATTTATTGGTCTGGAAAATCTGAAAATATATTTGCTTGGAAAAAAATTGCAGGCTGCCTAGAAAATACATGTTGATTTTAATGTGCTATTGGACTATAAAGCATTTCATACAATGCCTCTATCTTTTATAAAGATTCGGAAACCCCGGCCTCAGAGAGAACGTGCCCAGTGGGATATAGGCATTGCTCATGCAGAGAAAGCATTAACAATGACTCGAGAAGAAAGAGTGGAACAGTACACTTTCATCTATATCGATAAGCAGCCAGAAGAGGCTTCATCCCAAGCAAAGAAGAATGTTACCTCCAAGACCGAAGTCAAGAAACCCCGAAGACCAAGATCTATGTTGAATAGTCAGCCAGAACAGACCAATGCAGGGGAGGTGGCCTCCTCACAATCAAGTACTGACCTTCGAAGACAGAGCCAGAGGCGACACACGAGCTTGGAAGAGGAAGAGCCACCTCCTGTTAAAATAGCCTGGAAAACAGCAGCCGCAAGGAAATCCTTACCAGCTTCCATCACAATGCACAAAGGGAGCCTAGATCTGCAGAAGTGCAATATGTCTCCAGTTGTGAAAATTGAACAAGTGTTTGCTCTCCAGAATGCAACAGGAGACGGGAAGTTTATTGATCAGTTTGTTTATTCAACGAAGGTACCTCTTGTTCTGTAGGGGTTTGGGGAATGGTACTAAAAAAAAAAAAAACACTTGAGAGTGTAATTTAAATACTCCTTGGATCCACTGCATTTGAAGCATCCAGTCTTGTTTACTCTGGGTAAAGCTATGTTCTTCCTGTTTCCCTCTTGTAATTTCCAATCTGTAATAGATTAGTCTTGAGCAATGCAGCCGAAATTGATCTTAGCTCCTGAAAGTCATGGAAAAAAAACTGGGCAGTCTGCCTGTTCCTAATTTGTAGAGTTAATTTGACTTTGTTGTAAAGTATGATTTTTATTAAAATTTTTCTTTTATTTGAATTAACCATTGTTATTTAAAAAAAAAAAAAAAAAACCTACTCAGGCTGGGTGGTGGTGTATGCCTTTAATCCCAGCACTTAAGAGGCAGAGGCAGGTGCATGGCGTGAGTTCGAGGCCAGCCTGGTCTCCAAAGTTAGTCCAGGACAGTCAAGGCTACACAGAGAAACACTGTCTCGAAAACAAAACAAAACTACTCGAATAATTGTGCCTGATCTGTTCACTTGTACTAGCAGTAGTTTTTGCTTTGTTTTATTTTAATTTTAACTGCACAGTTCATTTAACTCAATGTCCCTAAACATTATTTCAATATGTAGTCAGTACAAAGTGTTTCCTACTTTTCTCGGTCATCTGTCTTTGGAATTCAGTGTATATTCTCCTTTACCCACCTCTCTAGGGCCTATGTAGCCCAGGCTAACTGTACACTGTGGAGCTGAGTAAGGCCATGCACGTCAGCTTCTCTTGCTTCTACCTCCCAAGTGCTGGGTTATAGACGTGCAGCGTGCACCTGGTGCTAGGGGCGCAGCACAGCGCTTCATGCTCTTAGGCAGACTGAGCTGTACCCACCAGCTGGTATTTTACAGTTTATGGAGATTAATCACATTTCATGTCAGCCTCACGTGGCTACTGTGTTGGACCATGCAGGTTTAATGAGGATATCTTGCATATCCTTAAATGTGTACATTGTGAGTTCCTATTAATAATGTCCTCCTCTGCCTGGGCTTGGTAAGCCTGTCATCCCAATACGCAGAAGGCAAAGGCACAAGGAATTAAGACCAGCCTGAGCTACATAGCAAGACCTTGTCTCAAAAAATAAAAATACGGCTGGCCAGGACTCCTAAGCCGGCTGAACCTGTTCCTTACTCAGGCCTTCTGTTCATCTAACTTGAAACCATTTGAGAAAAGGCCAAGGTTAGCTGGGCACTGCTGTGCCAGCAGTCAGGTTAGAGTCCTGTTAGCGTGGGGTACCTTGCTACGTTTGGGAGAAATTCCATTACTATGTTGGTCCAGGAATGAATTATGGTGAACAAAGAGTAATTGATATTATAGATTGGCTACTAAAACTTTCCATCAATCTAGCCTGGGTTTCCATTTAAGGCAGTTCTTTGGCTTGAGGGTGTCAAAATTCTTTGTAACCTTTGAATATTCATACCCCCCCCCCAGATCACTCTATAATTTAGGGTTTGTGACTTTTGATTTAGTTACATCTAATACATGGATATATTAAGGAATTCTGTGGTTTTTCCCTATTAGCATAGACGTACACATATTAAAATCATTGATTAAATACATAGGGATGCTTCATTCTTAGAAATGATCTTAGAAATGTTAAGGGTCCTCTGTTATTTCTTTCTGCCTGTAAGTTTATTTGATCTCAATAGGGCAAAGTTCCCTGAAAAGCTTAAATTACAGATGTCACTTGACTTCTTTCCATTTTCTTTTTCCTTTACTTCTCCTGTTCCCCTACTTCCTCTCTCCTATTTCTTTTCTTTGCCAGAAGAGTGTTGGATCCCTTGGAGCTGGGGCTACAGGCAGTTGTGAGCCTCAAAATATTGATGTTAAGACCAGAACTCAGTCCCTTAGAAGAACAGGAAGTGCTCTTAACCACTGAACCATCTTTCCAGCCCCGGTGTCATTCTTTTGATAGCAACATTTGCATATTGTTTGAATACAAATTACCTTTATTCTTAGAGCTTAGTTTTATTTGCTTCTGTGTGAAAACACACACCCGACATCCTAAGACTATTAAAGGAAACTCAAGATACCTTTAACACTTAAAATTACTTAAAACAAAAAAACCTAAATTAAGATCTAAATTAACTACACCTACTGTCTGTCTGCTCCACATTACCTATTTGATTATATTTTGTAAGTATGAATGGCATATTTCTTATCTACTGATAGTCTCATTTCAGGATATATTGACCTTTCTACCTTTGTAATAGATGACTTTACCAAATAACAATGATCTAAAGAAAGAAACTATTCATATAGCAATTACTTTGTTTTTGACAGAAAATGGGGTGCTGCAGGTTTATTAAGAATTTTTGTCACCTGGACTTAAGGAAAATAGTTTTTATTTTTCAAGTGATCTCATCGTATATTTAAAAATATGTCCTTAATATTTTTCTGGTAATGACTAATCATAATTGATACTATGTGTCTGCTAATCGCTTTTTTTTTTTTTTTTTTTTTTTTTTTTTTTTTTTTTAAATTCTGCCTCATTTTAAAGGGAATTGGTAACAAAACAGAAATAAGTGTCAGGGGGCAAGACAGGCTTATAATCTCTTCACCAAGTCAGAGAAATGAGAAGCCAACTCAGAATGCATCATCTCCTGAGGCGACATCTGGTTCTGCAGGTGGGTATGACTGAGGGGCACCTGGATCCATCCTGACAGTTTCCTAAGAAACATTCATTATCAAAGGTAAAAAATGGTGAATGAAAACAGGTCATAATGAAGTACATTCGTAAGTAGTTCATAGTGAGAATCGTTGCTTTGTTTGTTAACTCTGTAACTCCAGTCCCAGGGCATCTGATGACCTCTTCTGGCCTCCATGGGTACCAGGTACACGCATGATACACAGGATACACAGATATACATATATACATGTAGGCAGAATTTTTTTTATTTTTTATTTTATTTATTTATTTATTTATTTATTTATTTTGAGACAGGGTTTCTCTGTATAGCCCCGGTTGTCCAAGTTCTGGGATTACAGGCATGCACTACCACACCTGGCTGAATATTCATCATTTGGATTTTTTAAAGCAATTATTTTAGTAGGAAACAGTGAGTTGAAGCTGGAGCGCTTTACTCATAGTTGTTTTTCCTACAGGCATTTAAGTACTAGCATTGTTCTATAATTAAGAGTACAGCTGTAAATCTAGGCTGGGTTGGTGATGTGCATGTCATCCCACCCAGAAGAAACGAGCAACATCCTAGCTCAAAAAAAGGTGGGGATGGGGAATACAGCCACGAACTGTAAACATACCTGAGTCCTTTGTCTTAGCAGAGGACAGCAGCTTACTCTTCCAACAGTAGCAGACACTGTGATCCTCACCATTTGCTCCTTTGTTCTGTATTGGAAACAAAATTGTTAGTAGATGTGTGCAGTGTTGGTGGCGCTGGGATTCAGGACCTAGCTACTCTAATGTAATGCTCTTTGGCTAGCAGACTTCCAGAGCTGAAAACTAAGCACTGTTATTCTTCCTTAAAAGAGAAATGCCTGAAGCAGGGAGTGGGTGGCAGAGGCAGGTGGATCTCTGTGAGTTTGACAGCAGTCTAGCCTACATAGCAAATTCCAAGCCTGCCAGGGATATACGAAACAATGAAAGGAAACAACAAAAAGACAAAGAAAATACTTGTATTTATTAAGGTTGTACCTTTGGAAGATTTAAGGCAGTGTTTTAATTTAAAGTTCAAATTACATTTATGTGTGTACACATGTGTGCAGGTATTTGCACACCTGCCATCTGCCATGCATGCATGTGGATCTCAGAGGACTACTTGTGGGAGTCAGTCTCTCCCTTTTTTTTTTTTTTTTTTTGGTTTAGCAAGACAGGGTTTCTCTGTGTAGCCTTGGCTGTCCTGGACTCACTTTGTAGACCAGGCTGGCCTCAAACTCACAGAGATCCACTTGCCTCTGCCTCCCAAGTGCTGGGATTAAAGGTGTGCATACTGATGAGAGTCAGTCTCTTAATGTGGGTCCTGGGGAATCAAACTCAGGTCAGACTTGGGAGTAGGCACCTATATTCACTGAGCCATTTTATTAGCCCAAAGCTATTTTTAAAAAAGACTTTAAAATGTATCTTAGTTTTAACTGATTGTCTGGTACATTTGTGTCATATCAACAATACTGTACGGATAATGAATATTATTTCTATGCCATGCTTTGTATGTTCAGTAAAAATAGAGAGCTGTAAAAGTCAGTGATAGAGTGCTTGCCAGGTATGCACACTGGACTAAGTTCAATATTTAACTAAGAATGAAATTTTTAATTAGCTTGATCATTTAGAATCTTCATTTTGTTCTTTAAAAGATTTTGAATTCTAAGAAATGATTTTGTAATATAAGAAGAAAAGACAGTTTCTGTTCTGTCATACATTGGCCATTTTGCATGTTCCTGTGACCCAGATAAGTGGATTATTTTTTCCCCACACTGACCAGTTCTTAGACACCTGATAAGCAACCTTTTTGTTTGTTTTGTTTGACACAGGGTCTCTCTCTATAGCATTGGCTGTCCTATAACTCACTCTGTAGACTGGGCTGACCCTGAACTCACAGAGCACTCTTGAATCATTTCTCTCAGTGTTAAACCCTTCAGATTTAAGCCTACCTGCTTAGAGTGTGCTGGGAAGCCCAGTCTGCTGTGCCTCACTACCCTTTGCCCTACCTCCTAATTGCTTCAGCTCCCATGCCTGAGGCTGGTCGTGGATGCCAGATCTTCTGGCTTCACCCACCATGTCTAACCCTGTCTCCAAAGTTTCTGGCTTATAGCCTACACGTTGTGGTTGCCACCACTCCTCTGGTTGAGTCATTTCCTCACAGAGCTCAGGTGAGCTCTTCATTGAAGCTTACCAGTTTGTCACTACAGCCTCCACAGATGTGCACACAGACAAAGGACTGTATAGTTTCAGTGTCCTCCCAAGCTCCTCCTGTTTTCTCATCTGGAAGTTCTCCTGCTGCCATAGTTCAGAGGGTTTTAGAAGGCTTCAGTATGCACGGACGGTCTACTGTTCATTTAGGCTCCAGCCTGTCTTGCCTCTTGGGCAGGGTTTGGGCTTTGTCCTTGTTGTGACTAGCCTCTGCCTAGCAGCCCTCAGGAGTTGTCTCAGCAGAGTAAAGGGCAGATATGCTAGCATGCACTTGGAAGCTCTGTGCCAAGAGTAGGCCAAAGACCAAACAGAGCTAACATGCATTCATACCATGTAGAGAATTCGGATTTAGAAATGAAGGGTAGAAACTATATATGTACTTCTTCCTTCTTTTTTTTTTTTTTTTTTTAAAGGCATTTATTTATTTGTGTGGTGCATGTGTTCCACTGTGAGTGTGCACAGAGTTAGGAAAGGCTGCACAAATAGTTTCTGTCCTTCCACAATGTGGGTCTCTGGATGGGATTAAACGCAGTCCTGGTGGCGAGTGCCTTTACCCACTGAGGCATCTCACTGGCCTGGTATACTTCTTGTTTTTCTTTTCTTTTTTGATTTTTCCAGACAGAGTTTCACTGTGTAGCCTTGACTATCCTGGACTTCCTTTGTAGACCAGGCTGGCCTCGAACTCACAGTGATCGGCCTGTCTTTGCCTCCCGAGTACTGGGATTAAAGGTGTGAGCCACCACGCCCAGCTTGGCCTAGTATACTTCTTGTTATATTGTAACAATATATTTGTCAAATAATCTTCTGCAAGAGTCAGAGTCTGGAATAGAAAATAGAGATCATGAATCAGTAGCAATCCGGGAAAATCTGTGATGGAGGTTACTGAGTTATTTTTGTGAGTTGAATCTAAGTAAAATCTGAACTGTTACAAAACTATAAACAACCACCATTCAGAAAAAGACTTGGGCCAGACAGTGGTGGCATATGCCTTTAATCCTAGTACTCAGGAGGCAGAGACCGACTCTGTGAATTTGAAGCCAGCCTGGTCTACAGAGCGAGTTCCAGGATAGCCAGGTTATACAGAGAAACCCTGTCTTTAAAAAAGGGGCGTGGGAGAAGGCATGGTGGTGCATGCCTTTAATTCCAGCACTCAAGAGGCAGAGGCAGGCAGATCACTGAGTTCAAGGCCAGTCTTGTAAACAATAAAGGGCGTGGGAGGAGTGGGTGGGGAGGAAGGCTTGGAGACTTAAGACTAGCTCTCTAAAATCAGGTGGTGAGGGATGCAGGACAGGGAGACATCATTCAAGAAGGCACTAGGCACAAGTTGAGTGAAGCACAATGAAAAGAGTATCTGTAGTATCAAACTGGGAAAGGAAGCTGAACTAAAGACCTAAAGGCATAGCAAGTGATAGCAGGTCTGTGTTTGCATCAGCAGGCACCGTCTAATAAAGTGGAGGTGAAGATGAGCAAGTGACGTAGGCTTTGCATTGATTGGCAGTGATGTAATGTTTGCTTTCTTTGACCATAACAACACCAACAACATCAAAAACCTTTAGCCTCAGCTGTTCAAATAGGCATGTAAGTTTCTATGGACACTTTCTTAATTTGTCTTACTTTACGTGGGCTATCTAGATCTTGGTTTACACACCTATAGTCTCTAAAGAAGGGATAAACAGATTTAATGCTGGACACTTCCTAAGTGTTACAACTTTTATTAATGGGTTGTATTTTTTTTTTCCTTCCCCTCAGCTACTGAACGTTATGTCTTTATGTAATCTGTTCATTGTAAGATTCAAGTTCTGCTGCGAACTTTTTTTTTTTTTTTTTAAGTAGACTGTTCTCATTCTTTGGACTTAGAGAATAGGCTATCTGATTTCTTCCTTAGACACAGAGTTTAAGTCCTTCAGTGATGGCTGCTACAGCTTTGAGTTTAGCTTTAGTTTGTTTCCAGTGGTGGCGATCATCGTACTTTTGTCATTTTTAAATGATAGTCTCTCTTTTCTCTAAAGATAACCTTTAGTAGTCCAAAGGTCAGAAAAGAGATTTATTTCTCCTTAGAAGCCCTTGTATCATCATCTCAGCTGCAAGTAGAGAGTTCTTGAGCTTTTTTTTTTTTTATGTTCACTGCCTGCATGTGTGTCAGATCTTGGAGTTACCAACTGCTGAGAGCTTTCATGTGGATGCTGGGAACTGAACCCAGGTCCTCTGGAAGAACAGTCAGTGATTTTAACTGTTGAAACATTCTCTCAAGGTCCCTTGAGCTTTTATTTTAAGACTTAAATATATAAACTGTGGCCCACTGACACATTTCTGTGGTTTGAAGAATGATATTTATATACATACTAGGTTACTATATTATTTTCCAAATCCTCCCCTCCTCCCCCCTTTAGAAAATATGTTTGGTTTTGGGGGTAGCATTCAGGTTTTTTGTTTTTGTCTGTTTTTTGGTCTTGTTTTGCTTTTGCTTTAATTTTGTTTTTTGAGACAAGATTTCTCTGTGTAGCCCTGGCTGTCCTGGAACTTACTCTGTAGACCAGGCTGGCCTCAAACACAGAAACCCTCCTGCCTCTGGGTCCCAAGTGCTGGAATTAAAGGAGTCCACTACCACTGCCTTGCCAGAATAATCTTAAATCATGTTGCTTCACCCTCTTTAAGAAATAGGTCAGGGTTTGGATGTGACTCAGTTGGTATAGTGTCTGCCTAGCATGCACAAAGCCCTGGTTCAATCCCTGGCACCACATCAACTGGCATGTTGGCTTGTGCCTGTAAGCCCAACACTTGAGAGGTGGGAGCAGGGAGGTCAGAAATTCATAATCACCCCTGACTGCATAGTGGTTCAAGGCTAGTCTGTTCTACATGAGGGTCTAACTTTAAAAAGAATAAAAAGTAACAAATAAATAAAAAGCTAGATCTGGCAAAAGCGAGAAAGCCCAGTGACTGCAGTATTTACAGTTTGCACTGTTTCCAACCCTTATGCATCACCGTAAAAACAAGTAGGTTTTGTTTGTTTACACACTTGCTTGTTATTGTTTCCAAGGCAGTGCTTGAGTATTGATGATTGTATTAAAGCATGGGACCTCAGCCAGGCAGTGGTGGTGCACACCTTTAATCCCAGCACTCGGGAGGCAGAGGCAGGTGGATCGCTGTGAGTTCAAGGCCAGCCTGGTCTACAAAGTTAGTCTAGGACAGTCAAGGCTACATAGAGAAACCCTGCTCAAAAAACCAAAAAAAAAAAGGGGGGGGGGGCGGTCTCAAAAATCCTCAGCTCATCTATGAGTACAGGCTATTTCTTGTTTTAGTGAACATTTTCATAAGTTTAAGGACAGGAGTTGAGAATAAAAGATGTTCCAGAACCTGTGACTTCGATGGTGGATGCAAATATACTGTTACTACGCTGCAACTAAAACCCTTGCCAACAAACAAGAGGACCAGAGTTTGGATTGCTTAAATCTACATAAGTGCCAGATGAGCGTGGTAACCTGCCTATAACTCCAGCCTTGGAAGGTAGCCATGGAGACTAGCCATATCTGTGAGCCCTGGGTTTGACTTATTCCTAACAGTGTCTTCACCTGCATGTACGCAGGGGCCTCAGCAGTTAAGAGCACTGTCTGCTCTTCCAGAGGTCCTGAGTTCAAATCCCAACAACCACATGGTGGCTCACAACCATCTATAATATGATCTGATGCCCTCTTCTGATGTGCAGGTGTACATGCAGGCAGAGCACTGTATATATAATAAACAAACAAACAAACAAATACCTGCACATGCATTCACATATGAAAAGAAAAACAGCTGGTGAGATATTCAGTGGGTACCTGAGTTTCATTACCAGCATCCTCATGGTGGAAGAAGAGAACTGCTTTCACAAGTTATGCTCTCATCTCCACACTGGCATTGTGGCATGTATACCCATACACACACACGCACGTACGCACGCACAAAAATTAAGTAAAATGTGGTTCTTTTTTAGAGCGGAAAAACATAGTATTGCCAAACTACCAATTCTCCCAAAACCAAAGTAATGGAATTTTTTTTTTTTAATGTGGATTTGCTAAAATGAAGGAAAGCATTTCTGTGTACCCCAGAGCAGTGACATGCAGAACTATGAAGGTTGTCTGCATTGCTGCATGGGAGAAGTTTCTCTGACTATAAAGGAGACCCCGGGTGAAGGTCAGAGGACGATGTGCAGGAGTTGGTGCTTTCCTTCCACCATGTGGGTTCTGGATATGAAACTTGGATGGTCAGGCTTGGTGCTGGGCACCTTTATCTGTTAAGCCATCCCACTGGCCCAGGAGCTCAGTTGGTCAGCTATCCTGAACCCCTAACAAATGGCTGCAGTAAAGATGTTGTTGCTCTTGTTGTCACAAGGAAACCCATTCCTGGCTCAGGAATCTTCCAAGTTTCCGTGTTAGTTTTTATTTTTCACATGAAATCCATGTAAGTTTTATCAGTTTATTTTTTTAAACAATAGGACTGTTGAAAAAAAATCTTAGACCAGACATAGTGGCTCATGCCTTTAATCTCAGCACTTAGGAAGGAGAGGCAGTTGGATGTCTATGAGTTCAAGGTCATCCAAGGATACCTGTCTCCCCCCCTCCCCCCCCCACACAAAACAAAACAAAAACAACAACAACAAAAAACCTTAAGCTTATTTTACTATTTAGCATGAAAAATATCAATAATTTAACTAGTTTTCCATGATTAGATTTCTTTTTGGTTTTGTTTGGTTT
This sequence comes from Acomys russatus, assembly GCF_903995435.1. Taxonomy (NCBI): domain Eukaryota; kingdom Metazoa; phylum Chordata; class Mammalia; order Rodentia; family Muridae; genus Acomys; species Acomys russatus. Next base: position 16,524,978 of record NC_067163.1, read on the forward strand.
TGTTGTTTGTCTTTACATTTTCTCTTTTCCTTTTTGAGATTAGCCTCAAGAAGCCCAACTGGCCTTAAATTTACTATGTAGCCTAAGAATGACCTTGAACTTCTGACCTTCGTGCCTCCATCCTTAAGTGCCCTGCTGTATGTTGTGCTGGGAACCTTACGGGGAGCTTTGTGTGTGCTAAGCAAGCACTGTATCAACTGATTAGTCATTTCCAAGGTTCAACAAAGGCTCCTGTGATAGTCAAGTTAATAGTGATGTTTGGTCACATGTTGTTCCTGTCCTGCTTTCTCTCTGGCTTAGTTGTCATAGCAGTAACATAACTTGCACAAGTATGCAGAATGCTGTTACTGCTTATATATAAAATTTTTTTCAATTCACTCAAGGTGCAAAATGTGTACTATCCATTGCATTTTTGAAGCAATGGTGTGTGTCAGTGCGCGTGCACACGCTCGCATGAATATGTGCGTATGTGGAGGCTAGAGGCTTCTCACTTTGTCTTGATACAAGGTCTCTGACTAGACTGGCTGGCAGCACGGGACCCTTGTCTGCTCCCTCCGCACTGGGGTTACAGGCGTGTGTGCCCCTTTTTGTTGTATTTGTTTTCAAGTTGCTGCTGGGGATCTGAACTCACTCCCTCTACGTGCTTGGCATAGAAAGCCTTTGTGCTGATCCGTTCAGTCCCTTCATCCCTGAGCTTCATTGAGTATGTTTACCCGACCCAAGTATATGAAAGTTTTTTAAATGACTTCTAATTAAAATTCTGTAAGTAATGGTTTTTTAAAAAGTCACGAATCTGGTTAGGTCTTAATAAGTTTTTGTTTGTGTGTTTAAATCATCTCCTAGGCCCAGTAGAAAAGAAGCAGCAGAGAAGATCAATCAGGACTCGATCTGAATCAGAGAAATCCATCGAGGTTGTGCCAAAGAAGAAGATCAAAAAGGAGCAGGTTGGCTTCCTACATGTAGAGAGTTAAAAGCGTATCTGTAATGTGGTGGCTTATCTCTTGTCACCAAAGAAAGATTCTCCCCACCTTGGCCTCCTTCCTGAACTACTCTTCCTGCCTGTCCCGGCGGTTGCCGTGGTGACTCCTCCAACAGCTGTCCTGTGAAGGTGCTTCAAGCATTCTCACAGAAAACAGGTTTGGGAGATGGGAAGCCAGCGATGCGAAACCCTTATATTCATTTTGAAATTTCTGTTATAAGCACAATGAGTTCATGTTTTCATGAGTTTTACTTGGAACCATCATTGAGTTCCCTTTTAAAAACTTTGATTTTTGGTTTAAGCTGCTGGTATATATTGTTTTTATTTTTTAAACAAATCAAATTAATTTAATTTATATTCTTATATTTAAGAAGCAGGTAATCATAGATGATCTGGTTTTTCTGTTAGTATCATAGGTCTTTTGAAATGTTATTTTTCCAGTAGAATGGCACTCATCTGGAATCAAACTGTCAGATAAACAATATTCAAGTAAAAAATGTGTGGGAGGGGACTACATTTTGATTGAATGTGTTCAACTGGTGTAATCAATGTAGTAATATACATGTTAAATTACCTTTTCAAAGAATGCTGAGAAATTATTCTATAAATTATAAACTCATTTTTTTTGAAATGAATGAACATCCATTTTTAAGTAAGCACTTTTCCACTGAGCTGTGTCCCCAGATTTTTTTTTTTTTTTTTTTCTTTTCTTTTCTTCATTTTTTGAGACAGGGTCTCGCTATGTAGCCCTTGGTTGGCCTGGAACTCATGATATATAGATCAGGTTGGCCAGGCATTCACAAAGATCCACCTGCCTCAGCCTCCCCATTTGCTGGGATTAAAGGTGTCTTGACACCACAACCAGCTTTGGAATATTTACTTTTTATAGCCTAATCATCTAGTATTAAAACAAATCCAGAATTAGTTCCATTAAGTTTAATATTTTAAAGCAACTCCTTGGAAGAGTCTGTACTTTTTCATTTAAAATTTTCATAATTTTAAATTTTCAAATTTAAAAGCTAACTTTGTGGGTGCTCTATGGTATCACAAGCATATAAAACAACTTTTTGAGGATATTTAGCTAAAATTTCAGTAATATTTGTCACTTATCATATAATTTCCATATGTAGAAGTTTTAAAAAAATCCAAGTCTGATAAATCCATAGTATTTGTTACCAAAATGAAGTTGTGACTTTGCCACCTGGTTCCCAAATTCAGTCTGTGACCAATTAGTTTAAAATTAATAAACAGAATGAGTAAAACTAATGGGACAAATTGTTACTGCCACTGTGTTATATATAGTTAGTAGTAGAATAATACCAGTGATTGTTTAGAAGATTTTATATTTGTACAACTAATTGTATCGTACAAAAAGCATTCCTGTTGTATGTTTTTTTACCTGTTGTAAAAAAAATAAAAAAATTTTTAAAAAGCTTAGAACAATCCTTAAATATTTACAAAATGTGTTTCAACATGCATATTTCACATCTTAAGGAAACATAAAATTCCATCCCAGCCTAAACAGGAACTTCTGCAAACAGCATCTCTTCCCTGTTCCAATGGTTCAGTCTTCCAGCACCACGTGTTTTACGTATACATTGGCAGAATAACTTCTGATCTCGCTCTCCTAATGTAGGATCAAGACACTGTTCATAAGACACCCAAGAAAGTGCTATTGCAGTATCACAGACTATTAAGTTTGTTCTAGCTGCACAAGTATTGAGCTTCCAGCTGTATGGAGCCATGTAGCACTCTCTACAGAGAGGGTCCGATTCTCAGCAACTTAGCTGTGAGTGCAGGCGCGGAAGGGTCTTAAAGTGGCGTGAGTTACATTAACCTGAGTATCATAGTAAGTAAAAATTTATCCTAATGTCTTTGGGGCGGGAGGGGTTTGTAGCAACGTTGGGGCTGGTCGCAGAAACAGCCCCTCTCCTGCCTCCCAGACACTGAGGAAAACACTCATTCTCTTCAAGTACCAAGGGAGTGGTGGGAAGGCTTTGCTAAAGAGCATGTGGCTGTGTGTTGTCACTCGGTATTCAGCACAGGAAGCTAGGATTTAAGCCCCTGACCTTGAGATGGAGAACTGGACCCAGAAGATGGGATTGAATCAGATTTTCAATAACATTGATCACTTGTCACCACTTAGATTGATGAAAATATTGTTTTTTCCCTCTGTCTTTTTCAAAGTGAAAAAACTTCCTGTTAATGCTGTGTTTTTCTGTCCAAACAGGTTGAAACAGCTCCTCAGGCTGCCCTGAAGACTGCGTTACAGAAAGGTGAGTTCAGTTATCACACTGCTTTGCATTTCCTTGATTAAACCAATTTTTAAGAATAATTTATTTGTGCTTCATGTATTTTTGTCTGTCTCTAAATCATTGCTATTCAGTGCGAAATTTCACCCTCCGTGAGCGTGCGTGTGTGTGCACGTGCGTTCTGTGCATGTGCGTGCGTGCGTGCGTGCGTGCGTGTGTGCGTGTGTGTGTGTGTGTGTGTGTGTGTGTGTGTGTGTATGAGAGAGAGAGAGAGAGAGAGAGAGAGAGAGAGAGAGAGAGAGAGAGAGAGAGAGAGGCTTTTAGAGTTGATCCTACTCTGTATCTCCACATGACAAATCTTCCTTGTTTGGTAAATTAGAGAACACCATGTAGACGATATTGTTTTCAACTTTTCTCCGTAAGGTTTTGGGATTTCACTGGCTTATAAACTAGGGATGTGACGAATCCACTTTTTTGGTATTCGACTGAATACCGAATAGTAGCTATTAATGTTTGTCAAAAATGGACTGGCAAATCAGACAGGGCAGCTTGACTGGGAAAAAAAAATGTTGCCACACTTACTTTTTACAGTGCTGTACAATCGTTTTGTAAATTGACCCATAGCGTAATTATGGCCACTATTCGATGACCATATGTGACTCTCTTTGAGATATGCACAAAGTTTAATAAGCCTTAAAGTTATATCTGTGTTTTCTGTATGCAATTTGAGTATAGTACAACTCCATAGCATGACTCATGCGATTTTGGTGAGCTCAAACTGTATTTAATACCTGTAGTTTACTCTGGGCAAATTGCATTATTTTAAAATAAATAAAGTAAAGCACCAGCCTCTCTGCGTTCTCGGGGAGAAGTCTGCAGCGATGGTCTCCGTGGAGATCCTCAGCAGAACTGAAGGCCTCTCGGAGGGAACACTGCTTGGCGGAGCTCCAAGAAAAGACATCGCGATCGCTGCGAGATTAGGAGGCCTGATTGCGTTGTGTTTCCACCATTCCACAGGGTCGGCGGACCGAGGAGTGCAGGGCTCTGTCAGATTCAGTGACAGCTCCGTCTCCGCAGCGAATGAGGAAACTGTGGACTGAGATTCCTGTACAATTTCATCCCAGAAACTCCAGACTTGTAGTCTCCGTGCAAGATTTCTTTGTCGGCGGCTCGATAAAGTTCCTTTTGTTTTGATTTTGATTTTGCCAATCGTCATTATTGGCGTTCTCTGGCCTGGTTTCTTCTTCAAGACTGAACAATTGCTTTAACATTCAGATGATTTCTCTCTCTTTTTTTTTTTCTTTTTTTTTTTTCTTTTTCTTTTTTCTTTTTTGTCTGAGCTGGATGAGTACAGCTTAAATCATGGGTCCAGCCTAAAAACCACCATTTAACTTACCCTGATCAATTCCAACACGGACTGTTTTGTTTTTTGTTTTTAAATAAAGCATCATTAATACACATCTGCAGGGTTTTGCCAAACGGCCCAACTGTATACATTGCAATCATTAAAAGCTCTTGTTTTTTTGTTTTTTTGTTTTTTAATACTAGTGCTGTTATCATGGAGAACAGCGTGACAGCTGTCTTCAGCGGTCTGTCATTTTTCTAGCATTTTCAGAAACTCATCGGAATTGGCGGTGCCTGTGTTTCCCTTCGAAAGCCTCTCAGTACAGCACTCCTGTTCCTCTGTTAAAACTCCTTGTTAATTCAGTGATCTTTTAGGCCAAGGAAATATTTTGTGGTGGTGTTCTGGTTCCACACACCAGCAATGAAAGAGATAGGTCTGTGTACTTGTGTGTTTTAATCAGCGTAACATGGGCAGGCACCCTCATTTGTAGCTGTCAGGAAGCAGTCAGTGCAAACTTGTAGCATGGGTCGTGGTCACAAGGTCCCAGGAACCCCAGCAGTCTCCCAAGGCCCACATCTTCCACCACAGAACATGGCTGCACACCAAGCGCTGCTCCCACTCAGCCTGTTGCGGATCTTCATGGCCTCAGGAGACCTGTTTCTCTCCGGTCTCTGCTGGACTGCACACTTCCACCATAGCTTGCCGGGCTGATCTAGATGTCTGTCTGTTGTATGAAAAGTTTGGGGGGTGGGGAATCTAAAACACAAACTGTGGGTGGAAATAATTAACCGTCTCCTTGGTTCCTTGGTATTCACCGTGCCTGACCTGCACATTTCATCGTGGCTGTCTCTGTATAGCCTACCGCATTAGCCCAAGAGATTGTTGCTTTGTAACTTTTTGCACTATTGTTTTGGCTGGATTTGTATTACACGCAGTTTTAAAAAAAAAAAATTCCACACTATTCTCTGCCTTTTTTTTCCCCAGATATATATTTGTTCCTTCCCTCACAAAGTCCAGAGGCCTCTCATCTAATTCTTCGTGATTATTGCACTTGAACACTGATTGTCCATTACAGCCCTCAGTAATGTGCCTCCCACATGGCATGACATGTGTAGATGTGCTGCAGCACTTGTTAATGGTCACAATAAATGCCACTTTACCAAGAAAGAACAATTATGAAAATCCAAATTTTGTTTGGGGGATAATAATCAACTGAATTGCAAAATTGGGGGGTTGAAATGGCACTATCCGTGTACGAATCGAATACAAATCAAAGATTTGTCACATCCCTAATAAAACAAGATGGAGATGTCTCTACAGCCGTATCTGTAAACTATTCTGTGTTGGGTTTCATGTCTTCCCCTATAAAATTGAATGGTTCTCTGAATTGTTCCAGATCAATTGGCTGTCCTTCAGTTTTGATAAAATTGATGTCTAGATTGGAACTTGGGCTCTGTTGGTGAAAATAGCGATAGAGCAGAACTGAATTTAATGTTCTTATAGAGAAGCTGTGAATTTAATCACTAACTGCCAGGAAGTCAGAAGCTTATGAAGTTTTGGCTGGCAACCTCTCTGGCTGCTACAGAGAGCTGTGAATTGCCCCCAACACACTTAAGATGAGTTTGGGGAAAGAAAATACTCTCCTTTAAAAGGAATGAAAACAGTCACCCTAAATATTATTTTAGGATTAATTTCAGTGTGTTGTGTTAAGGTGCCAGCGAGATTTCAGATTCCTGTAAGCCTCTAAAGAAAAGGAGTCGCGCCTCAACTGATGCAGAAACAACTAATTCCGCATACAGAGACACATCTGACTCCGATTCCAGGGGACTGAGTGATCTGCAGGTAAGTGTGTGCTGGAGTCTGGGCAGACTGCTTTCTTGCTTTACCAGCTACAGTAGTATACTTCCCTGGGAGAAATCGGGGAAATGCAAACATTCTCATAGGAGGATGAAGGGTGAACTGACTATCACCTAGCTCTGGTCCCTATGGTAATTCCCTCTCTGGGTAGGTTGTCCCTTCTTCATATGAGCTCCATATGCAACTCTCCAAAAGTGGAAGAGAGTGACCTTCCCCATAAAGGAAAGCCATGGTCAAGGGTATATACATGAGTAGCTGTACTCGCCTGCCGGAACGTCTAGACAAGCTTTCAGGGTTCATTGTAGGAGAATGTAGGATAGCCAAGCTTCTAACGCTCTAGGCCCATCCAAATGAAGTGTTTCCCGTGGTGGTGGTCAGCTTTTGTTTAAAAAAAAAAAAAATTAAGGGCCAGGCATGGTGGCACATGCCTCTAGTCCTAGTGCTCAGAAGGTAGAGGCAGGCAGATCTCTTGAATTATAAGGCCAGGCCTGGGGTGCATAGAAAGTTCCAGGACAGCAGAGCTACATTGTGAGACCTTCAATTATAATAACAAAAACAAGACAAAGGCAAAACTCTTAGGAAAAAATGTTTTTGAGACAAGGCCTCACTATGTAACCCTGGATGGCTGGCATGGAAATCACAGACACCTGTTGCCTCAGCCTCCCCAGTGCTGAGGTTAAGGTGTAGCTTGGCTAGGGGGAAAAAAATCTCTTTTGTTATTAACTTAGTTGTAGATTTCTTACATTACAGAGGAATTTTGTTATTGTTGCTTTCTAAATATTAGCTGCAGTTTCTCCCAGGTGACATATACATAGCATTCCTAGGCTGAAAGAAGGCAGGCAGGCAGGCTGGCTGTGGGTTGAAGGAAGGAAGAAAGGCAGGTTGGCTGTGTCAAGATAGACCCAAGTCAGTTTCGCCAGGTTTTGCATTGTGTCTACGGGAATTGGTTCTTTATCATGTGCTGTTTTCCAAATAGGTAGGCTTTGGAAGACAAGCAGATAGCCCCTCAACTGCTGCTGATGCAGATGCTTCTGATGCTCAGTCAGTGGACTCAAGTTTGTCACGGAGAGGCACTGGAATGAGTAAGAAGGACACTGTGTGTCAGGTAGGCAGGTGGCTACTTATAAACATGTGATCCAATTCTACCAGCAGTATCTCCATTTCCTGTATTTTACTACCACCACCACCACCACCACCACCACTTCTATAACATTGCTTTAAAGCTGTTGGTCTGAATGCTATTTGTGGTTCCCCCAACCTGAATTGAAATACTTGTCATTCAGATACAAGTGTCAGTCTGTCTTGGGTTTTTATTGTTTAGTTTTGAGACAGTTTAGTTTAGTTTTGTCTGCTCTGAAACTGGCCATGTAGACCTAGCTAACTTTGGGCTTGTTTGAGGCACCATGCCCAGCTACCTATTTCCTTTCCATTTTGTTTGAATTATTCAATTTTATGTTTTGCCTGCACGAGAGTATATGTACCACATGCTTGCATGGTGTCTGAGGAGTTTAGAGGAAGGAACTGGAGGTACAGATGGTTGTGTGAGCTCCATGTAGGTGCTGGAACCAAATATAGGGCTTCACAGAGGAAAAGAAAAGAAAAATGCAAATTCTTGGGTCCCTTTTTAGCACTTCCAGAATATTAGAATAGCCAGTGGCCTGTCCTCCAGCAGGCACCCTGGTCAGCTCTGATGCTTGAGCCTGAGGATTGCTGCTTTCTTGCCCTTACAGATCTGTGAAAATGCTGGTGACTCGCTGGTTTCCTGTGAGGGGGAGTGCTGCAGACACTTTCACTTGGAGTGCCTGGGGCTAACTGCAGTTCCCGAGGGCAGGTTCATCTGTGAGGAGTGTGAGACAGGTGAGCTGTGCTGTGGAAGGTGGGGGAGGAGAACACACAAGCAGTGCTGACGTCTCCCATGCCTCACTCTTTCATGGCTAAGCCAGCGTGCCTCCCCTCCCAGAGGTATTTCAGCAGGCCAAGACCTCATCCAGTAGTAAGCTTTCCAAGGTCAAAAGCAGTCCAAACTTCCTCTTACAACATGTCCATGACCAAGAAAAGCAAGATAAATTTGTTTTCTTTGTTGAGTATGTGGGTCAGATTGTTTTTCATTTGAGTTTAAGATTTATGTATGCATGCGTGCTTAATAAGCAGGTTTAAAGTCCTTTAGTAGACTTCAACTATTGATGGAAACTTTTTAACTATGATTATAGGAAATATTTATAATAACTATAAATATGATTATAATAAAACTAAATATTTTTACATATTTAGTGGAAAATAATGCTTTTTTTTTTTTTTTAACTTTTTTTGATTTTTGAGACAGGGTTTCTCTGTGTAGCCTTAACTGTCCTGGACTGGCTTTGTAGACCAGGCTTGCCTTGAACTCACAGCGATCCACTTGTCTCTGCCTCCCAAATGTTGGGATTAATGGTGTGCGCCACTACTGCCCAGCTTAACTTTGTTTTTCTTAAAGACAGGGTCTCACTATATAGACCTGGCTGTCCTAGATTTCACTATGTAGAATAATAAGCTGGCCTTAAACTCAGAGGAATCCACCTGCCTCTGCCTCCCCACTACACCAGGCCTGCTATTAAATTTTTTTAACTTGGTATTTATCATTCTTTATTCTCTCACTATATATGTCCCTACGCCTCTCATCGTGTACAAAGAAACATGCTGGTTTGTGTTTCTTCTCTAACATAGCCATGATTCTGTTTAGATTCAAGGGAAACAGAATGTAGTTGGTTAGTCTGAAATAGCATAGCTAGTTGTCTTAGTTAGGTAACTTACAGAAGAAAGAGTTTATTGGGAACTTAAATTTTCAGAGGGTAAGCCCATAGCCACTGTGGTGAGGAGCATAGCAACAGGTCCCCAGGTCCCGCATGGGGCTAGAGCAGTAGCTGAGAGCTTACATGTTGAGACAATTATGAAGGAGGAGAGAGAGCTAACCAGGAATGGCATGGGCTTTTGAAACCTCAAAGCCCATCCTCCAACAAGGCCACACCTCCTAATCCCTCCCAAATGGCTCAGCCAGCTGGGAACTAAGTTCAAACTCTTTGTTCCAGTGTTGGTAAGTTCTCTTTTTCTAGGAATTTACCCATCGATACAAAATTTCAAATTAGCAAAAGTACAGTAATATCCTTATAATTTTGTAAATAGCTAGGAATTTACTTATACATTTTAACAGTTTTTTTTTTTCATGTGCATTGGCATTCTGCCTGCATATATGCCCAGGGCGGGGTGTCAGGTCCCCTGGAACTAGAGTTACAGACAGTTTCAAGCTGCCATGTGGTTGCCTGTGTCCTCTGAAAGAGCAGCCAGTGCTCTTAACCACTGAACTATCTCTCCAGCCCCACTTATAATCTTGTTAATATTTGTAGAATTATTGTAGTATCTTGTTTTTCATTTCTGATACAATATTGGAACGTTTTTCCTCTTTCATTTGTATCATTCAAACCAGAGATTTAAATTTGTTCATTTTTCTCAAAGAACCAGGTTTGGTTAGTGCCCTCAATCAATACTGATTTCACTTCATTTTTAAGGAATATTTTTACTAGGGAGAGATCTGAGGAGATGACTCCGTCAATAAAATAGTTTCTGTGTAAACATGAGGACATGAACTTGATTCCAAGTATCCTTGTAAAAGTTGGGTATGGCTGCATGCCTGTAATCCCAGTACTGGGGAGGAGAGATAGGAAGATCCCTGAGGCTTGCCAGAGAGAGACTCTGCCTCTAAAAATAAGATGGAGAGCTATTCAGGAAGACTCCTGTCAATCTCCACATCTAGTGTATACACATGTGTACACACACACACACACACATACACACAGCAGGTGGGTAAGGAGGGGGGTTTTGGGTTTTTTTATTTTGTTTTGTTTTGTTTACAAGTTGTAGAAGTCTGGCTTTGGGTGAGGAGCCTAAGACAGGTATTGTGTAACCCGGGCTAGTCTTGAATTCCTGATACCTCTGTCCTTCATCTTTGAAGTGCTGAGAATTTTAGTTTTATGATTTTAACTTAGCCATGCTTTTACATTGTAAAAAATTCATTTTATGTGTATGGCTGTTTTGTCTGCATGTATGCTTGTGCTCCATGAACATGCCTGGTGCCCACGGAGGCTAGAGAGGGTGTTGAACGCCCTGGAACTAGAATTATAGATGGTTGTGAGCTGCCATGAGGGTGATGAGATTCAAACACAGATCCTCTGGAAAAACAGCAAGTGCTCATGACCACTGCATCTCTCCACTCTGAAGAATAATAGCTTCTCTTAAGAGCAGCTTTTTGAGATCTGTAGCTACTTCATAAAAGAATATTTAGCTTCTGTAGAGGCCCACACCTGTAATGTGAGCATGAAGGAGACTGAAGCAGGAGGATGGCAAGTTTCGGGCTGATCTGGGGTACATAAAAAGTCTTATCTCAGAAAACCAAGTGCTGGACTGGAGCTCGGTCTTTAGAGTACTTGCCTAGCACACCCAAGGCCTAATCCCAACACTTTGAATAATTTAATGAGTGAAATGGAATATGCTTTAATCCGATTTTATTTAACCATTTTTGTTTTGTCTTTTTAACCAATTTTCTAGGGCAGCACCCATGTTTTTCATGTAAAATGTCTGGTAAGGATGTGAAGCGTTGCTCTGTAAATGTGTGTGGAAAGTTTTATCATGAAGCCTGTGTCCGAAAATTCCCCACTGCCATCTTTGAGTCAAAAGGATTCCGCTGTCCCCAGCATTGTTGCTTTTCCTGCTCTCTGGAGAAAGACATCCACAAAGCGAGCAAAGGTAACCAAAGCCAAAGAAGGGACAAAGTGTGTGAGCGCGCAGCGTGAGTAGTGTGTTCAGCACGCTGTTGTCGGCAGTGTCAGGCTTCTCTGTCTGTCTCCAAGTTTAAAAAGCTGAGCCACAGAGCTGATCAGTTAGGCGGAGCGTGTGTCTATTCAGATACTGAGAAGTAATTCTGGATGTTCAGACTACACTACAACCTTCTTAGGTGTAGATACAGTATTTGAAGTAGACCCTGATTCCTTTGGCGGATCCCTAAGTGACTGTTAGGCTTGAGTCTAGGGACTCTGACACATAGGAATGACAGCGTCAGCCTAGCATTTTGTAGTGACTGTAAGCAATTGTACATGACACGGGGAGCCCTACTCCCAATGCATAGCCAGCTTGCTGTAGCTTGCTTCTTGACCTGTCTTCACACAGGCCGGATGATGAGGTGCTTGAGATGTCCAGTCGCCTATCACTTTGGAGATGCATGTGTTGCTGCTGGAAGCGTATCTGTGTCTTCCCACATTCTCATCTGTAGTAACCATTCCAAACGGAGTAGCCATTCTGCTGCTGTAAACGTAGGCTTTTGTTTCGTTTGTGCCAGAGGTGAGTGTCAACTGTTTTATTTCCTTGTTCTGACTTCACTGACATATTTCTCCATTTAAATGTGTCTCTGCATTGGAGAAAACTCCAGCTGTCTCGTGGTACTATGTCCCAATGAGTGCTGACTCCATCCTGTTATCTATATTACTAAGAGAGAACATTTCAAGCAGACATCTGTATAGTGAGAATATTAATTTTCCCACAAGCTAAGCTAACATCTGCATTTAAAAGATACCTTAAGCTGGGTGTGGTGGTGCACACCTTTAATCCTAGCATTGGAGAGGCAGAGGCAGGAGGATCTCAGTGACTTTAGGTAAGTCTGGTCCACATAGCAAGTTCCAGGCCAGCTAAGGCTGCGTAGTAAGTTCTTGGTTAGTTTTTCTTTTTAATACTTTGACTAATTGAAAGATTATTCTCTTCAGTCTTCTACTTAAAATGGATCCTTCCTGCATTGTCATTGCCAGCCGATGGGAATGTCATGTGGAAAGCAAAGCTAGCACATTTCTCAGTTGTTGTGTGTTTTCATCATTGAGGGCCTGATGAGACACAGCCACGAAAAGACGTGTGCTAGTTTAGTTAAGAGCAGCCATGTAGGGTTAGCCACATGCGTGAAATTGATAAACTGAAAACAGCATTGTGTCCTTTGGAATACCAGAGGAGGATGGCATTAACAAACCTGTTTTACTCTTTATTGCTGTGACAAAATGCCATGACCAAAGCAATTTATAAAAGAAAGCATTTAATTGGGAGCTTACTTACAGTTTCAGAGGATTAGTCCATGACCATCGTGGTGGGAAGCATGGCAGCTAGCAGGCTTGGAGCTGGAGCAGTAGCTGAGAGCTTACATGTTGCAACAACAACCACAAGGCAGAGAGCAAGCCAACTGGAATGGCTTGGGCTTTGGAAACCTACAGTGACACACCTCCTCCAACAAGGCCATACCTCCTAATTCTTTCCAAACAGTCTATCAACTGGAGATCAAGCATTCAAACATATGAGCCTCTGGGGGGGTCATTTACATTTTCAGACCACCAAAGTCTCTTCTGAGACTCAAGGGACACTCTTAATTGTAACCTCTGTAAAATCAAAAAGCAAATTTCATACTCCTTCCAGCATACAGTGGCATGGAATATACATCACCATTCCAAAAGGAAGGAAAAGGAACATAGTGAGGAAATACTATACCAAAGCAAGACCGAAACCCAGCAGGGCAAACCTCAAATTCTGCATCTCCATGTCTGCATCTGAGGTCAAAGGGCTCTTCAGGTCTCTCACTCCTTCCAGCTTTGTTGCCTGCAGCACAATTCTCTCTCGTGGACTGCTTCTACACTGTGTGCAGCTCTCTTTGGCAGACATCCCAGAGCTCCCGCATCGCTCACGTCTTGGGATCTTCAGTACAATCCAGGCTTCAGTTTCACACAGTGGCCTCTCTGGACCTCCATGCAGCAACTCCCTGTCACATACCTGGGCTTTACTTGTGTATTCTTGCCTCTAAAGCCAGAACCATGTAGGGGGTGCTATGGGGTTCTGCTACTCTGCTTGGGATGGGGCCTGGCCCCCCTCTTGAATTCCATTTGCGTGAACTGTTGAGTAAGCTTTACTTTGTTCAGAAGCAGATTCCTTAGGACTCTCCTTTTTACAAAGTAGAAGCTTAGCTGAGGGGGGTCTTGCCGGAGGGCACAACTTCCTTTATTGCATTCAGTCAGGCCTTTCTTTAAACTTCTCATCTCTGTTAGCAGGAGATTTGGCTCTAACATGGTTTCCTTGTGCTCTGCTTTTCCTCTAATTGCACAATTTTTTAAACTGTACCTTTTGTTTTCCTTTTTTCCCCTTGCTTGTTCACTTTCCTTGTAGATCTCTACAAGAGTAATGACCAACAACCACAGTACACAGTCAGCACTAGGTTGTCTTGAAATTTCTGCCAGTGACATTAATCCAAAACTCTTCAATTTAGCCTCAGCAGGTTCTTAGACAAGGGCAACCACATTATTTTCAAAATATCACAAGAACAGTCTCTAAGCCACTTGCTTAATACCCTTCACCTCGGATACCTCCATAAGTCCACATTGATCCTACCACTAGGATGTACAGCATTCAACCTTGCTTTCCTCATCCAAAACCCAGCACAACCAAGCCTGTGACATTATACCGACCACTCTCTGTTACCACCTTTCATCTTAATTAACTGTTCTAGTCCTATGAAGAAACAGTGACCAAGGCAGCTTGTGCTTGTGAGAGAAAGCACTTACTTAGGAGATGCTCCACCATCATGTCAGGGAGCATAGCAGCAGGCAGCTTTGGTACTGGAGCAGTAGCTCAAAGCTTCCACATTGAGCCAACCACCACGAGGCAGAGAGAACACAAACGGGGCCTGGCTTGAATTCTTGAAACCTCAAAGCTTACCTCAGTGACACGCTTCTCCTAGGCCACACCTCCTAACCCTTCCCAAGCAGTACCACCAACTGGGGACCAAACATTCAAACACATGAGCCTATGAGGGCCATTCTCATCCAACCAACACATGTTACATATAACTTTGTTGACTGTGATACAAGCTGTTCATCTTTATCTTGGCTGTATTATAATTATTTTTTCTTTTTGGTTTAGTAATCATTATAAATGCTTTCTCCTTCTTCTCTTCCTCTTCCTTTTCCTCTCCTCCTCCTCCTCTTCTCCTCCTCTTCCTTCTCTTCCTCTTCTCCTCCTCCTCCTCCTCTTCCTCTTCCTCCTCCTTCTTCTTCTTCTTTTTTTTTTTTTTTTTTGGCTAGTCTTGAACTTTGTCATTGCCACCTCAGGCCTTGACTGCATATTTTTGTGCAGCGGGTGCAGCCGCTCCTTCCACTGCTTCTTCTTGGTCTTTATCTTCTCCTCGTGCTTGGTGAGCCGTGCTTGATGAGCCCTGCTTTGTGAGCCGGCGGCGCATGGCTCTAGTCTTCTTGGGCCGCAGGTCCAGAGGCTTGTACTTCTTGCCCTTGTAGAGTTTCCCAAGGCTTTCTTTTTGAGTCTTGTTAATGACAGTGAGGACATGGGTGATGGAGAGCTTGGACACAGTGTCACCTGTCACCTTGGCCACCCGAAGCTGAGACAGCTCCACCTTCAGATTGTCCAGTTGCTGAGCAGCTCCTCCTTCTTCCTCCCAAGCCTTAATCTTGGCCATGGCTGCATTGTGTTCTTCACTGCTGAGGCCGCCTGGTTTGAGAGAAAGAGGAAGCAACTGTAGCTATTTTATTTACCATGCCAACTTAATACACACACACACACCTTAGAAGAAGAGATAGGCAGTTAGCAAACATTTGTGTATTAGCAGCTTGTGTGGTCAGTCCCTCTGTAGCCAGCGAGGCTCCTTACACTGAGGATTTCTACCTACCTCAGTTTCCTAAACACGTATGCGAAGGTTGGCTAGTTGGCTTGTGGTCTGGAGACTGAGCCCAGGGGCTGATGCTAGGCAAGTGCTCTCCCACTCCTCCTGCTCGCAGCCTGAAGCTGGAGCAGTCCCAGTCGCCCTGCTCTGAGGCCTGTGAGAGTTCTGCCAAGATACCAACGTGCACATTGCCACCTTATAGTGACAGAAGAGATTAGAGGGTCAGATAGGCAAATGATAAAGAAAAAGTTACTGAATAGAGTGGTGATCACAAAGGGCTCTTTGTATGTGTACCTGAAGCATGTGTGTGCAGTGCCCACAGGCCATAAGAGGTCACCAGATACCCTGGAACTGGAGTTAAAGTTGGTTGTGAGCTGTCATGTGGATGCTGGAAATCAATCCTGGGTCCTCTGCAAGAAAACCAGTGCTCTTAACCTCTGAGCCATCTCTCCAACCTCACACTATGGAACTGTAAATTAGATATATAGTGCTAGAGACATTCAGACAAATCAGTAACAGTGAGAGCCTGATGGCACGAGGTCCTTGTTGCTTTCCCAGCCTTTTCTCTTCTGGCTTTTCTATACCCTTCATAACAGTATATAAAAGATGCCAATTTATATTATATGTTTGCTTACTTTGGAGTATACTCTAGGTGCAGTTCAGTCAGTTATTTTAACCAATATTTTTGTGCTGTTTCATTTAATAAATTGCTTAGTTTTGTTGTTCGTTTGTTTCCTGAGACAGGGTCTTAGTATGTAGCTTTGGCTGGTCTAGAACTCGCTATTTACACCAGGCTGGCCTCTGCCTCCCAGGTGCTGGGATTAAAGTCATGCACCATTACACCTAGCTATTTTGCTTTTTTTCTTTTAATTGATTGCTCTTTAAAACTTTTTTTTTTTTCAACTTAGGACATGTAGAAAATGTATACTTACAGAGATGTCTGTCACTTTGTGAATTAAACTGATAATACCCATTAACCTAAGTGCTTTAGGAGATGTCTGTTGGACAGAGTCCCATCACTCAGAATCAGAGTCTCTCTATATCTGTCTATACTTCATCTAAAAGCCCGTGCAATGAATTCCTACATATTTTAACTGCATAGCAAATTTTCTTTGTATTAGAATAAAACTTCATTTTCTCTTACAGTATTTGCAAAAATTTAGTCTAAACATATCAGATGTTTCAGGTTTGAAAGGGTTTAAGCCAAAGTCTTTTAAAGTATGTAAACCAGGTGTGGTGGTACACACCTTTAAGCCCAGCACTTAAGAAGCAGAGGCAGGGGGATATCTGTGATTTCCAGGACAGCCTGGTCTACATGTGATTTACAGGATAGCTTGAGCTGCATAACAGTACCTTCTGTCAAAAAAGCCAAAAAGAAAGAAAAAGTACAAATATGTAATCTTGTAAACATTAAGGATACCTATTTCTAAATAGACTAACTATAGTAAATTCACATCCAAAAAACTCCACTTTAATAACTTATAATTTAGGGGCTAGAGAGATGGCTCAGTGGGTAAGAGTGCTGCCTGCTCTTCCAAAGGTCCTGCGTTCAATTCCCAGCAACCACATGGTAGCTCATAACCATCTGTAGTGCGATATGGTGCCCTCTTCTGGCTTGCAGGAGTACATGCATGCAGAGCACTGTATACATAAATAATAAATACATTTAAAAAACTTATAATTTAGTAGTAGAAAATGTAGCTTATTTTGTATCTTTCTAATCTTATTAAGATGTTTTTTCCATCCTCATATAGTATTTTTTTTCTTAGTTCTTAGCTACTAGATGTTTAAAATCATTAGGCTAGGACCATTGAGGTTGCTCAGTGGGTAAAGTTGCTACTGCCAAGCTAAACAGCCTGGTGCTTCTCCCAGAGCGCACTCAGTGGAAGGAAAGAACCTGTACTACAAGTTGTCCTCTGGCCTCAATTTGCATATGTGTATACACATGCTCAAAAGCACACACTAATTCATTAATTAAAAAATAAAGTCACAAAGCTAATTTGTTGTTGTTGTTGTTGTTGTTTTGTTTTTGTTTTTCAAGACAGGGTCTCTCTGTGTAGCCTTGGCTGTTCTGGACTCTCTTTGTAGGCCAGGCTGGCCTCGAACTCACAGCGAGAAGCTAATTCTTAGGGAATGAAAGGTTTAGAAATATTTTAGAGGCTTCATACCTATCCCCAGCCAACTTGAAACACCATAGAAAATATTGAGATTTGTTTGTTTGTTTGTTTTTCGAGACAGGATCTCTTTGTGTAGCCTTTGGCTGTCCTGGACTCCCTTTGTAGACCAGGCTGGCCGTGAACTCAGAGTGATCCACCTGCCTCTGCCTCCCAAGTGCTGGGATTAAAGGCATGTGCCACCACGCCCAGCCTGAGATTTCTTTGAATGTAGTTTATATTATTTAAATTTTTATGCATCTTGAGCGCTATGTTAAAACAAACAAACAAAAAAACCTTACCATCCTATACCTCTCTTTGTAATGGAGCTGATAGGTTAGGGTTTTCTTTTTATTTTAGTTGTAATAATAGTTTATTTTACATATGTAAATCATACTCTAATAGAAACAGTTTGAAAGAATTTCCATAGTAACCTTAGGAAGTATTTCCTGTTTTATATAAGATAGCCAAAACCTAGGTTGAATTATTTACCTAGGGCACAGACTGGATGACTGGAGAGATTCTTCTACTTGACTTTCCTCATTTAAAAAAAAAACAATTAGGTGATAGAATTTATAATAACCATTAGTAGAGTTTTTATGTTTTATTCCCTTTAGTGTATAGCTTTACAGATAGTTTTATGTTTAAATAGTTAGTTAGCTATTTAAAGCCTTTTAAAAAATTATTCTCTCATATATGACACCCCTACCAGTTCCCCTCCCTCCTCCCCTCTTACCCCCCGCCCCATACCCTCTCTCCAAGATCCACCCCCCTCCATTTCCCTTCAGAAAAGAGCAGGCCTCCCAGGGAGACCAACCAAACATGGCTTATCAAGTTGCAATAAGATTAGGCACCTCTCCTCATAAGAAGCCTGGAAGAGTTAACCCAGTAGGAGGAAAAGGACCCTAGAGCAGGAAAAAAATCTGAGACAGCCACCGCTCCCACTGTTAGGAGCCACACAAGTACACCAAGCTGTGTAACTATACATACATGCAGAGGGCCTAGGTCAGACCCGTACAGGCTGCGTGATTGTCACTTCAGTCTCTGTTAGCCCTATGAGCCCTGGTTAGGTGATTCTGTGGGCCATGTTCTCCTGGTGTCCTTGATCCCTCTGGCTCCTACATCTTTCTCCCCATCTTCCATGGGGTTCCCTGAGCTCTGCCTAATGTTTGCCTGTGGGTCTCTGCATCTACTTCCGTCAGTTGTTGGATAAAGTATCCTGATGGCAATTATGTTAGACTCCACTCTACAGTACAGTAGAGTATCTTTAGGAGTCGTTTCATTGACTTTTTTTTTTCTTTCTTTCTTTCTTTCTTTTTTCTGTTTGTATTTGGTTCTGTCCTAGGTCTCTGGGCTATCCAGCCTGT
Source organism: Acomys russatus (assembly GCF_903995435.1). Lineage (NCBI taxonomy): Eukaryota > Metazoa > Chordata > Mammalia > Rodentia > Muridae > Acomys > Acomys russatus. The sequence goes on from NC_067163.1 coordinate 16,543,656, forward strand.
GGGTCCTGGCTCCCGGGCCGTGTCAGGAGTAGGCTCCCTCTCTTGGCATGGGTCTCAAGTTGGACCAGTCATTGATGGCTACTCTGACAATTTTTGTGCCAGACTTTCCTCATTTTAAAAGTCTATTTTCTTTCTTTCTTTCTTTCTTTCTTTCTTTCTTTCTTTCATACCACCTAAATGTATTTTTTTTTTTTTTTGACATTGCATAACTTTTCTTAGAAAATTCCTGTGTTAGTAGCAGGATACTTAAACTGCTCAGATTATGTTGTGAAGCCTTGCATTATAAAAGAATCTCAATTATTTGTGTGATAGTGGATTTAGAAATAAGCTAAAAGAAACAAACACTGTTTTATAAAAATAATTTCAACAGTCACCTAGTTCGGACATTTCTCGAACCCATCTCAGTGGAGGGCAGCATCAAATGAAGGTGACACCCATAGGAAGCCATCAATGGTGATCCTTCTAGAGTGGCCACTGCATGACACTGTTGTGACTCATACTATAAACTCCTAACCCTTGCAGACTAGTGACCAACAGAGAGCTAACATCAGTAGACAGTGGAGTACAGCTGCATTATAAGCTCAGCTGGAGGTACTGGGAGCCAGGGCGTTACCGTGGACCTTGTATTTTCTTCCAAAAAGGATTGATATGCTGGTGGATCAAATTAACTTTC